>NC_136641.1:18604610-19275860 GCF_949748355.1 Melanostigma gelatinosum | reverse complement strand
GGAACTCAAAATTGATCAGAAATTACTACCATGTTTGCTCTTTGCAATTTCTTTTGTTCTTCCTCCTCCTTGTACCCCTATTTGTAAAGTACTGTACCCTGCATCTCACAAACGTGTCCTTTGTCTCTGTGATACTGGAATTCTTGTTCTTTCTTGATATGAACCTGCAACCAGTCAAAATCTATTGAGCAGTCAGTACTGTTACTGTAACAAATAGAAAGCACGGTGTTCAAGGCCATACAATTTGTTTATTGTACATTATACAGCCTACAATGCACTGTAGGCCTACTACAGTATACAATACTACAGTAAAAGGGACAAAAATCAAAGGAGTCAACATGTCATCAATGTGCTTCTTCTTGTCTTTGGGCTGGGTCAGGCCAGAGCACTTTGTTGACATCACAAGCAATATCTTCTCTCCTGACATTATATCCAGCCCTGACATGATTCCTCACCTATATCACCACAGGATAATTCCATGGCTTGCAGCAGATTGACTCTGGTGTAGGGTTGTCTATCATACACTTTCCATCTCCATGAGGAGAAAAACTCCTCAAATCGCATTCAGGAAAGGAGAGTATGGAGGGAGGTACAAGGTCATAAACTGACCATTGATGTTAAACCATTCCCTTACCTGAGCAGATCGGTGGAAACTGACATTGTCCAGCACTATCACATAGGTGGGAATGGGATTCTCATTTAGCTCCTGACCCTGCTGCTCAAATAAAATATCTCTTAGATTGGCCAGAAATCTTAGAAGATGCTGGGTGTTATATGGCCCGAGTGTAACATGGTGATGTAGAACACTATGGTTGCTGATAGCAGCACAGATTGTGACATTGCCACCTCGTTGACCAGGGACTTCAACAATGGCCCGCTGTCCAATCACGTTTCGGCCTCTCCTTCTCCTCTTTGTTAGATTGAAGCCTGCTTCATCGACAAAGATTAACTCATGGGGTCTGTCCAAGGATTCCAAGTCAAATATTGTCTGTGTAGGAATACAATATAATGTATGTAGAATTTAGTAAGTTGTACAGAGACAGTGCTATATTGCAGAGTTCAATTAGGCCTACTGTATGCACTTCTGATTCACATACATTGTATGTACTGAAGAGTAATGTCATTCACATAGTATGTGGCAGTACTGTAGACAATCTGGATTCCAGTAAATGTGTCTGAATGTACACTTACTTGCACATGCTGAGCTCGCACTTCTTTCACCCTTGGTGAGTTGCGCTCAAAAGGTACTCTGTATACTTGTTTCATTCGTATCCTGTTACGATGGAGAACACGGTCAATTGTGGAAATGCTCACACTGTCGATTCCCTGGAAGTGTGTGTTGTCTTGTATCACTCGTTCCTGGATTTCTCTGAGTCGTATTAAATGATCTTGAAGGACCATGCCCACTATAACGGTCCGTGGTATTACTCATCCTTAAGTAAAAGGGATGTCAATGTTTATAGTGGCATAACAGTGTCAGTATTGCTCCGACTCTTCACACAGTCCCTATGAGTTTAAGTAGGTTTTAAGTACATCAAAGCCATAAACGTCCGTTTAATACATTTTTAAAATACAAATGCCCTTCTGTATAAGACTAATCTGTTCATTCTCTGTTTCCCCTCTGAAGGTGACGGTGTGATGGTGGCAGGCTGAGCACAGGGATGTGAGTGGACCAGTAAAGATGACCCTGTTGGCGGGTGATGGCTCCGACTATGACTACAGTGCCCTGAGCTGTGCCTCTGATTCCTCCTTTGAGCCGCCTCCCCTACATGAAGAGGAGGCTCAAAAGGGGGCCTTCTACAAGAGGGCGCAGCGTGCCCCTGAGCTCAGCTCCATCCATGGCGACACCCTGCTGTCCAGCGCCCGTAAACTCCACGCCATCATCAATGTGGGTGGCCTGCGTTACCAGCTGCCCTGGACCACCTTAGAGGACTTCCCCTTGTCTCGTCTGGGCCAGCTGCACCTCTGCAGCAGCTTTGACGAGATCATGCGTGTTTGTGATGACTATGACGTCGCGCACAACGAGTTCTTCTTCGACCGCAGCCCCTGTGCCTTCCGTACCATCCTGACCTTCCTGCGGGCGGGTAAGCTGCGGTCCCTCAGGGAGATGTGCGCCCTCTCCTTCAGGGAGGAGCTGCTCTACTGGGGGGTCCCCGAGGAGAGCATGGAGTGGTGCTGTCGCCGGCGTCTGCTGCAGCGCGTGGAGGAGTTTGAAGCGATGGAGAGAGCGGAGGAGGAGGAGGAACTCCTGGAGGATCTGCTGGATTCGGACAGTGGACACGCAGCAGAGTCCAGACTCAATCGGTACATGGGCAAGCTAAGAGACATGGTGGAGAGGCCTCACTCAGGCCTGCCGGGGAAGATCTTTGCTTGTCTGTCAGTGATGTTTGTCACCATCACTGCCGTCAACCTATCCATCAGCACCATGCCCGCCATGAGGGAAGAGGAGGAGGCGGTGAGTAGGCTCATGACTTTGACATAACACAAAAAAAGTTACTAAGTACAAAACATGTTGTTGTCAGAGTCAAGTGTTGTCATGTCAGAGAGGAGAAGTAAAAGTGAAGACATGGCCCAACACAACTTCATTGTCTGTTGTGAGTCTGTCATAAAGTCACACCAAAGTATAGACAGTGAACATTTGAACCCCACACTGGTGAGATTGACTTTGAAAATTGACATGTTATTCTGAAAAGCAGTCATTAGAACATTCTAATGACGGCATGTCTCATCTGTCATGTCGTTTAAAACAGCCTGCTGCTTAGAAAGCAGGTTGTTTTGCCATTTAAGAAAACAAAAGGATTTGAAGACGTCTCAATCTGCTTTCATATTTTTGTCTGACTTCAATCACAACCATAATTAGCACACTGGCCTCTTCAGTCAAATATAAAGGACAATATTTGAGTCACACACAATATTTTCTTGTAGAGTGCGTGAACATCAGTTTTTTAATTAAAATGAATCAATCTATCTTTTGTAGAAATACCTACTTTGGATGGAAGTGGAGAGCAGCTTCCACCACTTTGCTTTCCATTTAAAAGAAATGTTTTAGTCGTTTTTAAATGTTCTACTTTTACTTCTTGTACGCACTCAGGAAATCAAGTACAGATACTGCATGTGGGGTACTGTCAGTGGGCGGAGAGCGAAACCAAAAGCTCAACGGTTTTTATTTGAGATACTGCTAAACGTATATGTCATGCTGCTGACTCACCTTTCAGATCCAGTAGTTACTTTAATCTTGGACTGTCACTCTTTACCTTTCATTTATCGTGTGGGTGCTCCAGTGCATTAAGCGCTTTAAACGTGGGACGAGTTTTAACATCATCTCTTGTACAGTCATTAAGTCAATCATCAGGCAATGTTCTGGGAAAATGTAACCGGGATAATGAAAACGAAATGAAAGAAATACAACGACTGCACTGATGAAGTTCCAGTGTTCTATTCGACCTGACACACTTGTATTTGAACCTGCTATGCTCGGTGTATGTTTCAATCACGCTTTTTAATTGAAAGTGCCAGTAATTGCATTCTAACAACTCCGACGCCTCTGATTAAAAGTGTGTAAGTGTTCCTCTCTCGGAGTGAGAGACGGGTTTACTTGTTGAGTTGTCAGGTGCTTGTATGGGTCTACTCAAACCATCTCCTCCTCTGTGGGAGTGTGTTTCACAATGATATTTCTCCCTGATATGGACTGCGTTCAAAGGCTCCGTGCCATGTGCTTTGAAATGCTTTGAGCCTTCTCAGCCACGCACTGATTCAGCATCATCACCGTGTCACACAAAACACAAAGCTTTCCAAAAAAAAGCTTAAAACATAGATGATAAAGAAGGACCATTTTTGAGGTTACAGTTGCTCTGTTTTCATGGCTCGACTCATACATTAAATCATAACTGGCATAGCTTCGTCTATGATGAGCAAATCTCTTTCCTTTCTTTGTTTTGTTTGTTGGAGAAACATTGTGCACGTTGTGTGCAATGCTGCAGCCTCCCAGAGTCCTTCGCTCCTTCATTTCACATAGAAGTGGTTCCCTCTAGTGACTACAGCTACCACTCGCACATGCTGATGATGACCATGCTAACTCAAGTGTCTTTACCAGGGCAAATGTTCCCAGATGTGCTACAACATCTTCATAGTGGAGACGGTGTGCGTGGCCTGGTTCTCCCTGGAGTTCACCCTGCGCTTCATTCAAGACCGCAGCAAGCTGGCCTTCCTCAGGCAGCCGCTGAACCTGATAGACGTGGTGGCCATCCTGCCGTACTACATCACCCTGGTGGTGGACAGCACCTCCAAAGAAAAGAAGGGCTCCGGCAACAGCTACTTGGACAAGGTGGGACTGGTGCTGCGCGTCCTGAGAGCCCTGCGGATCCTCTATGTCATGCGGCTGGCTCGCCATTCGTTGGGCCTGCAGACTCTGGGCCTGACCGCACGCCGCTGCACGCGGGAGTTTGGACTGCTCCTCCTCTTCCTGTGCGTGGCCATAGCGCTGTATTCGCCCTTGCTGTACTTGATTGAGAATGAAATGGCCCCCACGCAGGAGTTCACCAGCATCCCTGCTACCTACTGGTGGGCCGTCATCACGATGACGACCGTGGGCTACGGGGACATGGTGCCGAGGAGCATCCCAGGCCAGGTGGTGGCTCTGAGCAGCATCCTGAGCGGGATCCTCCTCATGGCCTTCCCCGTCACCTCCATCTTCCACACCTTCTCGCGGTCCTACGTGGAGCTGAAGCAGGAGCAGCAGAGGGTGCTGCAGAGGAGGACGCACTTCCTGCTGCGGAGCCGCATGGCCGGCCTGGGCAGCAACCTCTCCTTGGAGAGTGACATGCTCTTCCCCATAGCGTCGACGAACACCAGAGACATGAACGAGTGACACTGTCGGACAGGGAAGGACGTACAAAGTGGGAGTGGGAGAGAAAGAGGAGAAGAAGAGGGAGGCTTCAAAGAAAGACTGGGGGTATGGAGAGGAGAGAGAGACTCTGAAAATAAAGTACAGGAGTGAGGAAGAAGAATTAGAGATGGAAGGGTGGAGAGAGAAGTCTTAAAAACAAGATACAGAGAAAACTGATTTTTTTTTTTCTTCCCAGAAATGCAGCCGTGCTGTGTAGCAGTGTACTTTTGGATAAACATGACGAACACACAGAGAAGAGGATTAGAAGAATATTAGGAACACATATATATATTATTTAAGTATTAAATAAATGTTTCCTTCAAAAGATTTATGATTGATTCATGATTTAAAAGATGAATGAAACATTACATGGTCACAGAATATCAAATGGAAGTCTTAAGTTACGAAAGAAACCCACAATAAAGCATTCGAGCATAACAATGACGTAATTCCAATATGTGAAATGTGCATTTGACAAAAAAATACAGCTGAAGAGCACGGTGTCCTCATGATCCAACAACATAGTGATGTTTCTCATCGTTGATCGTTGACGTTTTAATGGATTTGTTGATGTCGTGCTAACCAGTGTCACGTCAGTAAAGATGCTCTCTGCTTTCGTTCAGTCCCAAAGGTTAAATAATAAAAAAAAAAAGTCCACACTTGGTAGACATCCAATCCCATTGACAGCATGCATGGTGTCATAACACACATGCAGAAGGACAACAATACAGCAATCAGTGGTGCAAAGTCACAATTTTTACTTTTTGGATTAAAATTCCACACATTCTATGACAGAGTTAAGAGATTGATTTGCTTATTTGAGTGTCATGTAGACTTAAAAGACACAAATCATATTATAAAAGAGGTACAGGAATTCAAAAACATTACATTTACACAATACGAGTGTGCTATTATGAGGAATACTGTGTACTCCTCTTCACATCGGGAGAGACTCATTGAATGAAAGTGAGAACATATTGTTACATTAGTGATCAAAAGACTCTCATTGAATAACCTAAATGTGACTGATTTTGTTGAAGAGAGAGTTCAGAGATCTATTCATTTGAAGGATGTTGTACGATCAAAAGCCACCGGCAATCTAAAAAAGACATTTTTAAAACATTCAGGAATGTGTCGGCCTGTTGATCAACTGGAAGGAACTATAGATCGAGAGAAGGATGTTGTTGGTTTGTGACTCCGAAGAATGTGTTGATTGCGTTATCTAAGGACCTTTTTTATTCTTTTTATGAGTTTGTGTCAGACAAGATGACAATTTTATACCAGTAATGGCAGCAGCAAAGAGTGCAAACTGCCAAGTAAGATAAAGAACTATTGAGTCACACTCCAGTCACTGATGGATTTAATCCTGACGAACAAAGTGTGCTACGTAAAACTATGTATGAACCAGTGAAATACACAAACCTTTTACTTTTATTGATGAAATCATTTGAATACAATATACTGTGCACAGATGCAGGTAAAACCATCGTCTTAAACTTACATTATCAAATCAATCATCAATATAATCATCAAAACTATTTCAAACTGTACAGTTGGCGCTCATTCAGTGAATAACTTTTTGTATTGAAATCAGTGTAGTTGAACCGCGGTTAATCATGTGTAACTTCAGAGGTGACTCGTGCTGAAAGCTTTTATCACAAACTGAAACTTTACTGCAACCAGAACAGCTAAAGGGGATTGTTTCCTGTGTGGGTATTCATGTGTACCTTTAGATCTCTGTTGCGCACAAATCTATCACAGCAAACTGATCAGCTGAAAGGTTTCTTTCCTGTGTGGGTTCTCATGTGTCTCTGTAAATGTGAACGCCGGTTAAAAGATTTCTTACAGACTGAGCAGCTGAAAGGCTTTTCTCCTGTGTGGGTTCTCATGTGGTTCTGTAAAGTTGAACGCTCATTAAAAGATTTCTTACAGACTGAGCAGCTGAAAGGCTTTTCTCCTGTGTGGGTTCTCATGTGTCTCTGTAAAGTTGAACGCCGGTTAAAAGATTTCTTACAGACTGAGCAGCTGAAAGGCTTTTCTCCTGTGTGTGTTCTCATGTGGCTCTGTAAAGTTGAACGATGGTTAAAAGATTTCTTACAGACTGAGCAGCTGAAAGGCTTTTCTCCTGTGTGGGTTCTCATGTGTCTCTGTAAATGTGAACGCATGTTAAAAGATTTCTTACAGACTGAGCAGCTGAAAGGTTTTTCTCCTGTGTGGGTTCTCATGTGTCTCTGTAAAGTTGAATGCTGGTTAAAAGATTTCTTACAGACTGAGCAGCTGAAAGGTTTTTCTCCTGTGTGGGTTCTCATGTGTCTCTGTAAATGTGAACGCTCATTAAAAGATTTCTTACAGACTGAGCAGCTGAAAGGCTTTTCTCCTGTGTGGGTTCTCATGTGTGTCTGTAAATGTGAACGCCGGTTTAAAGATTTCTTACAGACTGAGCAGCTGAAAGGTTTTTCTCCTGTGTGGGTTCTCATGTGTATCTGTAAATGTGAACGCTGGTTAAAAGATTTCTTACAGACTGAGCAGCTGAAAGGTTTTTCTCCTGTGTGGGTTCTCATGTGTATCTTCAGAGTTCCCTTTGTTCTAAATGTTTTCTCACACTCAGAGCATCTAAAATGTTTTTCACCAGCGCTACATCTTGAATCAGTGACACGGACTTCATCAGGTTTCACATAGTTTAAACCTGACTGAGGTTCTCTGGTCTTCTTCCCATCACCACCCTCATCAGTGTCAGAAGAGTCTCCAGTCTTCTCATCAGTATCTGGTTCTGGATATCTATCTGGATCCAAGTTCCTGTCTGGTTCTGGTCCTCCACAGTCTTCTCCATCAGCTTCTGTTCCCATCTGTTCAGTTTGCCTTTGATGAAGCTGTGAGGACTGAGCTTCCTCTTCTTCATCTTCACTCTTCACAGGAGTGAATGAGAACTTCACATCAGCCTCCTCCAGACCTTGAAGCTGCTCTCCTTCCTGACTGGTGCAGAGTTCCTCCTGTTCTTCTTTAATGTGTGGGGGCTCTGGGTCCTCCTGGTCCAGACTGGAGCTCCACTCCTGCTGCTCAGAGGGAACCTCTTCTTTAACCAACAACAGCTGCTGGACGTCTGCAGGAAAACAGTAAACACACACAGAGGGGTTACAAAGACATTTTAGAATTGAGCAAATAGTCTCCTGGACATACACTTCCAGAGTATCACTAGAACCAGATAATACAATAATGTAATCAACTTATGTGACCATGAACATATGAACCATTTTAAGCTGCCAAATCCATGTGGTGTTATCAAAGAGAACAAACTTGTACTTTAAGTTGAAACATTTCCTGTCATCTAGAAGCTGAGAGAACAAATCAGCATACCTGCAAACTCATAAGAGGTGAAAGAGGTGCCAAGCACCTGCTGTTCCTGCAGGTTGCTACACAATATCCCACCGACTAACCCGATTCACAACACAACTAGTTATCAGTTTTAAGCTACCGCCTGCGTGTCAGAGCTCCCTCTTTGTACGGGGAGCGCGTGAGTGCCTCACCCGGAGATTCAAACCTTTGCTCTATGACACACGCAACACTATTGCAAATGAGCACACACACACACGCACATAATACTGTTATGTTCAAAATTGTTCCAGAGGAGAAGAAGCATGCAGAGGAGAAGAGGCAGCCCCCCCCCTGCTCTCTTTCTTCCATCATTAAGCAGGGCCGAATCAGCTGGTTGAAGTTTAAATCAAAAGGAATTTAATATACGAACAAAAGAAAATGCAGTTACAAACTGAATTACACTATCAGTAGTAATACTTCATGAAATAGAGGCCCCATCCGCACCACACGACAGACTGGTGTGTCCACCTCATGGACACGTTTGCAGGTATTAAATCAGGAGAAGAAGAAAACGACGAACTGCAACAGAGTCTCACTCCAAACTACATTAAAAGTTATCAGCCGGAGCATGAACAGTGTTTGAGAGAAGAAATAAAGTGAACCCACGTGCTCTTTGTATCCGAATTTCCGGGTTGAGAACAGCGTCCAGAAGTTCCCGTTGTCGCTTATTCGCCTCTTTTGAACGAGAGAGTTCCTCCTCGTACTCTGCTATCGTTCTTTCAAACATACCAATTATCTCTTCATCACCCGCAGTTAGTCGCTGGTTGAGTAAATATCTCAACATGTCTACTTTAGACATTTTCACTAAACCACAGAAAGTTTTCCTCCAGACGAACTCCGTTAAAAACACCGTTTACTCTCATTAAGCTCTGACTAGCGCTGTGTTGGTCACTTCCGTCCCCGTCCGTCTGTTTCCAGGTAGCATGCTAAGCTAACTTCAATAGCTTTATAGGCTACCAGGAGATTAGTCGTCGTTGTCGTCGTCGTCGTCGTCTTCTTCTTCTTCTTCTTCTTCTTCTTTCACTATAATGGCGGACTACAAACCAATGTTTAAGGCGCCACCTACTGGACCGGAGTGTGTAACATCATGACTTTATGACAGTTATCATTTAAACACAATAACAATGTCATTTATTAATATAATGAAACAATTAGAAAATAAACTTCATATTGCAGTCATATTCTGGCCTTTTAACCCGTTCCATTCAAAATATTAAATAAAGCCCTTTTAAGCTGAACTTGTTTGTCCCCTGTCTCTAAGCCTTTGATGCTCCACTCCCTTCCTGTATCTACCACTCTGTTCTTCAGTCTTTCTCTTTCCACCCTGAACTTCTTCCACTCTATCAGCACATGTTCAACAGATACAAATCCATTCAGACAGGTTCTACGAGGAACATCCGGTTCCGCTGCAACTTGGTGGGTAACAAAAGCCCCTTAAACTAATAAAATAGTATGTCATTACTCCTATCTTCAGTTACCTTCCATCTGGTACATATGTAACAGTTGTGGGTCATGGAACGAGACGACTCAAGTGATTGTTTTCCAACATTTATTTATTGAAGACAAAATATCACCAATGAATTGCCTTCAGACCGTTTTCTGCCCCTCTGCTCCCTCAGCAACGTGTGATTTAATTCATTTTCTTCAAATACACACCGACCAATCAGAGCTCGGGACGTGGACCTTTAATGAATATTATAATCACAGTTTAAACTGACAAATGCAAAAAAAAGACAGCTGGCAATAAATCTCAGACTGTGTGAATTAGTAAATTAACAGATTTATGACATCACTGCTTCATTAAGAGCACGATAGAGCTGACGATAAGTACAATGGTATTTACTGTTTTTCCCACTTCCCCAGAAAAGAACAACCCAATATTGCAACAAAAAAGAGGCCAAAAGTGAGTGTAAACCCGTATTCCTGCAGCTCGTGCTGGTACGTGAGACATGATACCTCCTTTGAACAGCAGATGGCGGCATTGTGTCACAAGAGTACAAAGTGTGATTTTTACCCACAAAAATGATGCACAAAACAGGTTATGTATTTTTGCTCTCGTTCATTTTATTTTAAATCGCCTACATTAAGACTGCAGTCGCAGGACAGGGCTCACGTTTGAAGTCAGCAGTTTTGAAAAAAAAAAAAAAAAGACTTTCAAATGAAAACGGATGCAAGCTGACTTAAATGTTCGGCACAGACACAATCGCGGTCTACAACGTTGCAGTTTTTCTCGATTGCTAAGACACATTTCTTGAAACGGTCACCCATTCTCTCAAAACTGTAAACACAAAACCTCATCTTCAAGCACTATTTACAAAACCTCTGAATCCTCTTGCAAAATGAAACTTTCGCCTCAAAACAGTTTTACCTGTGCTCAAAATCAAACACTGCTCTCAAATCACAAACAAAGTGATCAAAATAATATACACCGTCAAGCAGTCAGTAAACAATACACCAATGAATAGAAAACACATTGTTCAAAACATATAGTTCTCAGGGAGAAGTAGATTTTTAATCTCAAAACAAATTTCATATGAACGAAAACATGTTCTATTACAGTAGCTCAAAATTGATCAGAAATTACTACCATGTTTGCTCTTTGCAATTTCTTTTGTTCTTCCTCCTCCATGTACCCCTATTTGTAAAGTACTGTACCCTGCATCTCACAAACGTGTCCTTTGTCTCTGTGACACTGTAATTCTTGTTCTTTCTTGATATGAACCTGCAACCAGTCAAAATCTATTGAGCAGTCAGTACTGTTACTGTAACAAATAGAAAGCACGGTGTTCAAGGCCATACAATTTGTTTATTGTACATTATACAGCCTACAATGCACTGTAGGCCTACTACAGTATACAATACTACAGTAAAAGGGACAAAAATCAAAGGAGTCAACATGTCATCAATGTGCTTCTTCTTGTCTTTGGGCTGGGTCAGGCCAGAGCACTTTGTTGACATCACAAGCAATATTTTCTCTCCTGACATGATTCCTCACCTATATCACCACAGGATAATTCCATGGCTTGCAGCAGATTGACTCTGGTGTAGGGTTGTCTATCATACACTTTCCATCTCCATGAGGAGAAAAACTCCTCAAATCGCATTCAGGAAAGGAGAGTATGGAGGGAGGTACAAGGTCATAAACTGACCATTGATGTTAAACCATTCCCTTACCTGAGCAGATCGGTGGAAACTGACATTGTCCAGCACTATCACATAGGTGGGAATGGGATTCTCATTTAGCTCCTGACCCTGCTGCTCAAATAAAATATCTCTTAGATTGGCCAGAAATCTTAGAAGATGCTGGGTGTTATATGGCCCGAGTGTAACATGGTGATGTAGAACACTATGGTTGCTGATAGCAGCACAGATTGTGACATTGCCACCTCGTTGACCAGGGACTTCAACAATGGCCCGCTGTCCAATCACGTTTCGGCCTCTCCTTCTCCTCTTTGTCAGATTGAAGCCTGCTTCATCGACAAAGATTAACTCATGGGGTCTGTCCAAGGATTCCAAGTCAAATATTGTCTGTGTAGGAATACAATATAATGTATGTAGAATTTAGTAAGTTGTACAGAGACAGTGCTATATTGCAGAGTTCAATTAGGCCTACTGTATGCACTTCTGATTCACATACATTGTATGTACTGAAGAGTAATGTCATTCACATAGTATGTGGCAGTACTGTAGACAATCTGGATTCCAGTAAATGTGTCTGAATGTACACTTACTTGCACATGCTGAGCTCGCACTTCTTTCACCCTTGGTGAGTTGCGCTCAAAAGGTACTCTGTATACTTGTTTCATTCGTATCCTGTTACGATGGAGAACACGGTCAATTGTGGAAATGCTCACACTGTCGATTCCCTGGAAGTGTGTGTTGTCTTGTATCACTCGTTCCTGGATTTCTCTGAGTCGTATTAAATGATCTTGAAGGACCATGCCCACTATAACGGTCCGTGGTATTACTCATCCTTAAGTAAAAGGGATGTCAATGTTTATAGTGGCATAACAGTGTCAGTATTGCTCCGACTCTTCACACAGTCCCTATGAGTTTAAGTAGGTTTTAAGTACATCAAAGCCATAAACGTCCGTTTAATACATTTTTAAAATACAAATGCCCTTCTGTATAAGACTAATCTGTTCATTCTCTGTTTCCCCTCTGAAGGTGACGGTGTGATGGTGGCAGGCTGAGCACAGGGATGTGAGTGGACCAGTAAAGATGACCCTGTTGGCGGGTGATGGCTCCGACTATGACTACAGTGCCCTGAGCTGTGCCTCTGATTCCTCCTTTGAGCCGCCTCCCCTACATGAAGAGGAGGCTCAAAAGGGGGCCTTCTACAAGAGGGCGCAGCGTGCCCCTGAGCTCAGCTCCATCCATGGCGACACCCTGCTGTCCAGCGCCCGTAAACTCCACGCCATCATCAATGTGGGTGGCCTGCGTTACCAGCTGCCCTGGACCACCTTAGAGGACTTCCCCTTGTCTCGTCTGGGCCAGCTGCACCTCTGCAGCAGCTTTGACGAGATCATGCGTGTTTGTGATGACTATGACGTCGCGCACAACAAGTTCTTCTTCGACCGCAGCCCCTGTGCCTTCCGTACCATCCTGACCTTCCTGCGGGCGGGTAAGCTGCGGTCCCTCAGGGAGATGTGCGCCCTCTCCTTCAGGGAGGAGCTGCTCTACTGGGGGGTCCCCGAGGAGAGCATGGAGTGGTGCTGTCGCCGGCGTCTGCTGCAGCGCGTGGAGGAGTTTGAAGCGATGGAGAGAGCGGAGGAGGAGGAGGAACTCCTGGAGGATCTGCTGGATTCAGACAGTGGACACGCAGCAGAGTCCAGACTCAATCGGTACATGGGCAAGCTAAGAGACATGGTGGAGAGGCCTCACTCAGGCCTGCCGGGGAAGATCTTTGCTTGTCTGTCAGTGATGTTTGTCACCATCACTGCCGTCAACCTATCCATCAGCACCATGCCCGCCATGAGGGAAGAGGAGGAGGCGGTGAGTAGGCTCATGACTTTCACATAACACAAAAAAAGTTACTAAGTACAAAACATGTTGTTGTCAGAGTCAAGTGTTGTCATGTCAGAGAGGAGAAGTAAAAGTGAAGACATGGCCCAACACAACTTCATTGTCTGTTGTGAGTCTGTCATAAAGTCACACCAAAGTATAGACAGTGAACATTTGAACCCCACACTGCTGAGATTGGCTTTGAAAATTGACATGTTATTCTGAAAAGCAGTCATTAGAACATTCTAATGACGGCATGTCTCATCTGTCATGTCGTTTAAAACAGCCTGCTGCTTAGAAAGCAGGTTGTTTTGCCATAGAAGAAAACAAAATTGGATTTGAAGACGTCTCAATCTGCTTTCATATTTTTGTCTGACTTCAATCACAACCATAATTAGCACACTGGCCTCTTCAGTCAAATATAAAGGACAATATTTGAGTCACACACAATATTTTCTTGCAGAGTGCGTGAACATCAGTTTTTTAATTAAAATTAATCAATCTATCTTTTGTAGAAATACCTACTTTGGATGGAAGTGGAGAGCAGCTTCCACCACTTTGCTTTCCATTTAAAAGAAATGTTTTAGTCGTTTTTAAATGTTCTACTTTTACTTCTTGTACGCACTCAGGAAATCAAGTACAGATACTGCATGTGGGGTACTGTCAATGGGCGGAGAGCGAAACCAAAAGCTCAACGGTTTTTATTTGAGATACTGTTAAACGTATATGTCATGCTGCTGACTCACCTTTCAGATCCAGTAGTTACTTTAATCTTGGACTGTCACTCTTTACGTTTCATTTATCGTGTGGGTGCTCCAGTGCATTAAGCGCTTTAAACGTGGGACGAGTTTTAACATCATCTCTTGTACAGTCATTAAGTCAATCATCAGGCAATGTTCTGGGAAAATGTAACCGGGATAATGAAAACAAAATGAAAGAAATACAACGACTGCACTGATGAAGTTCCAGTGTTCTATTCGACCTGACACACTTGTATTTGAACCTGCTATGCTCGGTGTATGTTTCAATCACGCTTTTTAATTGAAAGTGCCAGTAATTGCATTCTAACAACTCCGACGCCTCTGATTAAAAGTGTGTAAGTGTTCCTCTCTCGGAGTGAGAGACAGGTTTACTGGAGTTGTCAGGTGCTTGTATGGGTCTACACTCTAGCAACACTCTACTGAAACCGCTCTCCTGAGGGTTTCAAATGACATTCTCATGTGTGCTGATGCAGGTGACTGCTCTGTGTTAGTTCTTCTGGATCTCAGTTCTGCATTTGACACTGTAGACCATGACATCCTGATTAAGAGGCTACGTGATTGGGTGGGCATAACTGGCATAGCGTTAGACTGGTTTACATCTTACCTCAGTGACAGAAGTTTCAATGTCTCTGTGGGTGCTTTTGTGTCTGTTACCTCTCCACTGTCTTGTGGTGTACCGCAGGGCTCGGTTCTGGGGCCTCTGTTATTTTCACTTTATCTGTTACCTTTGGGACCGATCATAAAAAGCTATAATGTGTCCTATCACTTATATGCAGACGACATCCAACTTCATCTGTCATTCAAACCCAGCGAGGCATTCACATTAACTAGGCTCCTGGACTGTGTCAATGCCATCAGAGACTGGACGGCAGAAAACTGCCTGCAACTCAACGACTCTAAGACGGAGGTCCTAGTTATTGCTCCAGAGGAGTTTGTCCCCATGATCAGGCAGATTATTAGTCCTCTCTCCTCTGCTTCCCATTGCAACCTGCGCAATCTTGGGATTTTCTTTGATCGCTCCATGTCATTTGACCCTCATGTTAAGCAGCTGTCCAGGTCATGTTTCTTCCATCTAAGAAATATCAGTAAACTGAGATCTGTATTATCAACGCCTGAATTAGAAATGATCATACACACATTTATCTCCTCTCGCATTGACTACTGCAACTCACTTTTTACATCACTCAGTGTATCTGCTCTTAACCGTCTGCAGGTCATCCAAAATGCTGCCGCCAGATTACTCACCAGGACAAACCGACGGTCTCACATCACCCCCGTACTCCGATCTCTCCACTGGCTTCCTGTAGCATCTCGGATACACTTCAAAATTCTCACCATCACTTACAGAGCACTTCACGGTCAGGCTCCGACTTATGTAGCTGATCTACTTCGCCCCTATTCACCCGCCCGCACTCTCAGGTCAAATGCTCTAGGTCTTCTGTCAGTCCCACGCACACGATTTAAGACCCGTGGTGACCGAGCCTTTGAGGCAGTGGCCCCGAGGCTCTGGAATGCTCTGCCTGCAACTCTACGCCTCGCAGATACTGTGGATACTTTTAAAAGCCAGCTAAAAACCCACCTGTTTAGGCTGGCGTTTGTGTAAAAGTAAACCCATGTCCTAGACCTTTTTATTTTATTTTTATTTTATTCTTTAACATTTTTTATTCACTCTGTGTATGTAATTTATTGACCGTAGGGTCACATTGTGTTTTTTATGCTTTTAAATGTCTGCTCTGTTAAGCACTTTGTGATAGTACTGTCTGTGAAAAGCGCTATATAAATAAAATTCATTCATTCATTCATTCATACTCAAACCATCTCCTCCTCTGTGGGAGTGTGTTTCACAATGATATTTCTCCCTGATATGGACTGCGTTCAAAGGCTCCGTGCCATGTGCTTTGAAATGCTTTGAGCCTTCTCAGCCACGCACTGATTCAGCATCATCACCGTGTCACACAAAACACAAAGCTTTCCAAAAAAAAGCTTAAAACATAGATGATAAAGAAGGACCATTTTTGAGGTTACAGTTGCTCTGTTTTCATGGCTCGACTCATACATTAAATCATAACTGGCATAGCTTCGTCTATGATGAGCAAATCTCTTTCCTTTCTTTGTTTTGTTTGTTGGAGAAACATTGTGCACGTTGTGTGCAATGCTGCAGCCTCCCAGAGTCCTTCGCTCCTTCATTTCACATAGAAGTGGTTCCCTCTAGTGACTACAGCTACCACTCGCACATGCTGATGATGACCATGCTAACTCAAGTGTCTTTACCAGGGCAAATGTTCCCAGATGTGCTACAACATCTTCATAGTGGAGACGGTGTGCGTGGCCTGGTTCTCCCTGGAGTTCACCCTGCGCTTCATTCAAGACCGCAGCAAGCTGGCCTTCCTCAGGCAGCCGCTGAACCTGATAGACGTGGTGGCCATCCTGCCGTACTACATCACCCTGGTGGTGGACAGCACCTCCAAAGAAAAGAAGGGCTCCGGCAACAGCTACTTGGACAAGGTGGGACTGGTGCTGCGCGTCCTGAGAGCCCTGCGGATCCTCTATGTCATGCGGCTGGCTCGCCATTCGTTGGGCCTGCAGACTCTGGGCCTGACCGCACGCCGCTGCACGCGGGAGTTTGGACTGCTCCTCCTCTTCCTGTGCGTGGCCATAGCGCTGTATTCGCCCTTGCTGTACTTGATTGAGAATGAAATGGCCCCCACGCAGGAGTTCACCAGCATCCCTGCTACCTACTGGTGGGCCGTCATCACGATGACGACCGTGGGCTACGGGGACATGGTGCCGAGGAGCATCCCAGGCCAGGTGGTGGCTCTGAGCAGCATCCTGAGCGGGATCCTCCTCATGGCCTTCCCCGTCACCTCCATCTTCCACACCTTCTCGCGGTCCTACGTGGAGCTGAAGCAGGAGCAGCAGAGGGTGCTGCAGAGGAGGACGCACTGCCTGCTGCGGAGCCGCATGGCCGGCCTGGGCAGCAACCTCTCCTTGGAGAGTGACATGCTCTTCCCCATAGCGTCGACGAACACCAGAGACATGAACGAGTGACACTGTCGGACAGGGAAGGACGTACAAAGTGGGAGTGGGAGAGAAAGAGGAGAAGAAGAGGGAGGCTTCAAAGAAAGACTGGGGGTATGGAGAGGAGAGAGAGACTCTGAAAATAAAGTACAGGAGTGAGGAAGAAGAATTCGAGATGGAAGGGTGGAGAGAGAAGTCTTAAAAACAAGATACAGAGAAAACTGATTTTTTTTTTCTTCCCAGAAATGCAGCCGTGCTGTGTAGCAGTGTACTTTTGGATAAACATGACGAACACACAGAGAAGAGGATTAGAAGAATATTAGGAACACATATATATATTATTTAAGTATTAAATAAATGTTTCCTTCAAAAGATTTATGATTGATTCATGATTTAAAAGATGAATGAAACATTACATGGTCACAGAATATCAAATGGAAGTCTTAAGTTACGAAAGAAACCCACAATAAAGCATTCGAGCATAACAATGACGTAATTCCAATATGTGAAATGTGCATTTGACAAAAAAATACAGCTGAAGAGCACGGTGTCCTCATGATCCAACAACATAGTGATGTTTCTCATCGTTGATCGTTGACGTTTTAATGGATTTGTTGATGTCGTGCTAACCAGTGTCACGTCAGTAAAGATGCTCTCTGCTTTCGTTCAGTCCCAAAGGTTAAATAATAAAAAAAAAAAGTCCACACTTGGTAGACATCCAATCCCATTGACAGCATGCATGGTGTCATAACACACATGCAGAAGGACAACAATACAGCAATCAGTGGTGCAAAGTCACAATTTTTACTTTTTGGATTAAAATTCCACACATTCTATGACAGAGTTAAGAGATTGATTTGCTTATTTGAGTGTCATGTAGACTTAAAAGACACAAATCATATTATAAAAGAGGTACAGGAATTCAAAAACATTACATTTACACAATACGAGTGTGCTATTATGAGGAATACTGTGTACTCCTCTTCACATCGGGAGAGACTCATTGAATGAAAGTGAGAACATATTGTTACATTAGTGATCAAAAGACTCATTGAATAACCTAAATGTGACTGATTTTGTTGAAGAGAGAGTTCAGAGATCTATTCATTTGAAGGATGTTGTACGATCAAAAGCCACCGGCAATCTAAAAAAAGACATTTTTAAAACACATTCAGGAATGTGTCGGCCTGTTGATCAACTGGAAGGAACTATAGATCGAGAGAAGGATGTTGTTGGTTTGTGACTCCGAAGAATGTGTAGATTGCGTTATCTAAGGACCTTTTTTATTCTTTTTATGAGTTTGTGTCAGACAAGATGACAATTTTATACCAGTAATGGCAGCAGCAAAGAGTGCAAACTGCCAAGTAAGATAAAGAACTATTGAGTCACACTCCAGTCACTGATGGATTTAATCCTGACGAACAAAGTGTGCTACGTAAAACTATGTATGAACCAGTGAAATACACAAACCTTTTATTTTTATTGATGAAATCATTTGAATACAATATACTGTGCACAGATGCAGGTAAAACCATCGTCTTAAACTTACATTATCAAATCAATCATCAATATAATCATCAAAACTATTTCAAACTGTACAGTTGGCGCTCATTCAGTGAATAACTTTTTGTATTGAAATCAGTGTAGTTGAACCGCGGTTAATCATGTGTAACTTCAGAGGTGACTCGTGCTGAAAGCTTTTATCACAAACGGAAACTTTACTGCAACCAGAACAGCTAAAGGGGATCGTTTCCTGTGTGGGTATTCATGTGTACCTTTAGATCTCTGTTGCGCACAAATCTATCACAGCAAACTGATCAGCTGAAAGGTTTCTTTCCTGTGTGGGTTCTCATGTGGCTCTGTAAATGTGAACGCTGGTTAAAAGATTTCTTACAGACTGAGCAGCTTAAAGGCTTTTCTCCTGTGTGGGTTCTCATGTGTCTCTGTAAATGTGAACGCTGGTTAAAAGATTTCTTACAGACTGAGCAGCTGAAAGGTTTTTCTCCTGTGTGGGTTCTCATGTGGCTCTGTAAATGTGAACGCTGGTTAAAAGATTTCTTACAGACTGAGCAGGTTAAAGGCTTTTCTCCTGTGTGGGTTCTCATGTGGCTCTGTAAATGTGAACGCTCATTAAAAGATTTCTTACAGACTGAGCAGGTTAAAGGCTTTTCTCCTGTGTGGGTTCTCATGTGTGTCTGTAAATGTGAACGCTGGTTAAAAGATTTCTTACAGACTGAGCAGCTGAAAGGTTGTTCTCCTGTGTGGGTTCTCATGTGTGTCTGTAAATGTGAACGCTGGTTAAAAGATTTCTTACAGACTGAGCAGCTGAAAGGTTTTTCTCCTGTGTGGGTTCTCATGTGGTCCTGTAAAGTTGAATGCCGGTTAAAAGATTTCTTACAGACTGAGCAGCTGAAAGGTTTTTCTCCTGTGTGGGTTCTCATGTGTATCTTCAGAGTTCCCATCTGTTCAGTTTGCATTTGATGAAGCTGTGAGGACTGAGCTTCCTCTTCTTCATCTTCACTCTTCACAGGAGTGAATGAGAACTTGACATCAGCCTCCTCCAGACCTTGAAGCTGCTCTCCTTCCTGACTGGTGCAGAGTTCCTCCTGTTCTTCTTTAATGTGTGAGGGCTCTGGGTCCTCCTGGTCCAGACTGGAGCTCCACTCCTGCTGCTCAGAGGGAACCTCTTCTTTAACCAACAACAGCTGCTGGACGTCTGCAGGAAAACAGTAAACACACACAGAGGGGTTACAAAGACATTTTAGAATTGAGCAAATAGTCTCCTGGACATACACTTCCAGAGTATCACTAGAACCAGATAATACAATAATGTAATCAACTTATGTGACCATGAACATATGAACCATTTTAAGCTGCCAAATCCATGTGGTGTTATCAAAGAGAACAAACTTGTACTTTAAGTTGAAACATTTCCTGTCATCTAGAAGCTGAGAGAAGAAATCAGCATACCTGCAAACTCATAAGAGGTGAAAGAGGTGTCAAGCACCTGCTGTTCCTGCAGGTTGCTACACAATATCCCACCGACTAACCCGATTCACAACACAGCTAGTTATCAGTTTTAAGCTACCGCCTGCGTGTCAGAGCTCCCTCTTTGTACGGGGAGCGCGTGAGTGCCTCACCCGGAGATTCAAACCTTTGCTCTATGACACACGCAACACTATTGCAAATGAGCACACACACACACGCACATAATACTGTTATGTTCAAAATTTCTCAAACAAAAGGTAAAGGAAAAAGCCCCCCTCCTTGTTCCAGAGGAGAAGAAGCATGCAGAGGAGGAGAGGCAGCCCCCCCCCCCTGCTCTCTTTCTTCCATCATTAAGCAGGGCCGAATCAGCTGGTTGAAGTTTAAATCAAAAGGAATTTAATATACGAACAAAAGAAAATGCAGTTACAAACTGAATTATGTTGTGAAAATAAAGCTATCTTTCACACTTAGAGCAGGTTTAAGAATGAAACAGAAGCTCTCAGAGGCGTATAGTAATATCAAAGCAATAGATTTATTTATCAACAGAGTTATTCAGCCCTGCAGTAATACGTGCACGGGTCACTAATAGCTTCGCTCGCAGAGTTCCACCATTAGACACGCTTGAACACATCAGCATGAACCTTAATATAGGGGGTCCACCCCTTGATACACATTGGTCAAAGTCAAAGATGCAGGCGTGGCACGTTTGTACGTTATGGCACCTGGGTGGAAGCCTGTGGATGTCCATCCACCTTGGCCCCTCCCAGAAGGCGTCTTCTTGTGTCAGTGTGTGTGAGATATTGCATGAGAGAGGTCCTGTGAAACAAGTTGTGAAGAGTGGATACTACTTAGGGCGTTGTCCCTGAATCTCTCTGTCTATTGTGTCTTCCTTATCTTCTCTAAAGATGGCGTCCTGTTACTTGTGACGCAGTTAAAATCAGTAACCTTTCTCCTACTTCTCTCTGGCCCTGCTGTGTTGTGAGCACTGTATAAGTGGTTAACAGTGCTGTATAAGCTAATGGTTATTAAAACTACAAATGTAAGCTAGTGTTTAATTAAACTGTATATAAGCTAGTTGCTACTTAAAGCTGCATATAAGCTAATTTTCTCAACAAATCCCTCTCTTGACGTCTGAAGGACGTCACTTTCTTTACCTTCCTACCCTGTTCACACGCTGGTGTCTTCCTCTGCCTCTCCTGACCCTACCAGGCTGTTCTGCTCTTCCCCTACTGGGTAAGCTCCATAAGGAGGGGGTGGTGATGGTTCCTTGGAGAGGGCAGTGGTGATAGGACGGCCAACCAAAGAACGAATACAGGGTATTATACAACATCCACATGAGACCAGTATTGCAATGAACACACCCATTGACACTGCTATTGACAAGATCAGGTGCTTCCATTTTCCAAACATGTTTTCCATCCAATTTCCAAATGGATTGTTCACACCTGATGCTTCCTGCATTTCTTTTGACAGTGCCCTCAGACTATTCAGTGCTTTTGTGACTGAACCGTCCGGCGCAGTGTTGTTGGGGACGATAGTGCAACACAGGTCTCCAAACATTGAGCAAACAACATGTCCAAAGCCATTTTGTTTTGCATAGAAATCAAAGAAGTGGGGGCCAGCTGCTCAGCCAGACCCTCTATTGCATCCCTAGTATGATTAGCCAAACGAAGAACATTGTAATGCACATAATTGATACGATCAACATTTTTATTCACAGTTATCCATGGAATAATACTTGCGATACTCTCAAAACCTACTGCAATTTAGTCTATCAATTTGTATTCATTAGGCACTCCTCTGGGCACTCCGATTGCATCTATGTATGTTGGACCTTTGTCCAGACTGAACTCAGCTGCTCTTTTTTTAGCTAAGATATGTCTGCGTCTGCGTTGGGTCAGGTTTTGTACTTTAAATATGGATGCCAGAGTTGTGCAATTTGGTGGAGTAGCCATTTTAGTCATATTTGTCATGCATGCGTATCCTGTTGGGTCAGATTCAGGATATAGTGGTGCTGGTTCGGTGAACATAGCTGGTCTAGCTGCAGCACAAGCTATACAGCCACCCATTTTGTTTTTTATAGCATTATCAATAATTCAATTTAACCAAACATTGTCGTTTCCATGTCCTGTAGCTAATTGGATCACCTGTTGGTGGTTGCTGAAAAGTCAAATTACAAATTACAAAACAAATTATGCATTTTGCGTCAGATTACCTCGGACCTCTGATAGAGGTCTGGACTGCTCAGGTGCTGGGGCACAGTGTGACAGGTGGTGCCAAGGTGCTCCTGCTTTACCTATGACTTGGACCGAGTGTGAAGTAACCTCCTTCACTTCGTACGGCCCTGTCCATCTGGGGTCAGTCCACTTTTCTTATGAACTTTGACCCTGACCCAGTCACCCTCTCGGATGAGATTTTTTACCTTTTCCTGGTCAGCTGCACTGGTTCGCTGGACCTGTTTGGAGAGAGCCTCCGTGAGAATGATTAATGCAGTCACATATGCCTTCATTTCAACTTGCTGCACATCTAGGTATATGTACATCTATGTATCTATGTATATCTATGTATATGACTACCGTCTCTTGGAGGACCAGGCATTTGCCTCCTTGTCATTAACTCATGTGGTGAAAGAAGCGTCTTATTTCCTCGTGCGCTCCCCATTGCCATTAGAGCTAGTGGTAAAATTTTAACCCATGTCAGCTTTGATGCTACTGTAAGAAATTTGAGTAAAAAAACTGTAGTTAGTAGATATAATAAAAGTGTTTAATAATTCATAATTAATAATTCATAGTTAGTCATAATCATAAGGGTTTTGAGAATGCATAATTAAGATAAACATAAGCATGAAACATCTGCCAAGTTGCAGAAGTATAAACTTTTATTTTGAAGGATTATTATAGATGAGATTAAAACGTAACTGACAGTCATTGAATGTGATAGTAAACACAGGGCCAGACAAGTGAATACGCTCCTGGAGGATAGCCAATAGGAATCGGGATAAACGGAGGAGGAGGTGTTTCGAACAGATGTGGGAGGTTTAATTTAAGACTTTTTTCCTCGCCCTTGTTCTGTGATGGCTCCCGGACGACAGACGTGTTACACCGGAGGAGCCGGGTGAGGTTTTTGCAAATGGGGTTTTATTGTTTTAATATGTCATAGGAGTGTACACTCCAATGTATAACTGTAATCGTGCTTACATCAGTGGAATTAAATTCCTTATAATTGTAAACCAGTTTGGGTAGCGTTATTATCGCAGCGTGTGTGTCGACGGCACAAAGCCGGCCACATGGCAGTCACATGTGCTCTGGCCTTCTCTCTTGTTGTGAGGTAAAATTCTTCCATAACAAATTTGGCGAACCCCAGATGGGACAGTCTTGCCGGCCTCGCTGTGTGTGCTGACGGCGGCGGTAGTCAAGCAGACAATCCTGGGCCCACAATATCGGTCGGCAGAGCCGTTTCATGAAATCTGTGAGTTAGCTATTAGGAACCTTAGGGGAATCTCTGCTTGGCTAAGCGCTGCTAACGGCTAACGCTCCGTTGCCGGTGGCCATGTTCCACGAGGGAGGCCATGTTCCACTGAGGTAAGTACGATTTGCTGTCTGAAGTATGATGAACTTAAGGGATTAGTCAAGAGTATAAGGATCCTAAGAATTAATTAAAGACGGACAGCGCTGTGTAAGTAAGTAAATCACCACATTGGAATCAAACAAGCTGTGGTACGGGCGAAACTGCTTTGCTCATGCTGGGAGCCTCCTTCGGCCCAACATAAGTATTGTTAGGCCTGCAGATAGCTAGTTTAAAGCAGTTATGTAGCGAGGCGAACTGAGATGTTGTGGCTTTGAGGGGCTTAGGTGTGCAAACCTTTGTGGGCTTAGTCCACGAATGTCGGGTCACGTCGCATAAGTTGCTTAGAGAGCTAGGCTAGCGGGAGTTAGCTTCTGAGGCCGCAGGCTTCAGGAAAGACACACTCGCTAGCTTTGGCTGTGAATATAATTAGTGGATCATGTGGTGATTCAGAGGGCGTAGAATAAGGGCTTTGGTGAAACTAGACAGACTGGGTGAGTGGTTTGTGGCGTTGGAAGTGAATAACTCGCGTTTCATATACGTAACAGTGAGCTCAGGTCCGGCGGAGCTAAAGCCCGTTAACCGGAGGTTTAAGGGTTAATAATAACAATAATACGTGTGACTAGTCTGTGTTTTAGCAGCGTGGAAATACGTTTAAAATGATGACTAAATAAGTCCAATAATACGTGTGACTAGTCTGTGTTTTAGCAGCGTGGAAATACGTTTAAAATGATTGATATTGCATGACCGCGCTGTGGGGAGCTAACGCTAGCTACGTGTAGCTCCGGCGTTGCGGTACTATGTATGTAAAATAAGTGCTTATAAAATAAAATAACGGCTGGATTGAGAGAGGAGACAGAAGGCGTATGAGTGGAATTAAAGTGTGGGATTTTGGTGATACTTGTGTGTGCGTACGCTTTATCAGAAGCTCCGTTTTTTCGTTAGCATTGCGGATAGCATATCTGTAAAAAAGCCGGTTTCATGACAACTTCCGGTTTGGCGCAGAACAACTTCCGGTTCGGCGCAGACGGCAAGGCAAGTTTATTTATATAGCACATTTCAAAGTGCTTCACATAAAACCATTAAAAGCATCAGAACATAAGGCAAAAGAAAAGGAGATTTAAAAACAATTAAACAGAAGAAGGACTAACTGCAGGTAACCGTAAAGAAGTGTTTAGAATCTGAATTTTCAGAGATTCATTGTCTAAGAGCTGTGAGCTCATATCCTGACCTTAGTTTTAATTAAGCATTATAACTTTAGTCGTTGACTTTGGTTTTAGTTCAGCATTTTAACAAAGATTAATGGTTTCAGTTGTGTTTCTTCAATTCTTGAACTTAATTGTGATTCATTCTTGTGCAGACCAGAGTGTAAGTGCAGTTCAACAGTTTGACTTACATTGGTATTTCTGATTGAATATCTTTGAACACAGTTATTGATTTTTAAAGTTGAATTTAATATTTAATTGATTAATTATTCATTGTTTTTTAATTTCATTTTACTTCCAATTTTAAACCTTTCGAATTCTGATTTGGAACTGGATTGTGATCGTGATTCTGATTTAGATGTTGAGTTTGATTTCGGAATTCTAGCTTCAATTTTGGATTCGAGATTCCTTCACATATCCAGTATTGACTAATTTTGGTACATTTACTAATTTACACAGTTCCTAAGAATCAATTTTGACACGGACGGCGCAACATATTTGAGAGATCGTTGACCTCTCTTACACTACAGACGTATGCTAACATTTACTGCTGAACTTTTGGCAGTTCTGTGATTGTTTTAGTCAAGGTGCGTGGCTGAGTGGGTCCAGATCTGGGAAGTGGAGCAGCGGATCCCAGTTTTGGAGTCAGCGGCCACACGCCATACAGCACAGAGGGTGAGTTGACTTTGATTCATGTGATGACAAGCATGCACATTTAATACACACATTTGAATACTCCTAGGCTGCATAATGTTTACATTAAAGAAGCAGAGTAAGGAAGTAGGAGCACTGGTAAGAAGACTAAAATGTGAAGTAACAGAAGTAGAACGCATTAGAAAAGATTTGCAACAGCAGATAGAGGAAAGACGAGCAGAAAGTAAAGAAGACGAGGATATAAAGAGAATGCAGCGGCGACTGCTGAAACTGCAAGT
This sequence comes from Melanostigma gelatinosum, assembly GCF_949748355.1. Lineage (NCBI taxonomy): Eukaryota > Metazoa > Chordata > Actinopteri > Perciformes > Zoarcidae > Melanostigma > Melanostigma gelatinosum. The sequence goes on along the minus strand of NC_136641.1, from coordinate 19,250,131 downwards.
AGCAGAGGTCGACAGAGAATTAAATAGAAAAGTTCAGGCCAAGAAACAGATGATAGCAGCAGAAGCCCAGCAGCAACAAAATCCAGCAGTACCAGCCCACACAGTGGTGTACTACCAACCTCCACCACATTATAGAGGCAGAGGACGTGCACGAGCATCTAACAGAGGGAGAGGTAACTACAGAGGAGGTTATGAAAGACCTGTAGGTAGAGGGAAGTGCTACGTATGTGGGAGAGAGGGTCATTGGGTAAGAGATTGCCCACATAAAAGGAGAGGAAGACAGATCAGTGCAGCACCACAACATGCTCCGTTCCCACCACAACATCAGCAGCACCTACGACCAGGTCCAGCTGGACCTCCTCCCATGAGACATCAACAGATGCCCATGCTGTCACCAGGACCATGGGGAGGTTCAGGGTATAGCCAAGATACATAGATGGTTGCCATGTGATCCCTTACAGCAGAGATATCGAGGTGAAGGGGAGATATGGTAAGGTGTCAAACCTTTTTTGCAGATCCACATTTAGAATAGTTTTCAGTAAAGGTGCGACTCACAATTTTTGAGATTTAATAACGTCATGATAAACCACAACTAGACTTGCTAACTCTAGAAATTGAGAAATATACGGGAGCTCTAACTAACATGAGCCGAGTGTTGTTTTCTCAGGTGACAAACGCAGAAGCAGCAGCTGACGAAAGGAAGCAGGCTGATGTGTCACCAGGCAGTCTGGTGTGGATAAAAGTCCACAAACGCAAGTGGAGTGAACCAAGGTGGACCGGTCCATGGGAGGTAGTATTGGCAACTTGACACCACCTCACTCACTGTGCAGCAGCGAAGGTAACAAGTGTGACACTCGCAGAGACAGGAGTGAACATCAGACAGGAAAATTTGAAGTTAAAGACACCTCAAAAGAGGGTTTAGACAGTACTGACAATGACGTTTCCCCCACAGTTTAAGCGAGGCCTTCCATTGGGAGACTCTAGCTTCAGTAGGTTATGGAAGTCTGTAATTACTTTCGTCCTGATTTCAGTAGCTTCCCTCTTAGTATGTGGAATTAACCACAGACAGGAACCAGATCACATGCATGACTACATCAGGATTCGACATTTAGCCTCAGTAGCTAATCAAACCGATCTTAGACCACGTAGAGAGGCTTCTCTGACGACACTCACCTATGAAAATGTAACTCTCACTCTTATGTTCAAAGAAGGTACAACATCAACGGTCCAGTTCGACTTCTGTGAAGAAGTTTCCAGTCCCAAGTATGAACACGCCTGCGGGTGGATGACCAAAACCGTGTGCATCATAACTGACGAGTGTGGGCCTGCCACACATAAGTATGGGAAGCTGTTATCATATTATGCCTGTGATGTGTACAAAGGGGGTGGGTAGATGTAATCCTTAAGACTTACCTAAATTGACTGACTGAGGACTTTACGTAATACAGGGAAAGGCTACTGATAGTCCTGCCCCACAAGGGCTCATTAGGATTATTGTTAAGCCTGTAAAAAGACCAGGTTCGACATACGACTGACGCAGAGAATGAGGTAAGGGGTGGAAACTGGAATGGCAGATGGGAATTTATGGTGGGTACAATATACGGCTTCAAGCCAGTAGTACAGATTGTATTGTGTGTTTAGGATCTAGACCCCTAGCAACACCAGTTCCTTCAAGATTCAGACTCCTAAGTCCTGAATTAGTTGTATTTTAACTCTGTTTACTGATGACACTTTGCCCCTCCAACACACTTGTCAGAGGCTGCACTGGCATTACCCACCTGTAGAATATAATACCCCACCTCTGTTCAAGGTTTCAGAGGGTCCATTTGATTGTATAGCCTCAGATACAGCTATGGGGCCCAATGTAGGCAGTATTATTGAAGCAAATTGTAGCAACAGTCACCTATATCTTGCCTGTCACTGATGCAACTTATGGAGAACTCATCTCTCCACGCCCACATGCTAACAGAAGATCCAAAAGAGATGCCGGTGGCCCGAAGGGGGCCTTTGATGACCAAGTGTACATAAGATGTCATAAGACTGCCAAGGGGGGTGTCTAATGATTTTCAAGCCAGAAATCAAATAGCAGCAGATTTAGAATCTGTTTTCTCTCAGAGGGTGATGATTAATAAAAATGTCGATTGGATCAACTACATTTACTATAACCAACAGCGTTTAGTAAACTTCACCAGTGACGCCATATCAGGACTGCATGCACAGCTGGCGAAGACTAGTTTAATGACCTTGCAGAACAGAATGGCATTAGATATGATTTAGCAGAGAAAAGTGGCGTGTGCCAGATGTTTGGGTCTGCGTGCTGCACTTTCATTCCAAATAACACAGCTCCTGATGGATCGGTGACCAGGGCTCTGGAGGGACTGACAGCACTCAGCCAAGAGCTAGCAGACAACTCTGGTGTCACGAATCCATTCACCGACTGGTTGGGAAGTATGCTTAGCCAGTGAAAACATACATTTTTGGCAATCGTAATTATTCTGTGTGCTGTCATCATAGACCGCCTAGTTGTCTGTGGATGGGGGTTCCCGTGCATCCGTGGACCTCTACAGGGGTTTATTGTTTCACCGATGAGCCAGACACCAGTCCAGGCAACCAGTTATGTGACGAGGATGAGGACGAATTGGAGCTTCTGATGGCCACAGTCTAGATGAGGCCACCAGAGGGACTTCACGAGCGGTTCCTGACCATCCAGATGGACTTCTAAAACATCCAGTGAGATGTTGGAAGTTTGGAAAATAGACGGATTGTTTTGGATGAGTATTTGGAGATTAAATTTTTTGTTTAATTGGGTTATAAAGGGATTTTAGGGTGTAAAAGATTAAGAAATGTAATTTTGTCACGTGTAAAAGAACAGTCAAGGCTTCTCAGTATGTGTTCTCTAGCCTACAGACTGTATCCTGATCCTGCCAGCCCCAAGACGTGGAAGGCAGTGACTCTCAACGCACTCTATCTTGAAACGAACTGAACAGAAATACTTGAAATGATATCTGTGTGCATGAATTCTTTGCCTCTGTTTAGATAGATAGGGAGCCTTTCCCTGGATTGAGTAGGGGGGAGGTCTCCAGGGACATTTGAATAACTAACTACATTTGAGTAGCTAACTCACAGTGAACTGTGAGTTAGGGGGGAATTGTAAGAAATTTGAGTAAAAAAACTGTAGTTAGTAGATATAATAAAAGTGTTTAATAATTCATAATTAATAATTCATAGTTAGTCATAATCATAAGGGTTTTGAGAATGCATAATTAAGATAAACATAAGCATGAAACATCTGCCAAGTTGCAGAAGTATAAACTTTTATTTTGAAGGATTATTATAGATGAGATTAAAACGTAACTGACAGTCATTGAATGTGATAGTAAACACAGGGCCAGACAAGTGAATACGCTCCTGGAGGATAGCCAATAGGAATCGGGATAAACGGAGGAGGAGGTGTTTCGAACAGATGTGGGAGGTTTAATTTAAGACTTTTTTCCTCGCCCTTGTTCTGTGATGGCTCCCGGACGACAGACGTGTTACACCGGAGGAGCCGGGTGAGGTTTTTGCAAATGGGGTTTTATTGTTTTAATATGTCATAGGAGTGTACACTCCAATGTATAACTGTAATCGTGCTTACATCAGTGGAATTAAATTCCTTATAATTGTAAACCAGTTTGGGTAGCGTTATTATCGCAGCGTGTGTGTCGACGGCACAAAGCCGGCCACATGGCAGTCACATGTGCTCTGGCCTTCTCTCTTGTTGTGAGGTAAAATTCTTCCATAACACTACACATATCTTTGCTATTTTTGATTTTAGCGTCTGATTTGCCCTCTCTACCAGTCCTTGCGACTGTGAATGATACACTGATCCATAACTACTTCCTGCAAATGCTTATTACTGAAATGTGAACCATTATCGGAGTATCAGCTCTGTCTGCAGCCACTTTATTACTGTCTGTGCGTCTTCTCTTTTAGTTGGGATTGCCTCCACCCACTTTGAGAATCTGTCCACCATTACCAAGATGAGTAAAGTCCATGCTGATGTCTTGGAAGCAGGCTGATGGTACAGGATAAGAGCCCATAGGTGCTTTGTAGACCTGAGGCTGGAATATGTTGCCCCTGTATCCACCAACAATGTGTGTTCCTGTCCATTTATTGTGCAAGTGAGAGTTGGCTCACTTGCTAGTCCAAATTTCATAGTGTCGGTGCCAGGTGGTTGTGGGGTGTCCTAGTAGGGGCCCTGATTGTAATACCCCCACTGTGCGTGTGGTGCTTGGTTGACATGTTCTCCAGAGGGAGGGTCAGTTGGCGCCCATTGCTCAGTGCCTCCTAGTGGTGGCTGGTATGGCTGTCCAGCTTGATCTTGATTTCTCGGATCCTGATTGCCTCTCCCTCTCTGGTAACCTCCTCTTCTTCCTCGTGGTGGGCCACGCGAGCGGCAGTCACGTGAGTAGTGACCTGGCTTTCCACAGTTGTAGCAGTAGAAAGCTCCTTGGCCATCCCATTGGGCGCCTCCTCCTTGTTGGTTCTGCTGCAATGGTTGTTGCATCATCATCACCGGGAGCACTTGTTCTGCTTGTGCTTCCTGTTGGGTCATCTGTTTCTTTTTAATTTTAACACTCTTTTGAGCCGTTTCAAGCTCTGCTAGCTGTCTCTTCATTAGTGCCACTTGCAGTGCTTTGAGCTCCACCTCCGTTCCTTCCACCGCTGCCCTGTGTTTATCATAGTGATGCAGTACATGTTCTCTCCATGCAGGTTGAGTGAAGGAGGCAATACCCACGGTGTTTCCAATCGCGTCTCTTACTTTTTCGGGCAAGCCTTTGGTCACCATGTTCCTCCAGAGTGCTAATGATGTTGGCGATGTATCTGGGGACTCTCTGAAGATTGTTCTCCACACTTGCTCCGCACGAGCTAGGAGATCGGCAGCAGCCTCCCCAGGCTTGGCCGCGAAGGTGGACATTTGGCTGTGGTCTGTTGGAGTAGGGTACTCTCTCCTTAGGGACCGATGTAGTTCCTCCCTGATACTGCCTATTGGTGTGGAGTCTGGCAGCTGGTCCGTTCCAGCTGCAATTTCAATTTTGTCCAGCGTGTGCTGGTCAGTAGCTCTGGCTAACAGGCCTCTGTAGTCACCCAGTGCTAGGCTGCGTGCTGACGTGAATGTTCCCAACTCACTGATCCATGGCTCTGCTCCTGAAGTTAGCGACGGCAGTGCGGCCAGCAGTGTCGTCATATCCATGAAGGAGAAGGGGGTGAATGCCATTCGACGAGGCGCGTCGGCTGTTGGAGCCGGCCTGAGGGGCATCATGTGGCGACTACCGCGGAATAGTTTCCCACTTCGTGTTTGTCCCGCTTCCTCGGCCGTGCCTGTGAAGTCTCCGTTGATTTTCAGTCTCTTTATTGTCTTCACTGGTGTCCGTAGCTGGTACGCTCCTTCCTCCTCCTCTTCTTCTCTCTTATCTCTCGCTTCATCTTCACTTGGGTCGTGAAAAACCGAGTTACCTGCAGCTGGCGGAGGCGACGTTAACAGCCCTCCACCCTCCCCCTCTAGGGTGAGATCTGCCAACTTTGATTGTAGATCAGGGCGCGGCGCCATTCGATCGACAAAGTCACTCAACAGACGTGACTCTCTTCTTTCTTGTATTCCCTGCGTGAGCTGCATTTCATTGAGGAGGCGCTCTATATCTGCTGGTTCTGTCAATTCCTCACCAGTAGCGTCATAACATGCTCCGCTCCTTCGTCTAGGTGTGCCTGGTGTTTGAAGCTCACGGAGGCGTTCTTCCAGCACCTTCACTGTTCTTTCAACTTCCTTTGCTTTTCTTCTTCTATCCTTCTCTTGGGGGGAAGTCAGTATTTCCAGACTTCCTCCCTCCACTGTGAAGAATCCTTTCAGTTCTCCTTTTTTCACCTCCCTCTGTGGGGCCTGTATGAAGGGGTTGGAGGACACCCTCTCGGGAGGTGGAGGTGGCAGGTCAGGATACAGATTGCTTTGTTCATGCTCCTGCTTATTTTGGCTGTTAGGAGCATCGTTGTCGTGTGGGGGAGGGGCTGAGGGGTTTAAGGACGGAAATATGCCGCTGATATCTCTGGCGGCCCCTAGTGGTAAGCCTACTGCTCCAGCTGCCAGCTTCATCTCGTCCTTCTGTTCTCCCATGGGCATCGGCTTCCCGTCCATCCTCTTTGCGTCATAGTTAAAGCACCTCTTGATGTAGGGCCAAACTCCTCTCTCTTCATCTACTTGAGTCGACGCCCTCCTCTTCCCCATGTTAAAACTTTTAGGATTTCTGTTCTCCCATTCCTTCTTCTTCTCTTCGTAGTGTTTCAGTACTTCTTTGTTTATTTGTTGCAGCTCTTCTCCCGTTGGAGGACTCCCACGTTCTCCATTCCAAATGTCTTTATCTTTCCATCTCTTTATCATCCTCTTAAATGCCTCTTTCTCCACGGGCCAATGCGTCTTTCTCCCATTCATTCTGCTCTGATTCTGGACCTCATTCTCCAAACTCCACAGATAATTGCTCACTTTCCCTGCCATGTCAAACTTCTCTGCACTGTTCACTGTGCACTGTGATTTGAAATATAAAATGTTTGGAAGTAGTATTCTCAAATGTCCACCAGATGGAGCCAAGCTCCTGTCAAAATGTTCTCGTTGCCACTAGCAACTCTCTGTGTCCAGCTGGTGGCTTATCTCCAACTTTGAGCCTTTGCGGCCTTGCTCTGTTTTCGCTCCCAACTTTGTTTAGTCTCCCAGTAAACTAAAGTATTAACCCTCAGCTGTCCCTCACACATACCAAATTGAAACTGTCGCCTCTAAAATACGCACAAATCACGTATCGATCTATTCTAATGTTTTATGTTTGTGTTTGATAGCTTTTTGTTTGGTCTCATGTGTGTTTTCTGCTGCCCCACTGGCCCTCAAACTTTGAAAGTCACACACGAACAATTGCAGCCGGTAGCTGCAGCCCTCAGCTCTTTTTCTCTCCTCTGCACCAAAATAATCACACTCATTCAAACAAAATTGAAACCAAGCACACTGCCGTCTCAGAAATACGCAGAAATCACAAATACGGTCCCGAAGGAAATGTATACCTTTTACAAATTCAGTCAAATAAAAACACGAAATTAAAACCATCCACTCGATCTGTTCTTTTAACCACTCAACAGTCCATCCACTTCCTCACCCTCAGCAAACCGACTGCCGCATCGATGACCTCTTGATCACGATACAAATGAGAACTGCTTTTTCAGCAACCAAAATACAGTCAAATCATAAACAATTCTTTCCCTCACCAACACACAAAACAAACAACGTTATTTTAATGCATCACAGCGGCCGCTGCGTATCATAAAGCACAAGTATAATATCTGCTTTGGCTGGGGTTCGAACACGGCCCTACCGCGTGGAAGGCCGCAATGCTAACCACTATGCTACCAGCCCTGTATATCCACAACACAATTTAGCACACTTAAATAGCGACGGCCTCTGCTCCGGCCTGTCTCCTGGCGACTTTTCTTTTACACTTCGTCCGTTATCAACAATACATCGGTTATCTTGAATTTTGTGCTCTCACCCAGAAACTCCGTCGAGGATACTCTAAGATATCATGGTTTTCCACTAAGCGCCACACACAAATTCAGTGTCCTGAGACTCGATGCCTCGATAAGGTAATTTTCTCTTCATCCGCTATCAACAACTCATCGGTTATCTTAAAACCTGTGCTCCCGTGCAGAAACTATTTAAAGGTTACTCTACGCAGAGTTAACTTGGTTTTACACCACACGCAACACACGTCCGGAGACGGACACTAAATGTCTTGATACGGTAATACTTCACGGTCAATTCACTGTCAGCTTACAGTTTATCAATGACCTTTAACACACATATATCCCCGTCATGTTATACAGTTTCTTCGTAGTCCAAAGCGTCTTATAAATTTCGTTACAGATCACGCTATTTGTGGCATGGAGTGCTTCGTGATTCACGCGTGTGTGCGTTTCACCCTACTTCACATCCAGCCACAGTTGCGCGATCTGTCGTCTTTATTCTACGCTTTCTGATGGACTCAGTCACACCTGTGTACAGACCCCCCAAATGGCTGTATAACAACTCTGTTGCTGTGTGTTTATTCTTTACAATACTTTATAACTATTCCTTACCCACAGTTCGGTCAGTCTGATATCAAATTTAGAATTCAAGCTATGAATACAATACGCAGGATTCAGTTAAATAGGGACCTGCTCACCTGTTTGTTATGCCGGCAATATCAGACCTCCCGAAACTGCTGGCACGGACCCAGTGGCAGATACTGGGGCTCCCAGCCTCGGGGAGGATTCGCCAATTATTTCTGAAATCACAGATAGAGAGGTCTGTTAACATTCCAACCCGATATGCTCTGTATCAAGTCTTGCCCACATTCTCCACCAATTTGTTGTGAAAATAAAGCTATCTTTCACACTTAGAGCAGGTTTAAGAATGAAACAGAAGCTCTCAGAGGCGTATAGTAATATCAAAGCAATAGATTTATTTATCAACAGAGTTATTCAGCCCTGCAGTAATACGTGCACGGGTCACTAATAGCTTCGCTCGCAGAGTTCCACCATTAGACACGCTTGAACACATCAGCATGAACCTTAATATAGGGGGTCCACCCCTTAATACACATTGGTCAAAGTCAAAGATGCAGGCGTGGCACGTTTGTACGTTATGGCACCTGGGTGGAAGCCTGTGGATGTCCATCCACCTTGGCCCCTCCCAGAAGGCGTCTTCTTGTGTCAGTGTGTGTGAGATATTGCATGAGAGAGGTCCTGTGAAACAAGTTGTGAAGAGTGGATACTACTTAGGGCGTTGTCCCTGAATCTCTCTGTCTATTGTGTCTTCCTTATCTTCTCTAAAGATGGCGTCCTGTTACTTGTGACGCAGTTAAAATCAGTAACCTTTCTCCTACTTCTCTCTGGCCCTGCTGTGTTGTGAGCACTGTATAAGTGGTTAACAGTGCTGTATAAGCTAATGGTTATTAAAACTACAAATGTAAGCTAGTGTTTAATTAAACTGTATATAAGCTAGTTGCTACTTAAAGCTGCATATAAGCTAAATTTCTCAACAATTACACTATCAGTAGTAATACTTCATGAAATAGAGGCCCCATCCGCACCACACGACAGACTGGTGTGTCCACCTCATGGACACGTTTGCAGGTATTAAATCAGGAGAAGAAGAAAACGACGAACTGCAACAGAGTCTCACTCCAAACTACATTAAAAGTTATCAGCCGGAGCATGAACAGTGTTTGAGAGAAGAAATAAAGTGAACCCACGTGCTCTTTGTATCCGAATTTCCGGGTTGAGAACAGCGTCCAGAAGTTCCCGTTGTCGCTTATTCGCCTCTTTTGAACGAGAGAGTTCCTCCTCGTACTCTGCTATCGTTCTTTCAAACATACCAATTATCTCTTCATCACCCGCAGTTAGTCGCTGGTTGAGTAAATATCTCAACATGTCTACTTTAGACATTTTCACTAAACCACAGAAAGTTTTCCTCCAGACGAACTCCGTTAAAAACACCGTTTACTCTCATTAAACTCTGACTAGCGCTGTGTTGGTCACTTCCGTCCCCGTCCGTCTGTTTCCAGGTAGCATGCTAAGCTAACTTCAATAGCTTTATAGGCTACCAGGAGATTAGTCGTCGTCTTCTTCTTCTTCGTCTTCTTCTTCTTCTTCTTCTTCTTCTTCTTTCACTTTAATGGCGGACTACAAACCAATGTTTAAGGCGCCACCTACTGGACCGGAGTGTGTAACATCATGACTTTATGACAGTTGTCATTTAAACACAATAACAATGTCATTTATAAATATAATGAAACAATTAGAAAATAAACTTCATATTGCAGTCATATTCTGGCCTTTTAACCCGTTCCATTCAAAATATTAAATAAAGCCCTTTTAAGCTGAACTTGTTTGTCACCTGTCTCTAAGCCTTTGATGCTCCACTCCCTTCCTGTATCTACCACTCTGTTCTTCAGTCTTTCTCTTTCCACCCTGAACTTCTTCCACTCTATCAGCACATGTTCAACAGATACAAATCCATTCAGACAGGTTCTACGAGGAACATCCGGTTCCGCTGCAACTTGGTGGGTAACAAAAGCCCCTTAAACTAATAAAATAGTATGTCATTACTCCTATCTTCAGTGACCTTCCATCTGGTACATATGTAACAGTTGTGGGTCATGGAACGAGACGACTCAAGTGATTGTTTTCCAACATTTATTTATTGAAGACAAAATATCACCAATGAATTGCCTTCAGACCGTTTTCTGCCCCTCTGCTCCCTCAGCAACGTGTGATTTAATTAATTTTCTTCAAATACACACCGACCAATCAGAGCTCGGTACGTGGACCTTTAATGAATATTATAATCACAGTTTAAACTGACAAATGCAAAAAAAAGACAGCTGGCAATAAATCTCAGACTGTGTGAATTAGTAAATTAACAGATTTATGACATCACTGCTTCATTAAGAGCACGATAGATCTGACGATAAGTACAATGGTATTTACTGTTTTTCCCACTTTCCCAGAAAAGAACAACCCAATATAGCAGCAAAAAAAGAGGCCAAAAGTGAGTGTAAACCCGTATTCCTGCAGCTCGTGCTGGTACGTGAGACATGATACCTCCTTTGAACAGCAGATGGCGGCATTGTGTCACAAGAGTACAAAGTGTGATTTTTACCCACAAAAATGATGCACAAAACAGGTTATGTATTTTTGCTCTCGTTCATTTTATTTTAAATCGCCTACATTAAGGCTGCAGTCGCAGGACAGGGCTCACGTTTGAAGTCAGCAGTTTTGAAAAAAAAAAAAAAAAGACTTTCAAATGAAAACGGATGCAAGCTGACTTAAATGTTCGGCACAGACACAATCGCGGTCTACAACGTTGCAGTTTTTCTCGATTGCTAAGACACATTTCTTGAAACGGTCACCCATTCTCTCAAAACTGTAAACACAAAACCTCATCTTCAAGCACTATTTACAAAACCTCTGAATCCTCTTGCAAAATGAAACTTTCGCCTCAAAACAGTTTTACCTGTGCTCAAAATCAAACACTGCTCTCAAATCACAAACAAAGTGATCAAAATAATATACACCGTCAAGCAGTCAGTAAACAATACACCAATGAATAGAAAACACATTGTTCAAAACATATAGTTCTCAGGGAGAAGTAGATTTTTAATCTCAAAACAAATTTCATATGAACGAAAACATGTTCTATTACAGTAGCTCAAAATTGATCAGAAATTACTACCATGTTTGCTCTTTGCAATTTCTTTTGTTCTTCCTTCTCCTTGTACCCCTATTTGTAAAGTACTGTACCCTGCATCTCACAAACGTGTCCTTTGTCTCTGTGACACTGTAATTCTTGTTCTTTCTTGATATGAACCTGCAACCAGTCAAAATCTATTGAGCAGTCAGTGCTGTTACTGTAACAAATAGAAAGCACGGTGTTCAAGGCCATACAATTTGTTTATTGTACATTATACAGCCTACAATGCACTGTAGGCCTACTACAGTATACAATACTACAGTAAAAGGGACAAAAATCAAAGGAGTCAACATGTCATCAATGTGCTTCTTCTTGTCTTTGGGCTGGGTCAGGCCAGAGCACTTTGTTGACATCACAAGCAATATTTTCTCTCCTGACATTATATCCAGCCCTGACATGATTCCTCACCTATATCACCACAGGATAATTCCATGGCTTGCAGCAGATTGACTCTGGTGTAGGGTTGTCTATCATACACTTTCCATCTCCATGAGGAGAAAAACTCCTCAAATCGCATTCAGGAAAGGAGAGTATGGAGGGAGGTACAAGGTCATAAACTGACCATTGATGTTAAACCATTCCCTCACCTGAGCAGCTCGGTGGAAACTGACATTGTCCAGCAGTATCACATAGGTGGGAATGGGATTCTCATTTAGCTCCTGACCCTGCTGCTCAAATAAAATATCTCTTAGATTGGCCATAAATCTTAGAAGATGCTGGGTGTTATATGGCCTGAGTGTAACATGGTGATGTAGAACACTATGGTTGCTGATAGCAGCACAGATTGTGACATTGCCACCTCGTTGACCAGGGACTTCAACAATGGCCCGCTGTCCAATCACGTTTCGGCCTCTCCTTCTCCTCTTTGTCAGATTGAAGCCTGCTTCATCGACAAAGATTAACTCATGGGGTCTGTCCAAGGATTCCAAGTCAAATATTGTCTGTGTAGGAATACAATATAATGTATGTAGAATTTAGTAAGTTGTACAGAGACAGTGCTATATTGTAGAGTTCAATTAGGCCTACTGTATGCACTTCTGATTCACATACATTGTATGTACTGAAGAGTAATGTCATTCACATAGTATGTGGCAGTACTGTAGACAATCTGGATTCCAGTAAATGTGTCTGAATGTACACTTACTTGCACATGCTGAGCTCGCACTTCTTTCACCCTTGGTGAGTTGCGCTCAAAAGGTACTCTGTATACTTGTTTCATTCGTATCCTGTTACGATGGAGAACACGGTCAATTGTGGAAATGCTCACACTGTCGATTCCCTGGAAGTGTGTGTTGTCTTGTATCACTCGTTCCTGGATTTCTCTGAGTCGTATTAAATGATCTTGAAGGACCATGCCCACTATAACGGTCTCTTGCTCCTGAGTGAATATAGCTCTCCTTCCACCTGCATGTGGCAGCCTTGCAGTTCTACAAAAAGTAGATGTGCAGTTACAAAAAATATTCATGCAGTACAATACATACAGTGACGAGCTTTATATGCAGCTGTTTCAATAGACATTTGTAGTGTAGTACAGTCAATTTTCAATTACAAAAATACAGTAGCATACTGTACCTGTTCTCTTCTCTGAATGTCCTTACTATGGTGGACACAGAAAACTGGCTCAAATTGGGGTGCAGTCTAAGTCCTGCTTCCCTCATTGTCAGTCCGTGGACTATAACATGGTCTATGACTGTTGCTCGAATTTCATCAGATATTTCCACTCTTTGTCTTCCTCTTCCTCTTTCTTGCCCTCCTCCTCTTCATCGCCCACCTCGCATACGCACTTGTCCTCGTCCTCGTCCTCTCACATTGTTTCTTCTATCCATTCTCAGACTTTCTCCTTCCCACCTTCAACCACCTGTTTGCTCTCTCAACTGGCTTACATTGGTTGTGTCACATCATTTGATACAAGTGAAATCTATCTTGAGTGATTGTGTTCAATCAATGACATGTGTTCTCTATTTGTGTTTGATTGTTGCCACTTGTGTTTACCAGTATGGATGACATGTGCATTGGAGTGCAGAATGTGTTTTGAGACTGAGAATGTGTTTAGAGTTTTGCTGAAAAGTCTAAGTGAGATCTGCAAATTGTGTTTTACCATGTGACAGAGTTTAAGGTATTGACAACAGACTGCACAATTAGCTAAATGAGTTCAGGCAACTGAGAACTTTGTTCAGCCAATGGGTTTCAGTGTTTTAGCAATTGAGAAAAACTGTAATAACCGAGCAGCCACGTTTGAACCGGCACCCTCGGGTGAACAGGGACTTCCATGAAACGCCGTTCACCGAAATCAGAGCTCGAGTGCGCACAAAACGATCCCACCAATCAGGGCTCGACAATACGCTGGCGTCTCCGCCCCTGCCTGCCTCTAAGATCACCTCCCAGTGTGTTTTGGTCATGCTTCGGTGTTCCTGCACAGAAGCCGACTGTCGGGAGAAGCTAGATTTACACATGCTTTTGGGCGTTCTGGTCTTTATACTTCAATGCAATTAATTTATCTGTGAATGGAAGATGTTTTATTGTCCTCGGAGTCATTCCCCGTCATGACCTCACCACCGGACCGCCCCTCCAGTTGAATGGGATTCCTCAGCGCCTCTCTGTCGCTCCGTTTGGCACCGACTGTCTCTTCTTCCACCGCCGCCGCTCCAAGCCGCCGATTTTAGGATCTGTGAGCTGTTGGTTCCTCTTATCAGTTGATGAATGGTTTGATGCGAGATCCGCCTGTCTGATCGTCAGAACAGCGACGACGCCAAAACCCCCGGTAGCCTGCGCGTCAGGGTAAGTAGCCCTACACTTCTTGTTTTGGTGAGGGGTGACTTCAAGTAATGACAGGCAGGGCAGACGGGGTCAAAGATGAGTGAGAGGTTTGATCTCAACAATGCCGCAGAATTATCCTACTATGTTGTTTGGGAATAAACCCTCTTTAGATTCAGGCCTTACATCTTCATGACCTAAATGTTCTGTATGGTATTTTACTTTTGCTGAGCTATTAATGATCAGTAGATGGAGGTCACTGTCATTTCTCACTTTTGTGATTCATCAAAATCATTGTTTTGCCAGCAACTGTTCCAGTCTGAGAGTCACAGTGACTCATCAGAGCTTTTAAAATTTTTTTTTTTTAAAGATACAAGCTTAGGCCACATACTGTACTATACAGTCCCTGTTCTGCAGCATTTTTGGGAACATACAGAGCATAATCACACGGCACTCTACTGTGCATGTCCTCAATGTTAAGAGGAATGGCTCCCTGGGTGGAAGCCCTTACAAGACAATCTGAAAGCTGGCAGCTGTAGGCGCTCTGCAGTGAGAGTTTTTCATGGGCTACCTGCTGTACTTAATGTGTGAGTGAGACGATCAGAGCGGATCAGAGAGACTGTGTATATGTTTAAACAGGACTTGCTCTCAATATTTTGCTCTTTCACTCAGGATGCCACAGATTTTCCTTCCTTAGGATCCCACGCACATGAAAGACACAGCTCTCAAATGCTTAGGATGAGTCTCTCCCACTCAACATGACTCAAAGGCCCAAATATTGACTCTAATGTGGTGGCGGCTAATAATAGAGAAGACTCAGTAATTGTACAGTCTGTAATTGATGTTCCTGAGCATATAGATACAGTCCATATCTGCCTAATTGTTTGTGTCTTTACATTGTGACATTGGTCTCTACTGTTTATAGGCTGCTGTACACGTCAGTCCTGACTGCTGGTCCGGGATCAGCGCACAGATCTGCTGTCTAGAAAATGAAACCTGGTTTCGCGGTCTAGACCAGATTTACTCTCAGATATTTGTGCGAGACGTCACTATGTGAGACATTTACTATCACGACAGTTGAGATACAACACTTCATTCAGCTTGTGTCTCGGCACACACACACACACACACACACACACACACACACTTGAACCTGTTGTGGCACTGATGCAGTAGCCTAAAACCTAAATATTGTGTATAACCCCGCAGTGGATTCCAGCTTGTTTGAACTGTCTCTGTAATCCTTTCTGATATCTGAAACACTTCTCCAGAGAGACATCAATATATTTTTTTATTATAAAAAAATAATATTGCTCTTATATTTGATGATCAGGAGAGCATTACACTCATCCTCCACAGATTTTGCTGTCTTTTATTTCCCTGAAGGAATTAGGATGTTTGGCAACGTGCAGCCAAAAAAACCACATTCTATCCCGTGGATTCAATGTCCTTGAACTGTGTATGAAGCCAATGACGTGCAAACTGATGCTGACCGGCATGAAGCCGTGTGGCAGGTTTTACCTTCATTTCACATAGAAGTGGTTCCCTCTAGTGACTACAGCTACCACTCGCACATGCTGATGATGACCATGCTAACTCAAGTGTCTTTACCAGGGCAAATGTTCCCAGATGTGCTACAACATCTTCATAGTGGAGACGGTGTGCGTGGCCTGGTTCTCCCTGGAGTTCACCCTGCGCTTCATTCAAGACCGCAGCAAGCTGGCCTTCCTCAGGCAGCCGCTGAACCTGATAGACGTGGTGGCCATCCTGCCGTACTACATCACCCTGGTGGTGGACAGCACCTCCAAAGAAAAGAAGGGCTCCGGCAACAGCTACTTGGACAAGGTGGGACTGGTGCTGCGCGTCCTGAGAGCCCTGCGGATCCTCTATGTCATGCGGCTGGCTCGCCATTCGTTGGGCCTGCAGACTCTGGGCCTGACCGCACGCCGCTGCACGCGGGAGTTTGGACTGCTCCTCCTCTTCCTGTGCGTGGCCATAGCGCTGTATTCGCCCTTGCTGTACTTGATTGAGAATGAAATGGCCCCCACGCAGGAGTTCACCAGCATCCCTGCTACCTACTGGTGGGCCGTCATCACGATGACGACCGTGGGCTACGGGGACATGGTGCCGAGGAGCATCCCAGGCCAGGTGGTGGCTCTGAGCAGCATCCTGAGCGGGATCCTCCTCATGGCCTTCCCCGTCACCTCCATCTTCCACACCTTCTCGCGGTCCTACGTGGAGCTGAAGCAGGAGCAGCAGAGGGTGCTGCAGAGGAGGACGCACTTCCTGCTGCGGAGCCGCATGGCCGGCCTGGGCAGCAACCTCTCCTTGGAGAGTGACATGCTCTTCCCCATAGCGTCGACGAACACCAGAGACATGAACGAGTGACACTGTCGGACAGGGAAGGACGTACAAAGTGGGAGTGGGAGAGAAAGAGGAGAAGAAGAGGGAGGCTTCAAAGAAAGACTGGGGGTATGGAGAGGAGAGAGAGACTCTGAAAATAAAGTACAGGAGTGAGGAAGAAGAATTAGAGATGGAAGGGTGGAGAGAGAAGTCTTAAAAACAAGATACAGAGAAAACTGATTTTTTTTTTTCTTCCCAGAAATGCAGCCGTGCTGTGTAGCAGTGTACTTTTGGATAAACATGACGAACACACAGAGAAGAGGATTAGAAGAATATTAGGAACACATATATATATTATTTAAGTATTAAATAAATGTTTCCTTCAAAAGATTTATGATTGATTCATGATTTAAAAGATGAATGAAACATTACATGGTCACAGAATATCAAATGGAAGTCTTAAGTTACGAAAGAAACCCACAATAAAGCATTCGAGCATAACAATGACGTAATTCCAATATGTGAAATGTGCATTTGACAAAAAAATACAGCTGAAGAGCACGGTGTCCTCATGATCCAACAACATAGTGATGTTTCTCATCGTTGATCGTTGACGTTTTAATGGATTTGTTGATGTCGTGCTAACCAGTGTCACGTCAGTAAAGATGCTCTCTGCTTTCGTTCAGTCCCAAAGGTTAAATAATAAAAAAAAAAAGTCCACACTTGGTAGACATCCAATCCCATTGACAGCATGCATGGTGTCATAACACACATGCAGAAGGACAACAATACAGCAATCAGTGGTGCAAAGTCACAATTTTTACTTTTTGGATTAAAATTCCACACATTCTATGACAGAGTTAAGAGATTGATTTGCTTATTTGAGTGTCATGTAGACTTAAAAGACACAAATCATATTATAAAAGAGGTACAGGAATTCAAAAACATTACATTTACACAATACGAGTGTGCTATTATGAGGAATACTGTGTACTCCTCTTCACATCGGGAGAGACTCATTGAATGAAAGTGAGAACATATTGTTACATTAGTGATCAAAAGACTCTCATTGAATAACCTAAATGTGACTGATTTTGTTGAAGAGAGAGTTCAGAGATCTATTCATTTGAAGGATGTTGTACGATCAAAAGCCACCGGCAATCTAAAAAAGACATTTTTGAAACACATTCAGGAATGTGTCGGCCTGTTGATCAACTGGAAGGAACTATAGATCGAGAGAAGGATGTTGTTGGTTTGTGACTCCGAAGAATGTGTAGATTGCGTTATCTAAGGACCTTTTTTATTCTTTTTATGAGTTTGTGTCAGACAAGATGACAATTTTATACCAGTAATGGCAGCAGCAAAGAGTGCAAACTGCCAAGTAAGATAAAGAACTATTGAGTCACACTCCAGTCACTGATGGATTTAATCCTGACGAACAAAGTGTGCTACGTAAAACTATGTATGAACCAGTGAAATACACAAACCTTTTATTTTTATTGATGAAATCATTTGAATACAATATACTGTGCACAGATGCAGGTAAAACCATCGTCTTAAACTTACATTATCAAATCAATCATCAATATAATCATCAAAACTATTTCAAACTGTACAGTTGGCGCTCATTCAGTGAATAACTTTTTGTATTGAAATCAGTGTAGTCGAACCGCGGTTAATCATGTGTAACTTCAGAGGTGACTCGTGCTGAAAGCTTTTATCACAAACGGAAACTTTACTGCAACCAGAACAGCTAAAGGGGATTGTTTCCTGTGTGGGTATTCATGTGTACCTTTAGATCTCTGTTGCGCACAAATCTATCACAGCAAACTGATCAGCTGAAAGGTTTCTTTCCTGTGTGGGTTCTCATGTGGCTCTGTAAATGTGAACGCTGGTTAAAAGATTTCTTACAGACTGAGCAGCTGAAAGGTTTTTCTCCTGTGTGGGTTCTCATGTGGTTCTGTAAAGTTGAACGCTGGTTAAAAGATTTCTTACAGACTGAGCAGCTGAAAGGTTTTTCTCCTGTGTGGGTTCTCATGTGGCTCTGTAAATGTGAACGCATGTTAAAAGATTTCTTACAGACTGAGCAGCTTAAAGGCTTTTCTCCTGCGTGGGTTCTCATGTGGCTCTGTAAAGTTGAACGCTCATTAAAAGATTTCTTACGGACTGAGCAGGTTAAAGGCTTTTCTCCTGTGTGGGTTCTCATGTGTGTCTGTAAATGTGAACGCTGGTTAAAAGATTTCTTACAGACTGAGCAGCTGAAAGGTTTTTCTCCTGTGTGGGTTCTCATGTGGTCCTGTAAAGTTGAATGCCGGTTAAAATATTTCTTACAGACTGAGCAGCTGAAAGGTTTTTCTCCTGTGTGGGTTCTCATGTGTATCTTCAGAGTTCCCATCTGTTCAGTTTGCATTTGATGAAGCTGTGAGGACTGAGCTTCCTCTTCTTCATCTTCACTCTTCACAGGAGTGAATGAGAACTTGACATCAGCCTCCTCCAGACCTTGAAGCTGCTCTCCTTCCTGACTGGTGCAGAGTTCCTCCTGTTCTTCTTTAATGTGTGAGGGCTCTGGGTCCTCCTGGTCCAGACTGGAGCTCCACTCCTGCTGCTCAGAGGGAACCTCTTCTTTAACCAACAACAGCTGCTGGACGTCTGCAGGAAAACAGTAAACACACACAGAGGGGTTACAAAGACATTTTAGAATTGAGCAAATAGTCTCCTGGACATACACTTCCAGAGTATCACTAGAACCAGATAATACAATAATGTAATCAACTTATGTGACCATGAACATATGAACCATTTTAAGCTGCCAAATCCATGTGGTGTTATCAAAGAGAACAAACTTGTACTTTAAGTTGAAACATTTCCTGTCATCTAGAAGCTGAGAGAACAAATCAGCATACCTGCAAACTCATAAGAGGTGAAAGAGGTGCCAAGCACCTGCTGTTCCAGCAGGTTGCTACACAATATCCCACCGACTAACCCGATTCACAACACAACTAGTTATCAGTTTTAAGCTACCGCCTGCGTGTCAGAGCTCCCTCTTTGTACGGGGAGCGCGTGAGTGCCTCACCCGGAGATTCAAACCTTTGCTCTATGACACACGCAACACTATTGCAAATGAGCACACACACACACGCACATAATACTGTTATGTTCAAAATTTCTCAAACAAAAGGTAAAGGAAAAAGCCCCCCTCCTTGTTCCAGAGGAGAAGAAGCATGCAGAGGAGAAGAGGACCCCCCCCCCCCCCTGCTCTCTTTCTTCCATCATTAAGCAGGGCCGAATCAGCTGGTTGAAGTTTAAATCAAAAGGAATTTAATATACGAACAAAAGAAAATGCAGTTACAAACTGAATTACACTATCAGTAGTAATACTTCATGAAATAGAGGCCCCATCCGCACCACACGACAGACTGGTGTGTCCACCTCATGGACACGTTTGCAGGTATTAAATCAGGAGAAGAAGAAAACGACGAACTGCAACAGAGTCTCACTCCAAACTACATTAAAAGTTATCAGCCGGAGCATGAACAGTGTTTGAGAGAAGAAATAAAGTGAACCCACGTGCTCTTTGTATCCGAATTTCCGGGTTGAGAACAGCGTCCAGAAGTTCCCGTTGTCGCTTATTCGCCTCTTTTGAACGAGAGAGTTCCTCCTCGTACTCTGCTATCGTTCTTTCAAACATACCAATTATCTCTTCATCACCCGCAGTTAGTCGCTGGTTGAGTAAATATCTCAACATTTCTACTTTAGACATTTTCACTAAACCACAGAAAGTTTTCCTCCAGACGAACTCCGTTAAAAACACCGTTTACTCTCATTAAACTCTGACTAGCGCTGTGTTGGTCACTTCCGTCCCCGTCCGTCTGTTTCCAGGTAGCATGCTAAGCTAACTTCAATAGCTTTACAGGCTACCAGGAGATTAGTCTTCTTCTTCTTCTTCTTTCACTTTAATGGCGGACTACAAACCAATGTTTAAGGCGCCACCTACTGGACCGGAGTGTGTAACATCATGACTTTATGACAATTATCATTTAAACACAATAACAATGTCATTTATAAATATAATGAAACAATTAGAAAATAAACTTCATATTGCAGTCATATTCTGGCCTTTTAACCCGTTCCATTCAAAATATTAAATAAAGCCCTTTTAAGCTGAACTTGTTTGTCCCCTGTCTCTAAGCCTTTGATGCTCCACTCCCTTCCTGTATCTACCACTCTGTTCTTCAGTCTCTCTCTTTCCACCCTGAACTTCTTCCACTCTATCAGCACATGTTCAACAGATACAAATCCATTCAGACAGGTTCTACGAGGAACATCCGGTTCCGCTGCAACTTGGTGGGTAACAAAAGCCCCTTAAACTAATAAAATAGTATGTCATTACTCCTATCTTCAGTGACCTTCCATCTGTACATATGTAACAGTTGTGGGTCATGGAACGAGACGACTCAAGTGATTGTTTTCCAACATTTATTTATTGAAGACAAAATATCACCAATGAATTGCCTTCAGACCGTTTTCTGCCCCTCTGCTCCCTCAGCAACGTGTGATTTAATTAATTTTCTTCAAATACACACCGACCAATCAGAGCTCGGTACGTGGACCTTTAATGAATATTATAATCACAGTTTAAACTGACAAATGCAAAAAAAAGACAGCTGGCAATAAATCTCAGACTGTGTGAATTAGTAAATTAACAGATTTATGACATCACTGCTTCATTAAGAGCATGATAGATCTGACGATAAGTACAATGGTATTTACTGTTTTTCCCACTTTCCCAGAAAAGAACAACCCAATATTGCAGCAAAAAAGAGGCCAAAAGTGAGTGTAAACCCGTATTCCTGCAGCTCGTGCTGGTACGTGAGACATGATACCTCCTTTGAACAGCAGATGGCGGCATTGTGTCACAAGAGTACAAAGTGTGATTTTTACCCACAAAAATGATGCACAAAACAGGTTCTGTATTTTTGCTCTCGTTCATTTTATTTTAAATCGCCTACATTAAGGCTGCAGTCGCAGGACAGGGCTCACGTTTGAAGTCAGCAGTTTTGAAAAAAAAAAAAAAAGACTTTCAAATGAAAACGGATGCAAGCTGACTTAAATGTTCGGCACAGACACAATCGCGGTCTACAACGTTGCAGTTTTTCTCGATTGCTAAGACACATTTCTTGAAACGGTCACCCATTCTCTCAAAACTGTAAACACAAAACCTCATCTTCAAGCACTATTTACAAAACCTCTGAATCCTCTTGCAAAATGAAACTTTCGCCTCAAAACAGTTTTACCTGTGCTCAAAATCAAACACTGCTCTCAAATCACAAACAAAGTGATCAAAATAATATACACCGTCAAGCAGTCAGTAAACAATACACCAATGAATAGAAAACACATTGTTCAAAACATATAGTTCTCAGGGAGAAGTAGATTTTTAATCTCAAAACAAATTTCATATGAACGAAAACATGTTCTATTACAGTAGCTCAAAATTGATCAGAAATTACTACCATGTTTGCTCTTTGCAATTTCTTTTGTTCTTCCTCCTCCTTGTACCCCTATTTGTAAAGTACTGTACCCTGCAGCTCACAAACGTGTCCTTTGTCTCTGTGATACTGTAATTCTTGTTCTTTCTTGATATGAACCTGCAACCAGTCAAAATCTATTGAGCAGTCAGTACTGTTACTGTAACAAATAGAAAGCACGGTGTTCAAGGCCATACAATTTGTTTATTGTACATTATACAGCCTACAATGCACTGTAGGCCTACTACAGTATACAATACTACAGTAAAAGGGACAAAAATCTAAGGAGTCAACATGTCATCAATGTGCTTCTTCTTGTCTTTGGGCTGGGTCAGGCCAGAGCACTTTGTTGACATCACAAGCAATATTTTCTCTCCTGACATTATATCCAGCCCTGACATGATTCCTCACCTATATCACCACAGGATAATTCCATGGCTTGCAGCAGATTGACTCTGGTGTAGGGTTGTCTATCATACACTTTCCATCTCCATGAGGAGAAAAACTCCTCAAATCGCATTCAGGAAAGGAGAGTATGGAGGGAGGTACAAGGTCATAAACTGACCATTGATGTTAAACCATTCCCTTACCTGAGCAGCTCGGTGGAAACTGACATTGTCCAGCACTATCACATAGGTGGGAATGGGATTCTCATTTAGCTCCTGACCCTGCTGCTCAAATAAAATATCTCTTAGATTGGCCAGAAATCTTAGAAGATGCTGGGTGTTATATGGCCCGAGTGTAACATGGTGATGTAGAACACTATGGTTGCTGATAGCAGCACAGATTGTGACATTGCCACCTCGTTGACCAGGGACTTCAACAATGGCCCGCTGTCCAATCACGTTTCGGCCTCTCCTTCTCCTCTTTGTCAGATTGAAGCCTGCTTCATCGACAAAGATTAACTCATGGGGTCTGTCCAAGGATTCCAAGTCAAATATTGTCTGTGTAGGAATACAATATAATGTATGTAGAATTTAGTAAGTTGTACAGAGACAGTGCTATATTGCAGAGTTCAATTAGGCCTACTGTATGCACTTCTGATTCACATACATTGTATGTACTGAAGAGTAATGTCATTCACATAGTATGTGGCAGTACTGTAGACAATCTGGATTACAGTAAATGTGTCTGAATGTACACTTACTTGCACATGCTGAGCTCGCACTTCTTTCACCCTTGGTGAGTTGCGCTCAAAAGGTACTCTGTATACTTGTTTCATTCATATCCTGTTACGATGGAGAACACGGTCAATTGTGGAAATGCTCACACTGTCGATTCCCTGGAAGTGTGTGTTGTCTTGTATCACTCGTTCCTGGATTTCTCTGAGTCGTATTAAATGATCTTGAAGGACCATGCCCACTGTAACGGTCTCTTGCTCCTGAGTGAATATAGCTCTCCTTCCACCTGCATGTGGCAGTCTTGCAGTTCTACAAAAAGTAGATGTGCAGTTACAAAAAATATTCATGCAGTACAATACATACAGTGATGAGCTTTATATGCAGCTGTTTCAATAGACATTTGTAGTGTAGTACAGTCAATTTTCAATTACAAAAATACAGTAGCATACTGTACCTGTTCTCTTCTCTGAATGTCCTTACTATGGTGGACACAGAAAACCGGCTCAAATTGGGGTGCAGTCTAAGTCCTGCTTCCCTCATTGTCAGTCCGTGGACTATAACATGGTCTATGACTGTTGCTCGAATTTCATCAGATATTTCCACTCTTTGTCTTCCTCTTCCTCTTTCTTGCCCTCCTCCTCTTCGTCGCTCACCTAGCATACGCACTTGTCCTCGTCCTCTCACATTGTTTCTTCTATCCAGTCTCAGACTTTCTCCTTCCCACCTTCAACCACCTGTTTGCTCTCTCAACTGGCTTACATTGGTTGTGTCACATCATTTGATACAAGTGAAATCTATTTTGAGTGATTGTGTTCAATCAATGATATGTGTTCTCTATTTGTGTTTGATTGTTGCCACTTGTGTTTACCAGTGTGGATGACATGTGCATTGGAGTGCAGAATGTGTTTTGAGACTGAGAATGTGTTGAGAGTTTTGCTGAAAAGTCGACGTGAGATCTGCAAATTGTGTTTTACCATGTGACACAGTTTAAGGTATTGACAACAGACTGCACAATCAGCTAAATGAGTTCAGGCAACTGAGAACTTTGTTCAGCCAATGGGTTTTAGTGTTTTAGCAATTGAGAAAAACTGTAATAACCGAGCAGCCACGTTTGAACCGGCACCCTCGGGTGAACAGGGACTTCCATGAAACGCCGTTCACCGAAATCAGAGCTCGAGTGCGCACAAAACGATCCCACCAATCAGGGCTCGACAATACGCTGGCGTCTCCGCCCCTGCCTGCCTCTAAGATCACCTCCCAGTGTGTTTTGGTCATGCTTCGGTGTTCCTGCACAGAAGCCGACTGTCGGGAGAAGCTAGATTTACACATGCTTTTGGGCGTTCTGGTCTTTATACTTCAATGCAATTCATTTATCTGTGAATGGAAGATGTTTTATTGTCCTCGGAGTCATTCCCCGTCATGACCTCACCACCGGACCGCCCCTCCAGTTGAATGGGATTCCTCAGCGCCTCTCTGTCGCTCCGTTTGGCACCGACTGTCTCTTCTTCCACCGCCGCCGCTCCAAGCCGCCGATTTTAGGATCTGTGAGCTGTTGGTTCCTCTTATCAGTTGATGAATGGTTTGATGCGAGATCCGCCTGTCTGATCGTCAGAACAGCGACGACGCCAAAAACCCCGGTAGCCTGCGCGTCAGGGTAAGTAGCCCTACACTTCTTGTTTTGGTGAGGGGTGACTTCAAGTAATGACAGGCAGGGCAGACGGGGTCAAAGATGAGTGAGAGGTTTGATCTCAACAATGCCGCAGAATTATCCCACTATGTTGTTTGGGAATAAACCCTCTTTAGATTCAGGCCTTACATCTTCATGACCTAAATGTTCTGTATGGTATTTTACTTTTGCTGAGCTATTAATGATCAGTAGATGGAGGTCACTGTCATTTCTCACTTTTGTGATTCATCAAAATCATTGTTTTGCCAGCAACTGTTCCAGTCTGAGAGTCACAGTGACTCATCAGAGCTTTAAAAAAAAAATGTTTTAAAGATACAAGCTTAGGCCACATACTGTACTATACAGTCCCTGTTCTGCAGCATTTTTGGGAACATACAGAGCATAATCACACGGCACTCTACTGTGCATGTCCTCAATGTTAAGAGGAATGGCTCCCTGGGTGGAAGCCCTTACAAGACAATCTGAAAGCTGGCAGCTGTAGGCGCTCTGCAGTGAGAGGTTTTCATGGGCTACCTGCTGTACTTAATGTGTGAGTGAGACGATCAGAGCGGATCAGAGAGACTGTGTATATGTTTAAACAGGACTTGCTCTCAATATTTTGCTCTTTCACTCAGGATGCCACAGATTTTCCTTCCTTAGGATCCCACGCACATGAAAGACACGGCTCTCAAATGCTTAGGATGAGTCTCTCCCACTCAACATGACTCAAAGGCCCAAATATTGACTCTAATGTGGTGGCGGCTAATAATAGAGAAGACTCAGTAATTGTATAGTCTGTAATTGATGTTCCTGAGCATATAGATACAGTCCATATCTGCCAAATTGTTTGTGTCTTTACATTGTGACATTGGTCTCTACTGTTTATAGGCTGCTGTACACGTCCTGACTGCTGGTCCGGGATCAGCGCACAGATCTGCTGTCTAGAAAATGAAACCTGGTTTCGCGGTCTAGACCAGATTTACTCTCAGATATTTGTGCGAGACGTCACTATGTGAGACATTTACTATCACGACAGTTGAGATACAACACTTCATTCAGCTTGTGTCTCGGCACACACACACACACACACACACACACACACACACACACACACACACACACACACACACACACACACACACACACACACACACACACACTTGAACCTGTTGTGGAACCTGCAGTAGCCTAAAACCTAAATATTGTGTATAACCCCGCAGTGGATTCCAGCTTGTTTGAACTGTCTCTGTAATCCTTTCTGATATCTGAAACATTTCTCCAGCGAGACATCAATATATTTTTTTTTATTATAAAAAAAATAATATTTCTCTTATATTTGATGATCAGGAGAGCATTACACTAATCCTCCACAGATTTTGCTGTCTTTTATTTCCCTGAAGGAATTAGGATGTTTGGCAACGTGCAGCCAAAAAAAACACATTCTATCCCGTGGATTCAATATCCTTGAACTGTGTATGAAGCCAATGACGTGCAAACTGATGCTGACCGGCATGAAGCCGTGTGGCAGGTTTTACCAGGCTAATGACACGCATTCTGCTCTGGGCAACGCAGCCGCCCAGTGAGTGAGAAGTGTTACGAGACGGCCCATTGTACTTTCTAACAGCCTGGTTTCGGGCTCCACCGAGGGGACCTAATGCTCCTTGGAATCCCATGAATGCTCCCCAGTGAAAGCTGTCGATGTTTATGTCGGCTCCAATGCGATTGGTGGAAAGTGGCTCCCGTGGCCGAAATTCCTGCTAATTGGCAACGTGGCTGTGGACTGGCCCCTTTGTCCCCCCTTATACTGGAGTGGTCTGTCTGTCAGGGTGATACACTGGGCCTGGCATCAATGAACCGCTTGTTTCCGCAGCTATCCGGCCCTGGAGGAATCGGCGGCTTTAAGACAAGTCGCTTCCACTTTCAAAATTGCCTTTGTGCACCTATTCAGGAAGATGGAACAGAACCATTTAGGGGTGGTCCATTGAGAGACTTTTTCCCAAGCATCCCAGCCATGCATATTGATAGTGATGTGTGTGTTTGCCTCTGCCCTGAAGTGAACTGAGCAGTTGCATCGAAACAGACTCCCCTCTAGCGGGCGGTTTGCCGAGTTCATCATTTGATCTAGTGAGTGGCCCACTTTCCTTTAGGTCAGACGAGGATGAATTGGCATTGAGCGCTGAGGACATATTGTAACTGTTTGTGATACAGAGAGAGGATCTAGCTTATTGGCCAGAGATCTACAAAAACAAAAAACAAGAGCTCACAAACTGCAGGACTCAGGATGTGAATGAGTCGACGCTCTAGTAGGAGTGGTAGTAGTAGTGTGCCTCCTCTTTGTTGAAACAACACATTATTCCCCTTTGGTTTCGGAGTACTTAACAAACAGAACACTTGTCTAATGCAAACTCCAAAGGGAGAGAAAGAGATACACGAAAGAAGGGCCATGAGATTTTGTGATTGCTTCCTGCTGACAAAAGCCTTTGAATTTTTCATGCAGCAGATACTAAACTTCTGTCGCTCTGGCCCAGATTTGGTGCTAATTAGTGCCCAGCCACTTTCAAAGCCACACTGGTTGAGCATGGGAATGCCAGTGCCACCTGTTCTCTCACTCGTTCTCCCTGTCTCCCATCTCTCCCATCCTGTCTTTATCCGTCTGTCTCTCTCTCTCTCGTTGAGCTTTATGTGTCCCTGGCCTACTTTTGTGTCGGTCATTGTTGCCTCCGTTACAGTGTGCGCTTTGTCGGCCACGAACCTAAAGGATCGCTTCCGTGCTGATTCTACGTTGTATTTTATTACTTCCTGAATAAGTGACCGCAGGAGAGACGTTGATGTATACACAGCTCAAACATGTGGCCACAGAGCCGGTTCATTTCACCCAGTAAAGGCAGTTGAATGATAAGGATGCAGAACTGGAGCGCTCCTGACATATCCCTCTGAGTTCTCTGTCAGAGGGGCCTGTGCTTGCTGGGCCATTTGAATGAAGTGTCTGATCGTAGTTTGATACGGGCAAACAGAGGAGGGCTTATATCCTCCCAGGATCCCATTGGCACTTCCTGTCCCTCTGCTCTGGGAACGGGCCAGGGTGACACAGGCCACACATCTCCACTCAATCCACCCACTGTTGCCTCTGTGGAAAAAAGCGATCACTCTCACACCCTCATTCCCATCGCTCCGCGCACGATTCTTGTGACAGGAAAAGCGTCTTTGGCATTTCGAAAGAAGCCTCTATGTGTGGCTTTGTGTAGGCGCAGCTGTGCGAGCCTGGTCAGGATGATGAGCTGCTTAAGAAGAGCACACGCATGCTGCTCCCGCCCTTCCTAAAGCGTGAGGCGCTCCATCCGCTGAGATTCACCCGTGGGATATGTTGAGATGGGAGTTTTTATGCAGATCGTTTACTTGCAGAGACGATCGATCAGGTCGCACCCAGCGTCTGAACAAAACCATATAACAGGAACGTATTTGTGGGAAATGTCCAGTTCAAAATATACGTTAAGGGATGTGGGTACACATTATGATTTCCCTGAGGAGCGGAGCCTGAATGTATTCATCACTGTATCTACCATGCTCACGATCACAACACAACACGTTTATGTTTCCCTGTACTTGTCTTCACTTGTTCTGGAGTGACTTCCTAACAAAATAAAAACTTGATTAGAGCTGAAACGATTATTTGTCTAATTGACTTGATGATTGACCAAAACTATGTCAGAACAAATCTTCTGCACTCATTGGTGGTTCATTACATGTGGACTTTCCACCTACTTCACAGGTTCTAT
Source organism: Melanostigma gelatinosum (assembly GCF_949748355.1). Taxonomy (NCBI): domain Eukaryota; kingdom Metazoa; phylum Chordata; class Actinopteri; order Perciformes; family Zoarcidae; genus Melanostigma; species Melanostigma gelatinosum. The sequence continues at coordinate 19,221,638 of NC_136641.1, read as the reverse complement.
TTAAGATGTTCAGGGCGTTAATACAGTAAAGATATATAACACGTAAAGATATAGTGGAGTAATGTCTACCTGAGCAGAGAATTAAGTCACTCTCGCTCTGTGTGTGTTGTAATCAGAGCTCTGTGCTTTGTTTACATAGCCGGGCCGGCCTTGCGTGCCTTTTTAATGCGTTGTTGTGTCCCACTAGGCTAGCTCATGGCCAGCGCTCTGCAGTGCTCCCATGCGGCTGCTGCAGCTGGTAACCCCGTCTCCACCGATGGCATCGTTGCATAGCGCCCATCCTCCGGTTCCCCCCCTCAGATGAACACTGTTGGCTCTGTCAGCTCAGCTGCAGTTGTCTGCGCTTATAGCGCTGTTAGCACCTTTAGCTGCTAGCTCAGCTGTTGCCATCTTGAAAGCAGTTGAGAGGCAATAGATGTGCTTTGAATTTAGCACGGAGCTGCTTTGCATTTTTCGCTGTTGGACTACAAGCGCACACCAACATTTCCGTTCTTGACACAAACATTCAAACAAAAAGCTGTATTTTTGTTCCAGTACTTTTCATCGTCACCTCTTTGCGCAACTTTTTTTGTATCGCAATTCAGCTCTATTCAATTTTGACCGGTACAGGATGTGTTTCCTCTCGGCTTTGACCTCTGCTCTTACCTCTGATGTGAGTCAGGATCAGATACAGAACAGGGCCATCTTCCTCTTTCTCAGCAGAGGTAGTTCATTGAACCCACCCCTCGGTGTCGTGTGGAAAAAGCTCCAACCGCACCACCAAAGCTCTGCTTTTGATTGCCTAGCAGTCAGCGTCCAGTTCCCGGCTTCACCGCCCCACGGAGTTCAATTTGAATATTGAAATCAGCGCCTTCTGAACAAAGGGGTGTATTAAAAGAGATGGAGGAAATCACTCCAGTGTTGGGGGATCTTGCCCTCCAATCTGTTATGGAAATGTCATGGCTGGGTGCAGTGATGTTTTGATGATGAAGCGTGACATGGGCACATTTCAAAATTTGAATCCCAAACCCTGGTGGGTGTTTCAGATTTATTTTTCTGCCGCTCTTATTTGTTTGTCTCTAAGGAAGCAGGGCTAAGATCTTTGCGTCTTTCAGTTTGAATTCAGCCATAGCAGCGATAGCAATGTTGATACAGGATGTTATATATATATATAATAGTTCTGCATCTGCACAGAAAGTCTGCTGTTCCCTCACTCCTAACATGTTTTGTAGGGTTCTTTCTTCCCCATGCTGTCAGTGAAGCCTTGTATTTTTGGAGCAATAATAATAATAATAGAGATGTTCTTGGAGACACCGAAATGCTCACCTGATGATCAGCCACAGCAGTACGACACCCTCGGCATTCTTTTAACTTTGTGTTGGCGGGATAAACAACCACTGTGTGTGTGTGTGTGTGTTGCGACCTTGACTCACATTCTTGTTCTCACAACGTGGCTTGCTTGATGCTGCTTTCCCTGACAGACGGTGAAGGGAATGTGCTCGGGTGGGTGGCATGTGAGGCTCGGGGGCAGCCCGGGCATCTTGACGGTGTCTCTACCTGCTCCCCGTGCATTCCTGCTTTGGGCTGCGCAAGCAGGGGAGACGTTGCGACTCGCCTTTTCTTCCACTCTGCATTCTTCAACCGTGACTTTGCTCAGTCGCACTGCTGCAACAAACCTGGGAATGTCACAACGCGCACAAACGCACATGCCCACCTAGCGAACTTTCACATATTTGAACATGTTATCATGCTATTAGTTTGCTTTATATACTGATATATATATATATACACAGTATATATTATAGTCCTCTTGGGTTTAGTTGGACCTTAGATGTTTGGGATTTCTCTTACTGGCTGTGCAGATGAGAAGTTAAATGGTGAAAGCCTTTAGGTTACTGAAGCATGAGGCACTTGGGAGTCAATGCGGACTTGAGCTGATCAAATGCTGCGTCTTTGAAATGTGATGAGAGGGGGCGGATTTAAAGGGTCGCTGTAGTTACAGTGCATTTAGTTACTCTGAAGCATTAAAAGCAAGGCCCATATGACAATGCAGAAGTTCTAAATTGCATGCTGCGTCTCTTGTTCTTGTATATTTGTCATGTGGCGTTCATTACCAGTTTCTCTTGTTTCTGGCTGTTTCTCCACTCCCTTCCGAGCAGTTCACTAATATTTGGTAAGCAAATAAAACACACAGGGCTGACACATCAGAGGAATTGAGAGCCTTTATTTTTCACCTTTTTCCTTCCCCTGAAAGGATTGGGTAAATTATGGGCAAAGAGTGCTCGAAGGGAGGGGGTGGGGGTGGACCGAGAGTGAGCGAGTAAAACTGGGAGGGGGGGGGGGGGTTGCCAAAGCCCTTGAGGATTATATTTGTCCTCTCTCTCGCTCTTCCCCCCCCCCGCTTCTTGTTTGAACACATGACCACAGCTCATCAGTCTCAGTTCGCTTAATGACCATGTTTATATGAAAGCAGAGAGAGGGATGTAAAGCAAAGTGAAGCAACGCAACCATGGATGTTTGCCGGAAACAGTCGTGCAGATTTCAAGTATTCCGTCTATTCTTGGTATTTACTGCGCCACACGAGGAACAATTCGCAGCTTTTCACCCCATCAACACAATACGGTGAAAACCGCCGGGTTCCTGCACGGCAGTCACGGTACTGTGCATGCCACAGATGCCTCAGATCTCATAGGTTCTCAGGAGGAATGATAGCCGCTGCTGTTGGATGCGTGTCTGTATTCATCACAAGCCATAAGGGAACAGCTGAGAGACCTTGGGCTATAAAACAGGGCATGTGTTTTAACATGAGCTTGTTCAGTCTTCCCATTTGACATCATGCTTTCCCCGTCCTTATACACATGAAACTATGAACTGTTTAATTGTGCAATGGTATAACTATTGGTTAATGTGCTGCAATTTATTGGCTGTTTTGCAACAAACCTGATGAGCTAAGCAGAGGAAATTACAGTAATGTCCTCCGTCTGTCTCGTCTTAGCTGTGCCTGTCACACCCAGTCTAGGAAGGTTCGTCGAACACGGGACCACTTTTTGTGCAAGTTTTTTTTTTTTTTTTGTTAGGTTTACTCCATTAGGGAAACATTTGAAGGTAACAAGGGTTTGAAGAACTTCAGAGGCGAGTGTTTAAAAGCAGGACACAATTGGCAGGTAAAGGTGTGAAATGATTGTGGGATGAAGACACAACCACACTGTGTAAAGTCCCTACCTGGTGAAACTAGACTGTACTGTGTGACTGGACCGAACTGGTCGTCAGTCTGGCAGGGAAACTGTTGTATGACATGCGTCCCACTGTGGGGTGGAGTCTTCTCCATATTTAATCGCGGTGGAACTGGGAAGTGTTGTTTGACACAACGTTGGGGAAGCAGTGGGCGGAGCTGGTTCCAGATGAGCTGAAGGAGAGGACGGAAGATGGAAAGAAGGAAGAGATTACTCGAGATGAATTATAATCGGGGGGGGGGGGGGGGGAGGTCTCTGTAGAGTCCACGTCTCTTCCTGTTAGCTTAGCATAAAGACTGAAAACAGGGGGAAACAGCTAGCCTGGCTTTGTCTGAAGATAATAAAAATCTGCCTATCAGCACCTCTCATTCATGAACATTTGTATTTTCCTATTTGTTCAAGCCAGTTTGTCGAAGTCCCTGCTCCCGGCCAAGAAATAGTCCAGCGCATAACCTCCCGTTAAACCACAAATTCACGTTTTTAAGCGAAACAAAAAGGAGATATGACATGCTTGGCTGGCATATTTTGTTCCCTGGCCAGGCTAGTTGTTCCCCCTATTTCTAGTCTCTGTGGAAGGATGACAGATACTTGAACCCAAAAGCACAACTCTGAGACAAAATACAAGTTTAGTTCTTTTACTTGAGTTCAAGCAGGGTCAAAACCGGGAGGTCAGTCAAACAGGCGAACAAATCCAATAAGGGGCAGGGAACAAGTGCAAGTGAGGGGACCTACATAGTGAGGGCTAATGAGGGGATGGGCTGCAGGTGAGATGGGCGTGGAGGACCAGGTGAGGGGAATGAGAGGTGATTGGGTGTGAATGGTGGGATCTGAAATGACAGGAGAGTTAATTAAACAAGCAGACAGGACGAAAACAAACAAATATGAAGGGGAATTCGTGACACTCTGTGCTAAGCTAAGCAGTTGTCATATTAAGCATACAGACATGAAAGTAGGATCAATTTTCCCAATTTTCCCATCCCAAGAGAGCACGTTACCACATTTCCCGAAATGCTGAACTATTCGTTGAACAAACTCTTTCAGTAGGTCTCTCCCTTTTTCACTGCAGAGGCCAAGACATCGCCTCATCTAAAATGGCTCAGATATTTTCTCACTGAGCCTCAATCCCAAAATAATTTGGTGTGTCATACTCAGATTAGGAACAGGGGATAACAGAAAATCCATGAACATACAGTTGGTGCCAGCAGTGTTTGTTGTTTGGAAGTGGACGAAAAAAATTCACCAGCCCAGAGATGCCATATCATTTTAAAGGTCGGGTTAGCTGTGTGTGTGGCGTTTGGCAAACAAAAAGGTGATCCGAGCACACTGTAGGTCGCTTTTTTAGCCCAAATACCAGTGGTGAGAAATGCATACACACACACACATAGGCACTCACAGAAAGGGATAAGGGCTCACAGCCTCTGATCCTATTATAGAAGCCAAAACCCTGCAGCTTCCTGAAAGACTGGAAAAATGAGTAAACATCAATGTTTTGAATGGGAATCTTCCTTTGCTCTCTCTCTCTCTCCTCTCTCGCTCCTCCTCTTTTTTCTCTCCCAAGAGCTCTCAGGGAGTGACAGATATCCCACATAATTTAGAGAGATGGAGCATCTGCTAATCTCGCCTTTTCCTTCATCAGCAGGCATGCAGCAGTGTTCTGGCCCAGAAAGTCTGTGTGCAACTACACTACATCTGTGTCATTTGTGGAATGCTTGGAATCGCCTCCATGGCAACGAGCTGTATGTATGTGTGTGTGTGTGTGTGTGTGTGTTTAATGGTAAATATTGACTTCACCACCTCCCCATCCCTGTGTCTGTCCGTGACAGGAGCACAGGGTGGGGGTGTAGGGGGCGGGGGGGTGGTGCACACACTTTATCCAGGACTCAGCAAAGTCCTGCCATCGGGGGCGTCTGTTTACCTTCAGACCTCCAAACACAGAGAAGCAGCTCACTGCTCATAGTTTGATTCAGAGTGTACTCACAAAACAAAAGAGCTGCAACCCCACAAGCTTTAAAGCATACTCTCTGCTGCTGTGCTACTTCATCTTAGCTCTTTGTGACGATCGACCTAATGGGGAAGTAAATGGAAAGTGTGGATGGATATGGATACGAGTCAGTTTGCTGAAACCGTTGCTGGGGATGCAGTGGTGTGCAAACACATCCAAGCAGCCATTTCCTCTATTTAATGTTTGCTGAAGGAGAAGAGAAACAAGATGACATTTAACGAACCAGGAAGCAGCTCACCTGGTGTGGTACAGAATGAGTGTCGGCTTACTTTATCAAACTGTATTAGTGGCTTGTAAATGATCGTAGGTTTTTTGCTGTTTTCCCACAGCAGATGGATTTGTTGAGACAAGACCAGCCGAAGGGCTTTGAGGTCGAGCAGCAGCAGCAGCTACAGTTGTAGTGGTTTGACCGGTCTATCCTGTCTTGTCGTTGCAGCACCCGAGTTGTTTGCAGGCCCCCAGATGGAATGTCATCACGGTGTTTGGCGAATACGATTAGGAAATAAATGTTGATAATCTGGACAGAACAAGCGGGGGCTGGATAATGCAACAATTGGTGGCTGGTGACGCAGGAGCTCATTGCTGCAGGTTCCTCTGTATGTCTTTCATCTGTCATCTCAAAAGGCAGAGGGCTTCAGACCAATCCCATGTTGCCTGTCCTCAGTGATTCATCATACCATCATGCAGCAACACTTCTTATTCCTACAATGTGACAAAGTGTTCAGACAAAAGTGTCATTATTGCAATTGTGTTGTTTCAGCTAAAGCTTAATTGTGACCTTTAACCTGCTTGCCTGAGGCATTGAAGACCGGCCTCTATTAGTGACGGTAGATCGTCAGAACATGGCCAACCACAGGCCAATACCGGCTACTAGCACTGTGAGGTAGAAGTCAGTGGTCTTTTACTGTAGCTGTCATCGCAACATACAAGCCCTGACATGCCGCGTCACATCGCAGAGTTTCACCGTCTCCCTCAGTGTTACTTCGGGTTTGCTTCAGCCTCGTAGTGGGGAATCTCTCATGAAGCCTGCAGACAGAACATCTGAGGCAGGATTGTTCAATTCTGATGTTCATGACTATTTGATCCTTCACGAATGATGAAAAGATTTTATTTATTCTTTTAAACGAGCGAGAGCAGCGGAGACTTAATTACAAAGCCTGTGTTGTTTGGGGAAATGGACCAGTGTCATGATCCGGCCCTGACAAAGACTCCATCAGTGAAGCCTATTAATGGTTGAAAGACACCACCTCTTTCATTCACCTCTTTCATTCACCTCTTTCATTCACCTCTTTTATTCACCTCTTTTATTCCAATGACGGAGATCGTAATTGTTTTCTTTTCACATCAAATGAAAAAGCAAACAGAGCAGCAGGGATATTCAACATCCTGTCGGGGAAAACAACCCCGGCAGCAATATTAAAGGACTATTCCCATTTACCAAAAGCCCAGGAGACTTGAAGGATTTGGAATTCATTGTCAGATCTTATGCATAATTAAACAAATCCCCCACACACTCAGCCACACACACCCACCTTACCAGAGGGATTTTTAATGCAGCCCCACCCCCCCCCCCCCCAGACAGTGTGTGCTTGTTACAGTATCTCAGCCCTATTAGGCCAGAAACAGGCTCTCGTTACTATTAGCTACTGATGATATACACACAAACATGATTCCTGCAAAACATGACATTGTTTGTCTTCATGACTTCCTTCATTTCCATATTTCCTGCCGGCTGTTGGTGCTAAAACACGCTAAGAGCTGGCAGCCTGCAAGCTACAGGCCGCTTCTGTGTCTTGTTTACAGCGCCTGCTGTGAGCTGACAAAAGATGGTTTTGTTGCAAACTGAGTGTGAACAAAAGCCAGAGACTCTCTTCATGCTCTGTTGGGTATTTACTCGGTTCGGTCTTCCCTTTCCGGGAGTTTTCAGTCTATTTGTCTGGGAATGCAGTTTGGGTCAGAGTATTAGGACGCTGCTGGCGAAACAAACCTAATTCTTTTCAACCTTGAAGTGTGTCAGTGGCTAAATCACATCAGATGCCATGTTACATGCACAGCTGCTGCGCTACAAGCATTTTCAGCGAGTCAGCATCAGTCACCATTATTGAGCAATGGCCTGTCCACATCATGTCTTATTCAAGCACTCTCCGAGTTATCCCTCAATAAGGCGACAACCCTTAAGTGAAAGAAGCGTCTGTGTGGAACGGGGAAAGCTTTTACTCGGCCACCAACTGTAGATGAGAGAAGCAGCGTCTCTGCTGTGTTCTGCCTCCGATAGCTTATTAACTATGCAACCAGTCTGCTTGCCCGAGGAGAACACAGATCACACAAAGAGCAGCTCCCCGAGTCACCCGACATCTTTGTGTCTGCGCTCTCGTGTCTGCCAACCTGCACGCCATGTTACACTTGCTGGGTTGCGACCCCCATTTATGCAGACATGCCCTGGGGGGAGGGGGAGGGGGAGTTGGGGGGAGTATCGACTGTCCGGCTCCATTGACCCCTCTTCGCTTCCTCGCCCTCCCCTCCCGATTCATGATGCCACCCTAAAATGACCCCCTCCCTTCCTTTCATTTCTCCTGCTTCCACTTTCTTTCTGCTTCTGAGCTGCACTCGTCTTTTGATGACCTTGTTACACATACTGTACATCCATAGGAATCTCCAAAACTGACTGAAAGCCCTTGTCCCCCTCTCCCAGCAGATTGCCAGTTTGAAAAACGAGAGGGGGGGGAGCAGGCAAAATGACCGACAAGAACCAGTGACAGCTTTGCTAATATCCCTTGCGTGGTTAGATAACTGTGCTCTTCTTTGTGCCACGCGGTTTCCACCATATGTCACTGCATCGCTGTGACCGCGAGCATGCCTGCTAGCCTGTGTATCGAAGCCTGTCTCTTGTACAAGATTAGACTGTTGGGAGTGGGCTCATGCATTGGCTGACTCCAACGTCAGATCCAACAGATGTATGGCCTCTTAAACAGCAACAGTCAGGCAGGGCAATGTCAGCTGAGGGCTGAGCAGCCTGACACTTCCCAGATGCACTCTGACCCGCCTCTGCTTATCAGAAGGGCTCCCTAGCCACCCCACCTTCGTGTTTTCTGTACATTAGCATTTCCTAGTGGACCCCCGTGGCTATATCTATCCACGATAGCACAGGCTTCACTCTCTAAATTATCTTTGGCTTAGTGTAATGATTTCCTGGCTCTAAGCTGTTATTAGAGCCACTTCATCAGCCCTGGTAGGCGGGGAAGCTTCAGTAATGAAGATGTGTAGAGTCCAAAACCAATCCAAAACTGCCCTATTGACCTTTGGTCTGTTCTCATTAGGCTTTGGGAGAGTCTACATTTGTTTCCCATTGCTTAAAACTTACTGATGTTCAACACTGTCATCTAATGACTCACTTATGCTCGCACTGGTTACATCTTTCTGGAACTCCTTCACTGTTTTAACAGTCAGCAACATGATAAAATAAAAGCTATGTTTAAGTAGTGTGCTGTCATATGCTGTGGTACTCGTAGAGCACACACATGGATCAGTGGCTGCACAGTAGAGATGCAACTGAGGATTCATTATCAGTTCATGTGTAGATTATTTTTACCGTTAAAGCTGCACCAATCAATTGTTTCAAATTAAGAAGGGATCAAATGAGCTATGATGTAAACAGGGTCACTCCCTTGTAGCGATGGAACCACCGAGAGTTATCGCCTCACATTTCACCCAAGTTACAGAGCATTTTAGCGTCTTTCAGGCTATTCTTTTATTTTTTAACAGTTTTGTTTATTCTCAAGTCTCCAATTGCAGCAACAATCAGCAAATAAACTCTGATTAACCCGGTGTTCCTCTCCAGCACCAAACAACAAAGGGAAGCACTTAGCTGCTTAAGAGACGGATATCTTCGCAGGATTTGGTTGAGACCAAAACAGAGCTCAATAGAAATGAGTATCGGACTTATGTTTGTCAGGGTGTCAGAGACATTCCTCCAAGGAATTATGATGGTGTTCTTTGTTTGCTGCATGAGTAAATAGGCAAATGTTGGTTTCAGCCCAAGATGATGTCTCCAATTTGCCTGTATTGTCCAACCAACAGTCCAAAAATATTCAATTTACAATGATACAAATAAATCCTCACATTTGAGAGGCTCCAACCATTGAATGTTTGGCAGGGTTGTTGGCTCTAGTGATGGAAATGTTAGTTGGTCGGTTGTTCCATCATCATGTTGTATGAGGTTCTTATCCATAGTCAGTGTATTACCTACAGTAGATTTGTTGTCAGCTCACCCCTAGTTTGGAGAAACAGAGTTACTGCACAGAAGCGTAGTAATGTGCTGCTGTACACAGGGCAGCAGAAAAACGTATTTGAGCCACCTCAAAGAAAGAACTGCAAAACAATCTCTATCGCTTCAAGTGTGCGCTGGTTTACCTTGCAGTGATAGGCTACAGTCTATGTTTCCAACTGGAAACTGAAGCCGTTGTCTATGCTCTCGTCAAAGCCACCAGACTCCATTGAAAAAAAATCATATCATTTTCTTTGCAGAACACTTGAGTTGCTGCTCTACCCCTGCCTTGATCGACTAGTTTGTGTTCTTGTGTGACTTTGGTGTTTTTAAAGGGTTAGTTCGGATTAACCAAAGTCTGGCAATTACACAGATCAGCAACCCCTGTGTTCTGCCAGGTAAAACTACTTCTTCTCTTTTTTCAATGGAGTCTGTTGGCTATGGAGAGAGCACAGATTAAAAATCTCCCTGTGAGAAATGATAAACTGTCAATACAGTGTACACTTAAACTGATGTAGAGTTTTTTCTTTTGAAGTACCGGGTGGCTAAAATATGTTTTGTTGCTGCCCCAGCCTTAAATGACTGAAGGGGCGTGGATGTGAATAGGATTTGTCAGGAGATACCAAGGTTGGCTTGATAAATAAACTGACTCGTCTTTAAATGATAAATTTCCATAAAGCTGGGGTCTATGACACCACGAAATGCCGATGTCTCTGTATGTGCATCTGTGTCTGACACATGCTCATGCAGGAATGCGCAACGTGTCTGCTGTGTATGTGCTCAGCTGGTGGCAGTATGGGTGAAATGTATCTCGCGTGCGTTTGGAAACCGTGGAGCGGCAGCTGCTCCTCCGTCCGTTGGGAAGTTGCGGTTCATGTGGTCTACATGACACTGTGTCTCAGTGGGTTTAGAGTCGTGGTCTCCATTCCGTCTCTGGTTTCTGCATCTGGCCTTGTGGCAGTCGGAGGAATTTTTCCAGAGAATGTGTTCTGAGAAAATGACATAAGAAAGCAAGTCTATCTGATGCAAAATGAACATGTAATTTATGTTTGACAGTGCCGTGAAATGCAATTTCAATCTTTTTTCACCTGCGATCTCATAGACTTGTTATCTCTGTCCTTCAATGCACTACAGGCCTTGGCCATGGGGGGATCCAAGAGTAAGCCCAAGGATGTTGGCCAGCGAACCCGCAGCCTCGAGGGCAACCTCAGCTCTGGTGGAGTGGTTGGCGGCCACCACCTCAGCACCAATCAGCAGTCTTTAACACCCAATCGTAGTCCCGCTATAGATGGAGGTCTGGGTGGCAATCAGACCAATACTGCAGAGCTGGCCCTGTTTGGAGGTGTGGACAACAATGCGGTCACCTCTCCCAACAGAATCACACTAGCAGGTGAGAACCTCAGCTTTATGTGTCGTGACTGTTGTTTTACCCGCATGTACAACATGATCTCTGGTAATGGCCGAACTTTCTGTCCTAATAGGAGGCGTGACGACCTTCGTGGCGTTGTATGACTACGAGTCTAGAACGGCCTCGGACCTTTCTTTCAGGAAGGGTGAACGCCTCCAGATAGTCAACAACACGTAAGGGAAACACAGAATCACACAATGTCTGTCTGAGTTATTGCTCAGTTGTCTGTTTTACACCCCGAGATGCCTGTCGCCTCTCTGAAACCCACTGTAACCATAGAAACGGGGTTCCTCAGTAGAGCTTGCTGCACAATCTTTGCTTCATTCACAAAAGACCGACAATACGTCTCGCTGCTCGGCCCTCCTCAGTAAGGACGTGGCTATTTTTATTGGGTTTGTCCCGAGACCCAGTTACCAAAGACAAATCAAACCTGTTTGCGGAGAGCCGTGCTTGTTTTTAAGAGCTTGCACTGTGAATCAATAGCGGTGCAGTGAACCATATACTGTAGTGCTGCACCCCCCAGTGCTGCTTTCCCACTATAACAAACCGCTGACCTAGAAGGCAGGAGCTGAGGACAATAGTGGATTATCACTGCATCTGGCCCCTTAAGCCAAGACCTGGATCAGTATTGGGTCAAGTTCAACCAGAATACATTAACTATCTCTCAGATTAGTTTACGGGTAATCACAGTCAAATAAGGTGTCAGGCAGGCTTCTCATGGCTTTCTGATTGGTCCAGTTACATTCTGTAGCCATGTACACTGACCTGATAGGCTTTTATTATTGTAATTTTGTGCCCCCTGTATGTTTTTCGACCTCATCATTATGCCCCCTTGTCTGCAAGTTATGTAATGATTTAAATATTTTCGGGTTGTAAGCTTTATGCACCATATTTGTCATGTTACGAGTCTGTACTCTGCTATTCTTCGACAGCTCATAACGTGCTCTCTTCCTTTCTTTAACCCCTTTCTTTTCCACCATTTCCCTTTCATCTCTCTTCTCCATTTCATCACACAAACCATCACAATTTTATTTTACAGGAGGAAAGTGAACTGCAGGTTTGTGAAGCTTTCCTGGCATTGTATTTGAATGTGCCGTTTGTCTGTCTGTGCTTGTATCACCTGAAGCATACAAAGCACTTTTGCAACTGTAATACCACTTCACTAGAAAGGCACAAACCGCATAACTCTGCCCATGCAGCCCCTGATCCTTCAGTGAAGTAGCCTGGGGAAGTCTGGTGTGAAGCCTTGCAGCACTACAATCAATCCAGGTCAACGAGAGGCAATTAATGTAATCAAATGGTCATTTTACTTTGGAAGTGAATCTAGTGCTGCAAAGCTACTCTCTCCCTGATTAAGTGTAGCACACAAGCTCCATCCTTCCCTGTTGTCACACCTACATGAATGCATGTTTGTTTATAATTACGTAACACCCAAATAGTAGAGATACCTGATGGGCTTGCGTTTATCAAGCTTCTCCAGGAGCCAAGAGCTCAATTACTGTGGGAACTAAAAACTTTAGAGTGGCCACCGAGAAAGCCAAATTATCAGCAGCAGCATTTATTTATATTCTGAGACACTTGATAAACACCGGCCCTTAAAGTCAGACTGACTCAGTTGTGTTTTGGGTGTGTGATGAGCCTCGGTGAAGCTGTGTGTTATCGTTTCATCTGTGCAGAGAAGGCGACTGGTGGCTGGCGCGCTCCCTTACCACTGGAGAGAGCGGTTATATCCCCAGCAATTATGTGGCTCCATCTGACTCCATCCAGGCAGAAGAGTAAACCTTTTTATTTATTTATTTTTTCTTGCTGTCTCTTGTATCTGTCTTTAATGAAGCAAACTCAAATGTTTCATTCTGAAGAATTTTCTTGTTTTTTTATGTCAATGTGAATTAAAAATTAGGTCTCGTGGGGAAAGCACGACACTTATTTGCTTTATTGTCGAGAGTTAGATGAGACGATTGAAATCACGCTCATGTCGGTCCGTTAGATTAAGCTACAGTCAGCGGCTGGTTAGCTTAGCTTAGCATAGAGACTGGAAACATGGGGGGAAAACAGCTAACCTGGCATCCGTCTAAAGGTAACGAAATCCACCTTCCTAAACCTGTGAAGCTCACTTATTAACACGCTATATTTTGTGTGTATAATCTGTACAAACAAGTGTGAAAACCTCAATTTGTGGTCATACCGGGGGGTTATGTGTGGGACTATTTCTTGGTCTGGCACAGAAACTTCCTGGAGTCTCAGCTGGTTGTCTGGCACCCTCGCGCAGAAGGCAAGTTCTCCATTATGCTAAGCTAAGCTAAACGACTTCTGGCTCTAATTACCCAAAAAACATGAAAGTGGTATCAATCTGTGTATCTAGGTCCCTTCAAAAAAAGCAAATAAGTGTATTTCCCCAAAATGTGCACGTATTAAATGACTGAGGTACTTTTACTGTTTTCTTCTCCTGGGGGACACGCACGACTTAACTCTACACGCTAACCTGCTTGCTTATACAATCAAGCCACACAAACTACTTTATATACTTTTATAACAACTCAATTTCTTACTTTTCCTCCTGCCCCTCCAGTCATCTCAGACTGACTCTAGAGTCCAGGTAAGCAGCTTGTTGCACTGTAGGCATTAGTATGCATTGCATCTGGAATGCAAAGACGAAGCTTTACTACATTTTCTGAAACCATGAGCAACAAACTCACCCTCGCTTCGGCATTCCTTCTCTTCCACCCACACACATCTTCTTCCCCTCACCAACCTGCTCCTCCCTGTGTGTCCCATGTTTTTTTTTTTTTCTTTTTTATCTCAACCTCACCAGGTGGTACTTTGGTAAAATCACTCGCCGCGACTCAGAGAGGCTGCTGCTAAGTTTAGAGAACAGGAGAGGGACTTTCCTGGTGCGAGAGAGTGAGACCACCAAAGGTAAGAGTGCCTCACACTAAGAAGACTGTCGGGCTGGGTGTCTAACATCAATTCGCCTCGAGTCTTGACCGAAATGTGCTCTTTGCATCAAGTATCAAAATCTTTCTTTGCTCCAGAATTCTTCAAAAATAAAAAAGGGCTTTTGTCAAAGAAATTCCTCAACGGAGGCAAATTGTTATTCAGATACAAATTCAGATTTTTCAAATTGTTATTTTGATATTTGAATGGAACAAAACGATTACCAGCCCTATTAATGGTAAAATGAGCGTTATGACCAACATTAGTATTGGGGAAGTAAGTTTGTAAAGTGTGTCCTGGGAATTTGTGAAAAACCTACTTGCTGCAACTTATACCATTTGTTACTGGTGTTTTTTTCAATTGCAGTTTTTGTGAGCTCCAATCTGTCATTTTAATTTATTTTTCAAAATAATAATAAATTAAAGAAAGCTCCACATCTCAACATGAAGCTGATGACATGTCTTACCAAAATGCACCGAGGAGAAGAAAGCAAATTCTGTCAAGCATTAAGACATGTCGCCATGCTGTCCTCTGTGTGCCGCGCTGTGCCGGCGGGGGTACAGAAGAGAGACGAAGCAGGCGTGTGTGTGTGTGTGTGTGTGTGTACACGTATACATTTCAGGATTCCCGTAGTGTCCTAGTGTTGGATATCTATTTAAGCCCTGCATAGAATGGGAAAAGGGACACGGTGGGGAGGGATGAGGGAGAGTGAGTGGAGAGGTACTGGGTGGGTGAGCCCGACAGAATTAGGTCAGTGTGGAGCTGAGGCTGAGGACTGTGCAACCACAGGCCACATCACCCAGTTCAAACATTCAGAGAGCTCTGGGATCCATGCTGTTTTATTCGTCTGTGTGACGCTGCCCTCTAGTGGCGCATTAGGCACATTATCACCCAAAACTTTAAAGCCTAATTTCTCCTTTTAATATCCATTTAAACAATTTGATCACGCCATTTCACTTACTTTTATGTTTTTGTGATGTTTCTTGACAGATTGAACACATTACGTTTCTACTCGCCATGTATAAACACATTTGCTCTTCTTCTTCCCAGGTGCCTACTGTCTGTCTGTATTGGACTATGACAACACCAAAGGGCTGAACGTGAAGCACTACAAGATCAGGAAGCTGGACAGCGGAGGCTTCTACATCACATCACGCACACAGTTCAGCAACCTGCAGCAGCTCGTTAACCACTATCGCAGTGAGTTCATATTGGCATTTGAAGATCATTTTGCGATTCGGAAGGAAGCTGGATTTCCTTTTTTCACCACATGTCTTGTCTTGTTTCCTCCCCAGAGCACTCTGATGGGCTGTGTCACAGTCTGACAGACATCTGTCCGGTGCTGAAGCCTCAGACTCAGGGCTTGTCCAAGGATGCCTGGGAGATCCCAAGAGACTCCCTCCGTCTTGACCTCAAGCTGGGACAGGGCTGCTTTGGAGAGGTCTGGATGGGTAAGCCGTGCTTTGATCTATTTCTTGATTTTAAAAAGCCAGTATCTCAGAAAGTGCTTCTGCTGGCTTTCTGTCATTCTGTGGAGACATTTGCTCTTGTTGAACAAGGAAGTTGCAAGGCACACTTCCAGTAAATATATGAACAAACTGTCTGAAGACATTATCTCCGACTCTCATCGCTCTTTTTTCTTCTTCTTTTTAAAATATCCAGGAACCTGGAACGGGACAACACGGGTGGCAATAAAGACTCTGAAAACCGGCACGATGTCTCCTGAGGCCTTCCTCCAGGAAGCTTCGGTCATGAAGAAACTGAGACATGAAAAGCTGGTTCAGCTCTATGCTGTGGTGTCCGAGGAGCCGATCTACATCGTCACAGAGTACATGGGACAAGGTGAGCTGGGATTCGTCGCTCTTTAACTTTTTCATTTTCTCAAAATGAAGAAAATATTAAAACTAGAAAAAGCATTTCCTGCTGAAAATGCGTTGGAATGCTGAAAACTGAAATGAATCGCAAAAACATTGCTGAAAATAGATATCCAATTCAAAAACAAATTGCAAAAAGCTTAATAATTCAAAGAGTTTAAAGATTACAAATATGAAAAGTCATATCACACCTCTCCTGAAAGAGCTGAACATTTTGATATTTGAACAGTTTCTGTGGCTTAAAAAAATTCATCAGTGGTGATATTTGTAGTAGTATAAGTTTTAGTATAAGTATTATTCGTAGAAGTATTAGTAGCATTAGAATAAGTACTAGTAGTAGTGATATTTGTAGTCGTAGTAGAAGTTGTAGTTGTAGTAGAAGTATTATTAGAAGTAGAAGTATTAGTAATTAGAAGAAGTAGTAGAAGACGTAGTATCAGTACTCATAGTACAACAATTTTGCACAAACCTGCATGTGTTTCTGTCAACAGGTAGCTTACTGGATTTCCTGAAAGGTGACATGGGTAAAATGCTCCGCCTGCCCCAACTGGTGGACATGGCTTCACAGGTCAGCACAAATCATTTGCTGCCACATCACTTAAATCGGTTAAGAATAACATTTCTGGTGTTTTCTTTCAGTGCAGACAATCACAAAGCTGTGTCTCGTTCTCAGATTGCGTCAGGGATGGCTTATGTGGAGAGGATGAACTATGTGCACAGGGACCTGAGAGCCGCTAACATCCTGGTGGGAGATAATCTGGTTTGCAAAGTGGCTGATTTTGGTCTGGCTCGCCTCATTGAGGACAATGAATACACTGCGAGGCAAGGTGAGACCGCAGGAGGGTGTTGTTTTTTACTGTTTCTCAATATAGCGCAGTGGTTCCCCACCTGCTTAGCTTGTGACCAAAATGAAGTTCTATCTGTTTGTGACCCCACATCACAGGCTATGGGGAGTTATGAGCAGTTCAACTAAAGAGTGATTTTTCCCTTCAGCATGTCTAGTTTGAATATTTTCTTTAGATCTGAAGAGGTGAAAGTATCCAGTATATTAAAAAAATTAATTTATGCAGCAGGTGTTACGTGCCTTATCTTTTTTGGCTTGTCCATTCTCGAGAGCGCGATATCTCAGGAACGCCTTCAAATTTGAAACGTCCTCCTGGACTCAAGAACTGATTAGAGTTTGATGATCAAAGGTCACTGTGTCCTCACAAAACACATGTTTGGCCATAGCTCAAGAATGCTTATGCTATTTATCACAATTTCACACCAATATTTAATAGGATAAAATTATGAAGTGATGACATTTTAGACAGACATGGATGTCAACCGCAACATGACTGCTTGGCGGAGGCATAAAACCACGAGCCGGTAATTCTAGTCTTAGTCTCTGCTAAAATGATCTCATTCTAACTTGTTGATAAACCTGTCTTCTTGCAGGGGCCAAGTTCCCCATCAAGTGGACGGCTCCCGAGGCTGCTCTGTACGGCCGCTTCACCATTAAATCTGACGTCTGGTCCTTCGGGGTCCTGCTGACTGAATTGGCCACCAAAGGCCGAGTGCCCTATCCAGGCAAGGATCGTTTTCTTTAACCCACTTTTCAGCTCGAGAGATTAACCTGCATATTTTAGGCAGTCAGACTCAGTTACTGACATCGCGCTCAACCAGTACAACAGCATACAGATGACTGGGGGTATATTTCTTGTTTCATGCCTTTCTTACATCATGCCTTTGCTCTCCCAGGTATGGTGAACCGGGAGGTGTTGGACCAGGTGGAGCGTGGCTACAGGATGCCGTGCCCAGCAGAGTGTCCTGAATCCATGCATGAGCTGATGCTGACCTGCTGGAGAAAAGAGGCCGAGGAGAGGCCCACCTTTGAGTACCTGCAGGGCTTCCTGGAGGATTACTTCACCTCCACAGAGCCTCAGTACCAGCCAGGAGAGAACCTGTAACTGGGCTGAACATGGAAATGTGCATGCTGTCCTGCATGCGCAAAACTGAGCCTGTGCATCCACTCCCAGAGTGCATGGACAAGTATGTGTCAGGGTATGTATGTACTGTATAACGGGGCAGAGAGCCAACTGCATTCTGGGTACTGTCAGTTACTCTCTGACATCAAGTAGTATCAGTGAGTATCATGAAACCAATCAGCAACTTTCAGTTCCTGCCTCTTTCCAAAGTCATTGTCATGCTCTTCAACATGTCCGCTCTGATGGAGTAAAAGACGAAACTGTGGTATTATTTTGAGTTTATTATACAGTACTGTGTTATTCTATTTGTCAGTCAAATCAACACCCTGCACATCCAAGCAGGTTGTTCTACCTTCCTTGTGTTTTCAAGGCGCCATAATAATACACATTCCCCCAACACCTCCTGTGTTAACGCACCTGACTGATCTTGTAGTTTGCCAGCTTCAACACTGCAAGTGACACCAGACTATGACGTGAAAGACTGCATATGGGTCAAACATGGGAGATGAATGTTGGATTCGAGCGTTGCCCTGCTGTAAGCCCGTCTTCAGGATCTCTATTTTCACTACATTTTCTTTGGGGTACCATTTGAGACACACATGCTCAGAGTCTGTCTTCCACAAGCAACTATTTGTAACATACAATAATTTGCCAGGACGTTGTGGACGTTGCGTTAGACCTGGATCGCCTGGAATATATTCAGGTGAACGATTTGACGATTTATAATCGTGCTTCCGCTGTGCGACATTTCAGCTAGTATGCCGACCCCGCTGTGAGATTAAGTACCAGACTAACACCTTTTGATTCCCATAAGAGTGTGTAGTCTCACTCCCCAATCGGACAAATTGGTGTATCGCTGTGACCAACATACAGCTAAACTCAAAGAAGAGAACAAGCAGAGTCGATCTATTTTCTAATTGTGACTTTTCTTACAAACAAATTGCTACTGATCACTAATGGTCGTCTCAGGATGGCGAAGACTAGAATTCTGCTGCGAGGATTTTTGTGCTCTTTTGTACTCTCTTCTACTGTGTAAAAGTGTATTTTACGACTCTACTTTTCTTACAATGAAGTTTGAGTTGTGTAAGCAGTTGTTCTTCCTTAAAAGGACAATCCACTGTTTTGAGATCCTGCACCAACCGGCTCCACAGCATGGGTTCAAGGTGCTGATTTGTGTTCAAGCATTCAAATTAAAATCAGGTGACTCCTCTTGTCTCTATTCCGTTCTGACCTTCATGAATATGAAGATTTCTATCTTTAATCAGCCTCAGTATTTTCCTATTCAGCGCATCTTTGTGCACAATCGTACACTGGAGATATGATGTTTCTGTGATGAATGAGCAACAGAGCGATCCTGTGCTGAGGATGGTTATGCCTCCTTCCAGCCTGTATGGAGCAGACCTTCCCATCAACACAGCATGTACAGCAAATCAATTGGCATGTTGAGACTTAATTGTAAATATCCTTAATGCTAATATTTTTTTTGTATATATCATCTTTATAATTTATTCCTTTTAAAAATAACCCAATTGTTTAATTGACTTTTGGCGTCATCATTTAAACTTTAATGTTTATGGTACTTTCATGGGTTGAATGACAGAACAATAACGATATAAATATATATTATAGAAACACAAATGTTTTTTTTCTTTGTGCTCGTATTTCTGTGAAACGTATCTTGGTTGTACATTTTCAATATGACTGACAGAATTGGTGAGGAGAACTGCTCCGTATCCCCTGACTCGCAACAGTTCTGTCTTGCCAGATACTGATCATCTACCAGCATCACTCCTTCCCATAATGCAATCAAAACCACAAATGTTCCCACCGTGATAATCTTTAAATCATTTTGGTGCTGCTTCAGAGGCTGGTAAATGAGCAGGTAATCAAATGTCATTCTTGTTAAACATTTTTGGTTTTTTTCTGGGTACACCTGACCAACATTGAGTGTGTGTGTGTGTGTGTGTGTGTGTGTGTGTGTGTGTGTGTGTGTGTGTGTGTGTGTGTGTGTGTGTGTGTGTGTGTGTGTGTGTGTGTGTGTGTGTGTGTGTGTGTGTGCGTGTGCTGCCATTCTCTGTGCGCCCACAATCGCTCAATGGTTTGATCGACAGCTCCAGCTTGTTCATAAAGCGCTACTCATTGTGATTAAATAACTCCACACAGAAAATGATTTGGCTGTCATGAATTGAAGCAGTGTGATATCTGGGAAGCGTACTATGTCCCGTGGACATATGTCACAATGAATGCATTGACCTGCATGGGTGTAGTCGGGTGCTCTGGCATCGTTCCCTTATATTCCTGGCCTGCCTCACTCAATGCTTATGAGCAAAAGTGCACGAAAGTGATCATGTTATTTGTATGCAGCCTTGCTTACAAGCCAAGGTTATTTCCTGTTGGGTTCTGTGGGTCTTCTCTCTGGCTATGCAGATATTTTTTAAATCTGTGATATTTCTACATATACTCTTTTCTACTGTATCCAATGGGAATTTTCTGATAAATAGCTCTTTGTTAAATCCTACTGAATATTGTTCAAATTTGGAAGTATGTTTGAATAAAATTTGTAAATTGCCAACTGTATCCTATCGTGTTTATGAACTGAATGAATTCGGTCTCTAGTATCAAGTGAAGTGAGTCAATAAGTCTGTGATCAAAAGTCATATACCAGTAATAGACCTGCTTTTTGGCTTTTTACTTTTATTTGTCAGTTGCCTCAGTGTGGGTGTGCATTTCTAACAGATATTGCCCGCATGCAGCGGCATGAATATGAATGAACATGAACTAAATCCACAATCATTTTATGATAATTTGTGAAAGGAGACCTTGCAATTAGCAGAGCATAGATCCAAGTAGGAATACTATATGTTATAGTGGATGTTTATAAACAAACACAGTCGGACAACCAGATTAAATCCACGAGTAAATATGAATTTTTAAATTATGTTTTTGTTTATCAACTGTATTGTATTGTATGTACTTGTAAATCATGAGGCATTGTATGTAATGCAGTGCCGGGAGAATAATTATTTAATATATCAAAAGTAGAAGTACTCACTATGCAGGCCCCTGTCATATATTACATTTGATTATTATTACTGGTGCAATAACATATAAACAGCATTTTAATGCGGTATGTAGCTCAAAACTGTTTATTCCTAATCCTGGAAACTGTGTGTCCTCTTTAACAACTTAAAACAACAGCTTCTTCTTTTACACTTATTTAAAATCTTTACTTCTATTTATATTTATTCAACAGATGAGAGAAAATCACACAGAATACCAGTAACGACTCGTGTTTTGTCAGAGTTTCCTTGCATATTGTTTGTTTTATTAAACACGCATGTAATCTTTTACACATAAGGCAGTGGGTCTGAAAGTAAAGCCAATGTCAATACAACATTAGGGTGTTGTCTCGTACAACTTGTACAGTAAATGTAAGGTAAGTTACTCTCCACCACTGGTGTACAAAAAATACAAAAGCACATTATCATTGTCATTATTGTTATCAGATTTGAAGACGCTGTATTATTCCATTGTATCACTGAGTCATTTATGATGCCCTCGGGATAACCATATCACCTTAAAAGCCTACCCTCCCGGTCGTCACGTGCTGCTGTGTCTGTAGCGTTTACGCCGAAAGTCCCGGAAGAGGCTGCACTCGTGCAGTATGAGCGCGAGGCGCAGGTGAGCCAGCGCGCACTCATATATACCTGTAACCAAAATAGAAAAAAGCTAAAAAAAACAAACATGGAAACGACAGAGCGGGTACAGTTTAACCGGCACCCGGTGCCAGCACGGCTTCTAACTCTGCTAATGTAACTTCTGGACGCGTTGTGTGATCCGACACTGCTCATATTTGACTTGTAAGAAAATATTCTGTGTGGCGTTCCTTTGTTGTCGTTGTTCACGGAGATATTTTTGCGTGTTATTTCATAAGTTATTTGGTTGAACGTGTATCGGTGTGTTTTTGTAGTCCGATGATGTGCTGGTACTTTCTGGTGGCATTCATAGAATGTATCAGTGTGTATATAGTTCACTTCCACTGTCAAATACAGGATGTTTAAATCATATTTGCTGCCTCGACGTCAGCTCTCGTGGCATTATTTTACATTTGGCTGCTAATACAACCTGTTCATTCAGTGCCACACCTTCCTGTTCATTTATTAGCTTCCTATCATTGTGTGAGGTTACAAAGGCTATGTTTGAATGTCTCACTACAGCTCGTGGATGTCTGTTGGAGCCAGATTAATGCAGTAAATTAAATATGTGTATTTTTTTTTTCATCTCCTTTCTCCATCCCTCTCATTCCCCCTTCTGTTTTTTTAGTTTTTTTTCTCTCTCTCTCTCGCTCTGTGTCCCCTCTCCAAAAAAACCTGCCAGGCTGGAGACCAGTGTTTGATCCAACATCCTGATTCACGCTGCGCTGCCAGACACACTGAGCAGAGTTTACACATGTAACAAGGTGGGTCAATCCAATCCAATGGCGCCGAGGAAAATTCACCTTTTAAATCCTGTTTGCTTCTGCCTCATGTTGTCCACAGAATTCCTGCTAAAACTCGTCTCTTGCCTAGAATTGCTTAACTCAAGTCAGATGATGATGACTGTGTGTGTGTGTGTGTGTGTGTGTGTACGTGTTTATCTTTGCCACAGAAGACACTTCATTCAGCATGACTCTCTGCAAACTATATTTAGGAGCCTCACAAAAGGTCATTCTAACCACAGGAGAAGTAGTTTATGCTTTTATGCGTGTGCTGTATTTCCTGTTCTAAGCATCAGAACAGAGTATAAATACAGCAGCCTCCTTGAGAATTACATAAAAGATGATCATCTGAGTTATTTTTAGTTTTGACAGGTTGTCTTGTCTTCACAGGCCGTTTCATTCTTGGTAAATGTTTTTTTTTTTTTGCTCCGGCAGAACGTTGCCTCCATTTGTAGCCCGTTAGACTTTAACCGATGCAACCTAGATTAATCATTTCAGACCGAAGGTAACTGAACACTGTGCTTGCCTGGGAGCTTATTTACTTGCTCTTGTTGTGTCCACATTGCACTTAGTATATATGGAAACGGAAGATGGGAAGTTTATTGATTTTAGAATATGATTATCCTTCAAAAATCAAATATTTGAATGCCTTTGGATGCTTATCATGAGACATTCTGATTTGCATCAAAGCTGGATAATGTTCACCTCAGCTGTACGTTCATGTTGACGCCTTTGTGTTAGGTCAGTATAATTTGGGTCTCCATGGAGGGCTTTATTGTAGGTGGTAACTTGTTTGAGTAATTTGAACCATATACAACAGAGTGAAAGGCAGTAATGCAAATAAACAGGAAGACCGAGAAGAGTTTAAGCTCGTCATGTTTGTTCAAAAGCTGTGTCACCAAGATGTCCGTTCCAAGTGAGTAGCTACAGCAGTTAAGAAATGTGAGGGAAGAATGGCTGTCTTAATGCAGTCTCCATCAGGTTCACACTCAAGCACAGTTGTGCACACACATGTTGCAGTGGTCCGTGCCTGTAATTATAGACTCGGCGTCTCAGGTGGAGAAGGCCCGGCTGCTGCAGAGTAAGTAGCAGAGGGGAGTTTCTGCCAGTTTATCGTCAGGAAGTGATGCGTGAGTTTTACTTCCAGGAAACGTCTGCAGTATGTGTGAAGTACACACATACTGCACTGTGGGCATGTGTCTGCATGTCATGTCGCTGCCAGAAAAAGCATTGCGATGTGGTAGATGTGTCCTGTGGGAGCGGTGCTTTTTAAACAGTGCTTTTATTGTTGCAGTATGATATTTATGTAAAAGACTGTCGTGGAGCCAGTCGTTTCTATAAATAACCCCCCTTAAGTAAATATTGATTGATAGATTGTGAGCTTCTATTTTATACCAAATGTTTCTGATAATAAGAAATGTCCAAAGTAATTACAAATGTTGCTAATGTTGACATCAACATTAGCAGTTTTCAAAATGATCATGCTCTGACTTAATAATTGTAATGAAGAAACAACTGCTTTTTATTCTACACCTGTGTTTAGAGCTGCAACGATGAGTCAATTCGACAGGAAATTAATCTGCAGTTATTCTAGTAATCCACTGTTTGTTCCAGGTTCTCAAATGAGAGAATTCGCTGCCTTTCCTTGTCTTGCATTGTAGTCAATTTAATTTATTTTGGGCTTTGGACTGTTAGTCGGACAAAGCAAGACATTTGAGGAAGTCAGCTGGGGCTGCAAATAAATGTGGTCACTGTTTTCTGATGTTTTTATAGACCAAACCATCAATCCAGTTGATGGAGAAGATGGTCGGCAGATGAATCTATTGTTAGTTTTGTGTAAAATAATACATGGTGTTTCATTACGCTGAACTGCGTGTACTTGCCATAGTGCGATGCTTATCAACAGCAAGACATTCTTATTAATATCTCATTTTAACTTGTGTCACATCTAGTTTTTCTTCTTTGGTTGAGGTGATACTCAACAGTTATTCCATCCCAAAGTTCCAGCTGCTCGCTATGTGTTTTAGCCGTGTGTTTCCATTTGACTCCTGCGTCCTGAAACTAAAGACAGGCACACCTCCTGAGGCAGTGTGTGAGAGTAACACATCAGCTGTGGGCGGGCTGTTCAGTGCAGAGCAGTCGTAAAAAAAGGAAAGATGCAGCGAGCCGCAGAAAACACATTGAGGAAGTTAGTCATGACTCAGTGTCTTAGGTGACGAGGAAGTCCAAACGCATTTAAACATCTGGATTATTTTAGCAGGCCATGAGGAGGAGACTTCCCACCGCACAGAAGAGGTAGAAGACTATAAATGTTAACAACAAAGGCATCAAGGACTTTGTAACCCTTTTGATAATTTACAGTAATCCTATCCCCTCGACCCAGTTATCTGCAGGCAGGAAGTTCTAAATGTTTCTAATTTAACCTCCTCTTTCACAGTTACCGGTAACCAACAAACCCAGAGGCCGTCATCCTC
This sequence comes from Melanostigma gelatinosum, assembly GCF_949748355.1. Lineage (NCBI taxonomy): Eukaryota > Metazoa > Chordata > Actinopteri > Perciformes > Zoarcidae > Melanostigma > Melanostigma gelatinosum. The sequence continues at coordinate 19,197,026 of NC_136641.1, read as the reverse complement.
CACTATGGCGAGCCAGGACCCTGCCGACCCTTCGCATGCTACATTTGACCTCTTCGTCCAAGCCCAGAGTTGTAAGGATGTGAAGCAACACTTTGCTGCACTCTGCCGGCAACTGGACATCGATCCCAAGGATTTCAGGAGCTTCTACATCAAATTAAAGGAGAGACTGAACTACTGGAAGGCCAAAGAACTGTGGAAGAAGCTGGACAAAAGGGCATCTCACCCGGATTACAAGCAAGGAAAAGCCTGCACCAAAAACAAGGTAGTGGCAACTAGACACTCTTCGTCTTCCTGTATTTTAAAAGGATGTGGCTGGCTTTTTTAGTCGAAGAATATTTTATATTGATAATTCTTTTTATGTACTCTGGTTCAGTTTCGTTACTTTTTAGTTTTGTTTTATTGTTCAGTTGTATGAATGCATTATTCATTTCTTATTATGACAATGTAAAACCCACCACTCACCAGATGTGGACTTTTTGTCATTCCATAATCTAAATGCTGCTTTTGAGATTTTTCTGAATTCTGGGGAAAACACTGAAAACCTGTAATATCAGATAATTATCAGATCAAAAATGTTTCATAAAAATATCGGTACAACATGCCAGCATTCACAACTATAGATAGTATGTGTTGTAGTTTTATCTGAACTGAAATGATTCAAACCGTAATCTGTTACTATATCATTATAATAATCTATTGGGAAGGGACAACGCATCAAGCCTTTCCATTCATCTGTTTATCATGCTGATTATTTGGGGACTTGCTGCTGATCGGATTTAAACCAACCTTATCAATGGTCCTTTCAAGCTATTTCAAAAATTCTACTCATTGGCTCATGGAGGGTACTACATCATTTGTTTTACTGTGAAACACACAATGTCGAGGGCTTGAGGTTTAAAAAAACAGCAACAGGACAATAAGGAAATCTGAACCATGATGTGGTTTCATTTGTAACTTTGCACCCAGATTGCCCTGCAGGACTTTTTATGACCTCATTTCCTTATCCTTTGTTTGGCATCATATCACCCATGCTGGCCTTTTCTCTCTCTCTCTCGCTCTCTCTCGCTCTCTCTCGCTCTCTCAGTGTCTTGTGTTGGGTGCTGGGCCATGTGGGCTGAGAACGGCCATCGAACTGTCCCTGCTGGGGGCTCAGGTGGTGGTGTTGGAGAAGAGAGAGTGCTTCTCCAGGAACAATGTTCTCCACCTGTGGCCCTACACCATTTATGACCTCCGCTGCCTCGGAGCCAAGAAGTTCTACGGCAAATTCTGCACCGGGTCGCTGGATCACATCAGTGAGTGACAAATTAATGGGCTGGCCTGCACTGTGGGTCTGGTGTTGTTTTGCAATGCTCCCAGGGATCATCATAAGATTTTGTTTTAATTTAAATTTTCAATAATTTAGGTCAACTATCAACCAAAATGTAGGCTTCTCAAATGGGAGGTGTGCAGCTTTTCTCTGTTCTCTGACAAAACAAAGCAAATTGAAGACATCACATTTGACTCCGGGAAATCATGACGGCCATTTTTCTCTGTTTTTATTAGAAACAATTATTTATCACAGCCCTATCTCCCAATATCTTTCTGTTTGCACGACTGACTGTGTATTCTGTGTCTTGAATATCTCACACAAACCTTTCCGATGACATACACATGTGTGTTTTCAGGCATCCGTCAGCTGCAGTTGATTCTATTGAAAGTGTGTCTTCTCCTCGGGGTGGAGGTGCACACCGGAGTGGAGTTTCAGGGCTTGATTGAGCCCTCGGGAGAAAACGGTACGGTACTTACATTTGCCAACCAGCAGTCACTCTGCCTGCTAGTTTTTTTTTCTCAGTACACAGTTGAACCATCAGTATGCAAAGCAGCAAAGTTATTATCAAAGTTTGATGTGTTTCTTACAGGCTGGATGGCCAAGCTGCAGCCGGGGTCTCATCCTGCTGCTACCTTCCAGTTTGACGTCTTCATCTCTGCTGGAGGAGGCAGGTTTGTTCCTGATGGTGAGACAAACATACACGTACCCTTGAATCACTTTCGTTCCCACAGTTGCAATTGGGGGGCACACACAGCCGCAGTTAGAAATTCTGCGAGGCCCGGTGGTTACACACAGTCACAGAACTTCCTCCGGCAGCTATGTTCAATAAGTGAGCTTTCATCAGCCCAGTTTCCTCTTTTCTTCTCTCTCAGGTTTTAAGCATAAGGAGCTGAGAGGCAAGCTGGCTATCGGCATCACAACCAACTTCATCAACAGACACACGGCTGCAGAGGCCCATGTAGCAGAGATCAGCGGTGTGGCGCGCATCTACAACCAGAAGTTCTTCCAAGAGCTGCTCACTGAGACTGGTAGGAATCCATATGACATCTACAGTCACGTTCAGCTGCGTGGAAGAGAAGCGGACGTCTTTTATTTGCAGTGAGGCAACCGCATGCTCCGTTTCAGTGAACTGTACAATTGAAGCACGAAAAGAGGAAATCAGTTGCTTCAGATGAACTTATTTTATACCACGGGCTTGCACTTGAGTGAGAACAGGAATTATGAGAGGAATCACTGAGCCATAACATTTCTAATAAGAATATCAGCGCTCCTATTTTCATTACACTGCTCTGCTGTTGTGGCTCGCTGAACGAAACCCTCAAGGCATGAAATGAATGTTCACACTGTCTGGTCGGGTTCAACGTGGAGTGTGAAAAGGGCAGCGAGGCTTTTAATCTGTGTTCCAATCTTCGGTTAATTTCCTGTGACAGCGTTATCCCTGATGAAATCCGCCCTTGCTTACTGACTAACTCTGCACCTTGATTTTGAACAAACCTTACAGGAATTATGTGAGGCTTCATAGCCTTAATAGCACCCAGTTGTATGATAAATTCACTCTGACCAGGGAAACGAGTAGAACACCATAAGCAAGCTAATCATGTAGAAACATATCCCTCTCAAATACCAAATGTTCTTGAAGTCAGCCCTCCTGATTCTCCCACTCTCCCGCGCTGGTCTCGCTCTCTTTTTTTATGACCACCATGCTCCCTCGCCATTTTCCATTCCAGGTATTGATTTGGAGAATATCGTCTACTACAAAGACGACACCCACTACTTTGTCATGACTGCCAAGAAGAAGAGCTTGCTGAAGAAGGGGGTCATTAAACAGGTGAGAACAACATTGCCATTACCATTACCAAGAAAAAGTGTGATTCTTATTGGCACGAGCTGCGTCTCTGGCCAGTGAGGAAAATTAAACAAACCAGATGGATGGACCAGCCATGCAGCTGCTCCAGTGTGAAGAGATCAACTGCCAATCATCTCCTCTCTCTCGCTCTCTCTGCATCCTGGCCCATAGCTGTAAACCAAATATAAGAAGTGTCACTCAGAATCATAACAAGATGCCGTGACTCATCAGATTGCACCACTCACTCTGTCTCTACAGGACTACAGCGAAGCAGAGGAGCTGCTGGCTCCTGCGAACATGGATCATGAGGCTCTGTGCCGCTACGCCCATGATGCCGCTTACTTCTCCACCGGTGGCAAACTGCCTGACCTCCAGTTTGCTAAGAACCATGCCGGCCAGCCAGACGTGGCCATGTTCGACTTCACCTGCATGCAGCGTGCTGAGAATGCCTCGCTGGTCCGGGAGAGGAGGGGGAAGAAATTGTTGATGGGTCTTGTTGGAGATTGCCTGGTGGAGGTAGGGGGGCAACATGTTTAGAGATGTGGTGCAAAATTGACCCGACTTCACATTTTTAGCCACGCTAGCGGCGTGCCTCAAGGGAGGGTGATGTCAGTTGATCAGTCAGGCACTTTGATCTAGACTGAAATATTTCAGTAACCATGAATGGGCTGGCAATCATGCATGCATTCATGGTCCCCAGAAGATGAATCCCTGAAATATCTCGACATTTACTAGACAGCTCGGCAGAAAATATCGTACAAAAACATCCATGGTTGTCGGATGATGAAATGAGTTTGGTGATCCACCGACTTTTCTTGCGCCACCGTGAGATTCACATTCGTGGTTCTGGGTGAAAAGATTGCCATGAAATTTGGGACAAACTTTGACTGGCGCTCAAAGGTCAAGGATTGTTTTTATTTTTTATTCAGCCATCACAAACAATACAATAAATATAGCTTACATACATTTTAGTATACAATATGACAGAAAAGGCATCGGCAGAAGCATAATGCTTATACATGCCTATCCTACATTCTGATTCATCTTACAGATTGATATCTGCAAAACTGTTGACATTCCCATCAGCTTCAGCAGTACTTGCTGTCCTAATTAGCATATGTTAGCATGCTAAACTAAGATGGTAAACATGGGAAACCTTATATTTGTGAAACATCAGCATGTTAGCATTTTCATTGTGAACATGTTTGCTTTCTGATGTTTAGCTTAAAAAACCAGTGTGTCCGACTACATCCTGACAAAGCAGCTAGCGTAGCCATGAACTCTTATTGTTGTTTACATGAAGACAATGATTATTCGGAAGTTAAGCTATTCTGTAGAGTTTGCATGAAAAGCCGGGCAGCTGTTTGTTTTTTTGTCCCATAAGTTTTAATACATGACATGCTGTCGACTGTAAGATTATGTTCCAATAAGTTCTGCTCTGTTCTCTGCAGCCTTTCTGGCCTCTGGGCACAGGTATTGCCCGTGGGTTTCTAGCTTCTTTTGACACAGCGTGGATGGTGAGGAGCTGGGGCATGGGGGTCCCACATTTCAAGGTCCTGGCTGAGCGGTGAGCCGGTTTCTTAAAACTACAAAGCAGCAAGCTATACAGACAATCGCATGATGCAGCTACTTCCTGTTTCTTACTCGCTATATTTGTGTTTGCAAATTTAACAAAGTGTTACTTTCTGTTTCTCAGACACACACAGTATAAACCAGAGGTTTTACGGTTAGTACGATATTTAGTTTTAGGGAAACTAAAGAGGATTTAAACATTTTGAAAATGGTGTTTGACAGAAGTCATGTTAACTCCTAACTAAGAATCTGCCGTGGTAAACCTGACGAGAATACACAATAAAGTGTTCAGAAACTCACTGGTTGTATTCAACCACATAAACGATGGTTCATTTTTCATCTAGTTCAGAATATAAGGGTGTACATGCTAATCCCAGACCATTCCTAACATTTTTTACATGTTGAAGTTATTTTTGAAGACTTCTGTTTCTGTTCATCTAGTGTGAAGTCAAAAATGTGCACGGTGATCTCTAAACTCACCCGTGTGTATGTATGTGTGTGTGTGTGTGTGTGTGTGTATATATGTATATAATGTGTGTGTGTGTGTGTGTATATATATATATATAATGTGTGTGTGTGTGTGTGTGTATATATATATATGTATATATATGTATATAATGTGTGTGTGTGTATATATGTGTGTGTATATATGTATATATATATGTGTATGTATATATGTATATGTGCTTGGCTTTAAATGACTCTGTTTTTGTTTCTTCACAGTGAAAGTATCTACCAGGTGCTGTCCCAGACCACACCAGAAAACACCAGCAAAAACTACGCTGGTTACAGCATTGACCCCAAAACGCGGTACACAAGAGCCAACCTCTCATCCATCCAGACCAACCAGGTCAGGACTGTTATCCTTTATTTACTCAACAGAGATTTGAATCAAGGCAACAGATTACAGACTACACTCGGGAGCAAATTCACAAAAGGTTGGCCTGGCTTTTGCGGCCGCTAAACCGGCACAATTATGACAAAAAGAAACATAATTCTCAAAGCACCTGCAAAGAGTGAAATGAACTAACTGTGCTGCCAAGCAAGTAGTGTCTCTGTGCTCCTGTGCTACTTGCATGTGTTTAACTCGGGTGATACTCACACATTTAGCACAAAATCTGCCCCTTTTCTATGCAAATATGCCTCATTGCAAAAACAGTCCAATTCACAAAGATCGGCGCTAATAGCCAAACCGTTTCAGGGAAATTATTATTAGTGTCTTCATGGGTGTCCACTCAAACTCTTTACTTTTTACAAAGCAGTGACAGGATGCAATGACAGTTGTGTCATGAAAAATAAATGAATAAAGCTCCCCGACATGTCATTTTTGAAAATAAATTAGAGGAAAAAATGAATGTAAGGCAGCAGTAATCTGCTGCCTTGATTCAAATCTCTGTTGAGTAAAAGCAGAGCAATGTTAACAAATAGACTTTGCTTTCTGTCCTAATACTATGGAAATAAGTATTTGCTTGAGTAACTGCTCCATAGCTGTTTTTCCTCTGTATTAAGAGTTTTATATACGTGTTGTCATTGAAGTAAAACTGCTAATAGTCATCATTTCTGTGGCTACACAGTGGTTTTGATTCTCACAAAGTATAATTGTTAGGTCTTGAATTGGTCACAGTAAATAACAAGTATTGGTTGGATTAAAGAGTATATTTGATGTGCTTTACAAATTCAGTTTGATGAACTGCTTAAGAGTTAATTGCTGAATGTTGATTGATCAACCTGTCACTGTATTTAGGTGCAGCACCTATATGATGTTGATAAATTCAATCCATCGATCAAGAATCAGAAGAGCCGGTTGTCTCCAGTGCGTCAAGGTCAGCTGCTCTTCATCATGCCGGCACTCGAGGCCTGTACGACGGCTATATTCAGCTGTGTTAAGTAAAGCAGGAAGCACTTTGAGGTCAACAATGATGCCTCGTAAAACAAACAATTCACTCACACCATCTTTACACACCAGAGAGGGATGTTTTTATGACTCTGAACCCACCTGACTGTGGTTGTAGAGCATTGTCTTGATGATTTGTCTTTGTTTGTCACTGCAGATTCCGTCAATGGCTTTGAAGAGTTGTTGAGATGGTGTCAGAAGCACACTGCGGGTTATGAGCATGTGAATATAAATGATTTTACCCAATCCTGGAGGTCCGGGCTGGCTCTGTGTGCGCTGATCCACCACTTCAGACCTAAGCTCATGTGAGTTGCTCCCCTGGCATTAGCTTGGTATTCATTGAACAGCAGGATGCTGTATGTATTGGTTTTGATTGAGTTACTTTGACAAAGCTCATTGACCGATGTTTGCATGAAGTATTTGCATTTAACACATGACATGTGATTGTCATCTTTGCTGGGAAAAGACTGTCTATCATTAATAATGTAGAGTAATCCCAGTTTTTCTAATTCCTACACAGTGACATGTCCTCCCTGGGTGAGTCCAGTGCTGTTCACAACCACCAACTGGCCTTCGGTATCTTAGAGAAGGAGCTGGGCATCCCGCCTGTCATGTCTGCCAGTGACTTAGCCAAAAGTGATCAGATAGACAAGTTGTCCATGGTCCTCTACCTCACACAGGTCCAAAATGCCTTCACTGTTCCAGCAAAAGGTAAAGTTTAAGGGTAAAAAAACACTTTAGCAATTTACCACCTTTTAATATGTATGTATGTATGTATATATATGTTTTAAATGCTATATATAGATCATGATGTATTTCTGAAGCTAGCTTTTGGTGACCGCTGCATTAATATTGGTTGCACAGACACTGCAAAGCATTAGCATCTTAAAAGGGTCATGTGCCTTCCCACTAAGATGGGTTGAGAAGTGATCAAATCACTGCTGTCTCTTTAAGAGCCTGCTACCCAGAATTCATTTGGCTTAAATGGCCAGTGCTGTGCTTAGTGGCAGCGCTGTTCTCCTGCACTAAGCCAGCCGAGCAACAGCAGCAGCAGACAGAGCAAACAGGCACCGTGTGGACCTGGTTTATCAGGTCTGATGGGACTAGCTTCTCTTGAACAGGATCTACTATTCCTGCACTGAAGGAGGATTTTCTCCTGGCTCTTTGTAGCAGAGGTATTATTGTTTTTACAGTCTTTGCAGCATGGGGAGTTTTGTGCAAGCGTACATTTTTGAGCCCAGCGTTTGGAGGCACTGAAATGAGCTGAAGTGGGTGTGATAAACGCTCTCTGTGTCTGTGTGATGCTGCTCTGCTTGGGATCCGCCGCCTGATGTGCAGGCAGGAGGGAGCTGTCACTCTCCGGTAACCTTATCTGAATGCTGAAAGGATGGGAGTGGTGGTCAGGACAGGAGCTGAGGAGTTTTTATGTGGATTGACAAGTTAAATTCGGCTGCTGTGGCGCTACAGACAAGACAAGTTGGATGGGTTATTTATATTTCTGACAGTATCAGCATAAAAAGATGTACCGTGGAGATATTAAAGAAGGCACTCTCAGAATATTTTGAGCTGCTGTATGCAGCGCTGCAAGTAGGCCAACACTAAGGCTCAGGTGTCTTTTGGTGTGCAGCCTAGTGCTATAGTAACTGAATTTGGTGTGTGTCCCCCTCTTTTTCTTTCTTTCAATATCTCTCGGCTGCAGACCCTGCAGCCTTCCTGCCGTCGTCCAAGCCTCAGTCTCTCGCCAAGACACAGTCTGCTGTCTTTTTCCTGAACAAGCTGAAGCACAACTCTCTGCAAAGACGCAAGGTACGCCCGCTGTGACACTGTGCTCACTGTTTACACAGCGCCGAGAAATGTTTGATAAAGATATTTTTCAAACACGCTGGCTGGTTGGCTGGAGTTCACGTCTGGGCCTTCAGTCTGTGTTCTGTTGCTGTCCGTGACTCGCATCCGTTATTTAGGGACGAATTGTTAGATGCTATAACAAGGAAAGTGGTTTGCTAGTCAAGTCATTGTAATGGTTTGAATGTTCTCCACATAATCAGTAAAATAGTTTTTCTTATTTCCTCTACAGGAAAAGCTGGCATCTCAGAAAAGGAGTAGAGAGACGAGGATGGGCGATGAGGACAGTGTGCGTTGTGTAGCTTTCTGTAACAATTCTTTTATTTTTTTTGCCAGTGTGGCGTCACTGAATTTAACTCTGCCTTTTCCCCTCAGACGGTGTCGCCTCCCGTGTGCCCTGCGCTCAGTCCCACACCCGATCCCGCTCCCGATCCTGAACCTGGTGCTGTTCTGTCCATGACGAACAGTGAGGAGTGTTACTTCTGTGCTCGGAGGGTCTACGTGCTGGAGCGCATCAGCGCTGAGGGCCAGTTCTTCCATCGGAGCTGCTTCACCTGCCATCGGTGCGGCATCACTCTCAGACTGGGAGGATACACCTTTGACCAGCCTACAGGTTTGTCAAATGAATAAAAAGATAAAGTGTCATATGTTCACAGGAGCTCTTTGGACACAAGCATCCATTCAAAATATTGTTGTGATTCTCAAGGTTTCCCCAAGTAGCTGTACATGTTTGGTGTAATATCTGTGTTATGTTATTTAGCAGCCTCTTTAGTTTTCTCCATCCTCGGTTTAAGCAGTTAATGTTTTGTTGCTCAGTGTAACGCACTTGTATTTGTGCTTTAAACAGCTATGTTAATTGATAAGTGGAGTATCACTTATTCATTCATGAAATTAATAATTTGTACCAAGACCCTTTTTTTTAAAAAGGGGTTTCCATTTAGACTGAAAGGACATTAATCATTACGAAAAACAGCAGGCATTTTCTCGTTAGCACGTCAACATTCACTTGTCTCCGACTTTTCAACTCCTTTTTATTGCTTTTGTCTGTGATGACCCCTCAGGGAGATTTTACTGTGAGCTGCACTCTGAAGAGCTGGAAGACGGGCCGGAAACATCGTCTAAGGTGGGTCACTGAACAGAGCAGATGTAAACCGTTGTGTAGCTTGCTGCTCGGGACTCCATGCCGGATCCCTCTGTTCGTAATGCTCGTGATCCACAATCTTCTGTTGCACGATATATCATCCTCATGGTGCCTACTCCTTCACAGTTACGCCCAACTAATGAGGATGTTTGTGTCTAAGCAACTGTAGTCTGAGGAACAAAACATATTAAACAGGAATTTGTGCTCTTTCTTTGTCTTTTTTTTACAATAACATTTTTGTATTCAGGTACACGAAGGAACAAATGAGGAGAACAGGCTTTCCAGTGATGATTATACACCGTCTCCATCAGATGAGGAGTATGGGCATACTCTGGACTGCGGTCCCTCTGCTCACTCACAGTCACATAAACCTGAAGGACAGGACCACCGGGTACTTGAATCCAAAGAGGACTCCCAACAACCACATACATCAGAAACTCCCATACATCCTCCATCTAAGGAGGAGGCCGTGTCCTATCCTGTGCCAAAGCCCCGCCTCTCTCATCAGACCACACCCAGCCATCAGCCCTCTCCTCCAATAGCAAAACCTCGCACAGTCCACATTGTTAACCCCTCGACACCAGAAAACCGTTCATCTCCAACCCCGACAAAAGAGATCTCTAAGGCAGCCCCAGACTCCCGTCCGAAGCAGTCACTCCGAAAGCTCAAGCTGACCGATGAGGAGAAAGGCCAACTAGTGAACCTCCAGAGCCTCAGCGTGGACTCTGACTCAGAGACCCCCGGTGGATCCTCCTCCTGCTCCTCTTCCTCTGCAACTGCAGGAGTTCCAAGCCCCCCTAAACCACAGGGCCTCGATGGGCAAGAGGAGGAGGGCTACTGGAGTGGGAGCGCCGCAAATCACATCCGGGAGAAGAGGAATCGGCGCTGCTTCAGGAGGAAAGAGATGCAGACCAGGGTACGATCCAAGTTCTCCCCCTGGAATCTCTCTTCTCCGAGAATCAGCAGAGACACCCGGCTCAGTGTCCACATTAATCGTCCAGGGAGAGTGGGTAAGTAAGGACTCGTTCTCTTTGATCCTTGGTGAAGAAAAAGATTGCTGGTTGCAGGAGGAAATACTTTTGCTGTGTAACACTTCTCACAACATCTTTCTTCCATTTGTACCACAGAAACAACATTCAGACACGCTCACAGCACCTCAGAAGAGGGCGCCGATGGAGATGATGATGGAGATGATGATGATGATGACGACGATGAGATGTTTGAGCACGATGATGTTGACTTATTTGATGAGAAAGTAAGGGGAGGGATGGAGCTGATATTTTCATATTCATATGGTAGTGAGCCTGCTACATTTAAACAGCAGTAGACCTACAGTACTGACACTTTGAATTTAGTTTCAGACTGTGCCGTCAGACCCGGTTGAGGCTGAGAAAATGGAGTTGATGAAGACGAGGACACTAGAGCGGCGGGCCAAGATGAGCGAATTACAGCGATTGCGCAATGCCCAGGTCAGTGTCTCTCACAGCGTTCCAATACTCACAGCTCATCCATGTTTTATTCTCCAACTTCACTCACTGAAGCAATTCACTTGTATATGAATATACAATTCATACATTTGTGCTGTGAGGTTAAGTGTATCAATTTTGTTTTTGGATATTGTTTTGTATGTTAGAGTTGTTATCCTTGAGATTTCATTCCTGGCTGATTTGGTGACACCCGTGGTTACTTGTGGTAACAGCAAGTGTGGTTTAATGCTATAGGCCTCACTGTCCTGGGGGCAGCAAACACTCCCTGTGCAGTAGCTACTTTGTCAGATATACAAGTTGATGTAATAAAGAAGTCAGTCAATAGTCTATTTTTACATCACGCCATGAGCAACTACGGTCTGATTTCATGCTGCACACTGCGCAACTCTTCATCTAAAAGCTTAGTGTTCCTGCTCACTCTCGTCCCAAAACTCCCGTCATTATTTAAAACGGATCCACTGTAAAAGATTTTAAAAAAGGAAGAAGAAGAGGGAAACCTAAACAACCTGACAATGCCCATGATTGTTTTGAATACATCTTTTTGATTCACTTTTGGTGTGACTGATATGTTTCCAGTGGCTTCTTCACAATACATTGTGAACATACATTACATACATTGTGAATCTCTCGCGCTTCGGTCGGCAATTTGAACCCAGCGTGGGAATGGCGGACTCCGCCGCTAACAATGGAAATTACTTTTCAGATAAATTACTATAGAATGTATGTATATTGAATGGCTATTGCAGAAAAGTGGCATCAATAAATACCATCATGAAGGAATAATGTGTCAATATTTGCTCAAGCACCTTTCTTACGGTTTCTTGTCTCTGCTTCGCAGTCCATCCAGAGGAGACTGGAGGAGATCGAGGTGACCTTCAAGGACTTGGAAGATAAAGGTGTAGTGCTGGAGAGAACCCTGCGTGGAGAGGCTGGTAAGACCCACGCGTCAACAGCAGGCTCCCATTTTTCATATTTTGTTATGAAAAAATGACCCCGATTTACAGTTTAAAATGATTTCCATGCAACCAAAAGTGGTTGTTTTATGCTGGAATAAGATGCTGACTTGTAAATTATATTAAGTCCTATCTCTTCTTCTGGTAATAGGAAGTGGAGCGAAAGCACAAGTGAGCTGCTGTTGATTTTATAAATACATAAATGCATGAATAAATAAATAAGTAAACTAGAGAGTGTCTGCTCTGCAAATGGTAACTATGCTTTTAGTTAATTATAAATAAACACCAGGTGTTTCCATTTAAAAAAATAATATTATGAGCACTATAAATACAGTACTAAAATACTAAATACATGTATATTGATGGGGTTAAAATGTTTACCTTTTAATTTTTACAAGTCCGCTGAATTCGCATTGGACCAGCCTCAAGAACCCTGTAGATGCGCTCACTCATGTGGCTGTTGTGTCACACGCAGCACATCACTATATTTAGAATTTCCATAAAAACCCGTCTTCCTCTTTTTCTTTCCAACTTTCCAAACGAACATCAAACGCAGATACCCAGACACTGTATTTCTCCACCTCTAGGCAGCAGCGGCTCTCCGCAGATGATTGAGCATTGGATCCAACTCGTCCACGAGAAGAACGCGTTGGTGTCTGAGGAGTCTGACCTCATGGTGGCGTGAGTGTACACCTTGCAAATAAATTTTAAAAACTCTTAATAAGCCCGAGTCGTCACGCTGAGAATACAACACTGCTTTTGTGCAAAGTAGAAGTGACACATTAACCACATAAGAGCAGGGCGTGTCCACATCAAAACACGGTGGTTACTGTTTGTTCTCCTCTTGGTGGTCACCCGTCTGGTTTACAGTCAGACTCCGTTTGTCACGTGGCCGTGTGATGACCTGCAGCTACAGCAGGATGTTTGTGTTTCTCTCAGGTCTCGACAGCTGGAACTCGAAGACAAGCAGAGCATGTTGGATTCGGAGCTCAGGAAATACATGGAACTGGATGGTGTGTACTTTGGTGTGCACTTTGGTGTGCTTCTTGAATAGTCCTATTGATTTTAAAGCAGTTAGAAGAGAGCAAGCCAAGTAGCAGGTGTGTTAAGCCAAGGCTATTGAGACAATCATTGCATGTTTTTCCTTTTCTAATGACAACGTGGCCCTGTTCACCCAATCCGTGTATTTTGTAGTAAATCGTACTTATTAGCTTTGGCTGAACTTTGAAATGCCAGTCCGAAAAAACAGCAATCATTTCATCCATACTTATGAGCAAACAGCTGCTTGTTTACACAACAATATCGTTCATTTGGAGTAGTGTTTCTGTCCACCTGATGAATGAAAGTCTCATATTCACTTCCCTCTAGCTCTGTTTTTGGTCTCTACCAACTCCTGAGACTAGTATCTGTCTCTTCAGCTGCTGGATGCTCCTCCTTGTTCAACAGCTCTCTAACTGCGTGGTAGTGTACGGCGTTGTTTTAGAGCTTTGTAGGGTGAGGGTGAAGTGAATCAGTTAAGCTGAAGTTCGGAGCGCTGAACACTGAACTGAACTCACTATAAAACTCTAACGCTGAAGGGAGCTGCAGATTTAAGCCATAATTATCTGAACGAGCAACCCCTGTCGCATTATTTTCACATTGCCATCGGGTCATTGTTGTTATAAAGATATTGATTGTTGCCTCCTTAAAGTGTGCACATGTGTTGTCTGGCAGACAAGACAGCAGAGCAGCAGGCAGAAGAAGACCGGGTCCTTCAACAGATGATCGACGTGGTGGACATGAGGGACTCCTTGGTGTTGTTTCTGGATGAGAAGAGGATGAAGGAGATAAGCGAGGAGCAAGAGGCCTTCTCCATCAAGGAGGCCAAGCGGCACTCGACGGCAGGAGCTCAGGTTCACTGGGCGTAAGGCTTTCACGCACGCACACATACTCGGCATGAACCCGTGTGTGCTGTGCAGTAGATGCCCTCACATCTACTGTATGTGAGACTTACTGCTTTCAGATATAACTTCAAAAACTGCAAAGCCAAAGATGATGCCGAATTGTTGAGGGTAAGTGGTCCCTCTTTATACAACTAGGAGAAAGAGCTGAGGCGTCTGGGCCAGAAGCTGAGTGAATCTGTTTCAATCCGCCCCCTAGAGGGAGACATAAACCTGGGAATCTAAGGCTTTGCGTCCAATAACTCCGCAGCAAAGCCCTGCCTGATAGTGTGGGCACAGCAACAGACCACATATGAAAAGGGACCCGTAATGTCTGCTGCACTATTGAGCAACACAGCAGATGATCAGTACGCAGCCTTGGCCTTGTTTTTGGTGTCGGAAACATGGGACTCAAGTGCAAAACCAAGACTAGGCAGCATAGAATTACAGCCGTAGAGATGGATTTAAGTGGGAAGCACAGGGTGGATGGTGTTTTTCAGAAATATTTTCATGAATACATGCTACTGTACACAATATACACATAATTCTATGTTTAATATTTGTACACTGAATAAACTCTAGAAATATGATGGTGCAGAAAAATAAGCGTAAATATTACAATTAATAAATTCCATTCCATTGGTATTTATAACATTTTTGTTATCCACTTTACTTTTCATTCATGTTTTTTTAGCACTCCCTGCTGTTCACCGTGTTCTTTTACCGATGGCACGTGGGATAGTTCATCTCAGGGGTCGAGGTTGGGCTTTTCACCGATGGCCTTCGACAGTGGTGGTGTATGATATGAACACGGGGGATTTGGTTGTGAATGGGGGAAAAAGACGTAACGGACTGGTTCATCTATTTACAAATGCTATGTTTTATCTTTTGCAGGTGTTCCTCTTTATGTTCTGGCAGAAAAGCCAAAAATCGAGTCAAAGACCAGTTTCATTGTTAGTGAAAAGGAGCCTTATACATTCATTGTTCTGCTGCCATTTTGTGCCGCCCTGGACGGCTCTTCACAGTATATCCAATAAAGATCATGCACTTTTATATTTTCGTTTTCGTGTTTTGATGAAACACTGAGGTCTTCAGTGGTTTAACTGATGTCCAGTTCTCTCGGGTGTTTGGTTTCTGTTAGTACGTATTGCCATAACCTTGGCCCTTTATATAAGTACAGTTTATATAAGTATAAGTTTATATTCTGACTTCTAACCTCTGGGGTGTACTCTTCTCCCTCTACATGACCGGTAAACTTAATAAGACAGCAACAGGAGCTTATCAGAGATGGTGTATGTACAGTAATTGATTCCTTTATACAACATTGATTGTTGTACAAAGGAATCAACTTCACTTTAATCTCAGGTTATGTGAGCAGTGAACGTTTTTTTTTGTTGCACTAATTCAATTATTTAATGTTACACTCAATAACTAACTAAAAACAACTCATTTTGTTGAATGACTTCTGAAGGTCTATAGATGTGATGAGTTTAAATGTCTTCTATGACTCTCCCTCACGTGAGAACACTTAAGTAACCGATCAAGTTATTTAAAGCATTGAGCACTTTCCTGATCCCGTTAGTGTAATCCCATTGACCATTCAGTTAGTCGCAATGGATCTTTAAGAGCCTGCGGCAATGTTAATTGTTTTGTTTTTCGGACAGCTTTGTTTTACGTCACTTTAATGACATAATTACTTTATTTCCTCTGGAAATTACGTTTTGTCACTCCTTGTTATTTCACAGACATAGGCCTGAAATGACCAGAATCTGAACTGGCTCCTGTCAAGATACCAGTCCACACTCCATACTTGGTCCGTGTGGGACCAGAGGTGTGGGACCTGAACCGGCCAACCTCTGGTCCCCACGAACTGAGGCACTGGTTAATCCCACCAGCAGGGGGTTAAAAAGTTCAAACTGATCCTTTCCCTTGTAAACTGGTTGAAGTTGAGTTACACAACTCAGGCCTGGTGTTTAGTGTTTCATCAATCTGTATAGACACGACACTGAAGAAGTACTCAGCTTCTTCAGTAAAAGTATCGCTACAACTATGTACAAAAAAAAAAATACAAGTAAAAGTCCTGCATTCAAATTTAAGTAACTTCAAACACATTTATACACCTTATAAGACCGTGGAACCTGGTGTTAAAACAATCAGCACTACTGGCCACGCATTTCAAAATGTGAGTCCACCATCAGTGTGGAGAGGCCCCGCCAAACTGATGTGTGTGCGTAGCCGCGCATGCGCGTGCACATGTTGCTGTTTCGAATGAATCTGTGTAAACTTGTTGCTGCGTGGAAAGATGACTGCAGCAGCAGCAGCAGCAACAGCCTGACCTGCAATCTCAATGTGCACCTGTAACACTGCCAGCAGCCCCTCCCCTCGGCTCTCTCCATGGATGTAATCTCTGACTTGACAACAGGTACTTGTACAGTCCCAGACAAAGTAAGCGGTCCAGACCACTGCGAGCATTTGACAGGAGAGTCCCAGCAGAGCTCCAAAAGCGCGCAGTCTCTAGGTAAGTCTCTTCTTTATGAAAGGAGTCACTTGGATCTGGTGACTGAAACTACTCTTGTTTTTCAGCCCAGAAGAAGGGCCAGTGCTGCCTAATTTGTATTCTGTGCGTAATTTTGGGTAGTTTGGCTTTTTTTTTGCATTCACATTCAGCATCATGAGTCCAAACGTGCTTGTATGATACTGTTGCTCAGAACTGCGTGCTGCAAGCTTGCTCTGAATATCTGATCGCTCTCTGTTTTTGCCGCAGAGTGATCGTTCCGCGCGATGCTGCAGCCAACTTGGTAGCATGAGAGTAGAAAAGAAGGGCTGCATAGCACCATCCGCTGTCGGTCACTACATCTATTTGCTTTGTTATTGTCCAGTCATTGAAGGGTGCTTTAGTGTAGGGTAAAAGCACAATTAAATCAATGACTTAGGTAAATTAGGCTTAGTGTTTGAAAAGAATGAACCAAACATCGCTCTATATTTTTCAATTGTCATTATTTATTGCTTCATGAACTACACATGCTCACTTTTCTATTACATACAAATAACAAGTAAATACATGATGTATACAACTTGGTTGCAAATTAACCATCAACATCAAATATCAGATGAAATAACCTGCATTAAATACATCCGTATCTGGCACTCTGCGTCACCCTGCGTCACTCTCTGGCAGCTTGTGTCACCCTGCGTCACTCTCTGGCAGCTTGTGTCACCCTGCGTCACTCTCTGGCAGCTTGTGTCACCCTGCGTCACTCTCTGGCAGCTTGTGTCACCTACTGACATACATATACATATAAGCAGAGGAAGAGTGAAGATATTTTCAAACATGTATTTTTGGATTGGACATTTTATGGGTTTTAATTTAAATTTAAATTTTTTATATATATATATACTTTTAAATGATAATAAAACGGATGATTTATTTTCATTATTTTAGCCGATTGTTGTAAATGACTATAAAAGTAATAATTTGGAAAGAGTGTATTATGTTCCATTTTGTTGCAAAACCAGCAAAATCATACTTCAATAAAATGAATGAGAAACAAAAAAGTACAACGTACTTACTCTAAGGATGCATACAGAGAACAGGGGGCTCCGGTGACTCAACTAAAATCATAAAACTGATTTATGGAAGCTGATCTGTCGTAACAACAACGGGTGTTCTCAGGAAATGTCTCAGGAAATGTGGCTCCGCCCCCTCAGCTCCGCAGCTTCTTGACGATTGCCGAACTATGCTCGCCTGCCACAGCTGAATCTTTCCGCTGAACTGCCACAGACTGCCACTGAGTGACGCCGAGTGACACAGACTGACGCCGAGTGCCACAGACTGACGCTGAGTGACGCAGACTGACGCCGAGTGACACAGACTGACGCCGAGTGCCACAGACTGACGCGGAGTGACGCAGACTGACGCGGAGTGACGCAGACTGACGCCGAGTGACACAGACTGACGCGGAGTGACACAGACTGACGCGGAGTGACACAGACTGACGCGGAGTGACACAGACTGACGCCAAGTGACACAGACTGACGCGGAGTGACACAGACTGACGCCGAGTGACACAGACTGACGCCGAGTGACACAGACTGACGCCGAGTGACGCCGAGTGACACAGACTGACGCCGAGTGACACAGACTGACGCCGAGTAACGCAGAGGTGCCAGTGCCACAAGAAGGATCTCGGCCCTGCACGCTTTTGTTGTGTGCGTGAAAACAGTAGACCCCCAGAGCTCAGCAGTGTGTGTGTCAATAAACAACACTGAAATTCTTAGTATGCAAATGGTATGTCTTGAATTAATTGTACTGCAATATTGGAGTCCATGCACATATGCACCAGGACAAAAGAAAAATGAAAGATGGATTGATTCAAAGATTTAGATATCAGATTTGTTTCCCCTCATCTGTTGCGCATAGATTCTTATGGTTATTTCAATTGTCTTAGGGCACAAACGGGTACTTTTACTTTAAGCACATGATCTCAATTACATATAATTTAATTATACATCGTCCACATGTTCACTGCAGGACTTTTACCGATTACAGGCTGCAATTAGAGAGTTTGAGCAGGACTAAAGGACAGTTACAAAGAACAGGAAACAGCTGCTTATGAAGGAACGCCCTCTAGTCTGCAGTATTTTGACAGTGTGATATTAGTACTTTTACTTCAGTAAAGGATTGGAATACTTCCTCCACTGGCTGTAGTTAAAGACATTTATTCTGCACGTAAGTTAAGTTGTTTGAAGCTACCCGCCGGTATTTATACCTGTAACAAGGTCAGGTCTCCAGATCAAGAGTTGCTCATCCCTTATATAAGAAAAGAGGGCAGGAAACCAATCTGGGTAACCTGCTCATTTATAGTGTTCCTAATCCTTCTCGGTCCCTTCAGTTTCATTTGATAAGTCACTCTTTCTAATCCTAAGAAATGTTCATTATCTACACAAACACAAGTATTTTGCTCAACATAAGAGGTGAATATTGTATGAATACTGTGATGATCAGAGTTGTGTTATTGCCTTTTGTTTTTTAAACTTTACCAATAGCTTTTGATAATTATTTGAATCTGAAGTACACATTTTTGTCCTCAAATCCTCAATTTTCTTCCTTGTTTGATATCTCTGATAGATTATTTATTCATACACTTCAGCATCATACAGTATCATCTGACCCTGGTACAGTGTGGGCCAGGCACTGCTCCGTTCATACCTTCCTGTGTGCTAGATACCGCACGGATTAGTTGCTCTATAACCTTTTGTCAGTCAGACACCGGCACATGTCTGTCTCCTCTGCTCGTCCTCCTGCAGACAGTCTGAGCAGCGCTATATCATGACTCTTCAATAATCCCAAAGGACTTTCTGTTCATGATTACGATCAGGAGGGGCTCTGGAAAATAAACCAGGGTTATTGAATTTACTCACGGAAAGAAAAAAACGGGAGCATTGTGGAACTTCAGTGTTGACATCTTATGCTTCTCTTCCTCCTTAATTCTGAAAGAAATCCCTGTTGAAGCTTCTGCAGAAATGGGTCGTCAAGAGGCGCAACACATCTGGAAGAAAGTCACCGAAAACATCCAGGAGGTTTTTGACTTCATGGAGGAGTTGGGATCGTAAGTACATTCTGCTCAATGTAAGATACCACTGTTTATTTAAGTATTGGTTTATTCAAGAAATCTTAATATTTACTGAGCTTTAATTTCCTGTTCAGTTGTATGTAGAATGTCTTCCTGTATTTCTTAGAACCTCTGGGAATATTTATGAGTGCTGGGTGTTTAGTTTAGTGATATTAAGGCACTACAGTACAACTTGTGTCTTGACTTGCACATGGCGTGATAGTACACTCTGCACATGCTGTTTCAGTTGGAGGACAGATTACTGGTTTGATTGGATTGACATGGGGAGGCCTACTTCACTGAGGTCTTAGACAACATCACGCTTTATCTGTTGCAAAGGGTTAATCAGTCTGGCTTTGAGTCGGCCTCGCAGTTAATTCACAAAAATAACAAATATTTGTTTTACTTTATATCGTTTTCTCGAGAATCACGTTGAATTTTCACTTTCTCACAAAGGTTAGAAAACAAGTAGAGTTACAACACTTAGGTGATTAGAAGATTTCAGAAAAATAATCATTTTTGATAACTTGAGAACCATTTAGGTCATTTTTAAAGGCTTTGCTGGTTCTCTGCGTCTGCTAAACTGAAAGTGGGTTTTTCATTCTTTTCTTACATGTTATCGGCAAAACAATCGATTAATCAAGAAAATAATGAACTGATTAATCAATACTGAAATCAAGCATTAGTTGCAGCCCTAAAAGATGTTTATCAGTTCACATGTAGCTATTTTTAATAACAACAATGAAGATGACGTTTTGCTGCATGTTACTGTATACTCTGCACACACTCAGCGAACAGTTTCTTGTGCTGACCTAATTCCTGTGAAGTCAACGCTGATGATCTGCAGGTTCTCTGAGGTATTCAGCAAGTGGCTGTAAAACAGTAGATCAGAGGCCCACAGCAAATAAAGGTGCAGATGTGAATGCTGCCGGCGTGTTTTGGAAAAACAGAGCAGATATCTGTGCTGAGGGCCGAGGAGGCCGCTGGAAGGCTTTCAGCGGTGATTGGACAGTGTAGGAGGCGAGGCCCTCCTGAGTACAGCGCATGATATAATACGTGGCCCGATTGGTCTGCGGCAATTACTTTTATTTCCCCAAACACTTTGAAAAACAACTCTGGGAGTGTTATGGAAAAGTGGGCAACGAAGTTTAGATCTGTTTGTAATACGTTTATTTCACCTCATCTTAAGTATTCAAAATCAATTTCAAGGCAAACATGATGCTTCAGTTTGCAATTAGATTAAAGACAAGGAACCAAAAGAGAGACTCCAAAGCACGGTGAAGGATTACCGCTCCTGCCTGAGCCACTGAATGATTTTGCTGGACTGCTTTCATTCCTGTTGAAGGTGTCAACAGACTGAACCCTCTGAGCTGTTATGCCCATTCTCATTTGTTTTTTTTCCATCACAAAAAAAAAAAAGGAAGAGAATCCAGAAGGGACAGGATATCACCAAATACAACCTTTTCCCATTGGGCCTCTGTCGTCATACATAGTGTAAACAACATCCTAATGGTTTCCAGGCAATCAGCACACAGTCTCTTCAGGGGTAAATGCAACTCTCAAAAAGCACAGAGCAATTTCATTCTCATCTACAATTTTTGACTTTTAAGCTCCCAAATATACACACTCGAGTTAGCTCGCCAGTGATTTCTGATTGCCCCTTTTGTCTTTTTATAAAAAAGGATGCTGTCTGGCTTTCGTGTGCAGGCCTTGATTCACGATTTCTCTTGAGAGTAGCAATAATCTTCACGGAGATCTGAGGAACAGAATGAGCAACGGGGATGTGAAGTGCTGTGATGATGCTGTGGGGGCAGCTTGTTGTCTGTCTCCCTGAGTCTCCACCATTCTGCAGTTTGTATAAGTGTGTGTGTGTGTGTGTGTGGGGGGGGGGGGGGGGGCAACACTGGCCTTCTAAATGTGAGATACACTTCTTGGAACAATGGGAAATGAAACTGGAAACTGTTATAATTTCACATTGTGCTGTTCAATTAATACTCAGCTCCTCCAGCAGGCGCATGTGTCGGTCCTCATTATAGTACATTCCTTCATCCTTCATGCTATATCCACACTTGTCCACTTTTCCTACGTTTACACTGCGCAGCCACACCACGCCGGAGTTTTGGAGCAGCCTTAACGGAGGAACCTGAAAACTCCGCCGAGGTTGGAGGTATTTGAGAACCCCGGGGTTTTGGTTCAGTGTAGACGTCGGATACGGATGTCTGTTAGAAAAAAATTAGCCCACACCCGTGCTCGCTACTGGATTGGTTATGACCAGCCATGACGTCTCTGTCCCTGATTCGTCACACTCACTATCACGTGACCCGTACCCGGAAGAAAACAAAACAGCCGGGACATGGATAACATAAGCCTTGCTTGCTTTGTTGTCTGTAGTAGCAGCTATTGTGGAGTTAAATTCGTAATTTTACAATGCTGCTAATGCCTACATGCGGAGAAGGCGAGCTGTTCTTCGAGCGATGAGCGAGCTGCTTGACCATCGGCGATCAGCCCCCACGGAGCGGCTGTCTGAAGCTACAGTTAGCAATAAATGCTATTCAGAGCTACAGCTACAAACAGACAACACAGAGGAAACGAGTGAGGGACGAGTGATCGACGCTGATTGGTTTTACTTTTTCCGTTTGGTAGCCTTGAGAGACCTTAGTCTGCAAGTATTTCTTCATGAAAATATGTACGAAGATATATTATATTCGCTAATGCTAATCGCGGTTAGCATTTCCCCATTGGCGGTAATGTTAAAATTAGCTTAGAAGCTAGCGAGTTGGACCTGTTGCATGATGTGTCCTAAAAGATTGCGCAAATGCCCTAAAGAATTGATGGAGGGCGAAGATGATGTCCCTGTTTCTCTGCTGGGTGACCCAGCTTATCCCCTGATGCCGTATCTCATGAACGCTACATTCATCAGCCCCCACGGCAACAACAGACAACAACACAGAAGAAGCGAGTGATTGACGTGTGTTGACCACATTTATGGACCATAATCGAGTAAACGTTTCCGTGTAAGTGTTGATTTTAAAGTAAAGTTGATGTGAGAGAGAGAGATATAGAGAGAGCCAGAGCCGCAGCGCTGTAACTACGTCTGAAAAATAAAACTTCTAAAACTTTCCACGAACTGTCTGTTTGAGTTTATAAGGAAGATCTTAAGTATCAAATACAACCTTTCATTATTAAAGACTACTTTATTACTCTGTCATATTTTTTTTAACTAAGCAAGCAATCCACTTCCTGTTTACACCATCACGCGCATGCCCAGTGTACGTTAATGGTCACGTGCTCTCCGCCTTGAAGGCTGCCGTGTGGATGCTCCAATAATGCTGAAAACACCCGCGTGGACGGAGATCGGTTCTATTTGAGAACTCTGCATCCAACGAGACACGGCCTAGTGTGGATATGGCCTCAGGGTCAGCATCATCACCTTACAGGCAGAGGGCAGGGCTGTCTTGAGACCTGTCTGTCCACAGCCCTTGACGTCTGTCTGTGATCCATTCTGTACTGTACTGTGGCAGCTGGTTGTTCCCAAGGATCCCTGCCGCACATGCTCAGTTTCGGACCTTCGAGTCCAGAGCTCTCTGCCAGCAACTGTTTCTGTTACGTCAGGGGATAAAGCACCTAATCCACCTGGTAGAACAACTATTCCCAGACAACGCAGCACAGAGCACCATAATAAGCCTCTGCCATGTGAATAGTTAAGCCACAGAGATCTTCAGTAGACCTTAATTGAACCCCTTGATATTGCTATTTCTGCCTTGTGTTTATTTTAATTCTGATGCACTCCAAGAAATTCTGAGTCATCTCTGTGTGATGCAACTATGCAAAGGGGAAAAAACACGATGAAATGCTGGAAACAAAACAGGAGACATTTTTAACACTTTAAGAGGGGATTACATCTTCTGTTCTGTTCGAAGGTAACAAAATCACTCGCACCTCAGTAGCTCCTAACTTTGTTACGGTGGAAATAGTCCCGCTCTATTTTCATTTTTTACACTTTGGGTTTTTGTACAGATGCTAGCTGTTTCCCCAGTTTTTAATGCTAAGCTAACGTCTCCTCGCTCCAGCTTCATATTGAACAGATATGTGAGAATGAAATGAAAATGTTCCTCTCACTGTGAGCAATTCGTGTTTCACAATATGTCAAACTATTAGCATTTACACATACAGACAAATGGGACCTACGCCTTTCATGTAGGTTATTATTACCAGCCCTGCAAATAGAGTATCTCTATAAATGAAGTCACATTTGACCCATCGACAAAATAGAAAAACGGAAGCAAGCTAAATATCCCTGATTCGCTGGGGAAAATAGAAAGTAGACCCACCAAGAGGCCAATACTCTGTGGTGTTCAGGTCCCCATTCTAATAAGAGGGAAGACTCCTTTCCTCCAACTGGGGGATACTTGCTGTTTCTTTCTGTGATGTTTCAAAGCAATCAACAACTGCACCATTGATAACTCATTTTCAATGTGTTTGTTTGAACAGGGGGGCGTTCTCAGAGGTGTACATGGTGAAGGAGAAGACGACGGGAAAGTTGTTTGCCATGAAATGCGTGAAAAAGAAACAAAAAACAGACCCCAATCTGGAGAATGAGATCACTGTGCTGAGGAGGTAATCAGCGTGTTTATGAGCCTTTGACTTTCATTTCATATTCTCTAAGTAGTCAGTGGATGGTTGTTTCTGTTGCAAATATGTCTGCTCTGTTGTGGGATTATGACAGCAATGCCATAATGTTGTTTTCCGAAACAGAATCAAACACGACAATGTTGTGGGGATGGAGGATTTATATGAAAGTCAGACCCATTACTATCTCGTCATGCAGCTGTGAGTTTGTACAATTTGACATGATTATTCAAATGAGCAGGTAACCTAAATAAACTGTGACTTAAGATCGCATGTTGACGTTTGTGTTGTCTACTTGCCAGCGTTTCAGGCGGGGAGCTCTTTGACCGTATACTGGACCGGGGGGTGTACTCGGAGAAGGATGCCAGCAGCGTGATCCAGCAGGTGCTGCAGGCCGTTAGCTATCTGCACGAAAACGGCATAGTGCACCGTGACCTCAAGGTGTGATTCCGATAATATAAAAAGTCATACGTTTGCTTTGGCTGAAGCATGAGTACAAGCGTTTTTACGCAAGTGCACTTTTTGGGATAAAGCCACGTTATAGGACCTTATATTAAATGGTTGAATGCTTTTACATTTACATCCTTTACACCGCTACTATTAAAACACTTTTAATTCTTCAGAATGATAACTACTTTCATGCTTGAAGTTTCTCTCAACAATAAGTCTATAGAGTGCTGCAGGAAAGAGTCCTATAAGTTAGCATTAGCAAGTTAGCATTATAATGGCGCTCATGCGACTGTAGTGTAGTTTGTTAATAGCCTAACGTGAGCCTTTTTAAATTTTTTTTTTTACTTCTGCCTATTTATTCACCCTTCAAAAATCATAAAAGTGGTGTTCATTTGTGGAGATTATCTTGTTGAACAAAACATGTAAGTATCAAAAACGTTTGTTTGCAATAATCCAATGTAATAAACACATTTGCTTCTCGGCGAGGGAACCCCTTGCTAACTTCCAGGGTTGGCCTACAAAAATATGTTATCCCTGCAGCAGAGCTTTGATATAGCAGCAAACAACTATTAGCTATCACCTTTAAATTAATCATTTTACAGGGTTATGTGCTGGATTATTTATTTCTCTGTTGCTTTATGTTTACCGTACAGACGACGAGAGTGGTATTGTTCAGCTCATCTGACTTTCGGCAAGAAAGCCAATAAGCGTTTTTCCCAAAATGCAAGACTGCAAGTGGTACAGCTCCAGTTGCAGCAGTGGTCCTTTTATAGAAAATGATACTCGAGAATTTGTCCGACCACAGGCGAAGTAACACATTAAGAAGTTCTTCACTGAGGACATCAATGCGTGAACAGCTCTCCTGTTTGTTTTGTCCCTCTGCAGCCAGAGAACCTCCTGTACTACAGCCAGGAGGAGAACTCCAAAATCATGATCAGTGATTTTGGACTTTCCAAGATGGTAAACAATGACATCATGTCGACAGCCTGTGGCACCCCAGGATACGTAGGTAAGAAGGCATGTCTTGTTAATGTATGATGTACTGTATGGACACTAACTGAGTGTGGGGGGGTAAATAGGTCGGAGAAATGTATAACACACAGGGGTGTCACATTAAGACAGCACGACAGCATTACGATATGTAATATTTACAGCTGTGTTTCTCTGCATACAGGCCTAATTATTAAAGGCCTCGCTTTGACGTTTGTTCCACTCTTTCAGCTCCTGAAGTTTTGGCACAGAAGCCCTACAGCAAGGCAGTGGACTGTTGGTCTATTGGCGTTATCACCTACATCTTGTAAGTATAAAAGTCATGCTGAATGTGTGCACACATGAGTACACCGAGAGAGGAAAGCAAAAAAAAATTGCCTCCCAAGATTGTAAATCAGCTCCTGGTCTCAAGTGGATTTTCAGATTAAAAGCCACTGCTGGTTATGTGTGTGTTAAGCATGACACAGATACCTAAACACATTATAATGATGCAGTGATTGAGCCATAGCACCACCTAGTGAGCATCTACTATGCATACTGTTTCACTGCACACATTGGCAAATATACACGTGTGGAACATTTCTTCAGTGCTCCCCTTTTTCCAGCAATAATAAATGCTTATGTTTCAGACTCTGTGGATATCCGCCTTTCTATGAAGAAAGTGAGACAAGGCTGTTCTCCAAGATCATGAAGGCGCAGTATGAGTTTGACTCGCCTTTCTGGGATGACATATCTGAATCTGGTAATTTCATGGAGACATAATGTACACGGCCTGCTGTAGCAGCTTTATTCCACCGTACAGCCCCAGCCCTAATGTGTGTGTGTGTGTGTGTCACCTTTTGATCTGCAGCTAAAGATTTCATCCGTAACATGATGCAGAAGAATCCAAGCATGCGCTACTCCACTGACCTCGCGCTCCGACATCCCTGGTGAGTGTAAAGCCTGGAAGGATTTTGATACAAATATTGGTTATGATGCATTCAATTAAAAGCATACAGTGTTAAATTGTATGCTTTTAAACAATGTAAACTGCAAAATAGTTGAATTTCTTGAGCAGAGTTGTGTTTTTCTCTTCACTGTAAAATGTCTATTGGCTACTGCACCATAGTTAGAATAACAAGTAACATTTTTCTTTTTTTTCTTGAAAGTTGTATAAATCTAACAAATTTCATTGTGAGTTTTTGCTGTTTTACTGTGCAGCACTAATCCCAAATAGCAGTTATATCTAGGGACAGCAAACGAAAATGTATTATAATCCTTAGATTTATAACATTTTAGTGACACAACAAGTTAATGAAGTATGTGTGACATACAGGAGTGTATCCCCACAGATGGGTTTAGGATTAACGCCTACCTTGAAATATATTCAAGCGTTCCGTTGCGTCATCTGTTCTCCAGGATTATCGGAAAGACGGCCCGGAGTCAGGATATTTACTATTCCGTCAGCGTTCAGATCCAGAAGAACTTTGCCAAGTCCAAGTGGAAGGTTAGTCCTTGCCGATTTCTTGGCTTCGATGTGGTAAGCTCATTTAGGAGCTGTAGTTTATAGTAGCTTAATCAGGTGCCTACCTAAATCCTTCCTGATTAAGGACAGTTTGATACAATGTTGTTCAGTAATCAAGGCCGATGATGGCCGATGTGGGGCTTTCACTGTCAGAGGAACCAAAGTGCACTTGATTGTTCAGCAGTAAAATTAATTTAAAACATAAATCTATAAACAATCTGTGTTGTTCTAAAAGTGTTCTAAAGTGAAGCTATGTCTATATGGCTCTCAGATCTCTTTTTGAACATGTTCACTTTGCAGCAAGCTTATAACGCAGCAGTAGCCATCAACCACATGAAGAAGCTGCAGCTGGCCCACTCAGACGTGGCCCTGAGGAAGGCCAGTATCCCAGACATCAAGGTGATCGACGTGTCCGCCCCAAAGAAAAACCACAGACGCCTCGATCCAGACAAATTTGACCCAAAAACAGAGATCCATGGGAACGTAAAAGAGACAGTTCACATGTCGCTGCCCACAAGCCCCGTTGAAATAAAGAGCCATTATCACACACTGAAGGCCACTCAGAGTCACGCCGGCTCACACCACACTCCCACCATGGCTGACCAGGGCAAGAACGTCTACCACTCAGAGCCCGCCACCCTCAACGGGTGTGTAGCAGTTTCATCCTATGTCATGCATTTTTTTATTTCTGATATCACAGCAGGACTGCCACATGATGAAAATCTCTCTTCTTTTTTCAGGTATGGTAAAAATCGTAACGGCAAGACTCTACGGACGGGAGTTTGCTCGGTCATGTGAATGCTGCATGAAGTTTACATGGAAACAAGCATTTTACTTGGTAGGTTCAAGTAACACATTTACATATAAATGACCACATACATTAATATAAAGTGTTGCTACACATACATTTAACAAAATTGTTGCAAAGTATCGTGGAACTATGGAATTATATCATAGGATGCATCAATTAAACCGATTTCCATACATTGTACAAATGCATTATAACATGCAATATTTTGCAAATACATTGTACATAGCAATCATTATATTACATCTTTATGACAGGCAGGCATTTTGACTGTGTCATAGTAGGAGAAGCACAGGTGACATTAAGGAGGGCTCCATGGCAGTGTGACAGTGAACTAGCATGAGCGATACCCGGACCCTGAAGCAGCTTAATGGAATTCGGCCAATATCGATTGTATTATTTAAACCTGTGCTTTTCCTACTGTGAAATGTCAATATGCTTATTCCTTCTTTAAGTACATGGAGTTTGGTGACTTCACATAATTCCCAACTTCAGCCACAATAACTCCCTGTGTGGGTGTACAGGGCCCTTGATTACATGCTGTGTGACAATATACTGTTTGACTGTTAATGTGCTGTGTATGTGTGTGTGTCTATGTGTCTCACCATGAGTGTGTTTCTGCCCTCTGCAGGTCAGTATTGCTGTGCTGACTCAGCATGCAGCTGTTTTGTGTCAGCAGGTCCCCCGGTACTGTGACTGAGACGTGGTTGATCCTCTCACGGACCCAAACGGTCCAAGAGGTCCACACAGGCAGAGGGACTTTTTGTTTTTTCTGGAAAGAGTGCCTATGAAGCTTCCCGACAACCACACACACCAACCCAATCACATGGGAAGGCGTATAAACAGAAAGACATATCCACGTGTCATTAGTATGCATTTTTGGCGTGTCATTTATATGCTAGTTTTTGCGTGTCACTTAACACCACGTCGCTACCGTGAAGTCCTGTGTTTGTTTGACCAATCTGCCCACCATAAGCAGTCCCTCGGCTCTCGCATTGTATACTACATCCCTTTTTGACAGCATATCATAGTTACGCGGATACGCTTTCATTGCAGTCAGTACAGACTACATGCCGTACAAATGACATGCAAAAAGTAAGAAATGTGTTCTTATTGCATGCTAAATGACCTACAAATTGTTGTCATTCATATGCCATTTGGTTAGGGGGGGTGCACACACACGTACACACACACACACACACACACGAACACTCAGATGCACAAGACTCAGATGCACAGGGTAGATTTCAGTTAAACAGGACAGGTCAGAATTCAAGTATTCAAGGGATGGGTTCACTCACCTGCTGAATGTCTAACTCATTCATAGTGAAGCAGCCCCGAACCTCTGATCTCATGAAGGCTTTATATCACACTTACTGCTTTTTGATCAGGGAGTTTAATTCATCAACGCACAGTGTCCAGTCTTATTAGGACTGTGGTTACAGGTTGTGTCAGAGAATACACACAATGCAATATTATTACACTTCATGTGTAAAATAGTATACTTTAGCAAACCTAAATTTGTAAGTGCAATAGAATGTATGAAAAAAAAATGCATGCTTGCTGCTTCAAATAAGCCATACTGGTATAATATATCCGGTTAAAGTTGTTTGTTATCTTTATTACCTTCTTTGTGTTATTTGTTTGTTCTGATTTATTTATTTTTATTTCTAATGTGTTTTCTTTCCTTTTTTATAAAAATGATAATGATGAAATAGTGCTATACAGACAAAAAAAAAAGCATACATGTTCAAACTGACAAATCATTAACGGTGTAAATACCACAAGTATATCCAGAACTTACTGAACTCATCCATCACTGCCATCAAATGCTGGAATGTAAAATGTCATTCATGTACGCTGTTGTAGATGTTTCTTCACTTACTGTGAGTGGTTCACGCTTCAGAGTCTGTTTTTGTCCCTCCAGCTGTAAGTGGCTTTGATATCGATCGAGTCCATGTGTTATGATGGGATGCTCATAAATAAAGCCTGTACACAATCTTCTTTAGTTTCGCTGCTGTCTTAATTCTCTCTCTCTTTCTTCTTCAAAAAATTACTCCACACCAACCATTGAACAATATATATTTTTGAGGCCGATTGGAATGATTCATCGTAAATTAGTAGCAAACTGATAATCTGTAATAAATGGGAATCTGAGCTCAGAGAATGTATTGAGAATAAAACATGGAATGGAATGTATACAAATATCAAGACATGAATCATTACCCTAGCAAAGGAATCCCGAGAGTAATCCTGATTATTGTTGATATTCACAGTTGACATTCATTTTTTGCTTACAAGTAAATGTACAGTAAACTGCACATTGGCTTGAAATTAAAAGAAATGTGTGACATGAAAAAAATAACAATACAGACTGAAATGATGAAGAATTAAAAAAAAAAAAAGTTGGCACCCAGTTATCATAAATAATGTCCTCTTGGGCATATGAAACAAGGTGAAAATGAAATGTTTATTATTTCTTTTTTTTCTGTTCTATCCGGCAACTCTGGGTTTGGTTATTTTGTGCTAATTTAAGAGAAATGAAAACAAAAATACATTGGAAAAATAGCTCCTTTTAGCTGATTATGTCACCTGACCTGGTATCACTAACTAAACTAACCCCTAAACCTATTACCAGGCCTTACTTCTTCAGTAGATTAGATGACACATCGGCTCTTCAAACTCAGCCATTACCAAGAGTGTTGTCTTCAGAGCTTTCGACCGGAAAGCTCCCCAAGACTGATTTCCAATCGTTTTTTTTATTAGGTTTGAGTGAGAGTGTATTCTTTCTGACAAGAGGCACATGTATACATTATTTTTTCATACTTTAGTTAAACCACCTCAGCCTGATTGGTGGAAGTGATGTGAAAGATAGTTTGGCGTCTCATGAAGCACCTCATCACAAACACCCTCACCAAGGACACCAATTGGAGAGGAGTGAATGGGAAAACCTCCATTGATACTTTATTGATGGATTTATTGTGGACAACACATACAAAAAACGTATATATGTGGTAAATATATTCGATTCAGCCAAAAACAAGGGCAAAAAATAGCTTTTCACATAGATATAGAATATAGAAGAAGATACAGAAGAGAAACAGTGATGCTTTATAGCTTATGTGAATAATTTAACTTTTACAATAGAACAACAAAAGTCTTTATTGCACTTTATACAAATGAATCATCTGAACTTATAGTAATTCCAGCTCTCAAAGAAAAATGATAAGTGAGATGAGCACATTCAATTAAATCTTTTTATTTGTTGATGTTAAAATGTGTTTGGGGGGAACGGATCACCCGATCCTCCTCCAACAACAAAGATTTGAAGAACAATACTTGAATGATTAATGTGGGAGAAACCGGAGTACCCGGAGAAAACCCGAGAGGGAGAGAGAGAGACAGGGAGAGAGAGAGGGAGAGAGAGAGACAGACAGACAGCTACATGACACAGACTTTCGCTCCTCGCCTGCGGAAGTTGGTGATGGTTTGACCCACAGCCGCGAAGAACCTGTCGATGCAGCCGTCTTTCTCAGACTCTCTGTGCTTCAGCTCACGAATGCATTGCAACACGTCAGTTGCAAGGAGAGCCATTCCACGATTAACTTGTACAATCATTGGCAGATTAACGTGGGGAACATTCAATGAATCAATTTCTAATTTGATTTGGACCCATCCAATCATGTTCATATCCTTGCCGTCAAGTCCCGCAAATCTCATTCCTGGCCACAATTCATGCAGAGGTCGAATGTCGTGAGGCATATGTGTTAGAACCCATTGGTGATCAATACATGACATTGGGGCCCCAGAATCACCATTAGCTGCTGTTCAAGGTCATTCATTTGGGCCAACATGACATCATAGTCATGCTCAGCCACCATTAGTTGCTGTTCAAGGTCATTCATTTGGGCCAACATGACATCATAGTCATGCTCAGTCACCATTAGCTGCTGTTGAAGGTCATTCATTTGGGCCAACATGACATCATAGTCATGCTCAGCCACCATTAGCTGCTGTTGAAGGTCATTCATTTGGGCCAACATGACATCATAGTCATGCTCAGTCACCATTTGCTGCTGTTCAAGGTCATTCATTTGGGCCAACATGACATCATAGTCATGCTCAGTCACCATTAGCTGCTGTTGAAGGTCATTCATTTGGGCCAACATGACATCATAGTCATGCTCAGTCACCATTTGCTGCTGTTGAAGGTCATTCATTTGGGCCAACATGACATCATAGTCATGCTCAGTCACCATTAGCTGCTGTTGAAGGTCTTTCATTTGGGCCAACATGACATCATAGTCATGCTCAGCCACCATTAGCTGCTGTTGAAGGTCATTAATTTGGGCCAACATGACATCATAGTCATGCTCAGCCACCATTAGCTGCTGTTGAAGGTCATTAATTTGGGCCAACATGACATCATAGTCATACTCAGCCACCATTAGCTAAGCCGTTCATCCGACATGGAATTTTATATTTTTATATTTTTTATATTTACATGTTTGGGGGGGAACGGATCACCCGATCCTCCTCCAACAATAAAGATTTGAAGAACAATACTTGAATGATTAAGGTAACGCTAACGCTATGAGAAACAGGGCTAGTGCGAGAGCTACATTGAGACCGAACCAGACACACGTAGCTCTTTCTCGTCTCCAGAAGGTAACGATGGCTCGGCGCACGGACGAGAAGAACGTGCCGATGCTGCAGCGCTTATTTGTTGGTGGCATCAAGTGTTTTTTGATGGCGGAGGCGATGGAGTTGTCAAGTGCCGTGTCCCCACATCTCAAAGAGAGCAGCACCATTGTTGCATTGCCCATCTCCTTGCAGAGTTTGTTGAAGATGGTCTTGTCGAGGTCATTCAAGGTTTTTGGTGCGACATCAAAGTTGATGCCCTCGACTTCGGCCCACGTCTTTTCAAATAGACGCTGAATGATGTTGGTGAGCTCGGGTTCTATGGTGCTCAAGTTCACTTTGGATTTCCTGAATGCCCGCGAAACCAGCTTATTCAAGATGATCTCGATGAATAATTTCTTCCTTATATTCATAATTGTTGATTTCTTGTTGATTTCTTAATGTATTGTGGTCGATGATCTTGAGCTCTGAGAACTGACTGACTGATTTACTGACTGACTGACTGTTATATTAGGATTACTCCTGGTTCATGGAACGTTCAAGCACATTGCTTAGTGACGTCACGGTTCGTGACGTCACGGAATTCTTTCATGTGTTCCAGAATTTGTAGCAGCACTGTGACGTAACCGTTCTACGAATGCAGCGCACATCGCCGACTTCATCACAACATGACGGGACATTAACAACGCTATGCACGTGATTGGATGGGTCCAAATCAAATTACAAATTGATTCACTGAATGCTCCCCACGTTAATCTGCCAATGATGATGACCCTGTGGTCCGACAGCAGTACCGTCGGTGTGCTGGTCGAGCCCTATCTCCTAAAAATTACGTTCCCCCGAAACTAAAATGCATTCTCAATTACGTTTAACCGTAAACGTATTTTCTCCCTGAAACATATTTTATCCCTGATTACGTTTGTGTTTGACGTATTACAAACACCTTTCTAATCAACATATCTGTGCCATACTCTACTCTTTATTATTTTTCTGTGATCTGCCCTGCCTTTATTTACTAACCCTAACCCTGTCCTTACTCTTACCCGAACCATAACCACGTCCCCCCGTGCGTGGATCAGCGCATTTCTGCCGGAGACAGGCGGCGTGTTGCGGTAGTATTCTGACCGCATAATAGGGAGGAGAGGCGGTGGTGGAGAGGGGAAAAAAGGTTCGTGTCAAAATGTTGATTTGAAACGTATTTTGTAACACGTCAAACACAAACATAATCAGGGAGAAAATACGTTTATGGTCAAACGTAATTGAGAATGCATTTTATTTTCGGGAGAACGTAATTTTTATGAGACAGGGTTGGCTGGTCGGTAGCTGTTGCAAGCATAAATGCCCAAAATCCAAACTGAGTTGCTCAAAGAGGAACATTGTTGACGGTGTAGTTATTGTGATTTCATCATCAACATTTGTGGAAAGTCTTCACTCCAAAGCTGACTACTGAGGGAGAGGTCGTTCTTGACTTTTTCCGCATTTCGTCACTGCTGAGCAAGAGTTCAAATGTTGATCAATAAGCCACCGAAAAAGTCATTGCACCTATGACAGCCCTTCTGTTTGTTTCCAAACAATCTGAACCTTATATGTTCATGCAAACGTGTGTATAAGAGCTGGTTACTGATATTTACAGCGTGTTTATGTGAGTGATCATTTGTGAGGAGAGATATTTGAGTGTGTGCGCAGATGTTTGACTCAAAGGGGGAAAAAAACATTGAATCTTTCCGTAACACTGTTATACAACATTCAAAAGCCATGAGAGGAGAGGAGCAACCAATAGAAGGAAGTATAGGTTGTTACTTAAATGTTTGTGGTAGAAATTCGCCCAAAAACTGCAGCATACAGCTGAAAAATGAATAATTTGTAAAAATCAAAGTATAATTGGAGACATCTGTCACTTATGAAGACATCTTCAGCGTTTTGTTAAATGGAATATTAAATATCTATCTATCTCTAATATCTATTGAAGCTAATAACTAGCGTTACAGAATTATAGGTGCTTTAAAAGCACAAAGTGTTTTGATATCATTGAAACTGGAGCATGTCATACTGCCTGTATAGAATCACAAGCACCTGCTACCTGGAAGGGGATCTGATCATTTAAACCACTATGAAGGCCAACACAGTGTACTCAGGCACAATGTGACCTTTGACTTTCGTGATGATAGAGCAAATTAATCCAATTTACAACGAAAGAGGAAACTAATATTGTATTTCACTCGAAATAACCAGTTTTGAAACATTCCTTTTTCCTACAAAATGACACTCCAATATCATTAAACTGCAATTTCAATTACATTGCGAGGGACATGTTTTTCTCTCATATTACGGTCGCAGTTTTCAACAGGCCTCCTCCCACAGCAGTCTTCTGCAGACCAGTGTTATTGGATGGGAACTTAATTTTACGAGACAGTGTCATGCTGGTGTGTCCAACATGCTAAAGAGCTGGTAGTCTGTTGCATTGGTTCCCAACTCAATTCAGCCTGACGGTCTGCATCCCCCTACAGCTCCAGAGATCACTCTGAGGGGTCACACACTTTCAAATAATTGTGATATAGTGCATTTCCGAGAAATATAACAAAAATATACTTAACAGAGAGGTCTGCTAGGTTTGCTTTCAGGAAGCAAGTTGCCAAATGGTGGAAGTATCATAAAACACGCCTTCATGGAACAGGGAACTACAACAGTTGATGTTTGTCTCTCACATTTTTCTCTTGCACCTCATTGTATGAAATATGACATTAGATTATTGGAAACTGTCTCCAACAGTGGAGTCATGCAATGATTGGTAGTTGTCTTTTTAACTTTTCCTCCATCACACTCAATGCCATTGCTCTGCCTAAGACTTGAGTATTTTCTATGACATTTTGTAATGTTCAACTATTATTTTCCTTTTTATGCTACATAAACTACACACAGTTTACTACCACAATGCGTCTTCCCTTCAGTGACATCAACAATAGAAATCTCTTCATGCCACTTCCTCCACCTGTACCAGCTGCAGTTAGGGAAGGATGGTGGACACAATTAAGGCAAGGCGAGGCCAACATTAACTGAATGTGAACTCCGGATACCCGGCATGATAGTCAGTCGCCAAAACCTGTCCAAAAAACCCCATTAATAACACCAACATTTCGCCAATACAAGATTCCTGATTCTGTCTCTGTGTGCTAGCCCTGCGATGGTCTGGCGACCTGTCCAGGGGGAACCCTGCCTTCACCCAATGTCAGCTGGGATCAGCTCCAGCCCCCCTGCGACCGGTTCCAGATAGCGGTTAAAGATAATGGCTGGATGGATCGTCATCATAAAATCATTTTATAAAAATGTGCATAACATTGTATAATGTGTTGTATAAATAACGTGAACATGTCGATGGTTTACCATCAAAATAAAATCTGATTGATTTTTTGTTTTTGAATTTACAAATGAATCAATGAACTGAAGGCTACAATGAATTTACAGTACAGTACAGTATGTTGTGCTGGGCCCCTGTGGTTTCTCGCTGGTATTTGTCTGACACCTGGGGGTCATGTTACAAACTGCAACATCATCCACATGCAACACAACGGCTTCTGCTGGTTCGGTCTACGGGACAAATTCTATGTCAAAAATCAAATAGCCATGACTCCAACAATAAGTTTAATGTAAATTTAAATATGGCTTCTTAATTTCTTTGTTCATACATTTAAAAAAAATGTAATCACTTAGATTCTTAAACTTAATCTAAACATGTTTCCATTATATGAACAATACATAAAGAATTACAAAACAAGGAGCAAATCAATGAATGCAAAAGACTTTAGCCCTTTTCCAGCACTTTGTAACTGAACACTGTTGAAAAAGCTTCTTTTTTTTCTTGAAAGTTGTATAAATCTAACAAATTTCATTGTGAGTTTTTGCTGTTTTACTATGCAGCACTAATCCCAAATAGCAGTTATATCTAGGGACAGCAAACGAAAATGTATTATAATCCTTAGATTTATAACATTTTAGTGACACAACAAGTTAATGAAGTATGTGTGACATACAGGAGTGTATCCCCACAGATGTGTTTAGGATTAACGCCTACCTTGAAATATATTCAAGCGTTCCGTTGCGTCATCTGTTCTCCAGGATTATCGGAAAGACGGCCCGGAGTCAGGATATTTACTATTCCGTCAGCGTTCAGATCCAGAAGAACTTTGCCAAGTCCAAGTGGAAGGTTAGTCCTTGCCGATTTCTTGGCTTCGATGTGGTAAGCTCATTTAGGAGCTGTAGTTTATAGTAGCTTAATCAGGTGCCTACCTAAATCCTTCCTGATTAAGGACAGTTTGATACAATGTTGTTCAGTAATCAAGGCCGATGTGGGGCTTTCACTGTCAGAGGAACCAAAGTGCACTTGATTGTTCAGCAGTAAAATTACTTTAAAACATAAATCTATAAACAATCT
This sequence comes from Melanostigma gelatinosum, assembly GCF_949748355.1. Taxonomy (NCBI): domain Eukaryota; kingdom Metazoa; phylum Chordata; class Actinopteri; order Perciformes; family Zoarcidae; genus Melanostigma; species Melanostigma gelatinosum. The sequence goes on along the minus strand of NC_136641.1, from coordinate 19,160,000 downwards.
GTGTTGTTCTAAAAGTGTTCTAAAGTGAAGCTATGTCTATATGGCTCTCAGATCTCTTTTTGAACATGTTCACTTTGCAGCAAGCTTATAACGCAGCAGTAGCCATCAACCACATGAAGAAGCTGCAGCTGGCCCACTCAGACGTGGCCCTGAGGAAGGCCAGTATCCCAGACATCAAGGTGATCGACGTGTCCGCCCCAAAGAAAAACCACAGACGCCTCGATCCAGACAAATTTGACCCAAAAACAGAGATCCATGGGAACGTAAAAGAGACAGTTCACATGTCGCTGCCCACAAGCCCCGTTGAAATAAAGAGCCATTATCACACACTGAAGGCCACTCAGAGTCACGCCGGCTCACACCACACTCCCACCATGGCTGACCAGGGCAAGAACGTCTACCACTCAGAGCCCGCCACCCTCAACGGGTGTGTAGCAGTTTCATCCTATGTCATGCATTTTTTTATTTCTGATATCACAGCAGGACTGCCACATGATGAAAATCTCTCTTCTTTTTTCAGGTATGGTAAAAATCGTAACGGCAAGACTCTACGGACGGGAGTTTGCTCGGTCATGTGAATGCTGCATGAAGTTTACATGGAAACAAGCATTTTACTTGGTAGGTTCAAGTAACACATTTACATATAAATGACCACATACATTAATATAAAGTGTTGCTACACATACATTTAACAAAATTGTTGCAAAGTATCGTGGAACTATGGAATTATATCATAGGATGCATCAATTAAACCGATTTCCATACATTGTACAAATGCATTATAACATGCAATATTTTGCAAATACATTGTACATAGCAATCATTATATTACATCTTTATGATAGGCAGGCATTTTGACTGTGTCATAGTAGGAGAAGCACAGGTGACATTAAGGAGGGCTCCATGGCAGTGTGACAGTGAACTAGCATGAGCGATACCCGGACCCTGAACCTGAAGCAGCTTAATGGGATTCGGCCAATATCGATTGTATTATTTAAACCTGTGCTTTTCCTACTGTGAAATGTCAATATGCTTATTCTTTCTTTAAGTACATGGAGTTTGGTGACTTCACATAATTCCCAACTTCAGCCACAATAACTCCCTGTGTGGGTACAGGGCCCTTGATTACATGCTGTGTGACAATATACTGTTTGACTGTTAATGTGCTGTGTATGTGTGTGTGTCTATGTGTCTCACCATGAGTGTGTTTCTGCCCTCTGCAGGTCAGTATTGCTGTGCTGACTCAGCATGCAGCTGTTTTGTGTCAGCAGGTCCCCCGGTACTGTGACTGAGACGTGGTTGATCCTCTGACGGACCCAAACGGTCCAAGAGGTCCACACAGGCAGAGGGACTTTTTGTTTTTTCTGGAAAGAGTGCCTATGAAGCTTCCCGACAACCACACACACCAACCCAATCACATGGGAAGGCGTATAAACAGAAAGACATATCCACGTGTCATTAGTATGCATTTTTGCCGTGTCATTTATATGCTAGTTTTTGCGTGTCACTTAACACCACGTCGCTACCGTGAAGTCCTGTGTTTGTTTGACCAATCTGCCCACCATAAGCAGTCCCTCGGCTCTCGCATTGTATACTACATCCCTTTTTGACAGCATATCATAGTTACGCGGATACGCTTTCATTGCAGTCAGTACAGACTACATGCCGTACAAATGACATGCAAAAAGTAAGAAATGTGTTCTTATTGCATGCTAAATGACCTACAAATTGTTGTCATTCATATGCCATTTGGTTAGGGGGGGGGTGCACACACACGTACACACACACACACACACGAACACTCAGATGCACAAGACTCAGATGCACAGGGTAGATTTCAGTTAAACAGGACAGGTCAGAATTCAAGTATTCAAGGGATGGGTTCACTCACCTGCTGAATGTCTAACTCATTCATAGTGAAGCAGCCCCGAACCTCTGATCTCATGAAGGGTTTATATCACACTTACTGCTTTTTGATCAGGGAGTTTAATTCATCAACGCACAGTGTCCAGTCTTATTAGGACTGTGGTTACAGGTTGTGTCAGAGAATACACACAATGCAATATTATTACACTTCATGTGTAAAATAGTATACTTTAGCAAACCTAAATTTGTAAGTGCAATAGAATGTATGAAAAAAAAATGCATGCTTGCTGCTTCAAATAAGCCATACTGGTATAATATATCCGGTTAAAGTTGTTTGTTATCTTTATTACCTTCTTTGTGTTATTTGTTTGTTCTGATTTATTTATTTTTATTTCTAATGTGTTTTCTTTCCTTTTTTATAAAAATGATAATGATGAAATAGTGCTATACAGACAAAAAAAAAAGCATACATGTTCAAACTGACAAATCATTAACGGTGTAAATACCACAAGTATATCCAGAACTTACTGAACTCATCTATCACTGCCATCAAATGCTGGAATGTAAAATGTCATTCATGTACGCTGTTGTAGATGTTTCTCCACTTACTGTGAGTGGTTCACGCTTCAGAGTCTGTTTTTGTCCCTCCAGCTGTAAGTGGCTTTGATATCGATCGAGTCCATGTGTTATGATGGGATGCTCATAAATAAAGCCTGTACACAATCTTCTTTAGTTTCGCTGCTGTCTTAATTCTCTCTCTCTTTCTTCTTCAAAAAATTACTCCACACCAACCATTGAACAATATATATTTTTGAGGCCGATTGGAATGATTCATCGTAAATTAGTAGCAAACTGATAATCTGTAATAAATGGGAATCTGAGCTCAGAGAATGTATTGAGAATAAAACATGGAATGGAATGTATACAAATATCAAGACATGAATCATTACCCTAGCAAAGGAATCCCGAGAGTAATCCTGATTATTGTTGATATTCACAGTTGACATTCATTTTTTGCTTACAAGTAAATGTACAGTAAACTGCACATTGGCTTGAAATTAAAAGAAATGTGTGACATGAAAAAAATAACAATACAGACTGAAATGATGAAGAATTAAAAAAAAAAAAAGTTGGCACCCAGTTATCATAAATAATGTCCTCTTGGGCATATGAAACAAGGTGAAAATGAAATGTTTATTATTTCTTTTTTTTCTGTTCTATCCGGCAACTCTGGGTTTGGTTATTTTGTGCTAATTTAAGAGAAATGAAAACAAAAATACATTGGAAAAATAGCTCCTTTTAGCTGATTATGTCACCTGACCTGGTATCACTAACTAAACTAACCCCTAAACCTATTACCAGGCCTTACTTCTTCAGTAGATTAGATGACACATCGGCTCTTCAAACTCAGCCATTACCAAGAGTGTTGTCTTCAGAGCTTTCGACCGGAAAGCTCCCCAAGACTGATTTCCAATCGTTTTTTTTATTAGGTTTGAGTGAGAGTGTATTCTTTCTGACAAGAGGCACATGTATACATTATTTTTTCATACTTTAGTTAAACCACCTCAGCCTGATTGGTGGAAGTGATGTGAAAGATAGTTTGGCGTCTCATGAAGCACCTCATCACAAACACCCTCACCAAGGACACCAATTGGAGAGGAGTGAATGGGAAAACCTCCATTGATACTTTATTGATGGATTTATTGTGGACAACACATACAAAAAACGTATATATGTGGTAAATATATTCGATTCAGCCAAAAACAAGGGCAAAAAATAGCTTTTCACATAGATATAGAATATAGAAGAAGATACAGAAGAGAAACAGTGATGCTTTATAGCTTATGTGAATAATTTAACTTTTACAATAGAACAACAAAAGTCTTTATTGCACTTTATACAAATGAATCATCTGAACTTATAGTAATTCCAGCTCTCAAAGAAAAATGATAAGTGAGATGAGCACATTCAATTAAATCTTTTTATTTGTTGATGTTAAAATGTGTTTGGGGGGAACGGATCACCCGATCCTCCTCCAACAACAAAGATTTGAAGAACAATACTTGAATGATTAATGTGGGAGAAACCGGAGTACCCGGAGAAAACCCGAGAGGGAGAGAGAGAGACAGGGAGAGAGAGAGGGAGAGAGAGAGACAGACAGACAGCTACATGACACAGACTTTCGCTCCTCGCCTGCGGAAGTTGGTGATGGTTTGACCCACAGCCGCGAAGAACCTGTCGATGCAGCCGTCTTTCTCAGACTCTCTGTGCTTCAGCTCACGAATGCATTGCAACACGTCAGTTGCAAGGAGAGCCATTCCACGATTAACTTGTACAATCATTGGCAGATTAACGTGGGGAACATTCAATGAATCAATTTCTAATTTGATTTGGACCCATCCAATCACGTTCATATCCTTGCCGTCAAGTCCCGCAAATCTCATTCCTGGCCACAATTCATGCAGAGGTCGAATGTCGTGAGGCATATGTGTTAGAACCCATTGGTGATCAATACATGACATTGGGGCCCCAGAATCACCATTAGCTGCTGTTCAAGGTCATTCATTTGGGCCAACATGACATCATAGTCATGCTCAGCCACCATTAGTTGCTGTTCAAGGTCATTCATTTGGGCCAACATGACATCATAGTCATGCTCAGTCACCATTAGCTGCTGTTGAAGGTCATTCATTTGGGCCAACATGACATCATAGTCATGCTCAGTCACCATTTGCTGCTGTTCAAGGTCATTCATTTGGGCCAACATGACATCATAGTCATGCTCAGTCACCATTTGCTGCTGTTCAAGGTCATTCATTTGGGCCAACATGACATCATAGTCATGCTCAGCCACCATTAGCTGCTGTTGAAGGTCATTCATTTGGGCCAACATGACATCATAGTCATGCTCAGTCACCATTTGCTGCTGTTCAAGGTCATTCATTTGGGCCAACATGACATCATAGTCATGCTCAGTCACCATTAGCTGCTGTTGAAGGTCATTCATTTGGGCCAACATGACATCATAGTCATGCTCAGTCACCATTTGCTGCTGTTCAAGGTCATTCATTTGGGCCAACATGACATCATAGTCATGCTCAGTCACCATTAGCTGCTGTTGAAGGTCATTCATTTGGGCCAACATGACATCATAGTCATGCTCAGTCACCATTAGCTGCTGTTGAAGGTCTTTCATTTGGGCCAACATGACATCATAGTCATGCTCAGCCACCATTAGCTGCTGTTGAAGGTCATTAATTTGGGCCAACATGACATCATAGTCATGCTCAGCCACCATTAGCTGCTGTTGAAGGTCATTAATTTGGGCCAACATGACATCATAGTCATACTCAGCCACCATTAGCTAAGCCGTTCATCCGACATGGAATTTTATATTTTTATATTTTTTATATTTACATGTTTGGGGGGGAACGGATCACCCGATCCTCCTCCAACAATAAAGATTTGAAGAACAATACTTGAATGATTAAGGTAACGCTAACGCTATGAGAAACAGGGCTAGTGCGAGAGCTACATTGAGACCGAACCAGACACACGTAGCTCTTTCTCGTCTCCAGAAGGTAACGATGGCTCGGCGCACGGACGAGAAGAACGTGCCGATGCTGCAGCGCTTATTTGTTGGTGGCATCAAGTGTTTTTTGATGGCGGAGGCGATGGAGTTGTCAAGTGCCGTGTCCCCACATCTCAAAGAGAGCAGCACCATTGGTGCATTGCCCATCTCCTTGCAGAGTTTGTTGAAGATGGTCTTGTCGAGGTCATTCAAGGTTTTTGGTGCGACATCAAAGTTGATGCCCTCGACTTCGGCCCACGTCTTTTCAAATAGACGCTGAATGATGTTGGTGAGCTCGGGTTCTATGGTGCTCAAGTTCACTTTGGATTTCCTGAATGCCCGCAAAACCAGCTTATTCAAGATGATCTCGATGAATAATTTCTTCCTTATATTCATAATTGTTGATTTCTTGTTGATTTCTTAATGTATTGTGGTCGATGATCTTGAGCTCTGAGAACTGACTGACTGATTTACTGACTGACTGACTGTTATATTAGGATTACTCCTGGTTCATGGAACGTTCAAGCACATTGCTTAGTGACGTCACGGTTCGTGACGTCACGGAATTCTTTCATGTGTTCCAGAATTTGTAGCAGCACTGTGACGTAACCGTTCTACGAATGCAGCGCACATCGCCGACTTCATCACAACATGACGGGACATTAACAACGCTATGCACGTGATTGGATGGGTCCAAATCAAATTACAAATTGATTCACTGAATGCTCCCCACGTTAATCTGCCAATGATGATGACCCTGTGGTCCGACAGCAGTACCGTCGGTGTGCTGGTCGAGCCCTATCTCCTAAAAATTACGTTCCCCCGAAACTAAAATGCATTCTCAATTACGTTTAACCGTAAACGTATTTTCTCCCTGAAACATATTTTATCCCTGATTACGTTTGTGTTTGACGTATTACAAACACGTTTCTAATCAACATATCTGTGCCATACTCTACTCTTTATTATTTTTCTGTGATCTGCCTTGCCTTTATTTACTAACCCTAACCCTGTCCTTACTCTTACCCGAACCATAACCACGTCCCCCCGTGCGTGGATCAGCGCATTTCTGCCGGAGACAGGCGGCGTGTTGCGGTAGTATTCTGACCGCATAATAGGGAGGAGAGGCGGTGGTGGAGAGGGGAAAAAAGGTTCGTGTCAAAATGTTGATTTGAAACGTATTTTGTAACACGTCAAACACAAACATAATCAGGGAGAAAATACGTTTATGGTCAAACGTAATTGAGAATGCATTTTATTTTCGGGAGAACGTAATTTTTATGAGACAGGGTTGGCTGGTCGGTAGCTGTTGCAAGCATAAATGCCCAAAATCCAAACTGAGTTGCTCAAAGAGGAACATTGTTGACGGTGTAGTTATTGTGATTTCATCATCAACATTTGTGGAAAGTCTTCACTCCAAAGCTGACTACTGAGGGAGAGGTCGTTCTTGACTTTTTCCGCATTTCGTCACTGCTGAGCAAGAGTTCAAATGTTGATCAATAAGCCACCGAAAAAGTCATTGCACCTATGACAGCCCTTCTGTTTGTTTCCAAACAATCTGAACCTTATATGTTCATGCAAACGTGTGTATAAGAGCTGGTTACTGATATTTACAGCGTGTTTATGTGAGTGATCATTTGTGAGGAGAGATATTTGAGTGTGTGCGCAGATGTTTGACTCAAAGGGGGAAAAAAACATTTAATCTTTCCGTAACACTGTTATACAACATTCAAAAGCCATGAGAGGAGAGGAGCAACCAATAGAAGGAAGTATAGGTTGTTACTTAAATGTTTGTGGTAGAAATTCGCCCAAAAACTGCAGCATACAGCTGAAAAATGAATAATTTGTAAAAATCAAAGTATAATTGGAGACATCTGTCACTTATGAAGACATCTTCAGCGTTTTGTTAAATGGAATATTAAATATCTATCTATCTCTAATATCTATTGAAGCTAATAACTAGCGTTACAGAATTATAGGTGCTTTAAAAGCACAAAGTGTTTTGATATCATTGAAACTGGAGCATGTCATACTGCCTGTATAGAATCACAAGCACCTGCTACCTGGAAGGGGATCTGATCATTTAAACCACTATGAAGGCCAACACAGTGTACTCAGGCACAATGTGACCTTTGACTTTCGTGATGATAGAGCAAATTAATCTAATTTACAACGAAAGAGGAAACTAATATTGTATTTCACTCGAAATAACCAGTTTTGAAACATTCCTTTTTCCTACAAAATGACACTCCAATATCATTAAACTGCAATTTCAATTACATTGCGAGGGACATGTTTTTCTCTCATATTACGGTCGCAGTTTTCAACAGGCCTCCTCCCACAGCAGTCTTCTGCAGACCAGTGTTATTGGATGGGAACTTAATTTTACGAGACAGTGTCATGCTGGTGTGTCCAACATGCTAAAGAGCTGGTAGTCTGTTGCATTGGTTCCCAACTCAATTCAGCCTGACGGTCTGCATCCCCCTACAGCTCCAGAGATCACTCTGAGGGGTCACACACTTTCAAATAATTTTGATATCGTGCATTTCCGAGAAATATAACAAAAATATACTTAACAGAGAGGTCTGCTAGGTTTGCTTTCAGGAAGCAAGTTGCCAAATGGTGGAAGTATCATAAAACACGCCTTCATGGAACAGGGAACTACAACAGTTGATGTTTGTCTCTCACATTTTTCTCTTGCACCTCATTGTATGAAATATGACATTAGATTATTGGAAACTGTCTCCAACAGTGGAGTCATGCAATGATTGGTAGTTGTCTTTTTAACTTTTCCTCCATCACACTCAATGCCATTGCTCTGCCTAAGACTTGAGTATTTTGTATGACATTTTGTAATGTTCAACTATTATTTTCCTTTTTATGCTACATAAACTACACACAGTTTACTACCACAATGCGTCTTCCCTTCAGTGACATCAACAATAGAAATCTCTTCATGCCACTTCCTCCACCTGTACCAGCTGCAGTTAGGGAAGGATGGTGGACACAATTAAGGCAAGGCGAGGCCAACATTAACTGAATGTGAACTCCGGATACCCGGCATGATAGTCAGTCGCCAAAACCTGTCCAAAAAACCCCATTAATAACACCAACATTTCGCCAATACAAGATTCCTGATTCTGTCTCTGTGTGCTAGCCCTGCGATGGTCTGGCGACCTGTCCAGGGGGAACCCTGCCTTCACCCAATGTCAGCTGGGATCAGCTCCAGCCCCCCTGCGACCGGTTCCAGATAGCGGTTAAAGATAATGGCTGGATGGATCGTCATCATAAAATCATTTTATAAAAATGTGCATAACATTGTATAATGTGTTGTATAAATAACGTGAACATGTCGATGGTTTACCATCAAAATAAAATCTGATTGATTTTTTGTTTTTGAATTTACAAATGAATCAATGAACTGAAGGCTACAATGAATTTACAGTACAGTACAGTATGTTGTGCTGGGCCCCTGTGGTTTCTCGCTGGTATTTGTCTGACACCTGGGGGTCATGTTACAAACTGCAACATCATCCACATGCAACACAACGGCTTCTGCTGGTTCGGTCTACGGGACAAATTCTATGTCAAAAATCAAATAGCCATGACTCCAACAATAAGTTTAATGTAAATTTAAATATGGCTTCTTAATTTCTTTGTTCATACATTTAAAAAAAATGTAATCACTTAGATTCTTAAACTTAATCTAAACATGTTTCCATTATATGAACAATACATAAAGAATTACAAAACAAGGAGCAAATCAATGAATGCAAAAGACTTTAGCCCTTTTCCAGCACTTTGTAACTGAACACTGTTGAAAAAGCTTCTCTCTAAAGTGATAGATTATCTAAATACAGTTTAATCCTGCTAATTTTGACAAAGAATGACAAGATATGGTTGAACTTTACAGATTTTTTATATTTCAACATTTTGACCCACAGAACCTGCAGCCTGGAACTCTGGTTGTCACGACACAATATTCAGTTCAAACATAAATTGTATATTGAGACCCAGCAGATGCAGCAGTTTGGACCAATCGGTAAGTCATCTTTCTCACTCTTCTCAATTCAGTTTTACAAATGTGAGCTAACTTTTGTCGACAGCACCAACTGGACCTTTAAACATAGAGGCAGCGATAATCATACAAGGTGCAGTATGTTGTGCAGAGTAGCACAGTTATGGATTGATTCAACATTTTCTCACAGCTGTCACCTCCAGTTTGAACACATCACACAAAAAACTCTATGTCGTTAAGTTTCACTGAGCCTTGCAGGGTTAAAGTCATCTAATTGTAGATACAGCATATATTGGAGAGCAATTATACTTTGACACGTGACATTGATTTATATTTATGTGATATAAGCCTAAAAACAAACACACAGCATGTTGCCGAGCGATACAAACTTAATGTAAAAAAAAATCAACAAACTTGTCGATTGCAGTGACTAAAGTGATTAAATACAAAACGTCTTCTTCTTCTTCTTCTTCTTCTTCTTCTTCTTCTTCTTCTTCTTTATGACACATTGAGTGGAAAACTAAATATCTTTTTATTTCCTGCAGATTTACCATCAAACAGCAAAATGCAGCATGCGACTGTCTGGATTGGCCTCCTCCTCCTGTTCCTCCATTGTCGGACTTCAGCTGACCTGGAGGAGGTGGATAGAACGCTGCTGGAGGTCATTGTTGACAGCTCTCCCTGCAGCACCACCTGCGGACTGGGTGTTAAAACTCAAACACTTTGTTCACTGGAAGATGGCGAGACAGCCACTGAAGAAGTGACAAGTGAAGATGGAACAGAGGTACTCCAGAGATGTCTTGAACATCTAACACTAAGGCTGGGTTGCACTGACAAGGATTCCTTTTTAAATCCAATTAAATGAGGTTGCTACAAAAGTCAAAACTTGCTAAAAATTAAGATAGCTTCAATTTAAACCTCTCTTTATAGTTTTATATAATGAGCCACATGAGACAAAATCAGACAGGTTCAACAGAATCTCTCAGGCAAGGACCAGCCCACCGCAGACAGACTGTTGGATTTAATAAACGGAGATTCATTTTTAATTGTTTTTAATTTTGCTTAACTCTGATTTTAACTAAATTTTGATTTCATGCTCCAATTGTTGTCATCTGCATATGGAAATGGCTGAATAGAAGGTGTCGGAGGATTGCCGTGTTCGTAAGGTAAAGTGTCTGGAGTCGTGGCAGTGTGGACTCAGGACCATGACTGTGACTTCAGGAGAGAGAGTGGAGATCGACTGTCTGGGAGAAGTCATGGAGGCAATGGGCAGGTTCTCCTGGAGGTAAGGATGGAGGAGATTTCGTGGCTTTTTGGTTGCTCTTTGTTAAAGTGTGTTAGCTTAGTTTCCTCAGCCCAAGGTAAGGTTTCATCTTTAAGAGGAACAACCTGTAATTGCAGCAGCTCTTTGATGGAGGGCAGTGCTTACTGTGATGTTTTCCCTTCATGGCTCAGGGTGTCCTGGCGTTACGCTGGAGGAATAATCACCTCTGATGACTCTCTGTTTATTCGCTGGGAGGCTCCTCTGCTGGATCGAGTGATTCTGAACCCCATCAGGGAGGAGGACGCAGGTAAACACACCCATACATGTGGCTCACACAGACTGGATTTTGGCTTAATTTCAGAACTCCATTTCCTGGTGAGCTCAGGGTTGGGCCAGTAGGTATTGTGAGAAATTAAGTTAGGAAGTATTGATATGTACGTCAAGACAGTCAGACTCTACAGTTTAAGTATAACTACACACAAATCCAAGGGAGCACTTTCATACAAAAACACTAAAGTGCTGCTAATCATGTCATTTTCAGGTACTTATCGCTGTATCGTGCAGGATGTCACCTTACGCATCGTGAAGAGGGCTTACTGGGGCATCCGGGTCTTACCTGTCGGAATTCTCAATCTGGACTACGAAAACAACAAATAAACAAACGTCTGAGATCGAATGAAGACTTTTGATTTCAGCTTTCAACTGGAAAGGGAAAATATAACAAAGCTACTTTTTAAAGCAGCAAAGCTATAAGTTGTAAGATGTATAAAGCTATAATCAATATTTTTTGATAACAACAATATATCAAATAACACTCGTAATGATAAACCTCCAGAGGATTATTGACTGAATCTGCAGCTCCATGAGTTTTAGCTCATTATTTAGCTGTCATCTTTACTGATCGGTTTTCTTTCACCGCTCTCGTAATTTCTCGGCTGCAGCAGGCAGTTGTTTTCAACAAAGAGCTCTAAAATGCCACAAAACGCCACCTACTCAGCAAACGGCAGCACGGGCCTTAGAGACAAGCTGGTGAACACAGTGCAGCCTTTAGCAGCGAAAGAACCAGATAATTGAGACCAGAAATCAGCTAAAAGACAGTGAATATTGCTTATGAAATGCTTTTCAAATGTAATTTGAAGGGGATGCATTGGATATGTTTGTTAGACGTTCTTTGGAGAGTAACACTGAATGGAAACTCACACCCAGGCTTAGTTTCCAGTCATTCTGGCTGATAAGACTCAGGGCCAAGCTATGCTGGAAGTATGCAAGGTCCATCTCTGTCCTTTAAACATCATTTCAAGTGTCTTACCTAAAAACTCAGAGGGAAGTTTGGTATCTGTTTATTATCTATTTGATAATGGTGATATTTTATATATGCATGCAAGTTCACCTTCTTTGTAAATATTATATTCAGTATATCATTGTGCCTTAGGATTTGTCTCTGATTCAGGTTCCCGCACACATCATTGCAGTTTGTATGAGAAGGTTTGTCCTCCTTATACAACTGTAGAATGGAACATTAGTACATTCTTCTAAAGCCAATATTACACGCACATCTTTTCTATGTTTTCTACTGACTCCTAAAACTATCAGAAGCTGTAACCTTCATTTCTTAAACCTGCACTGCCTTCGGTGAAAGTGTTTTTAAAGTTTTTGCACCATCAACTAGATTATTTCATGCACATTGGGAGATTATAAAAACAGGATTAAGGACTATTTGACTGCTGAATATCCTGTTACTGAACAGTGCTAATGACATTGGTTGATGTAATTTGAGTTAGTGTTAAGTCAGTTCATTCTGCTTTTCATGTGAAACTTGTTATGCCGCCATGCGGCCAAGACTCCCATGAAAAAGAGATTTTGTATCTCAATGTCAATCTCAAATATTCCTGGTTAGATAAAAGTAAAAAAGTACTAATATGAAGGATATATTGGAAGTTACCCCACCCTAACTGGTGCACCAAAGCTGAGAGGAGAGATTAGGACCCACAGAGTCCTGAGGAGACATTAAATCAAGGAAAATGAAAGCTCCTGTGGAGGTGGACCATAGCTGATTAAGGGTATTAACCATAAAACTACTGCGTAAGACAAAATGAAAACATTCAAACTCTTGGCGCGACAGGAGTCAAGAGTGTGTTAGACGGTTGTCTAACTCTGTGCCGGCAGATGGCAGTGTTGGTTCATTAAAAAGGTTCTGACAGACAGTATGACATTAAGCATGAGCATATTCATTCAATTTCTCCACCGGGACCAAGCTGCATAATGGGACTGAGCTGAATCTGATGAAGAGGCAGGAAGACGAAAGGATCCTCTCAAAAACAAGATGATGCATCTCAAATTGTTGATGCTCATTACACGTCACAAACAAAACCTTTGGATGGATGAAAAATGTTGAGGCAGCTTTGTTATTTTAAGATCCTTAGCTCTCAAACCATCGACGAGAGCAATGTTTGAGCTGTGGGCTTGTGAAAAATCCTTGTGGCTGATAATTGTGGGTTTTAAACTTACTAACAAGATTAAATTTAATATTAGGAAGCCATCAAGTCTGAGTCATAAAAGACAATAATTTGTTAATGATCAGACTCTGGTCAAGATACTCTGCAGGTCTTTCCAGAGGGTAAGTGGTCCATGTCCACCTGATGAACTGCAATTAAAAAATATAGTCAATTGTCCTTCTGGTGGAGCATGAACACCAACTACAGAGATTTTTCACAACCTGGCAACCCAAACGCTATTATGTGTGATTTACTAAGTGGTGCCAAATACTACCAAAGCGGTAATATTTAGCTGAATCCCTGCTGATACTTCTGAATATTTTGCTGATAGTGCATCTGTGCTTATTTGAAAACAACTTTTGAGTGCAAGACCTTTACATCTAAGTATATTCACACTGTAGTATTGCTGACATTGAAAGAATCTGAATATCTAGGCCAGTTTTAGGACACAATAATAACAGATGTTGACGTCATCAAAGTGTAATCACTGAGGCAGAGAGAGAAAGGTAATGAGGACAGATGTCTTTGCTGGTCTGTGATGAGCGTCTTTATTTGTGCTGTTTCGAAAAGGAGCAGAGGCAAACGAGGGGCTCAGGGGAAATCACACAAATACAATTATGATGATATGCTGACTGTAATTCATTCATTTCCTCGTGGAACTTGCCCCATTGAAACCCGAAGAACATAATTTCCCTCCATGTGCTTATTTACAACATCAGTTTACAAGATGTAACTGTTTTCCCAGCGATCACTGCACACGGAATTTAATTACTGCTCCCCTGAACCATCACAGAACACATAATAGTCGGACATTGAATTAATAAATGGATGATCTCTACACGACGGACGCCTCCAAAAAAAGATTCTGAATGAAAATGAGAGAAAAGAAATCAGTGCTCAACCATGTTGAGCACTGGAGAGATGAGATCAACAAACTCTCCTGCTGTTCTCAGTTTTCTGAAATGAAAATATGAAGTAAACTAAATGTCAGAGTGAGTTACGAGTGAGCTTTAGATGTTTCCTATCTTCTAAAAGGTCTTCTTAGCTTTTGCACTTTTTGCTGCCCCTCTTGAGCCATATTCTAAAAAGCAGTGGTGGAAAGTAACAAAGTACATTTACTCATTTACTGTACTTCAGTACAATTTTAAGGTACTTTTATTTCCACCTTATACTACTGTAGTCCCTGATCAGACACAGCGTGTTTTGGTGCGAATTGATGAAAAATGAAGCAAATTAGACTCTTGGAGCTGCAATCTCGTTCACGCAATTTCTTTTGGGCCCTTCAGGCGGTGCAGCTCGTGGTTGCAAATGATGTGCAATTCATGGGCTTATCAAGAGCCTCAATCTACTCTTTGCGAATTCACCCTTCAGTGTGTTTACACAGGACAGGTGACAAAATGAAGTACACTCAAACCACAAAGAATGCATAGTAAATATTGTCGTTTGTGCATTGTGTGAGAATAGTATACATCAGCAGTAAAAAAGGAAGAGGATGAGCTTCTCACAGCTGGAAGCAAATATAAATATATTGTGAGTGCTGGTGAATCAGCTCCAGAAATATCTTGAGAAAGAAATTTAGCTTTCTGATTGTGAAGTTTAACAGTGACGTTCCAAAGTCGCGGTTTGATGGACGTCTGAGTTTAACATATTGTATAACGTCCTGTAAGTACAAAGCATGTTGACTTTGTGAAGAGGTCTTATGAGGAAACTCAAAAAGCCCCTTTCAGAAACCAACCAACATCTTGCTTTTGTCTTAAGTGGTAAAGGTTAGAATGGGCATTCATTCCTGGGACACAAATATGGTTGCAGCCTGACTTGGTGATACTGTTCCAGACTATTAAAGCAAAAATTAAATTTTCTCTCAATTGCAAATCAATATGGATATTTTGGTCTCATATCAAGCACGGGGACTGCAGTTTGAACAGGATGTCGCAGAACAAAGCCGCCAGCATGTTCTGAAAGTCCTGCAGATTTTAATATATGGGTCTCATTTATGGACGTTAAATGGTTTCTGAGTTAAGAACCTGAGAGGAAGGAGTGGAATAAAGACAGCAACTGCAGATGGCTTTAATCAGGTTCCGCTGCTTCAATGATTATTTATTAAAGCCCGGGGAAAAGAGTAGTTTGCACAAAGAGATTTTTCGATCTCTCTTTTTTTTGTCCTCTGTGGACTCCAGTCAAACGGTGCCACAAATGATGTTCTGACGACTGCTAGATGATAGCAGTCGACTGCTAGTCCGTGTTTTCGTATTCGAACTTGAACCTTTGCACGGTGTGTTTTAGTTCATAAAGGTTGATTAACATTCTGGTCACATACAAAATGTCTCATTCGGTGTTCGGTTGTAGTTAGCTCCACCTTCTCATATCAATCTGGTTCCAAATAACCCAGATGACAACGGCCAAGAACTAAGCTGGTGACAGCCAAAATGCTGTTGTTCACTAACCATCCGATGACGTCACATTGACTACATCCATTTCTTTCCATTTATATATACAGCTAAGTCAAACAGCGCCCCTGTTTGACACGGCCTGTTGTGACCTACTGCTCATATATATTTCTGACAACGGAGCTACTTTGCAGTTGTGTACTTTGTGGCTTCTGAAATGTCCAACCATCAGCAAATAGTATCTGAATATTCTTTGGAGCTGCACATAAGAGATAACTATTTCAACATAAAACTATTGTGTCAATTTTATGGAGAGGACAACATCTCCAGAACAATTGTATTCATACACAGTGAATACAAATGCTCGAAGAAATACATCAAATACATTCTATAAGCCCACAAGCTTCAAGAAAATACCTGAAAATGTATTTTTTTACTTTTTAGAAGAAAAGAAATCCATCACATATTTACATGCTTGTTGGTCTCTCAACCTTTTCCGCTGCATCCATTGTTTGTTTTGCTGCTGTCCTCTTCTCTCCAGTTCCCAATGCCAAAGTAGCATTGACCTTTCCGTGAAACACCCTTGCTCTTTTGTGTGTGAGTGCACCATCACGCAGGGTTCTCACGCACACAAAGCCCTGGCAGCACATCACCCCCACCCTCATCAACCTCCACTGGCTCCCGGTCAAGTCCCGCATCTCATACAAGATCCTCCTCCTCACCTACAAGTCCCTCCATGCCCATGCCCCCCAGTACCTATCGGACCTCCTCCGCCCGCATGCCCCTCCCCGGAACCTGCGGTCTTCAGACTCTGGCCTGCTTGCCACCGCCCGCACCAAACTGCGAACCTTCGGGGACAGAGCTTTCAGTGTGGCAGCCCCCACCCTCTGGAACTCTCTCCCTGCGGTGATCCGCAACATCTCCACTCTGGACGCCTTCAAAAGGGCCCTCAAGTCCCATCTGTTCGCCAAGGCTTTCGGCCCCTAGTTTACTTGTTCTGTTTTTCTGACTGTTTGTCTAAACTGTTTTTGTCTAAACTGTTACTCTTGTAAAGCGGCCTTGGGTCCCCTGAAAGGCGCTATATAAATTAAAGTTATTATTATTATTATTATTATCTTTTTTAATGTCACTGTGGTGTCCAAATGTGCTCTCCACCAGAACAGAAAACTACGAGAGGAGGACAAGCCTTGATCCAGAGCAGATTGCAGGACATACTTTAAACTGGCATTTGTGTGGAGCTTGCAGGTATCAGGGGGAGAGGGGATTTTAATGAAATAATGTCTACAGAGGAGATGAGGGAGGAGATGAAAGCAGCAGTTTCATAGCACAGCTGACAAACCTATCCACAACAACTTCTAGTTGAAATTCGAACTGCTACAATAACGGTTTGTTTACAGTTGGCTTTTTCAATAACTCATGACTGTAAATTTAGATTGCATGGACAGAGTAGTAGCAGTGAAATGCGGCCCCCTTTTCGTTGTATGGGGTTCTCTCACAAAACCAAAACATACTCAGTACTGCTTCTGTGTTATGTCTGATTTAAACATATGCGTTCTGTGTGGGCACCTCACCTGTGTGCCAGGCATACATACACGGCAGCGGATGGCGGATGTAATTCATTTTTCATTTGGACCATCCTTTTACAGATCCTTTGTCAGGCGGTCATTGATTAATTTGACAAGCGTGATTCAATATTTTAATGCAAGTTTGGCTCAACAAAATTGATGGAAATGTCGGATGATGAGGAGGAGGAGCTCCCGTGCCTAGAATTAATAAGGAGGGAGAATACAGCCTGCTTGTGCAGCAAATGATGGCAATGGATGAGGAGATGACTTTCAGGTATTTCAGGATACCTACCAGCCGGTTTGAGGATTTGGTACATCACTCGCATCCATTTCTGAATCAACAAGCCATCAAGCATGTCCGTGTATGTGTATCAATCTGACAGAGGATGGATTTTAAATTTGGCCACCGATTTTTCCTGTCTGGGAAACTTGTTCAAGGTGTCAGCGACAATCTGTTCCTATCTTGTGTCCTCATCACCAAGCTGAGCAGCTCTCTAGCAATGTCATCAAGACAAAGAAGTATTTCACTCGTTTCCGTCTTCTGGATGGTGGTGACAGAGAGGCCCTGATGCTTGAAGAGGCAGACGATGGAGCAGGTGCACATGGAGCAGGTGCGCATGGGTGTTATGTTAGCCCGATGGAGGGGGTGTAATGTTGGTCTGCTCTTCATCCAATGTGTTGGTGAGGTAATCTTTGCAGAGAATTGCTAGGCAACTGGAATGATTTCTCCAGCTAACTCCGTGGGAGAGATCCTCTCCGTCAAGCTGAAATGACATTGCGACATAGAGTTAAGGAAGATAGTATTTTTCTGCATCATATTAAAGTTACTGTGAGGAACTTTTAACAGGTTATGAAATAGTCTCAATTTAATAATCATGCCTCGATATGACTTACATAAATCAACAAGACCTTCAGCGAGAAGATTGGCTATTTCTATACAGTTATACTCAATGCTTGTCATCGGTCAGATTCCGTGCAAAATCAGATGAAATCATGCAGGTTCACCATGAAGTCCTTCAGGTCAGACTCCAGCGGGTCACCAAACCCGCTGCACACAGATCCAGATCCGCTTTGCTGCCGCCTTCAACCTGCAGTCAGAAGGACTGACCAGCACAGACAGTCAGTCTGTTTCCTGAAGGGACTCCGGTGCTGGAAACACCATTTTGACCACAAAGTTCCTTTTAGTAGCTTTCGAATGTCGTAACCCCCTTGACTGTTATAACATTGTGTTAACAGAGTTTTGTGAAATGTATTTTTGTCAGTGTTCTTCACAAAACGTATTCAATAAAGTTGAATTCACACGATTTGAAAATTGAGCCGATGCCATGATATTTTCCCTCTCTGAAAGTTACAGTAAAAACTCCCCTCACTGTATCACAGTGACAGGAAAAAGAGAGGCTGGAAATAAATCGACTATAACTGAGGGTTATTGAAGAGCACGGTATTCCTCCAAAGAGCTTTGACATGCATCTGTGGTGCATCAGAAGCTTCCATTGTTGGTTACACCCTCCGACATCACTCTCCAGCTCTTCAACAATATTTTTCTAGGAATTGTGACAAACATTAATTGTTGAATGCATCATTAGAAGACGCATCAGTGGTGTCCATATCTTCTGACTTGTTCGGCAAGCCTTTCTTCAAACTGGTCCAATGTGCTTTGTTGGGAACTAAAGGAGCGTGTTTGGGTTATCAGCATTTAAGAAACTGAATTCTTGACATCAATAGAATTATTGATGTATGTAACGATTATTAATGATTATTAATATAAACGGGGCACCACCCTGCGAACAGGGACCAATAACCAAACGATAAAACTAAGTCTCATAATTAGTAGTCACTCATAATGTCAATAGTCTGCGTATGACTATACATTCAGTGACAGTGAAGGTTTTAAGTTCGAGCACAGGCTACTACATACAGTCTTATCAAATACATATGCACAAGTAATCACAGACGACTGCTCCTGAAAGTATAACAGAGTTTATTGAATCAAAATAATAAATGATCAAATCAATTAATATTGCAACCAACAAACGTTATCATACAATTTTATATGCCTAAACTAAAGAATGAATAAAATGGATGAGGGTGTATGTCTGTGTGTGTATGTGTATGTGTGTGTCTGTGGGTGAACAGGAAGGAGTCTTACAGCTACGCTAAAGACTACAAAGATGGCGGCGTCGAGTGACGCTGGCCAAAGGGGAGGGGCCTTAAGAACTACAGCTAAAAACTACAAAGATGGCGGAGTCGAGTGACGCGGACCAAAATGGCAGTTAGGCTGCTGTATGTAATTCACGTGTGCCTGGGCAGGACGTGATGTGAGCGCTCGTTTGAACGAGGTTCCCCAGGGGTAGAACTAGGAGCTGTGTGTGTGTGTGTTTCGTGAAAGGAGGAAAGAGAAAAAAGGAGCGAGAACTCGAAGTGAATCACGCTTCGGCGTGCGATGTGGTAGGGAGCCTGCTTGCTGGTTCTATCATGCATAAATATACCGCTGTCGTCTTTGAACTGCCGGTAACTTATGCCGTGATAAACCACGCACCTCAGCTCACTCACCGAGTCGAGTTAATGAAAAGAGAACTTCCACACGGAGTGGAAGACAATGAATGAAAATAATCCCAAAGAAACAGTCATAGTTGATACACAAATACAGCGGCGCTTCTCTGCGCCGTAATGATTGCGTAATACCTCAATATCACGCGACAGTAATTTAAACACACAAAAACAAGGGAATATCAACATATAAATGAATGGCCTGAATTAAACTTAAGTTAATTTAAGCTAAGCTATGCCCAAATGCCAAGAATCTTACTTGTAGATGCTTCGTTGCAACGTGGAAGTGTTTGTGGCAAAGTGGTCCGTCTTCCTCGTCGGGAAGGGGGACAGGGGGGGGGGGATTGCTTGCAGCGCGGCTTTGCAGCGGGCGCTGTGTGTCGCACGGCGTTTGCTGGTGCGGCTTCGGTCCGTCGTGGCGTGGCTCTGGAGCAAACGCAGGTCCGATCTGTACTCGCTGCAGGGAGGACAGTTTAACTTCGGCTGAGACGACGTGGTCCGTAGGTCTCCCGGTAATCATCGGTCAGGAGAGGAGCGAGGCTTCGTCGGCTCCTCTGTGCCGGTTTGTGCACAAAATAAAAAGAAGCAGAAAGCACTGAACGAATGCTGATGCAGATTCGTTATCGCGGGCTGTTTCGTCCAGCGAAACGGCTCGTGAGGGTTTGATGAGGGGAGAAGGGCCGTTGTTTCCTCGTGGCCAGCGTTGCGCTGGCGGGGAAAGTTGGTTCTTCTGTGGCCTGGACGGGGGTGTCCGAGCAAAGAGAGCGTGGTGTGCTCCCTGTTCGACGGAGGTCGACGGGAAAAGCCAGGAGGTGTGATCTGCAGGCACTTTTGTTGGACAGTGGTTGAACCACAGGGGTCCTGGGGTCTCTTGGCCTTCGGCCAATGAGATTGCAGCGGTGCATTCAGGTGACTTCAGGAACCATAGTTTTTTGGGGGGAGGGGGAATTCACACCCTAGTGTGACATTCCTTTGCTCTCCTCAAACTACAACTCAGGATGAGACCTTTGCTTGAAACAGTGAAGGCCAGATTCTCTTTGTCCACAGCACATGTTTAAGCCATAGGCCAGAGCCCAACAGCTTGTTGTTGTTGTGTGGGATGTGAGGTATGCGTCCGGATATCCCACCTCCCGAATCAACTTCCCAAATGATGTGGTGCCTGCCTCATAGTCACATTTGTCCGGCTCACTACGGGCTCTGAGAAGTGTGAATTAGGCATAAGTTATGCATTAATTTCCGTGTCTCCAAGACCGCATTTTACCATGATGACAGACAAGGTAATTAAATCAACAGATTAATCAAAAATAATTGTTTGTTGCAGCCATCCTCTGAGAATACAGAGGCAGAGTAATGCTCAAAAAAAGATTTTGGTAGGAGTAGAACAGCAAATTGGGTTTGTGTTTATGCACATGACCATGTTATCCAAAAAAACAACCCAAGGAGCTGAAGAACTATCGAGGTAAATTAAAAGAAAACACGATAGAAGATTGGTGATGAAATTGAGGGCATGGCGGGGACACAAAACCCACACACGATGGATGACCTTTTCCAGAAGACCTGCCGAGGTGCACCTGCTCAGTAATTGGAGACAGTCACAGGGGGGAGTCTGTGTCTCTCTCTGTGTGTGCCTGTCTGTGTGTGTGTGTGTCCTGCAGTGACGACAGAGCACATTGAATTTCACTGACATTCATATATTGGAGGTACTGGTGAGAGCTGACCGTTTCAACGTGTGTTTGTGTCTCCTGCAGTAACAATAGGGAACATGACATACATTTCCCTTTATTCGATACATCTAAATTGTGTATAGGTGTACCTTTGTATTTGTATTATTTTTATACCTCACTTCCCCTGACCGAATTCTAAAACACAGACAATCAACGTATCCGTGGTTTGGAGAAATGTCATAGTGACTGTGCTAATATTTCTTAGTCTTGAAGACTTGAATTTAATTAAACTTAATTCAACATCTACAACTGTGCACAACAGGAGTCTAAAGTCCTAGGGGTAACACTGTGATAGAAAAACAGACCCTATTATTCTCTTCACTTTCATCATTTCATTGATTGCGTTCTCTGAGCTGTCAATGACCTCATTTACTATTAACTGGGGTGTCTTCACTGACATCTCGCAGCAGGAAACAACAACAACAATTTGTAACAGTGGACATAAACCCTTAGAGAAAATAGTTTGAAGTGAAGATGTGTAATGCTTGAAAGTGCAGTCTGCGGTGAAACCTTTTATTGATTATTATGTTGTGTAATAACTGCTTCAGTGTTTACAAAATGGCTTTTATAATCACGAAGCATCAGCTCTGGGACTCTCCACTTTAGTCATCTTCCTTGTCTTCCTCTTTTATTCTCCTCATTTAATTGGACCCCTCACTGTTTTCTTTCTCTTTACCTCCCTCTGTCTCCCCCCCCTCTCTCGTTCTGTTAGTCCCTGCCTTTACATTTCAAAGGATTATTAAGAGAGCGCTATACAGAGAGTGTGTCATGAGAATTCTGTGCAATGATTTATTTGCATAATTTCTTCCAATAGCCAGGCTTTTGTCTCGTCTTCTTGATCACAGCATCATTTGATGTGATGTTCAAGAGCGACTGTCATAATATCCACTTACTCCATACAGGCCTCTTTTAACTGACTGAGAGAAACACACATTAAGTCAATGTTTTCAACGAGCAGATTATCATGCAGGCTTCATTGTTATGACTTGTCTTACTTAAGGTTTCCTGCAAGATAATTCATTTTCATATTCTGATCACGAACACACTCAATACAGATCGTGAGATTGACGAGCAGGCCGAGGCATGAACAGTGTCATATCTATTATTTGGGATGCTAGGAAGTGTAAAGCCGCATTCCATCCTCGTTCAATGTTGTTGGATCAACAAAAAGAAAAATGGCGAGACCTGTTACGTTTCGCCGGGTACTGCAAGGAGTATTCGATAGTTTGTGGGCGGCAAGTGACATAGCTCCAAGAAGCCGACAGCAAGGAGCTCCAGCTGGAGGTGGAGCAAAACTTTGCCTCGCTGCAAAGTAGCACCCCTTGGAAGTTGGTCAGATCATTTTATTTATTCATTTAAATGTATAGATATAAACCATGTCACTAAAAGAGCTGGACAGATTTATAGGACAGCAAGATAAAAGGCAATTGTTTGTAATAACTAAAGGACCTGAAACAAGGATGTCACAGTTTGATACCATCTAGGTAGATATGAAAAAGGTACAGAATTCATGTTTTAAATTTGTTCTGTTTACAAAAGGTTATATATTTTTTGAACTCGGACATGTGGGTGACAATCAAGTCCTGACTGACCAGGTCCTCTTGGTTGTCAGTATAGTTACATGCAGAAGATTGATGTCAATTTATGTTCTGGAAATGTTTGTATATCTATGTTTACTAGCCTCTGCAATGATCTCTACAACTGTATCAGTTGTAAAATTCAGGTTATTTCACAGCCTCATTTACTCATCACGCTACCTCTTTTCATCTTTTCTGTCTGCCTGTCTCTGTGAAGAGTTCAAGTACCTTAAGAGGCCCTCTTGTGTGTAGGGCCTCTCAGTCTTCATTATTTGAATATCAAGGGGGCTTATGAAGCTCTTTAAAAACAGCAACACAACAACCACTGAGTAATGTTAGCGCAAGTGTGTTTTGTGTCCACAGCGTGCACATATACTCGAAAATGTCCCTCTTTTGTTTATTTTTGAGTGTTTGTGCTTCCGTCCAACAAATGCTTGTCATGTGAATTCTGAGCTTGATCCACATCATTGACCTAATGCACTGTACATGTGCAGATGCATGCACACAGTGAACTGGGAATTATTTAAACTGTTTTTGTGATGTTTAGGTTGCTGCCCATGTTGTGAAAATCATAAACAGCATGTGATACGACAAAAAACAACAACCTTGTTTTGGGGATGTTATTACTTGCTGCTTAGGACTCCCAAAAAGCTGCAGTATACCAAAATATGTTCAAGGTCTCTTACTGAGGATAACCCTTGCTATGTATATGTTATATAAATGCAACATATATGCTGTAATATATATATATATATATATATATATATATATATATATATATATATATATATATATATATATATATATATACTGTATTTATAAATAAATCAGACGCAGGGTCCCTGTACAATATAAACCTCCAAGTCTTGCTGATTAGGTCAAAGTTTGCAAGGGGCAAGAGAATTCAACTGAATTACATTTTCAAATCCGAGAAGCTTATTTTGAGCATAAAAGGCAGTTTCTATATGATGTAAATAGTATTATTGTTTGTACCTCTTTACTTTTAAAACCCTTCATGTCTTTAGAGCAGAAGTTCAGTCTTTCTGCAGCTGACTTGTGTCACACAAGTTAAAATACATTATTTACAGTCCTTGCTCATCCGGGCACCCTTAAAGTCATTAAAAGTTCTCGCAGCATGATCTAAGTGAGCTTCTGATAGATCTGTGCTGAGCTCTTTGAAGAGACAGTGGACAGTATCACATGGATTCTTCACGCATTAAAGAAAGATGTGGCAATTTCACATCAGCTATCATCTCTGATAAGGTTAAGACACTCTGCCAAAAGGAGAAAGGACGGTGCTCTGCCTTTTGCAAAGATCTCTGTGCTAACGAGATTTCGGAAGTGTAGATTCTTCCAAATTCTAACCCGCATTTCGTTTGACATGAAAAGAAAAGAACTTGAATAGATTAAATATAAACATTGTTGAAACTGTGTAATTGTGATTATTAAAACACAGAACCAGGAAAAGTCCAGCCTTTGCAGTTATTGTATTGTTTTACCAATTTACAGATGCAATTGTTTACACAAATAAATGATCAGAAATAATCTAACAGTTCTTCTCCTTCGGGTTGTGCCATAAGCCAAAATTAGACCGTAAATAAATAAAATCTATCTGTGGTCTGCCTTTACAGAGCGATTGTTTGTATTGTGCTATGGTCCACATCAGTTACTTTTTATGGCTCCAGTGTTTCACCTGCATTCCTCAAAGGCAAATAACTTGCTACCTCTACTCTAAACTGTTTAAGTCTGTGACCAATAAGGATTATAGATTATTTTTTGTGGAGTGAGCACTGCGCCGTATATTAAAGATGATCCTGTTAAATGATACATTGACTGTAAGGAACCCATCATTTGGTAACTCCGGAGGCAATTTGGCCTTGTGTGCTCTGATCAATTTGGCAACCAGTCATAATGTTGTTGTAATGAAAACTGCTGGCATTTGCTACTAGTGTTCTTCACCACTGTCTCGGAAGAAGGAAATAACGGTAATAACAGGCAAACCAGCTTTAAAAGTGAAGTCTTTTCTTTTTTTCTAAAATGCTGTGTGCTGAATCTAATCTATGCCAATGTGAAGACGTTTGTGTGGATTTCGAAAAACAACAGATACATATTTGGGAAATTAACTGAAACATATTTACAGTAAAGAAATTGTAAACTGTTAAATATGAGAGGATTTGGAGTGGGGCTTTGTTACCTTGTATTTTTTTAAATTTTAAAATAGGGAAATTAGTTTGGTTGTACTGAAAAATAGCCTTCAGAACTAACATGAAAAATGATCGTGATAAGATTGTGGATCGTGATATGATATTTTTGCCATATCGCCCACCCATACTTCTACTCTACTTCATGGGTATATCTTGCAAGAGTTTGACCCGTATGATACAACCGGTACTGCCTACATTAAGTTAGACGTGCAATTTATCTCTGTATCTGTACCTTCTATTATGAGTGCCGTGGAGACCACAGGAGACGTTTCTTTCTGTCAGGATCCAGGATTCCCCTGTCTGTTGTGGTGTGCCATGTGCTCTGTTTGTCCTCTGCCTTCAGACACCTCCCAGGGCCGCACCCTTAATCGTGCACGGCTGAGGACACTCAAGCTGATCACCTCCTGCAGCCTGACACACCAGACTCAGGGCCCCTTAATGAGTAGCCTGCCACTATATAAACTCTGGTCCTGCAGTCTGGGAGTGTCAGGTCGTACCGTCTTCAACCCGCTGAAACCCTGTGGATTACACTCCACGGCTCTGCCCTCCTTGTGTTTGTGGATGCGCGCCGCCGCTCTGCTCTCGTTGTGGTCTACGGATTACACTCTGTCGACTCCAGTATCGAGCCACGGGACTTCACGCCGTCAACTCACCAGCCCTCCAGTGTCGAGCCACGGGACTCACACCATCGATCTGTCAACTCTCCAGTGTCGAGCCACGGGACATCACACTGTCGATCTGCCACTCGGGTGTCGGACCACGGGCTCCACACCTGCACCCACCTGTCTATAAATAAAACCTGTTTAACATTCACTTCTGTCTCCTGTGGTCTTGCGTTTGGGTCCTATCTGTGAACTCCCGTGACAGAACGACCTGACCATAATGGACCCAGCAACCACAGGAGCAGCTACGCTGGCCGGATATAGCACGCAGCTGGAGGCACACCAGCAGAGGCTCATGGAGATGCGTCAAGCCCTGCAATCCATGGAAGCTGAGGTCTCTGAGGGGGACCCAGCAACCACAGGAGCAGCTGCGCTGTACAGCACTACCAGGCTGCTGGAGGAGACGAGACGTTCCCTGGCGAAGATGAGACGTTTCGCTGCTGAGGTTTCTCGGGTTGGCTGGTGCGGGCAGGAACTAGCCCGGACAGTCAAGTCTCCACCAGTTCCAGCACCCGCACTATTCCCGCCTGTCCTCGCTCCGCCGGTCTGGGAATCCCCCGTGCCGGCTCCGAGTCCCTATGATGGAACACTGGGGAAGTGTCAAGGCTTCCTGGTGCTATGCCAACGGGTGTTTGACCGACAGCCCCTGACTTTCGCCTCAGACAGGTCCAAGGTGTCTTACGTGGTCTGCTTACTGCGGGGAAGGGCTTTGGACTGGGCCATGTACACAGTGAGCAGCGACCAGCCTAATACTGTGGGGTATGTGGACTTTGTGACTGCTCTGATGAGAGTTTTTGACCCTCTGGGGAACTCTGAGTATCTGGTCAAGCGCCTTCTCAGCCGGAGACTGAGCCATGCAGGGGTAGCGGAACACTCAGTGGCCCGGTCGACTCCGGCTCCCCGTAGTCAGACTGCACTGCAGCCGGCTCCTGTTCCTGTCACCTCTTCGCCGCAGCTAGCTCCGGTTCCTACCGCCTCTGCGGCACAGCTTTCGCCAGTCCCGGCCGCCGCCGTCTCCGTACCGCGGCGACCTCCAGTCCCGGCCGCCGCTGTCTCCATACCGTGGCGACCTCCAGTCCCGGCAGTCGCAGTGCAGCAGCGACCTCCAGTTCCCGCCGCTGTCATCCCGGAGCAGCAGCGACCTCCAGTTTCCACGGCTGCCGTCCCAGATCAGCAGCGACCTCCAGCTCCCGCCGCTGCCGTCCCAGAGCAGCGACCGCCAGTTCCCGCCGCTGCCGTCCCGGAGCAGCAGCGACCTCCAGTTCCCGCCGCTGTCATCCCGGAGCAGCAGCGACCTCCAGGTCCTGCCGCTGCCGTCCCGGAGCAGCAGCGACCTCCAGTCCCAGCTGTGGTCTCGGAGCCGCAGCTATCCTCGGACCTCGCGGCCGCGGAGCCAGAGCCGCTCGCTGGTCCTGCCACCGCAGCTCCAGTTCCTGCCGCCGCAGCGCCAGTTCCTGCAGCTCCAGTTCCTGCCGCCGCAGCTCCAGTTCCTGCCGCCGCAGGGCCAGCTCCAGTTCCTGCCGCCGCAGCTCCAGTTCCTGCCGCCGCAGCTCCAGTTCCTGCCGCCGCAGGGCCAGCTCCAGCTCCTGCCGCCGCAGCGCCAGTTCCTGCCGCCGCAGCTCCAGTTCCTGCCGCCGCAGTCCCAGTTCCCGCCGCAGCGCCAGCTCCAGTTCCTGCCGCGGCCGCCTCTACGCCAGTTCCTGCCGCCGCAGCGGCAGCTCCAGTTGCTGCCGCCTCTACGCCGCAGCCCGCTCCAGTTCCTGCCGCCGCAGCGCCAGCTCTAGTTCCTGCCGCTGCCACCTCTACGCCGCAGCCCGCTCCAGTTCCTGCCGCCTCAGCGCCGCAGTCCGCTCCAGTTCCTGTCGCCGCCTCCGTGCCGCAGCCTCTCCCACACCCGGCCGCCGTCCCAGAGGCGCAACGACCTCCAGTTGCCGTCTCTGAGCGGCAGCGACCTCCAGTGCCCGCTGCCGTCTCTGAGCAGCAGCGACCTCCAGTGCCCGCTGCCGTCTCTGAGCAGCAGCGGCCTCCAGTGCCCGCTGCCGTCGCGGAGCAGCAGAGACCTCCAGTACCTGCCACTGCGGCACCAGCATCCTATTCTCCAGAGCCCTTCCGCCCGCCCGGCCGCCCGCCGGAGCACCCGGGGCCGGAGCCCTTCCGCCCGCCCGGCCGTCCGCCGGAGCACCCGTGGCCGGAGCCCTTCTGCCCTCCCGGCCGTCCGCCGGAGCACCCGTGTCCGGAGCCCTTCTGCCCTCCCGGCCGGCCGCCGGAGCACCGGGGGCCGACGCTCTTCGGCGGCCCCGTGGCGGGTCAGATCCTGTCACCCCTCCTCCGGACCCCCGCCGCCCACCCTAGTCGGCCTTATAGCTGTGGGGACATCCCTCCTCCGGACCCCCTCCACCCGCCCTGTGTTGGGTCTTGTGTTACGTCTGGAATCCGTGCCTTAAGGGGGGGGTACTGTCAGGATCCAGGATTCCCCTGTCTGTTGTGGTGTGCCATGTGCTCTGTTTGTCCTCTGCCTTCAGACACCTCCCAGGGCCGCACCCTTAATCGTGCACGGCTGAGGACACTCAAGCTGATCACCTCCTGCAGCCTGACACACCAGACTCAGGGCCCCTTAATGAGTAGCCTGCCACTATATAAACTCTGGTCCTGCAGTCTGGGAGTGTCAGGTCGTACCGTCTTCAACCCGCTGAAACCCTGTGGATTACACTCCACGGCTCTGCCCTCCTTGTGTTTGTGGATGCGCGCCGCCGCTCTGCTCTCGTTGTGGTCTACGGATTACACTCTGTCGACTCCAGTATCGAGCCACGGGACTTCACGCCGTCAACTCACCAGCCCTCCAGTGTCGAGCCACGGGACTCACACCATCGATCTGTCAACTCTCCAGTGTCGAGCCACGGGACATCACACTGTCGATCTGCCACTCGGGTGTCGGACCACGGGCTCCACACCTGCACCCACCTGTCTATAAATAAAACCTGTTTAACATTCACTTCTGTCTCCTGTGGTCTTGCGTTTGGGTCCTATCTGTGAACTCCCGTGACACTTTCAGTGGAGAAATAATGAAGAACCTGTGATCTTCATCTGCCTCAAGCCTCAAACATCTCCCGAAATCTGCTGTTTGATGACTTGTTTCAATTACAGCTCCAGGGTCCTGACTTTGGGTCGGGTTTGTGACTTTAATAACTGCAGTGCATGTCCCCTCCCTTCCCATCTATACTCTGTCTCGTCTATTGCTTGAAAGAAATAATGCAAGTGACGTATCAGAGTAGAAGGGAAGAAAAAGAATAGCCCCTCTTTAGTCTGAAGAAATGAATGATGTGGAAAAAAATGTAACTTTCATTCCTTACTCAAGGAATTTATAAAGAAGTCAAGTGGAATCAGACGTTTGGCACATAATTTGCATTTGTGTTTACTATAGAGATAACAGATATGACAGAGTATTGTTACGCCAGACAATTATGACACTTGACCGAGAGAGAGTTCAATGAGATTATCTGGATTCTTCTTCAAACATTGACCTTATTTTGGCTCCTACATCGTTGGTCTTTTAACCCCATATTCTGCATCTTCTCCGTCTCTAGTCCACCCACACACCCATGATTTATGTTTGATAAATTGACAATCTGTACATTCTGAATTCTGCAGCATTTCAAAGCAGACCTCATCTGTCTCTTCTTGCTGACTACTCTTTTGTCCGTGTGCTTTTCCAACCATTACACACTCGGGGCATTATTGTCTTTCACTGAGACAGGATCACATCTGACAGCTGTAATTATGTCTTCACTGAGCACTGGACTGTAGAGTGAAGGTTTCAGGCTGTGGTTGGAGTTCATTTCAGTCTGTGATAGCAGCTATTACTGAAATTAAATAGAGCCATTTGGGCTCTTGAGCCTTTCTTGCCATTGCAGTTTATATCCATTTTAATTTCCATGCTGTAATGTTCAAGCTGTAGTGTGGCACATCACTTTGGAGATGACGGCAGTGTGAGGATGCAGCCATCCTGATCAAAAGATGATGAGCCGTCCCCATTTAGCTTTAATTGAATTGTGAGTATTTTTGTGTGTAGAAGGCTGTAGAGTAAATTAGCTCAATTAATGATATTGTTCGTCTATGTGAAGATATTTTGAATTATATTAGCCTTTAATTACAATTGCAAAGACAAACTGAACAATGTTGACATAATTATGCAGTGTAATATATGTACAGGGTTTTCAAACTCAAAATTGCTTCAAAGGTATGAACTATAAATTTCTCGTTTGTACGAGTGGTTCTTGCATAAGGCCCATTGTTCTATTCAGCCTTCAGCTAGGCTAGGGGTACTCAGAACTGTAGACCGTCAGCCTGCCTTTAACCTGATGGTATGATCGTTGTATGCATCACACGTGATTGGTTGCACCCATGCCCACATCAACACAGAGTTTGATTGCATGTGTGCATGCAGCAGTGTGAAGAGAAAATGGAGGAGAAAGAGAAAAGCCCTGCAGGAAAGATGTGATGCAGATATGCTCGTATATGGTCAGTGGTAAAAGACAAACACACACATGCCAGCCGGAACCGCCCTCAGCAAAAAAATTATAACTGGGATTAAATATGCTCCATGTAGGAAAGTATAAATGCATGTGCATGGACATACATTTGAGAATAAAGAACTGTCTACTCTTTTTCTATCAGGTGAAAGTCCATATGCACATACTGATATTTACAAAGGAGCTGTTTCAGACTATGTTGAGCTGATGGTTCACGATGAGCAACACAAGTCCGAAATGTCAGGTGCAAACAACATTCCAAAAGTGCACAAACATTATAGATATGAATAGCTGTTATAATATGTCAGTGTTGTGTTTCCAGCTTGTTGAGTTGCGTTTATGTTGAGCACAAATACATGTTTAGATGTACAGCAGCAGATGTATGTGAAAACTCTGTGCACATATTCTGCAAAGTTAAGGTGAAACAAGTGAAGTGACAATAAGCAAAACAAGAGAGGATACGTGTGAGTGTTTAGTAGATGTGTTTGTCCCATTATCTTTGGGAAGAAGAAAAAATACTGGATTCAGAAAATGGCGGGTTGTGCATCATACAAAATACGCATGAACCTCAATGCTTCTTTCTCCATTTAGGCTTAAAAACAGAAGAAAAAAAGGTGACCGCTTCAAGATGACTGATGGATTGATGGTGAAGCACAGGAGGGAACAAGATGTTCAGTCAGACTAAATATGATGACTTTTGTAGAGTTATTGTATCTGACTGCTAATTACTGGCACATTCATAGTGCCAAACCCAGCAATAATTTCTCAACCGCTATTTAACATCTCAGACAGCCCCCCCCCCCCACAGATTTATCAAAGCAACATTCAAATGTTTATCAATTAATTTATTGTGCTGTTGAGTGGTCGCATATTGAGCTGTAACAGCTTATTGGAAGGGGAGGCTGACTTTTGTTCAAAGCCGGAACTCATTACTCAACAGGATATTGATCACAGCTCAAAGCTCTGTGACATGTTTACCATCAGTGTCAGCACGGAGTGATCCAGGTGGAAGAAAATAAGAATAAAGAGCAGAATTAATGAAAGAATCGGAGGTTCTTTTCTCCCAGGTCTCGCTTCCACTTTTCAGAGCCTTCTAATATTCTCAAAGAACTGAGGAGTAAACATTCATTGTGTTCGTCACAACAACAGGAGAAACTTTAGCTTTAGACGCGTTGTCACCGGAAGTAGAGTTTGGTTAAGGCAAGGGGTGGTGCCTGGGGAGAGAGCAGGAGGCAGGACATGAAACAGATTACTCTGCTGTCTGGTTCGCAATTTGGTCATAAACAGCAGAGTATCTTGCCATTCCGTGAATTTGTCTGACGACTGTACGTCTGTGTTTTCCAGACACAGGACAACCCTGGCAAAGGGCCAACTCCCAACTCCCACTGGAAATGCGTTTGACTTCGTGACGAGTACACGGACACAAGTTACACAAGGACTGGATGGCTCGTATCAGTAACCCTGGTACACCATATTCCCACAGTAAACTCCACATATATGGTTTTTACCTTTTATTTTTCCCTTTCTAACCTCTTCCCATCTTCAGCCTTTGCCTTTTCCAGTCTCTCTTGCTTTCTGTTATAAAATCAAGTCAAGACTATGTTTTTCAAAAAGATATTTAGGAGATGACACTTACCACCAGAGACCATCAGTCATGCCAACCCCTATATTAAGAAGCTCCCCGCTTGCAGGTGAAATGAAGAGCTGAAGACACTGATGAACCACTGAGGTAAAAATAATCCTGTTGTGGCTTTTGACAAGGCAACAGGGAAGATAACTGCAGCATTGATTGGGCTTTCAAATGCAGGGCAAATCAATCTGTATAACCCTGAAGTTTGTTGTGAATGTCAAGGTCTCCTGGGGATGACTTCTTATGTTTGTGGTGACGACTTGATCTTTCCTATAGTCAGTCAAGAAATTCCACTTGTACATAAGAAATATAAAAAACTGATCCCTTCCCCTCTATTATACCAAAGTCATCATGTCTCTCGTCATCTCACTACTTTCGGCTCTCGACCCGTCAGTCAGTCAAATTACGTTAATCCCTCTGAGTTTTAGTGCATCTATGGAAGACTTCTCGCAGGTGAGATGTGGGAATAGATTAAAGGGCCAGTGTGTAGCATTTCACAGGATATATTAGCATAAATGGAATAAAGTATTCATGACTATGCAATAAGTGTGTAATAACCTAAAACTAAAAATGCTGTGTTGTCTTTATCTTACAATGTTAGCTTACAATTGATGTGGATGATCAGCAGTGGTTCCTTTTAGCCATTGTTGCTTTTTTCTAACCTTAGTAACCAAGAGGTTATTTCCGTGTAATGGCTACAAAGATCCTGAACCTCAACAAAGCAGTCATTTTAACAAAAACCTTTCCCTCAACCTAACCACATAGTTCGGATCATGTCATTTTAACAGTGAGTTGTAAGGGTTTTGGAAGGTATTTACGAATGATGTTGTGCGATAATGGCGTCAGATCAGATTATGCTTTTTGTTCATATATTATTGTTTTCCAAAATATAAAAAAACAGCTTTACGTACACCATTCATTTATAAATATGTGTAGAATTAAAGTTGCCTTTAAAAGAAAATGAATAGATTTTAAAACACAATAGTGTATGTGTACATTGAATGTGAGTTTCTCACAGTGCATTCAAGCAAGCAGGCACTGTCCCCCTGTTTGTGTGTGTGTGTGTGTGTCCAGGTGTGTGTAAGTGCTTGTGTGAGCACACGTCCGCCTCCTCGAGGGAGATAAGGTAGCGTCATTCTGCTAGCATTCACTGGCAACAAAAGGAGAATTGCATGTTCTGATGCACGCTCTCTCCTGTTTTTTTCTGTTGTGTTAACTCTTAAAAGGAAAGGAAATGAATTCTGGACACATCCACTGACGATGGAAAGATAAACACAGCCGTGTAATTAGAAAATGTAACCACTGATTCTTTGTCATGTTTAAACACACAGGGTATTGAGATGAAAGGAAAATCACCTTCTGTCCTGCCCCAGACTCTCCTGTTTGTGGCATCCTTCGGCGGCATTGGTTTGGTCTCAAGAAGCAAGTTCAAGCCGAACTGCAGGTAGTGAGACACTCTGACTTGGTGATAAAAAGACTATATTTGGTTGTGATACAAAGCCACTTGGAATGAATCAACACTTTCTTTATTGTATGTAAGAATTCATGAATTTTTAACAAACCAGTTTTAACATAAAGCCATTTAAGAAAGAAATGAAACCTATAAAGAACAACAAAATTACGAAGTCAATTTCCAATAGAATATACGACTCGGAATTGGGACTGAAAGTGGTAAGAGCAGTGTTTCAGCAGCATCCATTGCCCAAGCGCCCTCATGAAACAATCCTGCAACTACTCCAAGTCACGCTAAGCAGGCATCTTTCAGCGCCAGGCATCTTTCAGATTCGGCCATTTTCAAACCCACACGCACGCCTTGCTCAAGCACACTGGAAGCTACGGGCTCCAGCAACACGTGTCAATTTCCGCTCATTACGTGCATACAGTCTTTTGAAATTAAACTTCCGTCTTTACAGGAAACAACTCACTTAGGTTTAGGCAACGCAACTAATTAGTTAGGTTGAGGAAAAGGTCATTGTTTGGGTTAAAATGACTACGGAAGTGTCGTTACTGAAGTACCCAAGTTGCGTGACAAATTAATCAATGATGACTTCTTGTTTCACTTGCGGTGTTTTCAAAGTCATTTTAATAAGCGAAGACAGATTCTATATTCTGTTCAGAGGCTGTGGGAATCCTAATTACCTGGATGAACCCTGGTACGTACGTGGTTACACCTGCCTGTTTATTAGAAATCTGATGCCTGATTAGGCAGGAGTCACAGATGCATGCAGGTGTACATCTGTGTGTTTCATTCCTTGTTTAGCACTTGGAACACTAACCTGGATATGTGTTTGTGTGTGTGTGATTACTAATGTATTTAACACTGTAACAGTACAATTAAAAAACGCATTTGCTCTTTACTTCTGTCAAATGCAGCAGTGTCGGAGAAAATAAACAACATACTGTGTCTCCCTACTCATAACAACATATTGCACATGAACTATTTCTCATACTTAAAAAGGAACAGTGTGTAACATTTAGGTTGATTAATTGGCAGAAATAGATTATAATATTGACAAAAAATGTTTTAATCATTGTATAATCATCTGAAAGAAAAAATCAGCTAAATGATCAAAGATCGGGATGTTTTGGTGTCTATCATCACGCTGCAGCGCACATCTGCTCTGCTTTCTCTGTCGGGCTGATCTCCTCCAACTACACCAACACACACAGACACAAGCACAGACCCGCGATGTGTCAGCGTGCAGGTGAACCAGGTGAAGCGAAGATTACTCGAGTTGACGCCGAGTTCGCTCGTTAAGTGGAATAAAATATTTGGGAGTAAAAAGCCAATGTTCAACAACCACGGACATGTAAACGAAAAAGAAACTGCTCTGTCCGCAGCCACCACCACTACGTTTACACAAGCACAACATGCACGAGCTGCCAAAAGCTTGTACATAGTTCAAATGATGTTAGTTGTCTTCAGAAATATTTTGCTCATGTGTTTATTCATTTGAATTTTATGAAAATACATTTTTTGATTTCTTTTATAAATGGCACAATTTCGATACTTTTATCAATTGTTATGATTTTAGAGATCTCAGATATTTGAGGATACTTCAGAATAAATAAAATAAATAATCAAGAAAAAAAGTAATAATAGAAATAAAGAAATTACATTACAATAAGCAAATATACCAATGTAGGCAACATCAGTTAATTTATATTGCAGAGTTAGATTAATGTGAAAAGTATGTCGTTCTCACCATTAAACATGGCATCGGCAAATACCTGCGAGACTATTTGGTAACTTTTAGGTATAATAGTTACATACAGTCTTTAGTCTTTGGCAAGGCTTGACCTTTTAGTTAGTGAGTATGTGTGCAGAAGCTAATGGGTTTGCCACTGAAGACGTGCTGGGCAGTGGAACAAACAGGTGTTAACCTCAGCTCTTAATGTTACCAAGGACGTGGCTTGTAGCAAGGTCTCATCTGTTTCCTTGACGACTGGCGACAGTCAGTCGTTCAACCGTGAAACAGGCTGATATTAAAAGGAAAGCCTGATCATTTGAGGCTTTCAAAGAGTAGACTACTGGTCCACTTGTCAATTAAATGATGAATTTGTGTGGATTACAATGTCCATTAAATTAAAGTGTAAAAGAAAAACTTGTACTGTTACATTTTCTCACGAGGCAACATTATTTTAATCAGTATTGTTCAGTGAATAAACTCTGTTCAATTTAAAGAGCAGTTTCTGTGATTTATTTTGTGCATGTGTTGTAATAATAGCTGGTCAAGTGCTTGGATTAAACCCTTTACTGTTTACTTTAAATGTGGAATAGTACTTTGACATTTTGAGTGCACAGGGTGTTTGGAAATTTTGGTGGGGCCAATATTCATACAAGAAAATTGTATGATGCAATCCAAACCTATCATCACTCAATATCACATTGGACCATACTCTTACAACTGTGTGCGAGTGAGAGAGAGGAGACACTGTGATTGCTGTGACCAATGTATCACCAACAGCAGTGATAATAATGCCATCACACAAAAGGTGTATTTGTCATCTGTTGAGCAACAGATCCTTGTAAACATTGTCCATGCAATCCAAAAGTTTGTTTTGAATAATGCCTGAAGTGCCCTTAAAATAGGTTTGAGCATCGTAATGGTTCCTTAGCCTGAAGTCTACCTCGTAATTCGTCTCAATTATGCCTCTAAAAATGCCATGGTTTAACGAGCCGGCAGAGTCGTTTTGTCCAATCAAGGCAATCTCACACTTTCGCACCGTCAAGCTGAGAGAAAACGTTGGTAGTAAGCCTAACTTGATTGCATTATCCACATTCGATGCACAACTCTGGCTCTCTGGCTCTCTGAAAGATGTTTCTAGTCTTCAAAGTCACTTGCTGGCAGTTTCCCCTCCGAAAAGAAGACATGGAAAGCAGAACAGGGCATTAATTTAATATGCCAGCAGTTAACCAAGTTCTTTGTGAACCACTCATGTTCTTTAAAAATCCTTTCCTTTTTAAGACGTGATTTTTGCTCCAGGGATAAAGTGCTAAATCGTACTGTAGCTAAATAATCAGTATGAGTCATCACTACTGTTGCAACGTTAATGCAAGTAGGCCTACAATATCAGTCCCTCTTTAGCTAGCTAGCAAGACGTGTACACCCTTGCACCTTTGAAATCAACTAATGGGATGGTTCTAGGGCCTGTGGCCATTAGGCCCCACTCACGATCTGAAAGTTCATGTTGAACGCACACACGCATGCGCATGTGTCTTGTCGGTCCAGATTAGAGCAGTAGGGCCAGGTCTGCCATGGCGCACCAAGCTGAAACGGACAAGCAGCATCAGGCACGACGACTAATTTACACACACTACAAGAGATTTATTTCAGAATATTACGAAAAATTGCAAAAGAAATTGTGAAGTAGACAAAGTTTGCCATTATTGTGTCTGAAATAGTGAAAAGTCGATAACTTATTCTGTACAACAGCGCCCTCTGGTGGGGTAATGCCTCATACAAATACGCCAATGCTCTCCTCCCTCTCTTCCTGGGGCTAGCGCACCGCTTTAGGCCGGTCTGGCTGAGTGGTTGGAAGATTTAGTGGGCAGTGTTCGTCTCAAGATCCAATTCTCATACTTTTTTTTGTGAATCTACATGCGTCTTTTGCCACCACCATTGAAAGAATGGTTCGATTCTGAATCTAATCTGGAGATGTTTCTAACCCAGACATTTAAGGAAATGGGAAAATTTGCTTATCTCAGTTGCTGGAACGCTACAGGATCAGGAAACCTTTTCTTTGAAAGACAAGAGGCACCATCTGTTATGTTTAACAAAGATGAAATGATAACATTAAAACATTTTTTAGCATTTAAGGATTATAATCACTGTTCTGTCCTATTTTTGTTATGTTCACTGTCTTTTCTCAAGATTTCATCTTAGTGGAAAAGTTCCAGGACCAATTAATAATATCAGTCTTTGCTGTTATTGAACTGTTGACAGAGTTACCAAGCTGGATAATGGCTAAATCCCCTGAAAGAGCAACCCATTTGCTGAAGCAAAAGACATCCAAGGAAGAGCTCAGCAAACATGTAGAGAGGTTTGATGTGGTTCAGAGTTTTAATAGACGTAGAGATTTGAGTCGTATTTTGGATGATTTTCTAGATTTGAAAACTGCCTCAGTCACAGTCTGTGCCATCTGAAACACAGACACGCACGTATGCACACACACACACAGCTGTCAGGTTAACTTTGTGTTTCATCCTGACTGACCAATGCAGACACTCTGTGCCATCTGCCAATCTGCGACCTTGAGACTAATGTGAATGAGTGCTTGTGTCTGTGTGTACTTGTGTGTGCCTAT
Organism: Melanostigma gelatinosum; assembly: GCF_949748355.1. Classification (NCBI taxonomy): domain Eukaryota; kingdom Metazoa; phylum Chordata; class Actinopteri; order Perciformes; family Zoarcidae; genus Melanostigma; species Melanostigma gelatinosum. The sequence goes on along the minus strand of NC_136641.1, from coordinate 19,122,150 downwards.
TTATGTGAGTGGGAAAAAGTGTGTGACATGTGTTTGAGTGCGTGGAAAAGCTACAAGGTGGGAAGAACAAGGTGACATGATAGGGGGAAAAACCTTTCACACACAGCAGAACTTCCTGACCTCACACTCACTCTTCCCTTTCCTCCAAATCGGTCTTCTTCCATCCTTCCCTCATTAGTTTTTGGGTGATATTTTTCCTCGTCATTTACTTTCTTTTTTACAACTTTTTCTTTTTCTTCTTTAAAACATTTCCCCTTTGATCTCTTTTCTTTCTTTCCTCTTACCTTCTAATCTTTTTTCTTTTTCTTTCAAACCTATTATTTCTTCCAAACTCTCTCTCTCTCTCCTTCACCCTTCCTTGTTATTCCTTGTCTTTTATTTTTTTTATTTCTTACCCCCATCCAACCTGTGTTTCTCCCCTTTTCTCTACCATCCTTCTCTTTGTCTCTGCCTTTCTTTCCTAATTTCTTCTTTTCTTTTCACAATTCTCATGGTAAAAATATTTATTAATATTCGGTCCAGAATTGCTTTGGATTTGGTTGTTAAAGATGTCATACTTACCCTTGATTGCACCATTTGAACAAGCTGGTCGGAGCCAGTATAATTGCCACCTAATCAGTGGTAGTTTTTGAATAATGCCACAGAAAGACTCTCTTTCGAGCTGCATGGATATCAGGATTATTAAAGTACATTTAAATGAAAATAAGCAGTCGAAAATAGTTATAAACCTGAAACAAAAAAAAAAAACGACATTTTTTTAGAAAAATAACCTGAAATAATATTGTGGCTAAAATATATTACTTCCGAAAAAATTTGAAAATGAATCAACTCTTGTGACATTTAACCACAGAAATTGAGTGGACTTGATATTCCAGGATATTGTATTCTGATATCTAGTGTAGTCTTCTAGAATTAAATAACGAGCATGATTTCTAATGCTAACCAACTGAGGTCAAGATGAAATTGCAGGTTCCAAGTTTTATTCTGGGTGTGGAAGTGAGAGAGTACTCCAGTTGATTGCACATTATGGCCACTCTTACACTCCAACCATAGAGCCTACAACATTCTCAGACCTTTTCACTGTATCGTTTTCAGTCAGATATACAACTGCTAGAAAACATCTTTTTGTTCTATCGTGGCAGGTTGTGCAGCCGTTGCGTCTTTAAGCATGGACCATCCCGACCAAGCCTCTATCCCGTCCCCGTTCAGTCAGGAATACCACAGAAATTGAAGCGGGATATTTTTTTGTCCTTGTAAATTTTATTCTATTGATGCAATATGCACATGAAACAAATTACAGCCATAGCCCATAAAATGAATTTGCTCACATGTAGGTCTATAATAAATGAATAGACTGTGGCCTACGCCAACAGATAAAATAAAATACCTTACTTTGTGGATGTGGTCTTTCTATCAATCTCCTCTGCTGCGTTCGGACTGTCCCAAGACAACACACAAACCTCTACACGCAACAAACAGCACTATCTGTCTGAGAATAATAACTCATGTTGATGCATAATGAATAATGTGGGATTACTATTCCTTTTTTCATGTGCTATTTGGAATTGTTGAGGGTAATGCGTAAAAAAAATACATTTGAATACTGATTTAGACATCGATTACCTTAGCAACGATTACAGCTCCGAAGCATTCGGGTCAGCCTTAACTCGTACGTACCTACATAGTGGGATGAGACTGCAGCCCTCACTGTACGTAATCACATAACACATGCAGACATTATCTCACGGACACCATGGAACACCTTGGCACATGTGAGTGGATGCAGGAGGACAGCAGCTCTGCAGGGTTGCTGTGGGTTTAGAAACACATCCACACATTTTCTTAGCAGAGTTCAAATCAGATTTGGGTTTTAATAATCTTCGTCCCATGGAAGATTAAAAGAAGGGTCCAATTGTGCGTGCGTGGGTATCAATGCTTTGGTAATTTGTTTTTACAGAGACTTTTCAAAAGGTGATGGCTTGAGGGAGAAACAGAGAGGCATGAAAAGAAATGGAGCCATAGGCGCTTTTGTTCCTTTCATTTTCTCACCTGTCCGCCTCCTCTTTTGACACAGATGGCAGTGCTGTTTGCTATGTATGTGATGAGTGTGTATGTATGTGTGTGTAAATTGGTAAGGTTGGATGTCGAGGCTTGTGTACTTGTGAGAACTGTTGGCAGTTTCATGCAGAGTGAGAACATTTCTGCACAGGGAGACAACTTTACTTTAAATAAAGCTGATATTTTGACACTCTCTTTAAGTCTTGGTCTTTCTCCTACTAAAACTAGTCTAGTTATGTTCTCCATGAATAAAAATCTGTGTATACGTGCATACACTTTTGCCACATAAACATGTTTTAAAAGTAATTTTGTGTACTCACCTCTATTCTAAGGAGAAAATAAATAGATATTTTAAGAGTTGTTTTAAGGTTAAGATTTGGTATTTGGTTCAAGGTGCTAGATCCAAGATTGGGAGCATTTGCGATTGTCTCTCAATATGGTGCCTTTGGTAAAAATGCTGAAAAGTGCATACACTGTTCACCTGAGGGCGAACCTGAGAGTGGGTGCTGCGTTGGTGGACAGCATGATCAGCAGTAACCCGCAAATAAGAGCAGTGCAGAGAAGCGGCCGTCAGCTAGCTAGTCGGGCATGTTTTATTGGTGTATTCATGGGGGATTTCTGGGAGTGTAATTTTGCTACCTAGGCTATGACTTCTAATTCCTTTGCACTCCATGTTTGAGATATTAAAACAATGTTCACTTCTGCCAACATGAAACAGATAAAAGATACAAAGTAACAAAGTTAGCTGCTAAAACCCGCTACAAAAGGGAAACATTTAAGGTAAACTTCTGTGGAGGAGTAGATTGTGCTGTGCCCATCTCTAGAAAGAAATCCACCTGCTAAACAACATGAAACGCTACTTAAAGAAGTGGTTCAACAATGTTTCCCATAATTTGCAAGTAAGCAGGAACACAACAGAAGTACACTAACCACTGCGTCTGCTGCACAATGATTCAGAAACTGTCTGATGCGGGTCTTGACACAAGAGATGGTGGTTAAGGTGAAACCTCTCTCCAGAGCTATTGGCAAACGAAACTCAGGGACCAGAGATTTGCAGTACGAATCTAGCGTTATGTGAGATATACAGGACACCAATGAACGTTTTGGTATTTCAAGTAAATCCATGTGCTCATGGTACTGAATAGTTCATGAGCCTTGTTGCCTTTCCAGTACAGTTATGCAGGATTTTATTCGATGTGACTGGAATACAGACAAGACAATTCTCATGAGTGTACGTTTTTTCTGGGGGCCTAAATCTTACCGAACCATCTCCAGTCAGAGAATTGTTTTATTCTTTCAAGGGTCATTTTGTTTCCGACTTGGAAGACACTGTAGAATGATGTTGTCTGGCTGATTGATGCATCAGATCAGAACATTCTTATGTGTTGTTCTGGAGCACAGTTACTTACAATTTTAGATAGATTTATAGCTTCAGTGGAAAATACTGGACTGGAATACTGGACAGTATTGAGAGATAAAAGAAAAATAAAGACCAGCCTTTTCAAAATGATCACCACGACCAGCATATGTTTGTCAGTATTTTAACATTGTGCTATTTCTACTTTTACTTTCATAAAAGATATGAAAACGTCCTCCACCTTTGGCAATCATGATGCGCTCATCTAGTTTTCTGTTTTTCCTCGAAGCTTTTTTATCCCTTTCTGATCTCCTACTTTCCCCCCTCTTTATTCTGCTCGGTCCTGCTCAGTTGTACTTTTTCTCTACGCTGCTTGCGGCCTCTTTTCTACCTGGCACAGATCTTTCTTTCTATCTCTGCAGACCTCGCTTGCCCTCCCCTTACACTCTCTGCCCGTCTCATCTTTGTTTGCGCTCTCATTCTGCCCACACTCCCTTCATCAACGCATCCTTTTATCCTCTCCTCTCAACTCTCATCTTCTCACACGCTCCCCACTCTTTCTCCCTCCCCTTATTTCTATTGTCTGTCTTAACTGTCACTGCCTGTCTTCAAATCAAACATTTGACTCACGACTGAATTTGGGGGTTTATCACCGACAGTTTGAGTGCCGACCTCAATAACTCTCAATTCCATAACTTTTGTACTTGATATGCTTTTTTTCATTTTCCCCCTTATTCCTCAAATTTCTTACAATCAATTCTATTTTTTAAATCTAGTATTAATAAACCTTCTCCTGCTGTGGTCTGATCATATATTAATTAAATTGTGTTCAGTGTGCATTTACACCTGGCATAAACATGCTTATTGGGATACAGATGACGTGCTAATTCCAGTTCAATCAGGGGAGTCTTCATTTAGAGTGAACCAATACTTATATTACTTGCACTAGGTGTACAATAACGTTAACGTTGGCTGAAGATCCGGATGATGGGATGTTGAGTGGGACTTGATGAGCGCAGTCAAAGGAACTTTGGGTACTGGATGTGATGAAGACGAGAGGTGAACGTGTGAAGGAGGGTTGTATCGTCGTCCTACTGGAATGACGACTGACAGCAGACATCAGTTTTTTATAGTTTGACAGCCACGATTATTTTCGGGAGATTGTGACCAAATCTGTCTGGTTTATCTTTGAGTGACTCTCATAGTCAGCTGTAAAAAGCTGTCAAGAGTCTTTTGGAAGTGGCATAAACATCCAGTTCAAAATAAGAATTTTATTAAATAGCTCTTTTATTTTTTGTCTTCATGTAGAAAACTGGTACAATAATATAAAGATAAAGATGGGTTTCTCATATTGGAAAGCAGCATGTTTTTCTCAGTCTACCATCATGTGTTTGCTTTACTCTGCAGATATACTTTACTCTCCTGCTGCTTGCTCCACCCTAAAACCTCTTGATGCAGTTTACCACTGTGCCCTGCGTTTCATCGCAGGAAATAAATGTCATATCCATTACACACTGTAATTTGCGCAAATGAATGTCTCCTACTGAAGGTGCCTCAGTGCATCACTTCTCTTCTACAATTTAATTAGCTATTTTGTACGTTTCTATCCAGATTTGTTGAGCTTTATTATAATCACTGTATTTTATAGGTTTAAATTCCTATCTGTTTTTATCTTTGGATGTATGGGTGTGGGAGACTGGAGAGAATAGGATCCTTGTATTTGCTCTTGTTCATCATTGGATTTTGTATCTGAAGTCTATTTAGTTTTGTTGATTAGAAAAAGAAAAGTTGAAACTAATATCTGGTGAAAGAAAGACAATAACAGCCCAATTTTAAGAAAAGACATCTCCCAAAAATGCGTAAGATTTAACATCGGGGTGCTCTTCATCATACCCTAGTACTACATCTCTAAATTTCACATTACCAGTGAGATTGCAACATGAAAACTTTGCATATTCAGTGTGAAGAGTCTGAACTTAAGACATGCGGCTTGTCTCCTCCTGCTTCAAACATCAATCCACCATCCCTCTTTCCACCTCGCAGCACTGCTTCTATAATCTGATGACTTTGCTCCTGGACACTCAAAGGCTTTTCATTAAACTGGCCTTGGCGTTGCTTCCAGATATCCTCGGCTGCTTCCTAATGAAAAGAGACATTATGAATATGATAAGGGGTTTCATGGCTTTAACACAGTCTGACCATATGATGTCAGGCAGAGATTTTGTGTGTGTACTATTGTGACTTTGTTCGTTCAGGCAGTGTGCACTTTGCTGTTTATGCGGGATGGTATGTGAGTTTATGCAGCTCTCTGTATGAATGGAAATCTTTGTTTTTTTGCGTGTGTGTTTGTTTTTAATTCTGACTTCCATGTCGGTACAAAGAGTTTGCCTCCAGCAGTGCGGCAGCCAGCAGGGAAACAACCATCAGCACAACATGTTTAGCACTCTCCACAAAGCAGTCACTGTAAAGTAAGGAACCTACTGTTTGTGTCTTTGTAATATTCCCACGTCCACCTTACTTTTTGAAAAACAGCTCAATCCTCTTTTGCAAAAACTTCGACCATAAGTTCATACCATACAACAGCAATTCTATAAAGGAACATCAACTGTAAACATTGCTTCTGTCAGCAGCAGCTCATTGGGAGCTGAGTGGATAGAAGCTGGCTAAGTTGCCTTCACCAGGCTGACTGGCAGCACATTTTTCTGGACCGAAATAGTTTTCATGTCGGCTCCATGGGAACATCTAAAATGACCGACAATGGTTACAGCAACTGCAATTCAGCAACTGCATGGCTTATTTCTTGCCTTGATTGATTTGAGAAACACCATTCGGTGACCTATTTCTGTAATGTAATACAAGATTTTTTTTCCAAATGAGCTACAATGTTGGTTCGGTTTGAAAGCTGGGAGCAGACAACCCACAAGAAAAAGCATTTGTCTCATCAGGTGGCGAAAGGGCAGATCATCAAGCATCCAATGCTGGCAAGCAGCGCGATCAAAAACGCCTCTGTGTGGCCACGTATCATAACAATTGCTGCAACACCACACATGGCATTACTACGCTAAATCACAAATCTATTGTGTTGCATTGTGGGTAGTAGGTGCCAGGCTTTAAAAAAAGATGATACTGAGACAACTACTACTTTTTAATCAGAGGTAACATTTATCAATGAGAATTATCTGTTGAACTGCAACACAATTACACATGAACTACTAACATATTTACCTTTCTTAGTGATCCATAGCAACTGGCCCTAATATCACTTTCCCTGCATTAATGTTTGTCAAAAACTCAAGATGGTTTTTATCAAAATGTGCTTTGAAGATCATTTACCTCTTATCAACATGCAACGTTAAGCACTGAAATATATATGAGCTTACATGTCAGCGAGCATAGAACAACCCTTCTTCAATCAAAGGGTTGGAGATGATTCATCAAAAAGGAATAGCTAAAAATATCTAGCTTATATCCTGTGTCCAATAAACTCTTACATTTATCTCTTTTAATTTCCCAATGGGAATTTAAACCAGACAAAAAAAAATCCTACGTGCTGGTAATGTTTGCTTTACTTTATTTGAAACGGCAGACTGCTTAAAAAACCCAGCTGAGCTTTAGCTACAACGTCCTTGGTAAGATGCTGTCATGCTTGTACTTTAATCTGTGTGTGCAAGGAAGCAGCACTGTGTCTTCTTATTTGATTCTGCAGCATTTGTCATGATACCAGTCAAAAACCCCCAATGGCTCTTTTTCTCCGCCACAGTGAGTACGGGGTGAAGGAAAAAAATCACAAACCTGTCAACACCTGTTTCCTTTGATAAAGACTGCCCAGGGCAAAGATCCTCAATCCACCTGATTCTGCACACGTCCTATCGCTGAGTTCTACAGGTGTTCACACCCGAAGTTGACTTCCAAAACTGAGGGCCGAGGCAGAGATATCCATTTAGTTCTGGTCCATTAAAGTTAATACTTTTCTTTAAGAAAGATGATTCCCCACCATAAAGCCAGAGCCGACGTCTTCACGTCTGTTTGTGATACCAGACCTATAATTGGACCCCCTTTGAACAAACTAATTTGATCTAGTGTCTTCGTCAGAATATAAAGCACATTTTGTCCTCTCTTCTTGAATCCCAGGACAGCAACTAAAAGAAGTCGCGGTCGGTGAGATTGATCGTGTGCAAGTGTGTCCGGTTAGAGCGACAGAGGGGAGTGTGCTGTGTGTATTCTGTTGAGGGCATGGTTGTTGCGTTGTGTGAATGGTTTGCAGACTCTTTCTCTGCCTGTGTATCTGTTTCTGACAGTGTACTTTAGCTGCTCAAGCTTAACCCAGTTAATTGTGTATTATCCCTCATTACAGGGGCTAATTACGCACTATACATTTGAACTTTGGCTAATTCTGCTTAGGCACTCATAGCTTTCTCCCTCTTTTAGTGACTGTCTCGCTAAATCAAGACAGTAAGCTACAGTTCTTTAGCTTTGCGATGGCTTCCCACTTTCCCTCAATGCCAAGTCTAAATATCAGAGGACTCCTATGATAACTTTAGTTTCTCCCAAATTGATTATGTTGTTGATAGTGCAACAGGCTTACTGCAATGACACTTGACTATATTAGCCCTCTAAAAAGGAGATACCGGTACTAAAACAAAGGTAGTTAGCACCATTGTTTAAACATCAAACGTATGTGTGATAATGGTAGTCCCCATAGTAGCCATGTCATTGTGGTGAGACCACGTTTTGAACTTGACCTCACTGTATAAATTGACTTGTTGTGCTGTGTGTAGCTTTCCATACCTACAGCTCTCTGTTTATTCGCCATTTGATGTGAAAGAGAAAACTGCTATTGGTGGGTTGTGTTGCTGCACACATATAAAGCCCACAAAGAAGCTAATAACCCAAGGTTGGTGGTGATGTGCACAAATTGTCACGGAAAACATTTTAGACAGGCTTAGTTGTCGCATGCAAGATAAAATGAACAAGTCTCTTAAAAGGAAAAGCTTAGATTCTGTTTGACAAACAGCGAGCAAAGGCTGTGATCTCCATGAACTCCTGTTTTTGAAGGTCACTTGTCACACGTTGCTGTCAGAAAATAGAGTGCCAACAGCTCAGAACTATTTCAAAGAGCGTGTCAGCTTAAAGTGGGATAGAGGAGGAAGACACTTGCTGAAATAATGGAAACACTTAAATACAGTTCAAAAGAAAATATGAATAACATAACGTAAAGGACTGTATGATTTTTGTTGTACGGCAACTACAAAGCTCTTGGTTCCTTTTTGTCCAAAAACACAATCGCTCAATTCATACTGCTTTCTGTTTTGCGTGAAGATCTTAACATCTCCTATGTGCACAGAAAAGGAAGCAGTTATGTTTTTCCTGATAACGTTTTTACGAGTCCTTTTATGTCCTCCACTAAAAAGTCATTACTACCATTATTTCTATATGATGGGTTCAATCCCACAGTGTGAACCATTTTCAGTTTGTTGAAAATAACTGCATCTTCTCTGACAGATAACAGCTTGCTTATGTGGTTCAGTTATCTCCACTAACACAGCGAAACATCTGGTTGTTAAATGCAGAATTAAAATGTCCTCTGCTCTATTTCCCCCTGAAGAGAGGAGAGCAGCTTGCCTCACTTCACACACCCTGCCGGGAAGATCGCCTCCTTGTATGTGAGATAATAGTTTTAACTGCAGTGGTTAAAGTATGTGTGTGTGTTTGTGGGATCCGCTATGACAGGGTGACAATATAAGCCATTTGAATGATCACTAAGAGTTCGTGTATGTGTGTGTGTTGATGTGTTGAAACATTAATAGGGTGAGTCACAAAGGTTCTGGGTAGCAATGGGCAAAGGGTAGCTGTGTGTGTGTGTGTGTCCAACTTGACCGTTGTCTCCAGTGTCCGGGCTTGTTAAATAAACTATTTAGCCCTAATACAGCCAATACTTTCTTCATCGAACCTTCTCTCCCTCAGCCTCTTTTCTTTGTTCCGTTTCCCATCTGCATCTCTGCTGTCACTTTCTACATTTGTTTTAATTTTTTGGTTTATTAAACATTAATAGATATTACTGTAAATGTGTCAGTGTCAGCCAGAATGCTCTTCTTAAGTCAGCTTTTCATCCTCATCCTTATGTATGAGCCTCTCACTGTCCCTCAGCAACAGGGAAAACATTGCGCCTCATGGAATAACCCAGCAAGCCGTCAGACAGCCAGGAGTAAGCTGTAGTGGCGTAACCTTATCTCGGCTCTCCTCCCTGGTGGCAGGGAGTCTGCTTTTGTTGATGTTTGGTTCAGCAGGTCTTGCAGAGCTGTTGGAGGGGTATGCTGTCTCCAAGCTGAAGTTTTTCACTGATGGATTGTAAATTTCATTACCTTGAAACAATTATTTGACTCCCTCTCTTTGCAGTCATTGATCACCCTCCGGTGATTTCTGAAAGCAGGACTTAAATTTGGGGAACATACACAATTTATTAATTTATACACAAGTGGCATTCATCATGTTAACGTTATCTAGCATTGGCTGATTATGACATGGCACACTTATAAGAGTCCATCATATGAAAAAAAGGAGAAGGTAAAAATAAAAAGACAAAAATGTTCTTGCATGAGTTCCACTGTGTTTGATTTTTTTACAGACAGACTGATACATGCAAGACGTTGCCATTTGGCCACATAGACTACGTCACTGCTGCTTTCTTGTCATCTCTCAATTTTCCTTCATCTAGAAGCCAGAGTGATGCAAAAAGAGATGAAGGAGGCATGGAAGAAAATGTTACAGGGAGAAAGTCAGACTAGTCTGGAAGAGAGGCTTATGTGGTGACTCATGTGGTGACTCACTCAAGAAGCTGCATCCAATCAGAGCGGAGACCAACCAGAGTCACTGCCGTGGTGGTGATAAGAGAGCTGTTCAAACTTTAAATTGGGAGGCCCTGCAGTGAAAGTGAACTCTCGTAATTCTTTGAAGAAGAAACAGAACTTTCTTTCTCTGAAAATGAAAAGTTGAAAGGGTTCAGATTTTTCAAGTCTGTCTCATCACAATACTCACATATCCATATGTAGCATACCGTTACTGCATGCATCACCAGCATGCTGGTGATACAAATGATCTTTCCTGCTAAATATCCTACATATACATTTTGGAACATGCCCACAGCCCACCCAAAAAAGATAGTTTACAGCTTCTCTGACTGTCTCTTTTCCGCTGTTCCCCGATTCCGAACAATATCTTTTACATTTTGCACAGTTCTTTGTGCTAAGACTTGTCCCTCCACCAACCTGCAGTGACTGCATTCATTCTTGGTGGCCAGGTAACCTTTACGTATGTGATCTTTGAAATGGCACATTACAGCTGCAACCTCAGCCTTGGACCACGCTTTCTTCCTCACTCTTCTGGACCAAGCATCTTTTCCTGGAAGATATACAAGAATGATCACACAAACAGAAAACTAAATGTATTGGCAAAATGAAGCCATCAACTGCGGAATGTGTTAAGCAGTCAGACTTTCAACAAATTACCGTGATAACATCTTTGCTGTTCACCTTTTTGAAGTGGCTGAACCTTTTAATATTTCAATGGAATAAGTCATTACAGTGCATGGCGAACACGATTTAAGTTGTTTTGGCTCTGTATTCCAACACACTAGATTGGAAATTATAGATAAAAAATGAATATTGAGTTAAAAATCCCAGTGAAGCGTATTTATCTTCTGTACTGTGACCAATGAAACAGAATATTTGAGCTGTGTACAGTTACAAGAGGGATCAAATTCTTCACATTTGAATATACACACATACATACACACACACATACTCTTTGAGGAATGCCAGTAATTGATGTCCATAATAATGCCACTTCAAAAATAGCTTGTTTTTTTCCCTCTGATCACAACTAATTAACTCCTTCTCAGAAACCAAATAATGTGTCCGGGGGTGGTTGGTTTTGTGTGCTTGGGAAGTGTCAGAAGAAGAAAGGATCAGTCCAGAAGAAAACCTTTAAAAGTCTTTCTTGATATTGCATTGAGTATATGAAAGTGTTCACCAGACCAAAGGCAATTTATGTAAGTGACAGGGCTACCATGTCAACCATTGAAACTGACATTTTAATGAGTAAACGCACTCAAATATCATTTCAGTATTTAATTGTATTAAGGTCCACCAAAGGGTTCACTGTGTGGCTGCTGACATTTGTCCTAATACAACTTGTCGTAGTGTTTCCTGTCAGAGATATGAGACGTATTAGTTCTGGTGGGCTTGGAAAATAAGGTTCTTCCTTATTATTTACCTCTGAAAGACAGCAAAGATGTTGGTGTGGATTGGAAAGGAATGTGTAAAAAATCTATCATATAGTGTTCATGGCTACAGGTCTGGCTGGTCTGTTTGCTTTGGAAAAAACATACACATACTCAAATGAAATGACTGACAGTTTAAAATGAATTATACATGGTGTTATGTGATAGGTTGCCAACAGAAATCCCTGGCTGCTAACTTTAAAGCAAGATCCTCAGAGATGGAAAAAGATGGACTATTGTCCAAACAATCTAAATGGTGTCAGGGATGCTGCCACCCCCCCACTTTAATCATTGTTTCACACTGAGCTTTCTTTTACATTCTGTTTGCCCAATACTGCAGCATGCACCAAGCAGCTACTTGGAAAGCTACAGGAGAACATCAAGTGGGCCCGCATAAAAATCAATCCAAGTCTCGAAGTATCTCTATTGTTAAGGGAATGCTTAAAGACACGAGGTTCTGTATTGGCGATGACCCAATACCAACAGTATCTGAACAAAAGCCTGGGCAGATGGTACAAGGCAAGCCTCAAGGACAAAGAGCAGGTGCAACAACTAAGACAAGAAATTATCAACAACCTGGAGAACATCAACAAGACCGCACTGCCTGGGAAACTAAAGCTCTGGTGCCTACAATTTGGACTCCTCCCTCGGACAATGTGACCACTCACTGTCTATGAGGTCCCGATAACAACTGTGGAGAAGGTGGAGCGAACCATCACCTCGTATGTGAAAAAGTGGAGAAGGTGTCCCACGATGTCTAACATCACCAAAAAATCTCCATCAGTGGTATGGCGAAGATCCAACCTGTGCCCTCTGCCCAACTCCAGTAACTCTCAAACACATCATGGTAAGCTGCAAGACCAGCCTCACGCAAGGCAGATATACCTGGCGGCACAACCAGGTCCTCAAAAGCCTGGCATCAAGTGGTGTGCGACCAACTCCTTGCCCCCGAGAGTAGCCAATCCCCTGAAGGCAACAGCATTTGTCCGAGAAGGACAAAAAGCCCCCACACATCCTTCCACCAAGCGAGAAACGGGACACTTAATCATGGCCCGCGACTGGAACATGCTGGTAGACATCGGCCAGCAATTGATCTTTCCTCCAGAGATTGCTGGCACCAACCTCAGGCCAGACCTGGTACTCTGGTCTCCTTCACTGAAGACTGTGTATACAGCAATGTATACTCAAAGTCATAACATTAGTGGTGCCTGAACGGTTATCCCAGTAATTTACCATGAGCTAAGTGTGAAAGAAGCTTTAGTGACATGGTCAAGCCTGACCCCACAGTGGTGAAATGACCTCCCCATTGAGGTCAGAACAGCCGTCATCACCTATCTTCCACTGACAGTTTAAAATCTTCCTTTTCTGGCTGCACCTCAAACCCCATGCCATCTCTTTCTGTGAAAAAAAGAGCCCTGTACACCCTTTTACTTGATCTTCTTGTGTGTGGCTCTATAGGAAAACATTAGGGCGACAACTAAAAAAGCAAAGTTTAATTGCAGTATTCTCTCAAATATATATATATTTTTTTTGGATATAATAGATTTCACATGCAATGATGGGTCCACAATAGAAATAAATGTGTTAATTCCAAAAAGAAGGAACAGATAAAGTTTAAAGTTTGGACATAATGATAACATGAGACGCATATAGCCTTTGTCCCTGTAGTTTGAATGTTCTTAATTACGTAATTTACTTGTTACAAAAGTGTCTGTCAAACGAAGTTAATGTAATGTAGCAGAAAGACAGAAAAATGACAGACAATGACCATCTCCATCCTGCTAGCTCTTGAAAGACTGCTGTCGGTTCAAATGACTGTATGAATAATGGTGATGCATTTCTCTTCAGAGATAAACTGTTGTTGACAATCAGGGCATTAATTAAGCTGGAGATGTTTGAGGGTTTGTCAATGGGCTACTGCATTTATATTCAGTCACAGCTGAATACTCCTCTCTTCATTATGTTGCAATGTCGGTTTTCCACTTCCAACTGTATCTGTCCCTTGTTTTTTATGTTAAACATAATTTCAAATGTAAAAATATCAGGTCCTTTTATGCTTGTAAACCAAATGTATGTGTACATTGTTATAGTGTTTTAACCGCTTGTGGTGGGTTTTTTTTAGGCAACAAAACTACTTGGTTAAGGTTTTGTAAAAGATCAAGTTTTGGGTTAAAATAAGTATTTTCCTTTTGTTTTTTAGGGGACATGAACACTAGTGTCCTGGGTGGAAATGTTGTGTTTGACCTAACAATCAATCCAATCCCCCTTCCTTTGCAGACTTACATGGACTTTGATAGGAAATATATTCTTGATTCTTCAAAAGCAATTGAATACGGGCTAAAATACCAAGGATAAACTTGTGGTGCTGAGAGATTCTCAGTGTCTCTGCAAATGTTCTGCAAAAGTTCAGCACTTGTTTTATTTTGTTCTTGTTTCATTGTACAGAAATGAAATTCTGATGAATGAAAGTAATATAATGCTCTTTGTCATTTCGCTCATGGCATTATCTTTTGACTGAAAAAAGTAACAGAAAGCAGAGTGATAAAAAGCTAGAGATGTGAAAAAAGGGTTGAGGATGGGTTGTTGAAGAAACAAAGCAGAACCAAAAAATATTGCCTGAAGATTTTTATACGAAGGTTTTAAATATATCTTAAGGCTCAGGAACTTCATAAGAATGGATGTTCTTTGATAACACTTCTAGGGATCATTGTGAAAGGAAGACCAAACTGTGAAATATAATGAGTCTGAACATTAAATCGGACAAATTGTCTATATTTCCAGACATTAAAGCATCCGTTGCACTGTGATAAAAGCAGCTGGAATGTGCCATCTGGTCTACCACGAGAATTAGTCTCCTGTCATCAGTGCCTCTGATACATGGGTGGTGGAGGATTAAATGTCTCCCTCTGTTCATTATTTCTTTTTAACTCACCGTACAGCATGTCACCAAAGACAAAGGCCCAATCCCAAGGTCCACACTCATGGTCTTGCTTATGGGCTCACAGACTTTGAGGCGCATTCACACAAGATCTGCGAGGGTTTTGAACTGCCCCACTGTCAACACCAGGTGCTTGATGCCTCTCTCGCAGACATTATGCGAATAGAAGTAACTTGAAAACTTCGTCTTTACTTGGAAAAACTGGAGAAGCTGGAAGACAATGTTGTGGCATCTGGATGTAGAGATCAGGTTCCAACTATCAATGTCATAAAAATGATAGTCGTAAAAAAAAATGATGCTGGAGGGAGAACAAGGGTATGAGAATGCAGTAATCCAAAAAATTATATTGCACTCCAAAGGCGTTTTTTGGGATAGAGACTGGTGAGGCGTTAGGATTAAAGAAGAAGAAGACAGTGTAAGGGGGTGTGTGATTACATTTTGCAAAAATAAAGTTGACGAAGAATTCTTGACGATTTCAGTATGGGGTAGAAGTCATATTTAGTCCAACACCCAGAAAAGGGCTCATTAAAACACCATCAGAAGCAGGATGCACACAGAGTATCTGAGGTCTCTTACCCTCAGAGTGAGGCTCATTAAACATACTAGCACTCTGGTAAGATGGTGTTCCAGTGGCCGACTCTATAGCAAACGCTAACACCCACTGGCAGACCGAGATAAGAGGGGAGCCTGTGGTCAAGATAGAAGGTGTTCTGCTCTGCAGCGAGAAGAGATGCTGACAGGAGACCACAGACTGAACAAACAATATTGTAAAATAGACAGCCTGGCTAGTAGTTGTTTATGGGCAGTAGTTGTTTATGGGCTTGTTTTAGGCATGAGGAGTGAAAGTGGTTAGGGTTAGGGTAAGCCAATCAGCGGCAGAGTTAGACGGGCATGCCTTTGCCATAGTATTCTGCATAATACTTAGCCATGTGCTTCAGCCTGTTGTATTTATAAATCAATGTAGATGTTAATTACAGGTCTGTGACGGTTCATGAACTCCAGTTTCCTGCATCAAAGTGTCCTGCATTGGCAAACAGTCGTTAAAGGTAGACTATTCATTGAAATCATGAGTTCAAAAACAGAACTGTGAAATGTGATTTCAAGTCATACATAAAGAAGTGCTAATATTTATTACTAACATTCACGACATTACTTACTGCAATTCATGCACACACCTGTTGGTGACGATGTGATGAGCACACCTGAAGAAACTGAGGTGCAAACATTTTTGTTTATTAACATAATTGTATTACAACTAAACACATTAAGTCATTGTACTTAAACTGTTGTGCTGATAAGGTTGCATTTTTCCTGAAAATCTTATTTCTGTCAAAGGGATATCATCTTATAGCTCCTTAAAGTAAAGTATTCACCTCATGGGAACCATGCTTTTCATCCCCAGATGAAAGCCAAGTCCTCACAATGTCGTTGTGTGTGCTGATTAATTCCTCATTAACAATTTATATTACACCGGTCCCTCTCAAATGCTGAGCTGTGATTACTTCTCCCTCAACAACCTTCATTTAATTCTAAGGGGCACAGTTTAAAAGCACACCTGATTTGTTTTTCTGACATCGTAATATGTTATTATGGTAATTTTGAATTTGGACCTTTGTTCACATCAATTCCTCATGTTTGTTGTAACAAGCAGTCATTTTGAGTTTCATTCATTGTTGCAAATGTATTATTTGGCCCGGCAGAAGTCTAAAATGTTGTTTGAGTTTTTAATAATGTAGTTATTGACTGGCAGTACAACTTTGACATCAGGTGATGAAAATCTTTTTTCCGACATTAAATCTGAGCTCCTGTTTTAATTTAGCCCTTTGGATTTGATCCTTGTTGGTGTCCTTAATGTAGGAGTTTCAAGTTGAGACAAACGGCATGACTGATGGATGGATGGATCGTTTCAAAGTCATTTTCACAATGACTTTTATTATTTTGACAGATGGATAATCTCAATTTAACCCCCCTTCAGTGTTTGAAGAGCAATGTTAGTGTTTCAGTTTACCATGTGGAGCTGTTCGTGCTGTATCTGATGACGTATTGCTAACAGTCTCCAGTGTTCCTCATCCTCATAAGTTGGCATTTTTTTAATACAGTAATTTGTGTAATGACTGCACATGCAGAGGGGTTTGAAATTAGTCATTACATCTTTGGTAAAGTCATAATGAATAAAGCACACACAAGCACATTAGACATCTTTGGTAAAGTCATAATGAATAAAGCACACACAAGAACATTAAAACAATACAGCCTGTTCTTCCAGGACTTCTTAAGCGTCTCTGCAGTGCAATACTAATTATGTTATTCGTTTCATTGGAAGTCTTTGGTTGCTAAAACAATAATGAAATATATTGCGTGATCATTTCCTAGTGGAGTGGGACAGAGCATAGCAAATAAGGCATGATTCAATTGCACACAGACATTGGGCAACAAGAGCCATGCACAAATAAACAACAGACGCGGTGAAATAAACAGCCCTGTATCAGAGTTAAACCTAAGCAGGTGGACACAAGCACACAAGACAACAAACACACACAAGAAGGGCACACAATGCTTATTTATTTATAAAAAATGGCATCGTTTTGCCTAAAGCTGCTTTCTAATTGGTGCTTTGTAATTCTGGTCCTAATTGTGATTTTCTCGTCTATGTCACGAGTTTATTTGTTTCTGTCGGTAACGTGATTATGTTGTGTACTCAGTCATGATAGTTTTGGTTGAAAGCTATTATTCATCGTGTGGGCTATCATCACCTATTACACATTTGTGGTGGTACAAATGTGCAAAAGACAGCAGTGTGCGCCATTTTTATGTGTGATCTATACCCAGCACTGCACTGAGAAGGGAATCACTCTTAATTGGGAAAAACGAATTGGTGCGTGGTCATCACATGATGGGACTCAAAGGTTGGTGTTGATCAGCAAACCAGGTTCTCATTCTTGATTTCTGAAAGGCTGGCATGAAGGATTTAGAGAAACATCAGGCAGCCCCATTAAGGAACCAGATTGAGACGCCAGGAAGCAGAGTTGAAAAACAATTGTAGAATGAAAAATGTGATTAGCAGTATCTCTGCCATCATAATTAACCTTGTGTTCATCCTCTATCTGAAACCTAGCTGCTGTTTGAGTGAGTGAAACACGGATGCAAAGCAGAGGTACTGAAAGAGATGAGAGGCAACGGATAGATATACACAAACACACTCCAGTTCCACCCTTCCCATCATCCACCTACGCCTGGGTAGAAATTAATTCTGCAATCATTCTTTCATCAGGCCATCAAGCCTTGCATTGGTGCCCATTATTGTCTCTAGAGGGGAAGAATGAGTATCAGCCCAGAGGCTGATTAGAGGCTGGTCCGCACTAATCAGCTGGTTACAATCCATCACCTTCCTTCTATAAACTTAACCAGCTAAATCATCTGCATAACAACAATTATATTATTTCTACAATGAGCTCAGTGTGCAAGGTAATAATGTTTCTGTCTTTCCACATACTTTAACATTTGACAGACATTGAACATGACACGTTTGTGTGAGAAGAGCTGGTCATTGAACATCTTGAGATGTACCAACGAGTGAGCGAGCGTGTTGATGACGTTTTCATGTGACTGGTGCGAAACCACAAGATACAAACAGGTCATTTACATGATGACGCCAACAAAAATCTGGGGGACTTCTGTCGGTAAGGGCCGACTCAGAAATCTTCAAATTCTAGGAATAGCAAGAGACTCGGTTAGTTTATGACCAAATTATTATATGTTTTCGCATCATGTCCTGCCTCCTGCACCTCTAACCAGGCGCCAGTAGGTGAATATGTGTCTGATACGGAGAATTTCCTATTGTGTGCTGGGTCTGTGCCCACCCACACTCTGCCCAGGCCACTGACGTAAATACTGTATGTCAAAGCAGACAAGACAAAGTCATGAACACTGAGGTCAAGCATGACAACTGCAAGGAGAGGAAAAGAGAGTGAGCTGGCATCCTTTGACCAGTTCATCATACAGTAGTTTATAACAATGCAGGATATAGCCGTTTCATACGAGAGACAAGCGTATAAAATGCGAATCTATAGAGGCTCATTCGACCCGCATTAGACATCCTTCAAACTAGTTGTCACTGTTAACACTAACATGACTCTCGCTCTCTCTCTCTCTCTCTCAAAATTGAGTGAATTATCAGCCATACCTCCAGATTTCAGAGCAACATCTAGTTAACAGATCTATTTTACTGTATAGAGCTGGAACCAAATCGCAAAATAAGCAGTCGTTCTGTAGAAAGTGGGCTCTCATCACAGTTTCTCATCATGATATTCGCTGTTGTCAGACCTTCACTTAGGTTTCTGTGAAGGTCTGTGAATGCACTAACAGAGAGTGTACATAGATAACTCAAGCCATTTTGACATCATCAAAACGTTTCGGTTTGGCTGCTTCGTTCTAGGCTCAGCATGCAGGTATCTTTTCAGTTTAGTGAGCACTGAAAGGAATTCTAATGGTGGCCGCATGTGTGGGTTTTTGGAACGTTTCTCTGACTGTGTTGGTGTTTAAATTGTCATTATCAGTTCACTTTGACGACAATTATGACTAACAGCTGACAAACAAGTATGTCAGCTTTTTTGTTAAATTGTGTATATGCAGCTGATCTGACTCTTGTGGGGTCCAAACGATAAAAAAATATAAAAGTGTTTGTGTGTGCGTATGTATCGACAGCATGTTTCCACCACAGAGTCGGAGTGACCCCATTTTGGAATCTGCTTTTCTGATCTCACATTCTCTCAGAACTTGACAAGGAACTTGCAAGTAGAAAAGGCAGTGCAATGTTGTGTTGGGTCACATGTTCAAAGAGTTTTTCTGTGTCTGTGATGAAGGAATAAGATAATGAACACATTCCAACTGGGAATTTCGGAACATAGCTTAATGAGGAACCACAAATATGTAATCTAAATCTGTGGAAAAAATCCATTGGGACTGCTGCAGAGCGGCGAACAGCCAAGAAATAGAGGAAAGAAAGTGAAAGAGAGGAGAGCAAGCAGACCGACCGACATGGTGAGATTTTAATTAATGTGAAAGTACGAACAGAGGTGTACTCAGTTAAGAAGAGGGGGCGGTTATGAATGATGTGAGAATATGTGACGAAAAGAACAATGAATATGAGAGAGGAGAGGAGTTAACAGGCAATAAAGCAGAGGGCAGAAGGAGGAGGAAGAACGATACGTGATTGGAAAGACGTCAGACAGTAGATGAGATCAGAGGTTAAAGACAAAGCGATAATGGAGAATTGAGCAAAGGCCAATAGACAAAGATAAAAATCTTTTAAAACCTTTATTTAACCAGGTAGTCCCATTGAGATTAAAAATCTCTTTTGCAAGATGTAAGTAACAATACAAGATGTAAGCAAGATGTAAGTAACAATACTACATAACATTAAGGAGCAGTTTTTGTTTTTTAAGCTTATGTGTTGCTAAGAAGACACCCCAGAAGATGGGTCACTCATGTATAGTTCCATCATTGTTCAAAGTCAAAGAATAACTTCATGATGTTAGTTGTAATGAATAAATATATTTTAAAATCAAGTACATTTCTCTGGCATTTATAGTTTTCTACTGTACCGAAACATACCGAACCGTGGCTCCACTGTATCGTACCCAACCGTGAATTTTGTGAACCGTTACACCCCTAGTGTTCAGACATTTTTTCTGAAAGGATAAATCCGACTGGTTTTAGTGGTCCCTGACAGCAGGATGCTGCTGGATAAATTGGAACAGATTTTGTTACAAACAGTTACATTTCCCAGAGTATAAATCATGACTTTGGTGAGTGTCACCGTGATCATTTTATTTTTTTAATGGCATGTTTAAAAAGCTATTGAATGCATCAGAGTGATATGTTCCCCTCAGGATGAACTGTAATAACTTATGTTTATCCCCATACTTTTCATCAAACACCATCATCAGGTAAAACATTTATGACCAAAAATCTGAAAAACTAATGACATTCCCGTCGATCCCAGCTATACTTTAAGTTTAATGTGTTAGCATCCGGCGGCAACCTCGTCTTCTGAAAAGTGAAGCCGATGTAGAATTGCCATCAGTCAACTCCTCTGGTTGCAAAAACAAGTCTAATTGTACAGAAGCCAATGAGTAAACTTCTCACTTGGTTTATTACCTCAGTAAACTTTGCAAACATGAGTTTATGGTCTCAATCACTCGTTTCAAGTCTTTTTCAATACAGCATGATGTTCATTTATTAAAATATGGTTCTATTTAGAGTAAAATAGATGATACACTGGGTATGCTTTAGTGCGTGGCTACCTTGTGACTCCCAATGAGTGAAATACTCAAGCGTTGTTAGTGCTGCCCGGCATCTGACACCAACGCACGGAAACACCCGTGTGTATGCAACTTACCGGGTATGCAACTAAGTCCAATGTAAACAAAGTGGGTGAGGGGGGAGTGGATGAGTCAAAAGACAGGACTTGTGTCCAGGAGACCACTATTCATGTCCCTTGCGGAACTAAAAGTAATCGTTGACATTTTGTCACCTCAGTTTAATTGAATTGAATGAGCGTGTATGTTACACGCCATCCCTGACACGTCCAAAGCTAACGCTAAAGGGGAGCGTAGAGCGTCATCGTTTGAATCTTAGGAGCACTGACCAAGCTAGTATTTGACTCATTGGGGTGAGGAAGTTAGTTGTAACATTTGTTGCGGACAGCTGTGGCTTCAGGATGCCTCCACAGAGGCATCCTGAAGCAGAAGCACAACCATGCATTTTGTTATTTTGGCCATACCATTTTGGCAATAAAAAATACTAAAATATTAAAACACCGGATACATTCAATCAGCAAGTTGTTGACACAATGCTATTAGAATCATTATAAAATAATGTTGTAACACAATTATACCCTTTTCTCTTCAATGTATGCTCGCACAGGACATCTCTGTTTAAAACAATATATTGTCCTAATCCTGCTTCATGTAGTGCAATTAATGATGCACTGCTGGTTCATCTTTCATGAGAAACCTATGAAGATTTAAGAAAATTCATGAGCCATACCAGTCATTATACCATGTTCTTGTTAATGATGTGGGGTGTTTCACGGTCCCAAATGCAGACTCAGACAGCAAAGTTCTATTTCAAACTCGTTTATTTCTCTCAGTCAAGGGAAAAAACAGGAAATGGACAAAGTCAATAGGAGGCGTCTCCACGCCTCCGGCCGGTTCCAAGCCGGAAAGTGGCTAATCCTGCGGAGCGGCAGACGAAGCAGACAGGAAAACTGTCAAACGTCAATACGGAGACGCGTCCTCCGAGGGAAACACAGCAGAGATAGACATACATCCTCACAGTTCTGGGTGAATACTGCAGGGCTTCCATTAATTCCTGATAATGGACACTTACCAAGTGGTTCCACTTATACTGTCCGTTCATAAATAAGTAACATAGGAACGGGCG
Source organism: Melanostigma gelatinosum (assembly GCF_949748355.1). Taxonomy (NCBI): domain Eukaryota; kingdom Metazoa; phylum Chordata; class Actinopteri; order Perciformes; family Zoarcidae; genus Melanostigma; species Melanostigma gelatinosum. The sequence goes on along the minus strand of NC_136641.1, from coordinate 19,100,073 downwards.
CAGTCAAAGCCTCCGTTTTCATTGCAACATGTGAACCACCTACATTATCATAACAATTCTGATATTGATTTTGGGAAAATGACATGGCTGGATAGCTAGCTTGCTGTTAAACATACTGTCAAGTCATATTTATGCAATCTTGAAGATTTTAATTCAAACAATTGATAAGGGTTTTTCACAGCCTGTGCTGAAAAGTGTCTGCTCCCGACCCGCTTTTTTCAGGGAGCAGTTAAGGTGCAGTGCTTGCTGAACATTTGTATTCTTTTCCCAATATGCCTTCGTCTGTTTCCAGGGAGGATTGAAGAGTCGAAGGGCTGATTCATCTCATTCTACATTGTGGAATGAGGCTCTGCTGTTCGACAAGCTCCTCTGCCACATACATCACCACCCTATATGCACCAGCGCCCCCAGCTACAAAGCAGCCACAGGCTACTTCTCTGTCTGCGACCAGCTTACTAAGGACAACCTCGGCACAGCCTCCATCACAGCCAGCCCGGCCAGCAATTAGGTCCTGTGCAGAAGTACCAGACAGCCACCAGCTCCCCATTGAACCTGGTAGTAGCAAGTCTTATCGGTTGTGCTGTTTACCTTGACGACGTTGTTGTTTTCAGTGATGCATGGAATGACCACTTCCAATGTATTTGAGCTCTGTTTGGCCACTTGGCTGTGGTGCGCCTCACAACTGGATCGACAAAATGTTACACAGGTTTGCTAAACTCTCATACTCTTTATCATTCAGCAGCAGCTTATTTTTAGCTGCTGCTGGTTGTTGCTATCACCAGTTTAGTCAGTCAAATGGTGGCGCTGGCAGGTTATATCAGCTGTCCGGCTCATTCTACAACTAAAGTCATTCGAGTTAGCAAACTAAAACTTGAACTACAGGAAGGACTGAGGTCCAAAATACACTCGCAGCGTAATATGGCATGTGTCAACAGTCACCTCCACACTGTTGAAGGCAAGGCATGCAGCCATGTGTGTGAGCGAGCTGTGATTAGTTTTTTTTCTGTCAGGATCGCTCCGCTGGTTGGCACCCTGGCTGCTGTATTTCACTTGCCAGCATGTCTTGCTCTGTGGTATTGTATCCCTCACAGTGGATGAGGAGAAAGTTATTGGTGGTTTGTAAAAATATCCTTTCAACAAAAATAAGCTCAGAACAGAAAATCCTCCTGAGCCATGCGTTGTATTTCCATTCACGCATTTTGAAGTATAACATTAGAAAATGCTGAATGGAAATGACGAGATTAAATGAATCTTCTTCCATAGCACAAATAAAGCTTTTATGCTCGCTTGAGGTGGTTTTTGCCTGTGTCGAAAATAGATTATGGAAATGCCTTCGCCAAATTAATTCTGACATAGATATCATGTAACTCACATGAGAGAAGCCGTTTCTGCTGTCGCCATCTTCCCGGACATACATTTATATTTTCTTCGTCTCTGTACAGCATTAATAATAGCCAATACTAGCTGACATAAAAGAGAAATTAAAATGTGGCCCGTATGAATCAGTTTATTTTTTATCACTTGACTCGTTAGCTCGTATGTGACTTCTTAGTATCGTTAGACCCGTGAGTCACATGATTCGCTATCCATGTGATTATCACGTGAGTCATTAGTCAGTGACGTTAACGTCAATCAGAATGAAGATACTGCAGTATGTATGTATCCCGTTGACAGTGCAGGAAATCATTGAAAAATAATTCATCTCTATTTTTCTTCCTTTTCACTGCCTTGGCTTTGGCCTCCTGCTAAGTACTGTAGCCTACTTACCCTTCACAGCAGGAGGCCTTTGAACCAGTTAACACCTTCTCCAGAAGTGTGGGGCAGTAAAAGGATCATGTTTGTTTGATGTCAGGCCTGGAAAGACATCTGGTAAATTCAGCAACATGTGATAAAATGGTTCCAAAGGAGAACCTTTCCCCTTGGTTATAAATGACATGACATGGTAAAAGGATGAAAGGGAGATTTTTCAATGTAAAATTTGTTTTAAAAAATTGAAAAAAATGTTGCAATGTCAGTGAGCACACCTGTGAGCTTGCTACCAGATTTGATTGCAATCCATGTTTAGTGACCCAAGCAGCATAGTTAGCCCAACATGTTAATTGCGTGTTGTCTTTAGCTCTTTAACATGTTCATGTTTTTATGCTTGCTGTTGTGGCTATGTTGTCAGCTCATGGTGTTTGTTGGTCATGAAACTGCATGTCGCGGATCGGTTCTTCACTTGGCCGACAGTGGGATATAACCAGTGTTAAAAATGGTGCTTGTACTTTAGTGCACCACTTTTTACGTTTCGAAACCATAGAAACTCATTACAACTGAACTCCTGCGGTGAGCGACTTCCTCCTACCTGCATGCCACACACGTACTGATTGCCTGAGCACAGGACTAGCAGAGGAAGAAACGGTAGACTAATTACTCTGAGCAGCCTGCACATTAATTAACTGGACTTCCATAGGAATGGTCACCCAACGTTTGGCAGATTTCATTATGTGTATTGATGACTATCAGTTGCATCCATATCTGATGTTGCTATATTAGATTGCTACATTTTTACTTTATCTGCATAAAAAAGGAAATAAATAAAAAGGTGCTCGATACTGTAGCTGATATCATACCCCATTCTGTACTCCTGGTCCCTGTAATAGGTTCAGTTAATGGCATGATTAATAATCTAAATATAACAGTTATCCCCCTAAAGCTAATGTCAATGTCACACTAAAATAATAATGTGTCACATTATCACAGATTGCTCCATCTGCAAGTAAAGAGATCTTGCAGAGCTGCTGAAAGGATAAATATGGTGTGTGGGAGCCAAACAAAGCAGATAGAGAGAGTTTATGTGAAAGAACTATGATTACTACTATTAATTATGGTGAATGGGAGCATTCGGCTCAGGTGTTTCCAGCTAGCTCAAGTTGACAGCCCTGCCTACCAATTACATCACCCTGACAAGAGCAAACTAGGCACAATGGAACAGACCAGAGGGCCATCACACAAGTCAATTCCAATCATCAGAACAGCAATTGTCACAGACCCCTGATCTTAGGCAGTCAGGTAAAGCACTTGCATGAAGAGCTTTTTGCGACTGAGGCTTGGTGTACCGTCTCAACTCAGTCTGATCCCTACCTCAGTTCAAAGCCTGCGTATGATTGCCTGTCCCATTCACTCACAGTAATTATTTTTGTGTCACTTGAAATCTGTGTTTTCTCCTGCAGCTTCATCAGCTCACTGGGGCTGCTTGTTTTAGTTTGATTAGACACTGCAATTGTTAATACCGAGGTGCAGGCAAAGTATCCAAAAATTACCATTTCGTTTTTGTTGATGCATTTTTAATGAAATGATCATGGGCAGCCCTAATCTTTCTGATAATTACGCATCTTTTCCTTTGACTGCTTCGGAATTAAAGCCATACTACGATTTAAATCTGAACAAGTAAATTATTTAACAATCCCTGAAAACAACCACAGATCACCTGGAGTATAGGGATCACGAGGGGCATATCTTATCTAATTTTGGAGTTTTCATTGTTATTTTAGACTTGAGCCTTATTTCTAAATACAGCAAGACAGATTTTGGAGGATCTCAATTTCCTCCGCACCAGAAACAGCCGTGGCCAGTGGCATTGTGTTTCCAGGTTGTCTGTCTGGTCCATTCTCACAAACAAAATTCCTCAGCAACGCCACAGGTCACTATGACCTCATGTCCGTCACGGTAACCTGATATCTCTGGAACGTCTTGAGGAAATTTCTTCAAATTTGGCACAAACTTCCACTTGGACTCCAGAATCCATAATTAATATTTCACAAAAATGTCTCCTGAGAAAAAAATGATTTGTTGACAATTTGGACAGAAAGGGATGTAACCTGCAACTTGACTGGATGGTGGCGGGATACAACCATGAGGCAATAAATCTAGTTTGCATCTGCAAAGGTCACTTACTTCTCTTTAGTGTTTGTATGCTTTCACAGTCAGAAATATGTCTTCTTCCATTGCAAATGACAAAGAAGAATATGTCTTTGAGATGAAATGATTGTGCTTGCCCAGGGGTGTCCAAACTTTTTTCAAAGAGGGCCAGATTTGACAATGTGAAAATACCCAAGGGCCAACAGTCCCTGCTGACATTATTTTAAACAATACAAGTAGCCTATACATACATTGTTATTTAATCATTTTATTTTCAATGACAGCAAATAGCAATGTACTGTAACCAAATGTAAGCATTCATGCGTCAACAAATCTCAACAACTATTCTGCCTTTCTTTTACGTCTTGAAAGTCAGATAACACAAAGAACAAGCCATCTAAAAGCTAATTACATATCTCCCAAAAGCATGTGGGAAAATGTGTTATGGTCTGATGAAACCAAGGTTGAAGGTGGAGGGAATTATGAACAGCTCCAAATACCAGTATATTTTGGCACAAAACCTTCAGGCTTCCATTAGAAAGCTGAAGATGAAGAGGAATTTCACCTTTCAGCACGACACTGACCCAAAGCACACATCCATCCAAATCAACAAAAACAGACATATGTACATATATGTATATGTATATATACATATACATATATATATATATAAATTGTAATCGTTGCCCAGCACTAATATATATATATATATATATATATCCAAAGATATATATAATAATATATGATATATGTTTATAGGGATATGTCCATAACTTCTATATGAGGCTGATCTCTCAGGTTATATGTGGATCATTTCTGCTTCAATGTTGTTGACAGAAATGTGTTTTGCAGCTTTTCAACCCTAGACCTGCAACAGCTGGTCTGTCCTTTCACGCCCTCTCTTACGAGTGTGTGTGTGTGTGTGTGTGTGTCTGTGTGTGCGTGTGTCATATGCAGGTGGCAAGAAAATGTCAGCGATGGTGGCGTCTGCGTGTGCTCACATGTCAGAGCAGAAGAGAAGAATATTTTTTGAAAAGGGCATCTTTTAAAGGGCAACTTAGCCACTCTTCCTGTCAAGTCAAGTTGACTCATACGAACAAACACAGTGAGGAACCAGCAACATCTTAAAATGTTACCTTATAAGGTACAACAATTTTAGACCTTAAAGCAGAAATGACTTACTCAAAGGTCACTTCATCTAAATTTTAAATAAGAAACCTCATTTACACACAAAAGCCTTCTCTGGTTGATTATGTTGTGCACAGAAACTTTGTGATTGAGGCATATGACCACAAAATGAAATGTTTATAAAAGGCTAGTGCTTCAAAAGCAAGGAATGCATTTATAAATCAGAGCACTCAGACAAGAACGTAGCTATCAGACTGCTACAACCAATTTTATGAACGATTCTCTAAAATCAACCGGGGAAGGCGCGTCTAACAGCTGTTTGAAGCTTGCCTCTCTCTCTCTCTCTCTCTCTCTCTCTCTCTCTCTCTCTCTCTCTCTCTCTCTCTCTCTCTCTCTCTCTCTCGTTGAAGGTCCCTTTGCTTCCTTGTTGTTTCCATTCTGTGGTTTGCTAACATGGGGGAAATGGAATTAGGGCAGGCAGTTGTATTTACAACCATGAAAAGAAAACAGGGAAAGATGGTCGCCCTGCCTTTTGCATTTTGCCAAAGAGTACATTTGAATATATACAAAGATAAGCATAGAAATGTTTTAGTTAAGACTGCTGAGAACTGCTGTGCTGCAGGTATGTGTGGAGACAGCCTGGTGAAGGCACTTTGTCGAGAAATGGACAGATTGATGCTGGAGGCGCTGATGTGCTGTTGAGGTATTCCTTCTGATGTGAAGTGCATTTATTTTTTTGGTTGGTATAAGCTACAATGAACTACATGGGATGCTACCTGAGAAAACCATACATGTGCTGGAGGCAAATCAGCAGATTTCCAGAATTTAATAATATTCTTCCTTTAGAAATTTTAGAATTTTTTAGCAGACGCTTTTATCCAAAGCCACTTACAATAAGTGTATTCAACATCGGTTCTCGAGAGAACTAGTCACCAGAAGTCATAAGTGCATCTCCTTTCTTCAAACAAGCATCTAAGAGCATAAACCAGCACCAACGTACAGTGCAGAAACAAACGAATGCAATAAGTGCCACAAACTAATATGAATACAATAAGTGCAATAAGCTCGTATGAATACAATAGATGCTAAGTGGAAGGCTAAGGGTAGGCCTTCTTGAAGAGGTGAGTTGTCAGCCTGCGCCGAAAGATGGGCAGCGACTCTACCGTCCTGACGTCAGTGGGGCGTTCATTCCACCACTGAGGGGCCAGGACAGAAAACAGCCGCAGGGACCTCTGAGCGACGGGGCAACCAGTCGCCCCGAGGCAGCAGAGCGAAGAGGTCGGGCGGGGGTGTAGTGCTTGACCATGGCCTGGAGATAGGAAGGAGCTGTTCCTTTCACTGCCCCTTCCTATACCCAACATAATTGCTTCGTGAATCTAGTCCACTAAAGATGTAGGGAAGTTGCTTTGCCGCAATGTATACCCCAGTGCATGTAGACTATAGGTTTGTATGGAATATCTTGCCAAACTATAATAGATAACAAATTATCCCTTTGCAAGACTGCAGAGATGCAAATAAGAAGTCAAGGAGACACTTTGATTTATTTGTCTTCCCTACCCCTTTTCTGACCCCGTCTTTCCAAATCACATATTCCCTCTCTTTCTCTGCTCCCAGTGCTCACTTCTTTTCTTTTTATTAATCCCTTCTCACTTTCCTTGCTTTCGGTCCCGTTCCCCTGTTGGATTCCCACGCTCTCTGCGTCGATCAGGCGTATTGCAGAGCTGCTGTCAGATATTATCCTTGAATTCCTGGCTGCTTTTTCATCCCTTTGTTTACCTTCTCTCACTCCTTTTCTGTCATGCTTTTATCAGTTTGCTCTATATTTCTGTCAATCTTTCTTCATCCATCCCCAGCTCTACTCGCATTTTAGATTTTCTTTTCCACTCCATCTTTCTTATTCTCTGACTTTTGTTGCATATTGATGAAAAGAGGACATTTGTATCTCTTTGCCGACACTCTCTAAGGTGCTGTCCTATGTATTTTCAATCATCTTCTAAAGAAATTGCTGGAGGGGGCTGCACAGCTGGACCAGCTGTCCATGTGATTCAACAGCTCTGGAGTATCTTTTGCAGTCTTGGATACTTTCTCGTATTGTCTAAACAAAAGAGTTTAACAATGGTTGCCTAGTTTCCCATCAACGTGACAAAACAGAAGGATTATTTTAGGTGACAACATGCGGAGGCTGGTATTTCCCAAACTCTTTACAGCTCAGTCAAACACAAATTAAACTTGTACATGTGTTGCTCAGCTCAGACACTTAACCCGTCTTGCAACAGGTGCCTATACATAGCCAATAGTTTGTATTATTGATATGTCAGCCGTTTTTGCCCATATAGTTCAATGTGACAGCAGGCTCAAAATATACAATATTGATTAAAAAAAGTGATGCATTATTGTGAGGATTTTTCAAACCATGAAAGCCACAGTGGCCTCTGTTCAGTTCCTATACCTCCGCCAGGTTCCTGACCATTTGTGGCTTCCTGCCGAGCAGTTTAGTCCTCAGCTTCCCACTATAAATAGAAGGCTATTGCACCACCCTTTGTCTGACTGTTACTGTTGCTATGTAGCCGTTGCGGTCCTGCCATCTCTCCCTGCTTGTCTCTTTCAGTTTGTAAACGCCCCATATCCGTTCTCAGTAGGTTGCTTCAGAAATCTTCCTTCTCTGCCTATATGTCTGACAGGAGTATAAGACGGTGGCTGCATTCCATTAAGTGTCAGCCAAACGTTTGATTACTTTTATTGTGCGTCTCTGAATAATATCATCATTCACAAATGCAATACTTTTGCACCCATTGACTCAACGCTTTGTTCGACCTTCCTTTCTCATCGACATCTGAGCTTCTTTTTGCTCTAAATAACTCTGCCTCACTTCCCTGTAATCAACGAGCAATGAGCGATTGTCAAGAACGCTGAAAGCAGCACTTCTCTCGGGCAAGTAATCAGCCAGTTCAGCCAACGGGCATGCTCTCTGAATGGCCACGCCATGAACGGGCACTGCACTAGCTAATATAAAGTGGGATGAATTAGGCAAACAGGATTTATTAAAAAGTCCAGGTTTAGGGTTGGCCGTCTCGTGAAGAAAGTTTCATAACTTTGTGAGTGTAAATTTGTGGTGGCTCCAATGTCCCACTTTTGTCATTTACATTGTTTATGTCCCTTTATTGTGATGATTTCTTATCTCTTATTCTTTTAGTTTTTTAACTTTGATCTTGGCATGACACTGAAACATGGAAAACACAATAAGTCACTAATTTTATGAAAAGGTATGAAGGTCACATTTATTTATTTTGTCTTTACCAACAAATGCCTCAAACATTTTCTTTTCAATTTCAGGTATGAAATGCAAATTAAAATATCCCCATTTCGAGTATTCTGCACAATAAAAGTGACTTGACTCAACACATCTCTACTTTTAAGAATATATCTACTCAGACTTAACTCAGTGATGATCAACAGACAGAATGGAGAATGAGACATTCTGTGGACAAACTAAATGGAATGTAAAAACAGGAAGTCAAGTCTTAAAAACTATATTTTTGGACTTTGTTTTTAGTGTGTGTCGTAAATTACCTTCACATTTTCAGAAAAGACACAGAGTATACATTATTATGGTCATGGTAGAAGGCAAAAAAAAATAGGAGAACATCTGGTTCTCCTGCTTTAAAATAAAAATGTGCATTTAAGAACAGATCATATATTTTATAGAACACTTGAACATATTTTTTTTAATGGGGAGCTAGTCCTCAGGCTTGTGTGTGTGTGTGTGCGTGCGTGTATTCATGTTCCACCACATTAGATCACCAGCAGAAAAGAACAAACAACAGACACCCGGTTGAGTCCCACACCTGTGCACCTGTAAGTTTGGACTTGGAGGAGGCCTGCAGGATTTGTTGAAACCCATTTGGGACCTGAGCTGTAGAGACAGATCAGGAGGGTTAAACCTAAAGGGCTGTGACATTCTGTGAGCCAACAAATCCCCACAAATGAGGGTCACCTTTGGTAAGTCCTTCCAAAAAGATACAAAATATAGTATTACGTCAGCTTTATACCATACCAAGTTTATTCAATTCTGATGCAGCCAGCTTTACACCAACCATACCTAAAGCCACTTAGAGCATAATAGTTTGAAGCTGCAGTATTTGACGAGTTGGGAGTGAGAACGGGCTGTAATTACATGGTCAGCATCTTAAACCCCCTGTCGTGAGGATATTTCATTCTAATTGGCTGCAGAATGTGCTTTCAGATCACAGTAAGGCTCTGTCTGAAACTAACTATGCTTGAAGTCCCTTAATTATCCAACAAAATCCTTTTACGTATTCCCTTCACTTTGCAGAATGGTGCAGTATCAAACAAACACAGGCCTCTCACCCAGGAGACCACAGTTAATGTCTTGGGTGAAACCAAAAGTCAACAGTGACTTTTAATATACATCCGTAACTTAAATAACATAGCACATACTTATTTGAAGCCAAACCTCGATGTTTTTAATAAACCTAACCAAGCATGTTTGTTGCGTTAACATGACAAAGTCATTTTGTTGAGTTTTTTGTTTTGTTTCAATATAAAACATTAGCTTACCCTCAGAATGTAATTGAGAGTGCAGTTTAGTTGTGAGGTCCGTGATTTTGGTGGACACAGAGTTGCCATATCTGCTTGTCCATGAATGGACATTTGGCAACACTTTTTCCCTTTAGTCAGTTACATCCAACATTTGCCCCTTTCAATATTTATACTGTTACCATGTATTATTTGTGCAGATAAGCCAAATTAGGTTCACAAATAGTTGCAACACTTCTTTTACCATGTAAAGTGTCTTAAAGCGCAATACAAATATAACGTATCATTATAATCATTATTTATTATATTTCGCAGCCTGAAGCACACATACATGTACACACAGAGCATCACTCATGGGAAACTGCCTTTCTTCTCAAAAAGAGTGTGCAAATGTGAAGGGTGCTTGGTAATAAGGCGCTGGGAAGTGATGTCGAATCCTCATTAGGGAAAATGAAACTGGGGTTGTCATGGGAGCCAAGACATCGTCATTGTAAAGCTTTGGTCTTTTGTCATTTCATAGATAAAATGATACGATTCCACTGAAATAGTGGCACTTTGAAGGTATATTTCTTCCTTCTTATGGTGGTTTTATGTCTGTCATTTGATTTTTTTAAAGCAGTCACACACAACCTCTTTTATTTTATAATATTTGAACATTCTCCCTTCTCCTTTCCTCTCTCTTATTCTTTCACTTTCACGCTTTCATTCTTTTACACTGTACAGCTTTTGTCACACTATATGGCCAAAACATATGTGCAAATCTCTGTGGACCAGCATTTGAAATAGCACAATATCAGAGCTAAAAAATAATGGCATTATAACAGAATTGGAAGAAAACATGAAGTCAGACTTCATGTTTGACTTCATGGAGTAGCAAAGTGGAAGGAGCTATTTCGAGCACCCCTGGTTCCTGAGGTAAAAGTCCCATTCCCTTTTCCCATAGACAATGTTACGTGACTGACTTGGAACATTTCTTCAGCTTGGATCTGGCTGAAACTGTCCCGGTTGAGTATGATGATTCATATTTTTATATTTATTTTTATTAAGTCGAAGGTACAAGCCTGTGGACATAACCACTATGGAGTTAAACTTAACTACAACTCACAGGATTTATATATCAATACAATCTGCAACTTAAATCTGTTTAAACTGCAAAGGGATGCACTTGTGAGTCTGCAGGCCTCGGGCTTCTGTTCTTACCTAGAGACACAGAGGTGAAATCTGATTGGATAAAAGCTCTACTTAAAACAAGCTGCACTGGAAGCAGAGCAACTGAGGAAGACAGTAGCTGTGCAATGAGAAAATAAGATAATGGGAAAAATATTTTTATAAATTATAATACATGTCGTGTATTTAAGACAAATTATTAAATTATAAAATAGATATAGCTTTGTGATTCTGTTTAGGCCAGCAGAGAAGGCCTTGCAGGCCCTGACGGCCCGCCACTGGTGTCGTCACATCCACCAGCTGTCTGCTGGGTGTCCCCTCAGCGAATTAAAGTGAAATAAGTCAAATTCTATCAGTCAATGACAAAAGAGGAGTTGAGAAAAGTCCTGTATGACTTGAGTTATCTTCGTTGTTTGATTAGTTGTTACTGTTGAGATTCAAATCAAGATCCTAAACTTTATTGGCATATCAACATGATTGATTGTTTAAGTGACCTCACTAACACAAATTCCAAAGAGAGAATGACAAAAACAGTAAAGCCACTTACTCTTAAAGCACAACAGATTAAACGAAGTGCAAAACAAATAGGTAGGCTAATATCCATGCACATAACAATCATAAAAGCATACAACTAATTGGAAACATTAAATCCACCACAGGGCACACCATAGATACAATATTAACACCTGTAGGGAAATAAGCAGCAACATCAAACGACCCACGGCATAAAGTGCATCATGTGCATGAAATATATCTGCCCTATTGTACGAGTATTTAACCTGCTGATAACAGCCTTGTTTTATTGCATTATAAAATCTCTATGGAAACAGTGACATTCTATAGAAATTCCTCAGTTGCAAAAGAACGCTTTTCGCTCACATGAGCTGTTTTTTTGTCTTTGTTAAAAAAACAGAAGATGCGCTCAATGGATTCTGGAAAAACCTTCTCAGAATAACTTCTGACATATAGGGTACATTCACATGATCGATCAGCTTTTTCTGCTGTCGAAGTCTCCCTGTATAGTCCCCTAACCTGACAATGCTTGTCTTGTTCTCCACACAGAATTAAACATGGCCAATACTAGCTGACATTAAAGAACAATTCAAACCTGCCCAATTGAAACAAATTCCTGAGGACCTTTCTCCACTTTTCTATCTTACAAAGGTTAGATGGCCAAGGTGACACTTTTGTTTTTCACACACTGATGTCTTCTGTTTACTCGCAGATTACAGCCCTGCTTAGCCTTAAGCACCAATTTCTCATTAAACTAGCTGTAGCTTAGTATATTTGCCTCAAACTAGCTGATGTAAATGTGCCGTATTCGCATTTCTTTTTTGCAACATTTCAAAAGTTTGCTTAAAATTAGCTTGACAATTGAAAAGAAACACGGCTAATGAATTCAATTTATTCCAAATTGTGAGCTCAGAGTTGACCCGCAGCTGTGGCAAAACCTTTTTGAGAATGAATGTCAACATTCAGAGCAAAAGATCTGGACACAGGTCTTTCATGCTGGTTTGTACATATGTGTCACAGCACATGCATTAAACTTGGATGCATCCTTAAAGGAGGGGCTTCTAATATTAATCCTCGTAATGTGCAGACTCTTTTGAAAGAATCAGTTTGAAAGAAAGCAGTACATACCAGTCACTAACCAGAGCAGTTAAAAAATATGTGTTTGTTCATTTTCACAAATTGATTGCCTCTTAAAAAAAAAAAGGGATGGTATGCTAATTAGCTGCGACGCCTGCAGAGGATAGGGACAGTAGAGGTTAATGACTGTTAGCCCGGTACCCATGCCACAGCATTCTTTACTGCCCCACTTGCATTTTGCTTATGCTTACATTTCACATTGCTCATGGTGGAAGGACATCAAGTCATGCAGAAATGCATTTATAATGAACAAACTTGTGTTTTGGGATCAATGTGATCCAAGAATCCCGACCAAGAGGAGGCGTAATTGCATTATACAGCTTCTGGTATGGAAGCACAAAACCTAAACAAGATGAATGTTCTTTAAATAGTATGTGAGAATGCAGATTTTTCATCATTAAGTTTGTTTCTGCAAACAGCAAAGCAGATCGACTGCTGACACATAACAAGGGCATGCCTAAATGAGTTTCAATTAAGGAATAATTAACATTAATGCACCACAATGGAATTGCTCGAGAGAAACAAACAACAGAAAACATTCAGAGAAACAACAGTAAAATAAAGTGTTTGTTAAGTAATTATGATGCATTAGAAAGCCGGGTTCAAGTTTGATAATGAACGTAATGAACAAGATAGAAAATGAAGCTGAGGTGCATAACTGCATGACAAAAGACAGCGATGTCAGCAAGACATGGAAAGTAATTGCGCCAGTGAAAAGACAACACTGAAACGCAGAGTTAAAAACTGAGTTTGTGTGTGTATGTCTGTGTGTTATGCTTGCTGTCAGCAGGCAGTAGCGTCAATGAATTCCCTCGACAGCCACCAGAGAGTTGGGAACAAATAATGAATCACTTCGAAACATCACAAGATTATATGATCAGATTCTAGTTATCCTACCAAAGTGAATACAAATATGAATGTGGTGTGGTAGTGACTTTGGTTGCTGTTTGTATCGGGAAAAAAACAGAAGTAAAAGAGGAGGTGTCCAAGAAGTTGCGACATGCTCTGTAAGTGGGGAACATTTTGAACTGCACTATACTTTTGAGGATGGTGGAAGATGTCATGGAGAGTCTTGGGCAAATATCTACACTGACCAATACAGACATTGATGAAGTCAAAGCGTGTGTATGCAATGCACTAGCAAAACTAAAATAGTTGACATTGTGTCATGTGAATCATTTGTCATGTGACAAAGTAACTCCTGTGACTAATGACTCACTTATTTGAGTCATTAGTCAATGAAGTCAACGTTAACCACGCTCTTTTCCTAAACCTTACTTAGTGGTTTTGTTGCTTAAAACTGAACTTCCTGTGAAGTCGGAAGTTTATTTTGAAGAGACATGGTTATGCATATAACAAGTATATTAACACGTTATCTTGACATATCCAAAACTGACGCTAGACGGGTATATAAAGCGTCAAAGTTAAAGCTTAGGAGCAGTGAACAAGCTAAGGTACTGTATTAGACACATTGGGGTGAGAATGTGTTGCACATACATACTCTAAATTGTGATATAATGAGGGATAGAAATGCTGCAAAAAGCCCTCCCCACAACGTGTCATAGTCAACAATATAACAGTGTTAAAGTGATATAATTTGTTTAATCCTGTAGTCCAATTTAAACCTAATAATTTTAATGGAACTTGATAAAAACCCTGATACACAGACAGAACGATTGGCTTCTGCATATACCCTCAGCTCCTTTAGATAGTTTGAAGATTGAAGACTTTTCTGTTCGATGCCGCCTTTAATTGAACCACATTCAATTAATATATTCATCAATTTCCTGCATTTCTGCATTTTACTACTCTATTTTATTTCTTACACTGTTTTTCAATGTTTTAATGAATGTTCTTAATTGTTTTTAAATCTCCTTTTCTTTTGCCTTATGTTTTGATGCTTTTAATGGTTTTATGTGAAGTACTTTGAATTACCTTGTTGAAATGTGCTATACAAATAAACTTGCATTGCCTTGCCTAGGAACCCTGGCACAAGTGACAATTCTCTTTGCAGCTGCAGCTGTCTCATAATATTTTTTTAGGGAGACCTGTAAAGACACTGTTACAATAGTCCATTTTTTTTTTAAATTCCTGCTGAGACATAATTATTTGATCCTTGATATATTCTTCAGGTAGCACTTGGCTGACTTTGTAACTGTCTTAATGTGGCTGTTGAATTCAGGTCCGAGTCCATGACGTCACAACGATTTCTGGCTCGGCCTATCAATTTAAACATTGCCGATTGTATTGGATCATATTCCCTGGTGATATGGTTAGCCAGTGTACGCATGTAGATCAGAGGTAGCCAACACGGTGCCCGCAGGGACCAAGTGAGTCACCTGCAAGGCATGTTCTAAAAATAGCACTAGTATGAAGGCAAATCACTGTCAAAATCCGAGAGCGCAAATAAGATTGTGTGTGTGTAGAGGTCCCAAATTAAACAGCAGCACACGTATTTTACTTTGACGAGTGCTTTTACATCACTCCGCGCAGAATATCTCTGCTCGCATGGGCAAAATTGCAGCCTGCGAGGAGAAAACCATGCTTTGAGCGCGAGGGGCGTCCCCTACCGCGCAACTACTATCACTGCTCTTCTGCTCGCAAAGCTTTCACCTGCTCGCACACGAGTACTTTTTCTCACTATTGTATAACTACATTTAATTGTTTACAATCCTTGTCTTTGGATTGGCCGGATATTACTCGGATATCAATCTTACATAACTGATCATTTGTAGAAACATGGGACAGAGTTCATGATTTGTTCAAAAATGTTACAACGGTAGTGGTGAGTACAAACGAGACATGATGTGAAGATATGACAGTTAATGATTTCCTAAAATTTTTTAGAAGTGATAATTTGTACAAAAATATAACAGGTGTGATTTTGAACAAAATACACAATCATTGTTAATAATTATTGTGAGGAATAATTAACATTGACATGTGATCAGACAGTCTCTTCACATATATTATTATTATAAAAGGCGATCTGTGCAACTTTGTTATTCAGGAAGTTTGTATCAAACAAGTAGCCCTTCGTACTACTCAGCAGCTTTGAAGTAGCTCTCTATTTCAAAAAGGTTGGTGACCCCTGATGTAGATATCAAACAGAATAGGCCCCAGAATGGAGCCTTGGGGAACTCCACAAGTCATATTTGCCAATTCAGGTGTATAGTTATAGACAAAGTAGTTCCTGTTCTTTAAGTATAATTGAAACCAGTTTAGTACTGTGCCATTCAGTCTCCCCCATTTTTCAGTCAGTGACATGTTGTGGTCGACCATGTTCAATGCAGCACTGAGAGCCAGAAATAATAAGATTGAAGTACTTATATTTTTTTAAAGATACATTTACATACTATTTCAGCTGGTTAGACTCAGAGCTTTGTATTCTTTATGGATGGGTACGTCATCTTCCTAAAGATAGCCAGTTACCTAGCAACATCCATGAGAAATTGTGGCAGGAAAATGAGTGTGGATGACACTGATGCAGCTGTACAAGTTGATGCAAGTCAACTTTCAGAAGTGAAAACTCTTAAATTTGATTGTTAACTCTTTCAAGAAACCAGAAAAAGGATATATCAGTCACTGGTGATTATTTAGGGCAAAACAAAAGGTCAGCTGCTGCAGTGAATTAGAGGTAGAATGGGATTATCTGTGTTCTGTTCATGTTTGCAAAACTGAAGGACAGTGTTTTTATTTGTAAATCTGGGTCAAACAAATACAATAATGGCAGATCTTACCTTCGATTATAACTTCTCTGGTATTATTTTCTTTGGACACAAAGATACTATGAACATATTTCTTTGGTTCAGAGTTGCAGCAAAATGCCTTCAATTTCATCTAAAGTTACAATAAATGTGACAAGTACCTAACAACAATTGTGCACACAGAAACACTTTCTTCTCTTTTCCTTGTTCACAAGCGGATCAGAGTAGCACAATTAGCCCACTGTTATTGTCCAGTTGCCAGGCAATGGGAGAGACAATGTGAATCACCCTGACAGGCAGGGAGGGTGTGGAAGGGGAGTTGGAGGAAAGAACAAGTATAAGCATTAGAGATCGCCATACGAGGGTAAAAGATGGGATGAGAGGGAGGATGTTGGTATGGACAAAATAAGATAAAGATGCGATATGGGAGGAAGAGAGTCAGAGACGGAGTAAATAGAGGATTAATGAGGAGTGGAGTTCTTGGAAAGAAGAGTGGACAAAAAACATCAAATTTGGCAAAGATGAACTAATTGGAATTTGGTGGTCAAATGGTCAAGGTGTGACTATTGTGCTTTTAATGGATTTTTTGACAAAATAAAATGCAGTAGAGATCAGACTTTTTACTTGCATAAGAAGTACACTGATACTGTATCTTTGATTTAAGTCCCTAAATCTGATCTGAAAAGGGGGATCACAAATAAAAACACACACACATGCACACAGAAAGAGAGACAAGCCATTAGTTTTGTTAACTGTCTGTCTTTAGTAAAATAATTTCCTTCAGCTCATGTAAAACTGAGGGGAGGTGGTTACAGCCTGGAGTACTCTTGGCAAGAGCTGAGAGGAGGGGAGAGTAATATTAATTTCCATTAATCAAACTGGCCACAAAAAGGATGAACATTTGGTTTATCCCTACTGCCAGCAAAACACTGGCCTTCCTCCATTTTCCTAGAGAGTGAAAAAACATGTCAATCAGTTTGCTGTCTTCCAAAATGTTTCATAGCATTTCACCTGTTGTCTGTGGCCAATCAGGGAGGATCTCTCAAATGAGTGCTACTTTGATCCAGGTGGCATTAATCTACCCTCATTTGAAGCTAAATTGTACTCAATTGTTCTCCGACAAAACGATATTATGTGTTTGAACTGTCAACACCTTCAGCACACAACATATATTTCATTTAGGCTGCACTTTATAGCTTTTCTTCAAAAATCATAAATGTTCTGCCATGAATCACCACTTAGGCATCATACATTTTTGAAGGTATGCAATCTAATTAAGGCAAACGCATTCTGTGAACCAGATTCAGCAGGATGGGTTCTTTCTGGGCAACATTTGCAGATTATCCTTGCGTATGTCTGCTGTGCTTCCAGGTGCTCTGGTTTCTTCTCAATCGAAGACATTCAGGTTCGATGAACTGTAAAGTCTAAATTAAAGTCTAAAGTCTGTGTGAAAGTGCACTGCCTGCTGCCGTAGGCTCCAGCTCCTCCAAGGGATATAAAATGGATGAATGGCTAATATTTGAGCCCAACCATAACATGAACTGTCTACCAACAATAAAGCACCATGAGGCAGAAACAGTAATATTAAATGTTTGGAAAAAGGATATTATGAAGACATACACATATATATGCATATTGTTTATCATGAATTACATAACTGAAACCACAGACAGTAATAATGGATTGCCATAGAAGACGTTCATGGAGCTGTTTCCTCTACCTGTGTATGTGTCACTACTGCATGTATGTGAATATAGTGTTTAATGATTTATGAACCTATAGGTTTCTGTGACGTGTCTTTGTTTTGGACGTGACATGTGAAGGTCCTGTTTTAGTTAATGATCAATAACTGCATTAATGTTGCCCATAGATTCTCGCCCAGACGTTCCTGCTGCACAAAAACAATTGTATTGATTCTGACTAGGTCTGGTGGTTTGTATACATAATTACAGCACTTCAGTCTGAGCTGAAGGAATTTCTGGAGAACCTGCAAGATTTCATCTGATTTGACATGGAATCCAGCCGCGTGACACCGATGACAAGCATTACGAATAATGCTGTCGAAATATCCAATCTTCCTGCTAATGGTCCTGTTTACTTATGAAGGCCATATTAAAGGCATTCGTAGGTATTCAAGACTGTTTTACAACCAGTTAAAAGTCCCTAAAATAAGTTAGCTTTCCAAACCTCTGTGGCCCGTTCCTCATCTCTGATTGAGGCTAGTGGGCGGTGCCTACATTAGCGGCGACTAGCATATCAGAATCTACCAGCAAACTCACAGTGGCCGAGTGGCATTGTGGGTAATGTAGGCACCAGGTTTTGATTTGTGGAATAAAAAGATGATATCTCTGGTTCTGCTGCATCAATCTCAATCGATTTTTAAAACTGTCTATCGTGAGTCTGATGATGCCAAATTGGTCCTCAAGGATTTAATCAATGCCTCAGACCACCACCAAGCAAACTAACAAATAAAAAATGTATGCAACTCACATATGAAGCCTTTTTATTAATACACCAATCGATGACATTTGACAAAAATGGTCTTGTTCCACTAGCCAATCGAATCCAGTAAAATATTTAGTCCAAAACACATTATTATATCAATAAAGACCGACAGACTGCATTGAAAGGTAATGCCTGCCCCTCTTCTTTTGTGAAAAGACCGAGCCAATTTTGCTGATGACTGACGCTCATATAGCAAATTGAATGTCGAACACAGCGATATGCTACTTCAGTGAGTATATTTCAAGACAAAACTAGGACCATGGGAACAATGTGTCCATGGTTGCCAACGGTCCTTTTGGTGTCTCTAAACAGCCTTTTTTGGAAAAAACATGGAACATTTTAATTGTATGTGTTATTGTTGTCAAACTTGGACAAGTCATGCCTTCATGCTGTGGTCCCATTGTATTGTCCAGCTAATAAGTTCCAGTTAGTCATTTTCAGGAATTTGAACTCAAGAAAATATCCAGGAGTGCCCAGATGGCTCACATGATAGCCCACAGCGACCCATGTTCAAATCCAATCAGGGCCCTTCGCTGTATTTCATCCCCTCTTTCTCTCCCCTTTCCTCCCATATCATTCTCCGCTCTCATCTTAATGACAAAAAAAGAAAAAGAAAAAAAGGCAGTTCAAAGATGTGTGCAGGCCGTCAGGAGTAGGTGGGTAAGAAGAAGAACTCCAATGGGAATGGGCCATTAGCCCAACCCACTTTACACCCCGGCCTGATTTAGCACTGTTGTCCTGTTATGTGTTGGGTGCTGCTTTTTGATTGTTCAGGCTCCTCCTATAACTCTTTATGTTCACCCTAAATCCCTCATAAGTCATGTTATAACTGGTGTTGGAGTTACTGCTACTGCTTTAATTTGTTTTCCTGCTCTAATTGCATCACTAAGCATCGCTAAGCATTTAAATTGCTCCGTAATCATGCCTGCCCACATTCTCGATTCATAACTGGTGTTCGCGTGTTGTCTCAATGGCTATTATGCTGCTCAATGTTTCCTTTTTATCTGCTATTTCCGGTGATAGATAACTCATCAGATCTGATAAATATATAATTTAGCTAATTTCTAATATTAATTTATTCAACTATTACTACATATTAATTTATTTGCCAATTACTTGTTTTTAACTAATAACCACTTATGTATTCTGCAATTGTTCCAATTTCATCATATTCTACTAATTGCCGATATTAATTGTTTTCTATTTTTATAAGTGGTTCATATTCTTGAAATCGTAGGCTGTCTGCTTCATTTTAATTGCTTGTTATTTCTCACTCGCTTGTTAGCGTCATGTAGATCGTATAGTGTGAATGGATCTGAGTAAATGCATGCCTGTTATTTAAGTACACCAGCCATGAGACTCTATCAAGACTGTATCATCACACATCATCTGTTTTCAATGAAAAATGATCTTTACTTCATCTGACTTCCTCACATCTCTCCTGATTGAAATGATTCTCTATAAAGTCAGGAAGACTATACACTTAGGCCTGCACTCCTCACGCATGCTAACTCATAATTTCCTTGTTGTTATTGTTCCGGACTGTCAATTATGATATCAGCTGTTCTGATCAGCTGGTCTCTTCTCTCCAAATAGCACAGCGACATGATTACATCGTTAGTCTATCATCTATACCGTCTCTTTTTAAATACGATTGTCTACCTTCAGTATGTTCATGTTGCTGTTACACGCCTCTCCAACTCCCCATCTCCGTCCAGTCTTTGTCGATTTATAAGCTGTATCAACTCATCATTCTATCAGCCTCATCAGCCACCACCACCACCAGTGTCTGGGGGTTTATCTTGCTGCTGCTCAGGGCAAACGCCCCCCTATTACAAATCTCCAAGCACCCAAGACTTTGTCAAGACTTTATAATCACACATCTGTTTATGATTAACAATTATCTTTTCTTCAACTGGTTTTCTCTCCTGATTGAAATTGAATTGGTAAGCTTAATAACAGAGCATGGAAGGTCAAGCAAGCGAACATGAACACGACCAGTCCGACATACAGACATTACCACCATGTCTGTAGTCCATTGCACCGTAATAATGCATGAGTAAAGCTGGTGTAGAGGGGAGGAGTTTTGGAAGTTGCTGAGCAGTTTTAATGGGCATTTACAGCACCAATGAAAGTTAGGATGATACAAAAACGTTCGAGAAAAGTGTCAATCAAGATCTGTTCAACCACGCAGCACCATACATGGGCCACATGATTGACACGGGGATCTCGGACCCACGTCAGTGGAGGCGCTGCCTCCCAGGAGAGAGATAGAGAGAGAGAGAGGGGGATAAAGAGAGAGAGAGAGAGAGAGAGAGAGAGAGAGAGAGAGAGAGAGAGAGAGAGAGAGAGAGAGAGAGAGAGAGAGAGAGAGAGAGAGAGAGGGGGATAAAGATAGAGAGAGAGAGAGAGAGGGAGAGAGCGCGCGCGAGCGAGCGAGAGAGCAAGGGCTGGAGAGCAGCGCGTCTCCCACAGAGGTAAGACCGGAGGAGAGTGACTTTACCAGAGACACGGAGCCAAATGTTTTTAAAGAACTGGATGTGGAAATTCAACCCTGACAAAAAACAACAACAGTGGAGCATTCATTTAGTGAGCTTGAAGCGTTTTCACATCAAGAAAATCAAACAGATGCACATTTTACCGCGGACGAATATTCTCCGGAGAAAATCCATCTGACAGGACTATTGTTGAAGCATAGTGCAGTAAGTGGGTAAGTTCGATTGTATGGAACAGTTTGCGTAATTATTACATGTTCTCTTTTTGTACCAGCCACTAACAGTGAAACTATTGATCCTTAATTCATTTGTGGACCTGCTTTTACCTTCTCAGTGACTTGCTGTTGGTCCCTGGACGTCAGCTTGGAAACTGTTACTCTAAAGACTTTTCTCTTCTCTGTTGTCTGCAAGTGGTCAGAAGCGAGGCTCCTCTCTTTTGGTGTAATGGAGGGTAATCACACTTTAACTGAACCTTTTTGTTTGTTGAACTGTGCATAACTAACTTTTTAGGCTTAATGATAACTGATTAATGCATCGTGTGAGAGAATATGTCCAAAAAGGAATACAAAGACACTAAAGACTCTCTAACAAATAATTTATAACTCATTTAAAATCGGTGGATATTTGTTTTACAATGCTCAGAGACTCTTAGTTCCTTCTCAAACATGGAGAATGTGTCCATCCCTGCCGTTGCACCGCCGCCAGTCTGCAACGATTCTGTGGACTTCTACTCCCTCATGTCAGAGAACGACACTGACCTGAACTGCACTCCTCCCTCTGAGTTTTACTTCTACGCAGACCTGTACATCATTTTACCGGTCATCTATTCTGTAATCTGCGCAGTTGGACTGACAGGCAACACCGCTGTCATCTATGTGATCCTCAAAGCCCCCAAGATGAAAACAGTAACCAATATGTTCATCCTGAACTTGGCCATCGCCGATGATTTGTTCACTTTGGTGCTACCGATCAACATAGCCGAACACTTGCTGCACTACTGGCCTTTTGGTGATGTTTTGTGCAAAGTCATCCTTAGCATAGACCATTACAACATCTTCTCCAGTATCTATTTCCTGACAGTTATGAGCATTGACCGCTACCTGGTTGTTTTGGCCACGGTGAGGTCCAAGCGCATGCCTTACCGCACCTACCGAGCAGCCAAAATCATCTCATTATGTGTCTGGATACTTGTTATCCTCATCGTCATGCCTTTCACTGTTTTTGCTGGCGTGTACATGAACCCGAATGATGGGAGGAAGAGCTGTGTGCTGAGCTTCCCAAGCCCAGAGAGTTTGTGGTTCAAAGCGAGCCGGATCTACACGCTCATCCTGGGCTTTGCCATTCCTGTCTCAACCATCTGTATCTTATATACCATGATGCTCTACAAGCTAAGGAACATGCGACTCAACAGCAATGCCAAGGCGCTGGACAAGGCCAAGAAGAAAGTCACCATCATGGTGTTTATCGTCTTGGCCGTCTGTTTGTTCTGCTGGACGCCGTTCCACCTCAGCACCATTGTGGCTCTGACGACGGACCTGAGGACCACACCGCTCCTGATCGGGATCTCCTATTTCATAACTAGCCTGAGCTACGCCAACTCCTGCCTCAACCCATTCCTCTACGCCTTCCTGGACGACAGCTTCAGGAAAGCCTTCAAGAAAATGTTGGAATGTAGACCGGCCTGAAGGTACGATAGTAGGACACATGAAACCAGTCCCAGAGGTCGAGAGAGACTTCCTGAGGGAGGACAGACTGTGGTGGTAAAATTGGATGGTTAAGATTTAGGTTAAAATCTGAATTGTTAATGTATGTGATAAAGATTTGATTGGTTTGTTAAAGCTCACACTGCAACTTTACACATTGTTTGCACATGCTAGCAATAGGTATCTTTCATTCATCTGTGATATATCGAAAAAAAACGTATAGAATAATACCTGTAAATTGCACAAATCTCATCTATAAATGATTTATATTCCAGTAAACCAAAGGGACAAGAGAGAAAAAAACATCATAACGTTTGAGTCAATCTTCGTCAAGACAGAAGGCTGCTAAAATGCATCACATCCTGTGGGCAAATATCCCATTCCTCTGATGGACAGGATGCTTTTCTTTGTCACATCTGGACTGTTCTATATTGTTCGATAATTTGCCAAGTGCAGCCTCTGCTCCGAGAGCACAAAATAAAAGAAACAACAGCTTGTTGTACAGTAACTATCAGCAGAATTTCCCGTCATTGTGTCTGAAGAACTGGCCATTAAATCGGATTGTTTTCCAGTTTGCAGACTGCAATCAAATCATCAGACCTTTTCCACAACAGTAAAAAAAAAAAAAGACGAGATGGGTCACTGCAAACAGTCGTAACCTTGGTCGAAACTGAAGGCCGAGGAGTGCCTCTGACGGTGGAACATCTGCTGTGTGGAGAAAGTACAGTTCAACGCACCGTCATTGGTTTGCATGCTGTCAATGAAATGAACCTTATGAGAATGGTCAGGGTTAGAGTGTGACAGGATGCATGCATGAGGATTACAGGTGTTTATCATGACGCAAACAGGAGGGGAAAATAGTCCCTTTTAAAAATCAAAACAAGTGGGATGACCTGATAAAAGCCAACACTTGATCTGCCTTTAAATTATTCTATATTATAAACAAAATCATCTCAAAGAAACCAAATGATACACTTTGTGGATTACTTTTAGAGTTCTGTTTTTTTGGGTCAGGCTACACATTTTCATTTGCAAAGCATGACATGAACAATTAAAAGGTTCACACATTGATGGACTCTTTGAATGATGGGCATTGTTTGGATGAAAAAGTTCTGGTATGTTTTTGCAGAATGTATATGTACCACTTAAGGGCTGAAAAGGGACCCTTACCAACAGTACTGTATGCGTGATATCCGACATGGGACAGGAGGGCTATGTCAAATGAAATCTGTGGTTCTCTTCACGTTGTCATTTTTTGTGACATTTGGTCGCCCCCTGTTGTCAACATGGCGAGGTTACCTGAAAATGCAGCCAGAGCCAATTACGGAGGAGTGTGCATAGATGCTGCTGAGGGGAGTTACACAGTTTCACACTGCTTATGACAGTGTCTGCATACATATTATAATTGTTCCTTTCACTTCATGGACATTTGTGAATAGTAACTTTTGGTATCTGACTTAAACCTCATGCTGAAGTTAATTCTCAGTTGTAAATTGTTTAGGAATATGTGCAATCCAATGAGATTCACAGTCATACCATGCAAACTTAGCAACTATATCCATTTAGCGTTCTTAAATTACAATTCAGAGTTTGTCTTGCACTGTTAAAATCATGAAAACAGAGAGCAATGGAAACATGTCGGGCTTATTTTAGATTTCACTGTGTTAAAATATCAATCAAAGGAGATACATGAAGGTAAAATGGAAAATAAAAATACTTGTTTTTGAGTATGTACATCATGCTATGTAGTGTGTTTTGAGCCTTCCACAGGTTTTAAAAAAGTTGCACACAAAAGAATGCCAGGCTCAAATTTACAGGAGGATTACAACAGTAAACCGAGAGGGAAAAACGGTTCTGGACAAGATTTAGAGCCCTTGCCCAAGATTTATTTAAGATTTGGAAGGCCCTAAATAAAAACAAATTCCTTTAATGACAATTCAAAGCACTTTATATGAATGATACCAACATCTAATCGGCAGTAACAAACACAGTACATCGTGGTTACCTGCTAGCCATGTCAACTCTTGATTTCAACTTTACTTTTACCATCATTTTCGTAAAATCACAATGAAAGAGTTTTAACATTTATGTTTTGCTTGTTCCAACACTTCACTGATTGTATGTGCTAATGTTTTTAAGGCTGTGCCATTCCATCGACGCTAAATAAAAAAAGCCTATAAATTTGGTTTCTTTGGTCATTTTAGATCTCTACTCGATTAAAAAGAAGCGTTCTGAAGCGTCACCATACAGTGTTGCATGACTTAACAGTGCAGAATATTACAGTGTGACAACAGAGAGTTTACTTCTTCAAATGTTTTTGAATTTTACTGCTATAAGCTCTATTTATGTTGTAAATCATGACACACAATGCCCATGTAACTCTTTTCCTCCTCTGGTGGCTATAAAATGAGCAAACGGGCACTTCCAGCAACAAGTGCGTGATAAAAATCTGCTTCTATAAAAGCTTTGTCTATATGGCTCTGACTGCAACGACAGAAACATTTCAATGTCCTGGTGTAAATAGGTCACTCTTTTTGTCATTTAACTGTACAGTCATAGCAGTGTGTAGTCAAACATTCTTCATGATAAACATTGTGTGACACAATTGAAAAACAATATGAAATTAAAATTGATTCGGAATCATTGTCTTTTATGCAGCCTGTAATTTGAAAGTATGACATTGCCTTTTATTTGTTTGTGTATCTTACAAATCTTTCCTGTCATTCTGGTCATGAATAAATAAATAAACATAGAATATAATGTTTGCATGTATTTGGTGGAGGAACCTAGCGTGTAATGTTACACCAGCCAAACATTGCAAGCATACATGTCACTAGAATCTAGTGACTCTGAGTTTTGAGTTTATAGTTTTATAATTGGCCACTACGAATACAAGCATTTAATAGCATTAAGTTACCACGCAAAACCGCGGCGGTATTCAGCTGAGATTTACCAGTTAACAGTCACTCGTTAACACATTCAGACATTTTGAAGCAATTTGTAATTTGTGTTTTGAGCCCGCTAACTTATCTGGATGGAGAGGGAAAAACCTCCTCTGTTACCAACATGAGCAAACATATTTTGGATGATATCATCTGTAAATGGATGAGTACGTTTTATTTCCTTATGTATTTCTTTACATTTTAGAGTCAAAGTCGCTTTTTCTGACAGGTACAATAAATGGGCAGACATTTGTTTTCTTGATATCTTTGCTCACACATTACAGTGCTGATGTACATTAAAAAGAGGAAAAATACAGATGAAGACATATAATTGTTATTGTCAGTGTCATTCGTGGTTTGGGTCAGGGTCACTCGTTACATGGGCCACTACACCAGCTACTGCATCAGCTGACGAGCAGTAGGATGGATGAAGTGGTTCGAGCTTCATGGCAGCGAAAGGTCACAGATTCTATCTCAACAACAGCCTGTTGTGTCCGTGATGTACTGCTGAGCCTTTACTGTACTGCTGACACTGAGCAGTTTACAGTCAGACGGTAGTATAATAGTAATAAACCGAACAGCGCCATTGATTATTTTCTTATCTGTATTTTTTCTTTCTTTTAGGTGAAGTGTTTTAGATAAGCCTGTAGTGGGTTTCTACGTCAATGTATTTAATCCATATAACCTATTTTTAAGTCTGACCTTTCCTTTAAAAGAATGCCAATAAAACATAAACATAAACTACATGCTGAGTACACGCCAGACAGTTTGCTAGTGGCTGGTGAGGAAAGTGGAATGTCAAGCACTTAGAGATGTTTCTCTCAGCAGTTGGTGGAGACCACATGCAGAGATAAAAGGAGTCAATGTTTCTTATTGTAAAAATAAAAAGCTTGAAAAAATGAACTGAATACGTTCGTTACGTATTGTAGCTTAAGTGTAATGTGTAAAGACTCTATGAGTACAGTCAAAGTTCTGCTCTCAATTTAAAACAGCATTTCTTTAGTTGGAGAAGGTGGAGCCAAAGGTGCCACATCTTAGAGAGCTACACCTCTTGTAGTGGCAGCTTATTTGACCGTCCTTCTTGGCCACTTCTTGCAGGATGTAAAGGGTTCTGACTCGCGTAGACTACCATGTCCAATTTACGTGCTCTGGCAGGCTAAACTTTTCTTGCTAGCTGTCCAAAGATGAGGCTCGTAGCTCGTAGTTAAAAGTAGCTTTATTCCATGTAAAAAGTAAACAAAACAATTTCCTTCGGTAATAACTGGAATACTAAAACACTGGCTATAACTAAAAAGTCTATAATCTGCGTTCTATAATCTAGAATCTAGAATCTGCGGTCAGAAAAATTGTTGCTCCACATCCTGCTCCATCAAAGCCTAACTTACACTGAACTCACTTAAAGGAGTCAACCAATAAATATCCAACAGCAGGACAGAATAGAGGAGCCTTTTAACTTCAAAGGGCAAAACACACATTTGAAGCACATTTTACAACATGACCAATTATCTTAACTCTGTTATATGGTAAACATCCTAAAGAGCATAACACACATACTTTTGCAATAAACATAAAATACAAAAACTGTTAAGAATACAAAATGGCTCTTACACCTCTAGTCATGGAATCTGGAGTTAGGTAACACTCATTCTATTTTGTATCAGAATATATGTCACAGAAAATGTAACAGCAAATGAAAACTGTACGGTACACATCCAGAAGGCCAACTTAGTCCATTTGTTATCATTTGTATTGTTTCTAGTTTCATCTGGTGTTAAATAACTTACTGACTCATCTGTGTTTTTCGGGGGTTGGGTGAGTGGTGTAAATGTCCTTCTCATTCAGGTCAGCCAGGTCTTTGTTTGCCTCAACCAACAGTAAAAGTACTTCACTAAATGTTACTAAAGTTACTGTGAGGAACTTTGAACTGGTTAGGAATCAGTCTAAATGTATTACCGATGCCTCTATGTGACCTTCATAAGTAAACCAGACCTTCAGCTAGAAGATTGGCTATTTCTATGTACTTATCCTTAATGCCTCTCATCGGCAAAACCACATGCAATCCTGCATGTTCATCACCAGAAACTCATCAGCTCAGACTCCAGCGGGGCCTCCAGCAACCAGCCCGCCACAGACGGACACAGCTCCGCGCCCATCTGCAGCCTCTCTGCATGGAGGCTGCAATCACTCCATGATGCTGGAGACCCCGGCCATATTGCTTGGCCCGCTGGAGGGAAGGGAGGCACGGGAGAACCAGAACCAGGACTGAGCGGACTGTCAGACCCCTGCTGCAGTAAACAGGTTGAGAGGTTTGTCAAATCCATCTGGTTATTCCATTATCTCACATCTTGTTGTCACAAACACACACACACACACAATAACGATGGCAGGTTTTTATTTCCTGGAATTGTCTTTAGCACCGTAACATTGTTATATTTAGCAGCTTCAGTCTCTTTTTTTTTAAGGAGACAGGGTTGCCTCCATGTTGAATTCCAATCTGTTACATTCAAATACCAGTTTCCGTGTTGTAGGCTACTGTTTGAGGAGCAGAAATGCAAGGCTCGGCTTTCTGTCACAGCTGCTGTGTTCGCTCACTGAACTGTTGCAGTCTGGACGGCTCACATGTGCTATCTGGTGGTTGTTTGTGCGCACTGCTTGGACTGAGGACAGTCTGGAAGCTACAGTAACTTGCTATCATCTTGCTATCATGTACAAGTGGTATTACACGACAGGACGGACAGGGGTTAGCTGGTTAGCACACTCATTTCAGCAGACATCTCTACAACGAAACACATAGATGTCTTCGACATAACGTCAACTCTGTACCCTCTTAAAATAATGTTGATAATAAATGTCTTAAACCTAAATTCAACGAATTAAAAATGCCGTGGGCATATGACACCACGTCACGAGCAGTACAATTTGTATTCATTTGTTCACTTAAAATGTTCTGATGAGTGAAAAATGGACTAAAGCGTTATACTGTGTGCAGTGGAGCAGTATATGTTCAGTATGACAGTACCAGCACTGAGAGGAAAACACTTTCTTTCCTTCTGTCTAACTCATTTATCGGGTCAACTTCACATTATTTTACTGTCTTCTTGTCTGTCTCATCATCTACTCCACCTTCTTTGTTTAAATATCTCACTGTCTCACTTTCTGTCAGTGTAGTGTAAACAGTAACACAACTCTTTTCCACTTCAATGTGGTGTGTGTGTGTGTGTGTGTGTTTGTCTTAAACAGATACAGATGAGCGCCTCCATGCGGTCAATTTGACAAGGAGATATGCTCATTTCAGTGTTTGTGATAAGCCATTACTAGCACTAGAGGGCAGTGTTGGTCCATGTAGATTAGCCTATTTGTGTGTGCATGTGTGTGTGACATAATTGAATTAACTTGTTTCGACTTCCAAAATGATTTAAGAAAGTTGTAGACAGTTGATAAATCTAGCGTAACGTTTAGGTTCAGTGACTGAGTGTTTCAATGATAACACGTGTTCCATCCTTTAAAACATCCAGACGTGGTTGTAAATGGGATGTGTCCCTGAGTTCATGTGGAAGTGCTCTTTCTCAGGAACACTATTCATATAAAAACTGCAACTGTAGATCACATGTTGGGGGGAGACATGTCACCCTAAACATTTGCTGCCACTTTTCAAAAGGCTACTACATCCTTCCAGGTATGCTTACAGCCAAGGAAAGATGGAGGCAAAGGTTAAATGGTAAGAATAAATGTCGGAGTATGCCAGAGAAGATTTAATGTGTCCCAATACAGAGTATGTCAAATGCATCTGATCGCAGTTTGCAGTGTGAAAGTCAACATTATTTTCAGGCTATTCTGACCCACAATCCTCTGCACAGCTACAGTTGCGTCACATCAACTTCGCCACCGAGAGAGTACAGACAGATGGCTGCCTGATGACAACTCATTGAGAGTCTGTGACAGATATTGGCATTAAAAAAAATACCGTCTGCACAACAGACGATGCAAATAAATGATAAATGGGTACAGACAGGCAGACACACACACACACACATATGTTATAACCTCATAAATGTTTAACTAAAGGTAACATTAACACATGTCACATATTCTCACTTCACAACATACACACGGGCACACTGACATCTAACCTGTCAATCTCTACCTTCTGTGAGCTATTGGGAATCAGTACAGCATTGATTGAGCCGTTCTTTTCCTTTCTGTTTGAACACCAAAAGACACTCTTGTATATAGACACACGGTAATTACACAGTGCTGCCAGACATTGGCTTTAAAAGCACTTATGTCAAGTTGTCACAAAGCATCTCTTGTCTGCAAAGATTTGTTTTTCCTTTCAAAAGAACCCATCATTAAACAAGTGAAATGTCATAACAGAGACTATACTTGCAACTGCTGCAGCTGGTGTTTGCATCTCAAAAGCTCGCCTGCCAACAGTTGATCAGCCTACTTTAGGAGGTCTGTTTGGAAAGAATAACTCTATTTGTGCCACAAACTTCAAGTGGAAGTCAATGTTTTATTTATTGTCTTCCATTTCCGTTTGCCTAAGTTTTGTCTCTTTTCCGGTTAATTCTAGTACGGCTACTCTGAGGGAAGTGGTTGTAAATGTAAGAATGCAGCCTTTAGGTGCATACTGCGGATCATCAACGTCTACAGAGAGAGAATTTATAGTTGGCTTGGTGGTGCGGTTCTCAATCGGTAACAGCTTTTACGATCTTCCTCTAGTATATACTTAGATAATTTAACAGTCATACCATTTAACATTCTCATCACCATTGATCATTATTTTCTTTATAATGATCAATTATACTCAGAGTACATTTTAAATGAGTTACTTTTGTCTGAGTAGATTTTTACACAACTAATCTTACTTTTACTTCCGTACAATTTCCAATGTTCTTTCCCAACCCTGATTGTAACCCCACTTTACTCGTAGTCTTGAATCCACAAATATTTCTTCATTAAATTGTCTTGGATCCTATTAATCTTGGGTGATCACAAGTGGACCGCTCTAAGTACGTCAGGTCACACCTGGCATTACAATGCATCACCACATGCGTCTCGAGTGACCACTGAAATCCAAATTGCCCAAAATGTTTGACTCACGAGGAAAATAACTCAATGGGCTTTTCTATTTTCAGACGTGAGCTATTCTGCTTAGGTAGTTGCTTATCAGTGAATTGAAGCAGGAACGTAGTGTAGCTTTTATTCTGAAAGGTAAGACTGAAAGAGTGAAGCTGTGATGTGCTGCAAATGACAATGGGGGAGCAATAACAAGTTATCTGTCTTGGTTCAGACCATGGAGCCTACGTGTTATTATTTGATCACCTTCATAAGGTAATATGTGCAACTCATAACCCTCTGCTACAAAAGCTGCAGCAATTTAATAACCAACTGGAGATGAGAAAAGGGAGAAAAGAGGGCAGTGGTTTTGTTGACGGTTTACCTGTTAAGTCCTTGTCAGAGACGCACCAAGAAACATGAGCGTTCTCACGACAAACGATTAAGTGGAGAAAAACATCTCAGACCAACTCGGCAAGTGCAAGACACTAAATGCACGTCGGTGGTCATTTACACTTTTATTTAGCGCTGTCTGGCCACGCTGCAAGCTGCTGTACTCTGCTGTACTCCAATAGGCACAACTGTGCTCTGAGAATGTGTGTACTTAATTGAAAGCACATGAGTTGAGCTTGTTGTAGAAGGCCTTCTTCCTCCCCCGCTCCAGAGACTTGACAAGCAAGAACAAAGCCTTGAGCATAATGGACAGGGAAATAAAATGCTTTTCAGCTGGTACTCTGCCACTATTCTTAATTTATTTTCTTCCTGCAAATGACCAGTTCCGGATTGATTTTCATCAGTGAAAATGCAACATAGCCTACCTGGACTGCAGCCTAGGAAATGAAACACAACTCTTGTCTGGTGTGCTGACAATATGTGGACGCAATTTTGGGGCCAGCAGAGTGATACAAGTTCACATAACATAAAGATTGGGGCCTCATCGACCTGAGGGGTTTTTGATAGACATGCTCTATTTTGATGCTTTTTGATGCACTGTGACACCTTATTCACATGCAAAGCAGCCTACATGTCTTTCACCACTAACAATTGAAATGTTTAGGCCTCTCAAAAGCTGTTGTTTACTTTACAGATTAAATATGAATTGTGGTGTAAAGGTCGCTGACTGATAAGTTGCATACATCACAACACTGCCACCTTTGCTTCTTCTAAGAGTCATTATTTACATGACTGCTAGTGATCTTCTAAATGTAAAGGTCTACTTGACAGAACAATAAATGATCTTTTCTCTTTCCAGATTTTTCAACCACATCTCATTGAATTTACTAGAGAAGAAGCATTTGCTCTGATATGATGCAGTTTGCAGAGGAACTACTGTGTCAAGAATTGACTTTCTCACACAAACCAATGCTGAGGATTTTCTACAGACAGCAGCTTGATGTCTATTAGCATTATTTTAACTTTCATATTCATGTAGGCTTGCAATTACACTGCATTTCATTGTTTTAAGCTTTTTAGAGAAGGGGGAAATAAGGAGGAAGAATCAGAGCAGAGATAGAGGGAGCACGCCATCATCAGTTTGCATTCTGTGCTGAAGCGTCCTCTACTTCAGACGCCCCCTTCATAAACTAGAGGTGAAGCTATTTGCCATTCCCCTCCTCTGTCTGGCTGTTTGCGAGACCAATAAAACCCGACAGAGTATCTGTCTGAGCGATGCCGAGATCAAACTAATGATTTCCGGTAATTGACTTTGACCGAGGACTCTTCATCATCTGGAGAAGAATTGGCATCCATCTGTCCGTCTGGAGGGTTTGCTTTCTTTCCACCAGGCTGCCTCTTCACCATTACAGACTTTCACAGAATATGAATTGTTGCCCAAAATTCTATTTTCACAGAGCACTCTCCTGATGTTCTTACCTTTCCTTGTTTACAGTTTTAATGGCGTTATTATTTATGGATATCTAATAAGCAGTACATATGACAGTATTCAGCGTTTGGAAATTGATTCAGCACTGGTCCCTTCAGGACAGCCTACAGTCACACAATAAAAAATACATGTGGAAATCTATCCAATCTTTACTAACCACAATGTTGTTTTCACAGTAACACAGCAAGAAAGAAAAGAGAAATAGATACAAAATATTTCACATTTTTCGTCCATACTTTTTTTTCTTCTTTTTTTTTGATTTATTGAAGTTTATCTTATTTGACTCGTACACAATTTAAATAGTGCATGTGTAGCCCTAATTCTAAACTAATGCAAAAATATGCTTCCGTATGCTGTGAAGAGCAGCCAAGATGTCCTCAGAAGAGCAGACTGATAGACCAACACACACATCTGCTACACCTGCACAAAAATGACGAAAAGAAAGCATGCGATTGTCAAAGCAGCTACAATAATGCACCTGTAATTGCGCTGGCAAGAAAATAGCGTCAAAGTGCTTCTGTGCTATTTGCATGTAATTACATTTGGTCGTAAGCAGTGATTTGGCACACTGTTACAGAACCATCATAGAAGCCGTCGTTGTTTGCTAAAGGGCACTTTGAGTGGTGTGAACTGAAATAGATGCTTCATCCCGTTGTGTACCTGACTCAACACAGGCTTCATTAGCCAACTGGTGTAATCCTTATTACAGAAAGGGTAGCTCAATTTGATCACATCTTTGAAGAAACCTGTAGATTGTGTCGAATGAAGGGTTGGTAGGTTGCTTAACATAGCAATCTGAACGAATAAGATGTTTAGTAAGCTGCTTTATGCAAGCAATTTGTTACCACCAATCTCACAACAGTTTTCAACCATGACAACTAGGGCTATCGTTTGAAAAAAAAAAAGACAACGTTAATACAAATACCAGTAGCCTTAAAGTGATACCGAAAGCAAACTTCAATTTGCTTCAAACCTGAGAGCAGTAAACAGTTCAAGTAGCCATCACGATCAGAAATTACAATGTCAATAGTCAATTAATCATTTGGTCATCAACGGTTTTTCATTTTTCTTTCAATTGTCAACTTATTGAAGATGTGATAATGAAAGTTTCTGGCATGCAGGCTCACAGCTCCTGCGTGAACAATAGCAGGCCATGGGAATTTTGTCTGCCAAGAACCTGAGCTCTTTCTTTTACAGTTTGTGATATTGCCATATTCCGTTATTCACGCCAGTCATCAGTGATTTTGTCCGTCATGGTAAAATGAGGGTGGGGAAAGCAAGTGACACCCAAGTTTACAGAATGGATGGATCACAGTGTTTTTCTTACGTACTTTATTATGTTCGTTGTTGTTCGTCTCTAGTCTGACAGGTTTGAATGCTGAGCAGGGGAGCTGCAGGAAGCTTTCAATCATTCGTCAGTTCATCAAGCCTTTTACCTCTCTCGCTCTCTCAATCGACCTCTCAAGCTGTTATCTTCGTGCAACTTATAATTGATTTGTTATTTTCGCACTGTGTCTGATTCAAGTCTGTGGTCATTTTTGACGTATTAAAGTTGGAAGGGTTGTTTTGCATTGGGGTGTGTACAAAAAAGGTTTTGTCTATTCATTATTGGAGGATGTATATCGGAGGATTCTCACAATAAAGGGCAATGTCATCGAATGAAAAGCACTTTGAGAACATGAACCTGGATGTGCTCACTGTCTGTCTTCATTTAGATTCTTACGTGCATCACCAACAAGGAGTAAAGGGGACAAAGAGTCTCTCATTCCCAAGTGGGACACTAAGGATTTGTGGTGTTTGCCCAGATAAAATTCAAGCTTTGTATAACAACTGGCTTTTCTTTTGCAAAAATGTTCATATTTTCTATGGTAACAACACAGGCTAATATTGATTTTCGCTCCCAGTGCAGACTCAACACATCAAAGTAAAAATACTCATTGTAAATTCACTAACAAACCCACGGCATGTTTTATCTGGAATGACGAGACAATTTGGCAACGATGTGGTAAGGGTTGTGTTCAGAAGGATGTAAAGGGTGGCAGGGGAACGCATTCGGATTCAGGCCACAAAACTTACTTTGGTTACTTTGGAAAAACATGGTTGGCTTAAAATAATGACTACATACGTACGCAATGCATGTTGCAAACATCACCAGACTAACTTCAACATAACTCAAAACACATCAGTCTTGAAAACCGGCAAATAAAAAATATTTGACTCAAAAATACATTTGATTTATTTTCGTGTGTAAAGGAAATGAGAATTTGGCGATTTGCAGAATTCACACTCAGCATTTGCTTCTTTGGAAGTTGTTTGTTGTGGTGATCCTATCTTTCATAATTCATATACCGCAGAATCCTTTTTAAATGGACTGTTGCTGTTTGTGGTGGGCAAAACCTAGAAATCAAAGGAATACAAACAAGTTAAAAGAAATAAATATATATTTTCTCTGTCTCTTTCAGCATGCAAGTTACAGCTTCGTCCTTGTCTCTCACAATTGAAACGCCCAGAGCAATTCAGCTCAGATCAATACCTGCATGAAAACAATATACGGGCTGAATTGAAAGCTCAGTGGTGAAAAGGCATCATTGGTTGTTCTGATTGTAACCTGCATGGAGTACAACAGCACTTTTCATCGAGCCGATCAAAATAACTCGAACATGTAACCCCTGTCTGACAAAAAGTGTCCTGAAGTTCAGGTTCATGCCTGGCAACATGAGCATAGAGACACGGTCAATCAGCTGGTCCCGGTGTAACAGGCTACAGGAGACACTGATGCACAATAATGCACAACAGTTGATAATACTGTTTATTCTTCAAAAGAAAAACTAAAAGATGACTTCATTGGCACAACCCACTCAAAGTATCCCTTGATGAACAGCTAAAAATCATACTTCAAACTCTGATTTAGATTTAAGATCAGTGTAAAACTAAATCAGCATTATTGAACAGATGAAATTCAATAATAGTAGTGAAGGTCAGGGTGGTGAAAGACAATGTGTCCCAGGAGATAAAAGGCTCTGAACTCTGGTCAATCCTGACTGCATGTTGTGTTGTTGTTTTCCTCTCTTTCACTCTCCCCCCTGCTCCTCTCGGCTGTGTGCCCTCTCGAATAAATATGAAGTCCCATTTTACTAATCTCATAAACTAATGAATGCTCAGCACTCAAACTGTGACTTTGTAATCAAATCACACAGCTATAAAACCTTTATTGGTGTTTGCAGAAATTGCTGAAAATGACGTGTAACATCACAAGTATAAAACAAACAAGTGACACTATACTGTGTGGTAAAATCGGATCTAAATTGACAGCAGCCACCTGCCAAATTATGGTAATATTTGAATCAATTTAATGCCTGTCTGACTCAGCCTGGGCAAGAAAATCACTTTCCAGAAATGCACGACTGACTTCCATCATTTGCTGCTGCTCTGAAAAAGGATAATTCAGCACATGTCCTTCCTCTGTTTCTTTAACATCGAAACTGTTGCTGGCATGGACAAATTAAATCATAGCACTTCCAAAGATAACATGGCTTCCCCCTGGCCCCTGCTTACCTCTCAACAACAGAGCTATTACCTGCAGACTGAGTGCATTCAGTACACACTTAACAGCACAGTGCCTCGACCCAATTACACTATTCCTTCTATGCTCCCTAATTGTCCCACAAGACAGGTTGACCCCTACATTTACATCTGTAAATGCTCTTCTCTTTGAAGGAGCTTTCAGAGAATCTAAGCAGCAAAAATAATTAGCATGGAGACCAAATCCCAACACAAAATCCCAAATACTCATCAGGGTTTGCTGAGCTTAAACAATCAGAATCAGAACCGTTTATTGCCAAGGAAGTTTGCACCTACAAGGAATGTGTCATGGCGGGTGGTGCATAACATTTAACAATACACAATAACACTAAACAATCAACACAGTGCAAGAAATATAAACATATTTAAAATTGACAATAGAATATAAAATATATTGCTGGTGGTTGATTTTTGCCTATTTATTAACAATATTCTATTTCATTGTATATACTGTGCATTTTTTGTTATTTTATCGTCCATATTCTATGTTCTGATTTTTAATATGTCCTTCTCTGTTATTTTATTGTATATATTGTGTATTTTTAAATACTTAATATTTTTAGTTACACTGTTACTTTGCTTACTTTGTATGTCTTGCTGCTGTAACATACAAATTTCCCCCTGGGGATGAATAAAGTATACATCTATCTATCTATCTGTCTGTCTGTCTGTCTGTCTGTCTGTCTGTCTGTCTGTCTATCTATCTATTTATCCATCTATCCATCTATCCATCTATCCATCTATCCATCCATCTATCCATCTATCCATCTATCCATCTATCCATCTATCCATCCATCTATCTATCTATCTATCTATCTATCTATCTATCTATCTGTCTGTCTGTCTGTCTGTCTGTCTGTCTGTCTGTCTGTCTGTCTATCTATCTATCTATCTATCTATCTATCTATCTATCTATCTATCTATCTATCTATCTATCTATCTATCTATCTATAACAAAGTGCACAACAAACAGATAACAGGACTGTAAACAAGTGAAATGCAAGTGAAATGTTAAAAGTGTTGAGTGTGTTTAAATAAAGAAGCATAGGGGTGTGCAGGGGAGTGACCTGGGGATGCCAGTCAGGGGGGTCCCAGGCTCTGTTAATTAGCCCGACTGCGGACGAGAAGAAGCTGTTGGTGTGGCGTGAGGTCTTGGTCCTGATGGATCTCAGCCTCCTGCCAGATGGAAGGGACACAAACAGTTTGTGTCCAGGGTGAGAGGGGTCGGCTACAATCTTTCTTGCTCGCTTCAGGGTACTTGAAGCGAACAAGTCCTGGAGGGACGGCTGCAGCATACCAGACCGTGATGGAGGAGCAGAGGATGGACTCAATGATGGCTGTGTAGAAGTGCACCATCGTTGTCTTTGACAGGTTGAATTTCTTCAGCTGCCTCAGGAAGTTCATCCTCTGCTGAGCCTTCTTGGTGATGGAGCTGATGTTCAGCTCCCACTTGAGGTCCTGGGATATGATGGAGCCCAGGAAGCGGAAGGACTCCACCACGTCGACGAGGGAGTCACACACAGTGATGGGGCAGGTGGGGCTGCGTTCTTCCTGAAATCCACAACCATCTCCACTGTCTTTAGAGCGTTGAGCTCCAAGTTGTTCAGACCGCACCAGGTCACCAGATGGTCAGTCTCCCACCTTAATGTCTTAATAGCGACTTATAAATGTCACAATGCGACATGGAAAAACAGCCAGAAAATGCTGACTGAGACACACATCACATCACTGGCACATCGGTTGCTATCACTGATCCACTGAGACCTGGTGACTGCCATACTGAGACCTGGTGACTGCCATTTGTCAGGGTATATTACTTTCTCCGGTTATTACTGTTGTCTCAAATGGGGTTTCTATGTAGTCCTCAGTTAACTTGAACAAATAGAACATGATTGTATTAGCTTTTATGAGAGGCTGTACAGATTCAGCTGTTATTGAATTTTGCTTGTTATGAGTGAACACTGCAGGCTGCCATGTACCTGAAATCAATAGGCATTATATTCACAAACAATACAAATCCACACTCACAACATCACTGCATACAATGACTCAAAACACATTTAAAATATTGAGCTAAACTTCAACAACTCACTAACTCTCCTCAGGCATGAACACGTTCTGTTTGTACAAATACACAGTGTTTGAACTGGAAAGTCTGTGTGTGTTAGACAGAGCTATCACTAACTGTGTGATATAAAATGTCAAACTCAGCATCAATCAGGCCTCTGTGGCTCTTTTTGGACTGGGGCGCATGCTATAATCAGCAGTAAAGTGAAGGACAAATACATGTAAATGTCGTTTATCCACCCTTTATATGGAATTACATAAACGGCCCAGAAGAGCTGCCTGAACACTGAGTTTAC
Organism: Melanostigma gelatinosum; assembly: GCF_949748355.1. Taxonomy (NCBI): domain Eukaryota; kingdom Metazoa; phylum Chordata; class Actinopteri; order Perciformes; family Zoarcidae; genus Melanostigma; species Melanostigma gelatinosum. The sequence continues at coordinate 19,061,434 of NC_136641.1, read as the reverse complement.
GTTGTGCTGGACAAGAGGTATGTATACAAATAAATCCTCTTTTGCTTTGAATTAAACATGATTAGTATAGCCCTTACATGATAAAAATAAGGTCTTACAATCGTCTTGAGAAACTAGCAAGAGAACGCTGGATAAAACAAATAGAATAGGACTATAGGTACAATCGGACTATACGAAACAGGCCAGATCCGGGTAGAATCAGAATAGATCCTCAACTCTTCAGGAAGTTATTTGCAAAGGATTAATGCTATCAGGAAAGGAGTAAAAGGGACTGACCAGAGGTAACTGTTACTGACCGACTCACTCTCAAAATAACATTAATGAATTCTGGAGAATTACCAGAAATCATTACAGTCATTACCTTTCAGCGCAGTGCATGACATGCATCCACGGACATCGATTTACTAAATGTGTCTATTTTTAAAGCCATGCAAAATCATCCAGTAGTTTTTCCTCCTGGATTCGTGGTTGCTGATTATGTTTCTGTCATTTAAATTGAGTGCATATTCTAAACATCTTCAATTTTTATGTCCATTTGAATGTGTGAGAGAGAAATCATAACTTATGATCATAATGCTTTGTCTGATACTTATGACAGTCTGCGATCATAATCCCCTTACTTTGCTATTCAACAGTCAGGTCTTTGTCGCTTTAAGCGGTCCCTTTAGGGCAGGGGCCTCAAACTCCCGGCCCGTGGGCCGAATTCGGCCCGCCACGTCATTTTATGTGGCCCGCGAATCCGCCAGCAAAAAAAAAAATCTTTTTTTTATTTTGTTAGACTAATAATAATAAAAATATCCCCATAGTCGAAATTATGAGATACAAAGTCGAAGTTATTAGATATAAAGTCATAACTATAATAGAAAGTCATAATTCTGAGATAGAAAGTCAAAATTATGAGATACTTAAACAGTTAGAAGCAGCTCTTTGACTGGTTACTGTACATTTAACATGGAAATGTATTGTGAGTACATTGAAGACTACTTTAAACTGTGAATGCAGAGAGTTATTCAACAATATGTTACGAGTAGTTACATTTACAACCGGCCCTTTGTGGGCGACCATGATGCTGATGTGGCCCGGAGTGAAAATGAGTTTGAGAGCCCTGCTTTAGGGTTTATGGCAGTAAACTAAATCTTAACTGGGAAACAAGGTATTCTCAAGCCAAACCTATATCCTTCCGTCAACCTGATTTAGCATGAGGCAGGCTGACTTGAATCATTTTAGTTGCTGAAGATTTTCAAACTCATAACATCCAATCTGTTGGGATTTTCTTGTTGACACCCCCAGTCCACAATGATTTCCTGGGTCAGACATCCAATCCCACCAGACTTCTATGTTTACCCTCCTATTCATCCGGGATTTACACACAAGAAAGGCATTACTCTTCCAAAGCAAATAAGGTGGCTATTCCCTATAAATGTGCTTTATGACCAGGATATATTTTAGTGTTTGTCAGAAGAAGATGAGTGAATGTAAACACCCAATTGTGTGCGTGTGTTTTTCTAAGCTACAAGTGACATAAATTATTCATATAATGAGAGTAAGCAGAATAATCATGGTAAAATGACTACTAATCATAACAGCAGAAATGGATATAATAGAATAATAATGACACTAAAAGAAGTAATGGCATCGGTAATAGTAACAGTAATGTGACTCATAATGTTGATAAGAGCAGTGGGTGTCAGCAGGGCCACGGCAGGAGGCATGACTACGGTCCAGGTATTACCACAATCCATGGAAACCTGCAAGGCGAGAAAGCACAAAGACTCCGGGGAAGAAGCAACGTTAGTAATGTGTATTAATGGGACATGAATTCATACAGAAGGAGAGAGCGAATAGGAGAGAGGAGCTCAGTGTATCCCAGGAAGTCCCCCAGCCGTCTCCGCCTACAGCAGCATATCTAGGAACTGGACCAAGGCGACCCTGAGCCAGCCCTCACGATCAGCGTTATCTTATGTCCCAACTGTGCCAAGGATAGGATCAGCATTATGTCCCCTTTCAACACAAATACAAGCTAGCGAGCCTTTTGTGTCAAGCAATGCTCATTGTCGATAGATCAGCGCCGGATTTGTCAATAGGGAACGAGCTTTGCTGATAGGAGTCATTGTTGTGTTTTCTGATGTGGTTGTGGTTTCTGCTCTGCCGTTGAGATTTCCTATTTTTTGTTCTGATTTCTTCTTGTCATTGTGCTTTCTCTTTGGTTAATGAGTGTTGATTTGTTGTGGTGTTTTGTGATTTTGCCAATGTGTTTTAGGATTTGTTGTGTTGTGTGATTTCCCGGTGTGTTTTGTGAGTTGCTGTAGGGTTTTCTTAGTTGTTGTTCTACGGCCTTGGTGGGAAGCAGGTGGGTGATAGGTCAGGGGAAGAGCAGGAGGGAGTTTTTTGATCTGTGCTGACAGGAGAGTTAAGGTGACATCCTATGCGATCTGTCGAAGACGTATGAAGTGATTCAGTGTAAATGGGGTCTTTGTGTGTCTGCAGTTGGGTTCTCTTCTTCACCAGTTACAGATTCCATCAGCTCAATCAAGATCCACCACTGGAGGCATTGTGAAAATGTTATTCAATTTACTTCAATTCAACATCTGACTTTCTTAATTTAATGGCCAAAACATGATTCTGCTCCTGAGCCAGAGTATAACTGTGTTTTTAAGTGTTGTAACTAAGCTTTTCTATTTTAGTTGGACGAATTATATTTGAAAATTTCAGACATTGAAGGAGACTTTCATCAGCCACTAATTGTCCCAATCATCTCCAGCTTCCATCAGACTAAATGCTTGTGATGGAAAAATCTGCTACAGATCTTGGTCTCGACATCAATGATTATTTGTCTAATCACACTTTCCGTTATTCTCTCCAATACACTCTATTAGATTGACTCAAGTTATAGCACTTATACTTTCTGACATGTAACATCTACACACATGCATTCATGCACACAGATACATGTGTCATATATTTGTTCTGTTTCTGTGTGTTTTATTTGAATATATTTTTAAGCAGCTCTATATCTCCGTCTCTCTCTTTCTCTCACACACACACCCCCCTTGTGATGAACATCCCGGGGAGTGTGAAACGGGGTCTTAATCCATCACTAACGGATTAGTTGTGGACTGATATATCACATGGGAGAGCAGAAGCAGGGATGGAGGGAGTGAGGAAGACCGAAAGAAGAAGAAGAGGTAAAGAAGCAGTGTAGGGTGGGGTTAAGGAAGAGACAAAAACAGTTGGGTTATGCACATGACACAGAGAGATGGATGGAGGAAAAACAAGGAAAAAAGAAAAGCAGAGGGATAGGGGACAGACAGAAGCGACAAGGAGACAAAGAATGGGAAAATGAAGACATAGATGAAGATAAAGAGCAGTCTACAAATTAAAAGAGAGAGTTTGTAAATGTTTGGAAGAAGGGGAAAAGAATAGGAGAATAAAGAGTATGAGGGAAAGGTTAGTCTGGGCAAATGGAGAGATGTGTCAAAATGAGAGAGGGAACATGTGGGTGGAAGAAAAAAATGCTGATAGGGGAAAGAGGATTTAGGGAACGAAGGAGTTGAAAGTGGAAGGGCAAGGAATTTGACATTATAATTCAAGTAAATGACAATATATTAAAACCCTTTCATCATGACGGAATGACAGCTCTCAGTAGAAAGGGGTAGGCAGAAAGACAGCAAATGTGGAATACAAAGAAGCACAGATGAAAGAGGAGGAAGGCGAGAGGTAATGATGGAAAGGAACAAATGATGGAGGAAGGGGATGGAGGGGAAACAGCAATGTCCACAACAATGCTACGCTTCTGTATTATGTCTCACCACAAATTGAATTGACATAATTAATCGGTCAAAATTCTGGTGAGGAAGAGCAGGAGGTACAGGGATGAGTGCAGCAGGAGGAAAGTCAGAGAAAGACAAATCATTGTGAAACGCTAATTTATTCTGTTCCACAAATAGGTTCGACCTTGGCTGTACTTCACACTGGATTAATCGTCGCCTGTTGAAACAGTGGGCCTGTGTGTGTGCGCTTTCATGCATGTATAAGTCAGCAAATGTGTGTGTCCATGCATGACAGCATGTCTTCAGGTCAAAATGTGTGACTCCAAAGCATGTACGCTGACATGTGGACAAAACTGTTTGTGGGTGGAAATGTAAATGATCTGAATACAGTTGTGCCTTTGAGCAAACAGGGTGTGTGTGAATGTGTGTGTCCCCATCCATTCCCGCTGAGAGAGTGCCGTATTTCGGCAGGCGTAATCAGCCAGCGGATTGGTGTGAGCTGCCACTCTGTTTTGATAGATTTGAATGCCAATCACAAGCTCAGGAGCCTGAGAATAGATTAATCAGCTGCCCTCACTAACTTCAACTCTTTTCCTTCTGCTAAATCTATTGCTTCTCCTTTCAATCAATGTCTCTGTCCAGTGTTTGCAATCTCTATCTGGTATTGCTATTTCGAAACACATTTTCCATCTTGCTGATGTGAATATGATTGAATCTGTCACAGAATAACGTGACAAATCGACCGCAGTTTGTGTGCTTTTTATACATTGTTATGATCAATATGTGTATGCTAATTGTTCAATTCAATTTATTTTTGTATCGCCCAAAATCACAAACTCCCCCAAAAAACCCTTTAACAGGGAGAAAAGAGGAAGAGACCTTAGGGAGAGCAACAGAGGAGGATGATCAGATGATCATCCATTCATCCATCCATCATCCTCCATCCATCCATCCATCATCCATCATCCATCCATTCATCCATCATCCTCCATCCATTCCTCCATCCATCCATCCATCCATCCATCATCCATCATCCATCCATTCATCCATCATCCTCCATCCATTCATCCATCCATCCATCCATCATCCATCATCCATCATCCATCCATTCATCCATTCATCCATTCATCCATTCATCCACCCATCCATCCATCATCCTCCATCCATCCATTCATCCATCCATCCATTCACCCATTCACCCATTCATCCATTCATCCATTCATCCATTCATCATACTCCATCCATCATCCTCCATTCATCCATTCATCCATTCATCATACTCCATCCATCCATCCATCCATCCATCCATCCATCTATCTATCCATCATCCATCCATCCATCCACTGACAGCATCCTCTCCTCATGTCCCGTCAGCATTGATGAGAGTGACAGTAGAAAGTGTAAGTATGGATTTGGACAGCATGGATTGTGAATGGCAGTGGTTAACCTGGCTGGGCTGCTTTTGGGCACAAAACCAACCGGCTTTGTTTTTCAGTTCATTAGTGTCCTCGTGGAGCCACAGAGCATCAAAAACAACAGAAAGTAACCACGGATGGATAGAACAAGGAAGAACAAAAGAAGAGAAACAAGAGAGATTTTCTTCTTTTCACAACGTGGGTCTCATGTTTGTCATCTTGGCAACCATTCAGTTCTGATAACACCTGCTTACCTTACAGAGACACAGGGTGGCACCAACTATCTTGGGAGTTACATATGTCATTTAATTAAAGCTCAATTTGTTCAGTCCACTCAGATTAACTCCTGAGGAGTTTGGAGACCCCAGTCCAACTGTCTCCACCGGGGACGTCTCACATAGTCACACCTGTCTCCACAGCGCCGCTTCAGCACAAAAGAAAGGTCCGGCTTGTTTGTATTTCTTTCGTAAAAAAATCACAATCGTCTCGGGCGGCGCAAAGCACAGGATGGAGCGACAGTGCACTGAAGCTGAGCCGTTTCCTTTAATACGCCTACTTATTTCACCTGTTTCCTGCTCTGTCCTACAAAGCTTAGTTCTAGTTCAGTACTTTTGGGTGGATAGATTTTGTATGTTGTTTTGGCCTTGGTTCAGTTATATCAACATTTATGTTGCACTCCAACGACGGGCGCTTGGCAATACTGTTAATAATCCTCTGTAAAGTGGCCAACAGGTCAAGGTTAAGATCATTTCTCAGAATGCCCAGTGACCTTTTGAATACGTCTCATTCCAGGTCAAAGAGTTAAAAAATAAAAATGGCAGCAGTTAACCTAACCACGGCCTGCAGGGAGCGACTTTGATTTGGAGTGTATTTATTTCCACAGTGCAGCGTCAGAAAAGAAAGGAGAAAATGAGAGAAGAGAAGAAAGGGAGCAAACAAAGATGGAAGGAAGAAATAATGCAAATAAACATGTGAGCAAAGGATAGAAACAGTAGCAAGAGAAGTATGTGTGAGGACCAGTGAGTGAATAACACAGCAGGTCTGTCGAGGTGGGAGAGGAGAAGTAAATAATCGGTGAACAGAAAGAAGAGCGAAACAGAAAGAAGAGCGAAGGATGGGAGTCAAGATGGAAAAAAGGAGGTAAAGAATCTAAGGAGGCAGGACAGCAAGAAAACATAAATCTGTTACGTTAAAGAAAGTAATGCATCTCAGAGGGGTCACCCTGCCTCACCGAGTTATCGGTCCACATCAATTAAACTGGGTATTGGTTTCAGAGGAGTTTTAGTGTGATGTGGTACCAACGCTGTTTCAGAGGCTTTTCCAATCGTGGGGAACAAGCTCTGGGGAAACATTGAGGCATCTGGTATCCTTGTAAGCAGTAGGCTTACCCTGCTTGCCCTTTGTTTAACCTGCCATCCCCTCCCTCTCCATCCCCGAGTGAACGGGCAGAGTATGTCAAATTCAGAATCAAGTTTCTCTTTGTGTATAGACATGACTAAAGCCCAAGGTCTGTCAGGAAGGCACTGTTTTTATTTCCTGGTAAAGATTCCAATACCAGGTGCTAATCGTAGAACACTAATCTCTTTTCCAAATTAAAATTTGATAGGGTATCCTGGCTATACATAAAAAAAACATGTATGACACATTTTGCATCGTAGACCACAACCCTTGTTCTCGGGGTCAATTTGCAGGCAAATCCGAACACAGACACCATGTGCATAGTGCTGGAATCAGCACTATTTTAACTTTCCAGTGGAAGCAAGAAAGTTTGATTAATCTCCAAAAATATTCACAGAAAAAATATAAGTGCTTCACATTAGTCGCAAAATTAATCACATTTCGATGTCGTCTTCAGCATCAAAAGTTATTCCAGGTATTGTCTGCACATTCATGGAAACAGAAACGTTTAGTATTGTAACAGTATACCGTTTCCAACGAGAAAGCAATGTATCTGACTTAAGATGTAAAACGTCTGAAAAATAGTGCCTTTCCAAATCTTTCACCAGCCACAATTTATTTCATTTTTTTCCCTGCTTTATATAAGTTGTGAAATTACAATATTGCAACTAGAGGAAACAATGCTTAACCTGGATAAGTCATGACTTCTGTTAAATAAAGGCACTGTCTGCTGATATCTGTCGGATCGATACATCACTGTCAGCCTGGTTCTGTCTCACTCACTCTCTGTCCCTCTTGTCCTTTCTTCCCATCATATATTCTCTCTCTCTCTTTCTCTCTCTCTCTCTCTCTCTCTCTCTCTCTCTCTCTCTCTCTCTCGCTGAATACTCATCCATCAACATAAATTACGGAACAGCAGAAGCCAAAGGACAAACATGCATTTCCTCCGCTCATCATTCAACCTGTGTCTCTGTGTTTGTGAGAGTGTGTTTCAGTTGTAATTCCCCTCATACAATATTGAGTTTGTTGACATCTCAGGGCTGGCAATAAAAAAAATACACATACAGACACGAACACACACACGCTCACACAAATGCGATTTACTACATGCTTCTTCATGTGATGGATCACCTCTCACCTAAATTAGCAATAAAAGCCATGGCTGCCTAAACTAAGTCCACACACACACACAAATACCTGTCTCTCTGCTTAGCTTGAAACGTGAGACAAGGAGAGAGAGAATCAAAGGCAAAGAGTTTAAGGGAGGGAGGGGGGGTTGGAGACATGAAGTCAATTGGGGGATTAAATGGAGTGAGAGACAAACAGAAGCTTATGTTCCGCAATATGAGCAATTGCTTAGTCAGACAGAGACTGGCCAATCCCTGTGTAGCAATCATTGTGTAGCTTCGGCTCCGAACAGGGTCCCCGTCCTGACTTCTGGCCAGCAGAGAGCTTATTCAGGCAGGGATAAAATGATTGATGAGAACTCAGCTGTTCTGAGTTTCACAACAGAGGGAAGGAAAGGAGTAGATGAAAGGAGCAGAGGAAGCTGTCAGGGAAAGTGGAGGAGGCAACAGTAAAGGGCCGACAGCTGAAGCTGACCAAAGTCAGGCTGCTGGTCCAAAGGTGAGTGGGGGGGGGCTTGTGTTCTGGATAAGAAGGAGGAGATGGAGTATGACACTGACTCTGACTGTCTCTCTGTCACAGACTCTTACAGTGGAGATCTGTACACGCTGGAGGAAATGAATAACTTCCTGGATGAAACGTTTGGAAAATCCATAAAGGTTTTTGAGCATTTTCCAGACGCAGACCAATTTATTAAAAGTGTTTTGACATTACAGAAAGTGGTTAGTGTGGATTTATTAGATGTAAAGAAACGTTTCCATCTAAAAAAGCACATGACGAGTCTCATGAAGATAATGAAGAGGAATAAAGGGAAAGGTCCCAAAAGGTTAAAACTGTAAGTGAGTCTATGATGGATGTGTTGCACTTAATCTTTCTGTTACCATTTCCTCTAGCTGTCTACATCACCGCTCTTTTTCATTTCTCAATGCACAAGGTGAGGGTTGGCTCTTATGTTGGCTCTTAAATATTAATGGGAGGGACCGACAGAAGAGAGCGTCATTGCAGAAATGATCACACAGAAACGACTAGACATCGTTTTCCTGAAGGAAAAGCACCCCTAGCCCACCCTGTCGGAAAGGTGTGACGGATGAAACTTGCTGTTATCTTCACTTCTCTCCTCGTTCTTTTTCCCACCTGCTACCCACACCCCCCCTTCTCCTCTGTCTCCCCAGTCTCTCCTTTTTTCCTTTCCTTTCCTCCCTCTTGTCTTCCATTCCTTTGACCCTCATAAAACCGATGTGGCTGAGGTGGTAACATTCATTGAACAGCAACTGGAAACATCTGGTCCATGTCATGGTGTACAGATGGATGCAGCAAAAGTGTTGGTGCATTTTTTTTTAAACTTTTTTCTGCCAGCAAAAAAAAATGCTCAAATGTAAGGATTTTTCTTCCTTTCCTTGGTTAACATTATAAATGTTTTCAGTTACTGTTTACTCACCATTCTGGGAAAGCATGTGATGAGCATGTTCACTCTCTGACATTTTATAGGCTATTATTTTCTAAAATATTGACTGTATACAAAAATAAAATGTCAAAATATGAAAACCCTACAACTAAGGGCCACAATCTCGTTGTTTTCAATGCAAAGAAGCTGGAAGAAGAAATAGATGGAGAGCCACCATGCAGCCTTAATCCTGGTACTCTCCTCTTCTCCGTCTTATCACTCCCACCCTGATCTTTGTCTCCAATTGTTGCCATAGTGACACACAAGTCCCACGAGACGGTGCCAGTTAGCAGCAAATTGACTCTCCACACACGCACACACACTATATCACACACAGACAGCTCTGAGCCGAAACACAGCAAAGCACCAGCTTGATCACATGACCTGAAAAAAAATCTGTTCTGTGTATAATGGCCTTAATCCTGCTCCGAACTGTTTTTCGCTCTCTTTGATACAAAGTGCTTGTTGTAGCAATATTTTTTGCATTATGAGATCCAATGTTAGTCGATGTTCGGGGTCCTGTGATGTTTTCTCTTGTCCGTGTTTCTTCATGGCTGTTCGAGGAATATTCCCAGAGGAGCTACCAAAGTATTTAAAAAGCTTGAAAGAGACAGGGAAAATACCACTCTGCCCAAACCTATAATATTTTCAAAGTTATTTATATAGAAATGAAAGATGTGAACAGTTTGGGATCGAATCAAACAAACAGGTGCCAGACTTTAGGCGCTCCTTACTTTTCACTGTTCTTCCAAGTTGCTTTTTGTCAAGTATGTCAGATCAAAGGAGGAGAAGAGGGGCAGGTTGAATTGAACAGACAGTGAGCTTTAATCACAAAAGCTGTTACAAAAGGCAAAATCAACAAGAAACAAAAACTGAGGGAGCAGGCAGCAGCAAATAAAAGTACACACGAAAAAGAACCCACTACAGACAAATCAGTGAGACGGGCAGAAACTCCAACTCGGACCATGAGGGACCAACATGGGAAATCAGCAAACAAAGGCAGACAACAAAGACACAGGGAAACACACGTACGAAATAAACAAGACGCTAATCAAACAAGGACCCAATCAGGCAAACTCAAAAAAACACAGGACACAAAACAAAGGAGAAAATAAACCAAACCAAACCTAAGACAATAACACTTCAAGTGATCCACATATCTCAGCATGATCAATACATCGATTACCATGGCATTACAAGATGGCAAGGCGGAAAAGGTATACTTTGAAAGAGAGTGCAAGAGAAGTATTAGTTGGGACAGACAGAGAAGGCTTGATTTACAAGACGGCGAGTGAATATTTTGGAATTTTCTACATGCTTGATGCTGGACTTTTAAATTGACTTTTAAATTGTTACCTCAATCGTGGATGATGTCACTGGTTGAAGGCTTTGCAGGAAGTTAGGAAGTGTGATGCTCTTAGATAAAATACATGCCCATGCATGATTTTCACCACTTGTGACATTTTATTGAGAAAAAAGGGAGTCAACACATCCATTGTTAATGAAAACACAAAACAAATGTCTTTAAAAAGGGAATCACCTCAGTTGTCTAATCTTAATTAATCAGGTGTAACGTGAGAGTGAATGTGTAATGTGTGTGTGTGTGTGTGTGTGTATGAGTGTCTCTGCGAAGGTGAAGCAGTGAATCTGTAGTGTGAGCTGAGACGGCAAATGTGTGTCGGGGGGCGGGGGGGGGGGGGGGTGTTGTTTATGAGTGTGTCAGTGTGTGTACCTGTGGTGACTGGGAAATCAATGCAGCTTTATGTGATCTGTAAGGGGGAACTGAGCTAAGAGAGACAATTTAGTAGCCTACGGTTAATAATGCCTGTGTTAGTGCTTGTTTATGTGTTTGTCACTGCCTGGGTGTGTGTTTGATTGTTAACTTTTCATTTTAAATTGTAAGCTAAAATCTTTTCACCTCCTGGTCTTAAAAAGAGAACTTCAGAAACCTAGCATCACTGTTTTGTTATTTATTTGAACATCAGCCATGTTTCTGTTTAAATACGAGCTTTACACCATTGTCCACTGCTGTCCTCTTCAATTAAGCTCATTTCAAGGGTCTAATTTCCTCAAATGTCCGACCTATATGTTATGCAATACAAGAGCCAGTGCTATTATGTGTGACTGACATTTCATTTTAAAGGAATGTTTTTGTTTGTTTGGTTTTTGAAATCTAGACTAGATGTAGTTTAAGGTCTGTTTGTTGTCACCAAACATTCATGTCGTCCAACCTTCTGTTTGTCACAAATCTAGAGCAGAATCGGAGAAACCCCGTCAAAACTAACTTTGACCTTCGCATCACAATTTTCTTTAGCTGCGTCATAACAGCACGACATGTCTCCTCTCAAAATGACCTCAAGTGACGAGACAATAAACTGCAACAGATGTAGAGAAGTAGATGTAGATAATATGCATAATTGCATGAAGAAGAGGAATAATTACCATCGTAAATGTGACCAGCAGGACAAGTGACAGCAGCTTCCCAGCAACATTTTACATGATTTACTTTATATATTTTTTGAACAGCTACTTCAACCAATATTACGGTCTACAAATGTTAATTAAAGAAAAAGGTCAGGCATCAAATGCCCAGATTGCTGTGACCAAAGATGAGCCATGGAAATTATTAACCTCATAACCTTGATATTCCACTAAAATGTCCACTTCCCAGAATGGTATCATTGATTTCATGTCTGGAAAATTATCCTTTGATTAAGATGCAAAAAAAAGTCAAAATCTTTAGGTTTGTTAGACTGAGAAGCAGGCCCGTCACAGTTCAAATGATCACTTTTGTGTCTTTCTTTCAGCTGGCTGGTAGTGGGTGCGGCATATAAATGTACTCAGGGTACTTTCACACTGAACCTGTTTGGTTCAGTTGAAACAAACTCAGGTTTGTTTGCTCGGTTAGTACGGTTTGTTTGGACTGGTGTGAAAGCCGTCAATCGAATCTTGGTGCGAACCAAACAACCAAACCGAGGCGAATCTCGGTCCGCTTCCAAGCGGATGCCGTTTGTGTTGTGAAAGCAAACTATAGGATTCTATGACAGCAGATATGTGATTTTCACATGATTCCAAGAGCTGAACTACTAATAAATCCATCTGCTAACTATAACATGTGTCCAATATAATAATGTATCTGTATAAATCCATGTATTTAACCTATGAATCTGTATTTTCACTGATTAATAGGTCAAAAGCTGTTAAAACTGCTGTGCTTTAAGCAGACTCTCAGTTCATTAAGTCCATTTAAAAGTGTGTGACAGTAATCACACAGTAATAAGCCCCAAATCGTCGTATAAGACGGCTCATAACTGTCTACGGCTCCAATGTTTACACCAGTCATCTGGAAGCATGCAAGGACGCTTTTGTGCAGTACTGTCTCTACAACCGTCTACCGTCATTCATAACATGTCGACCTGCAGCCTAATTATACCAATAATGATTCTAATCAGTTGTTCATGAATATACATTGAAGCGCTGCATAACCCTCTGTCAGTCACCAGAATTTGATTTCCCCACGTGGGTCCTGATGATGCAGGAGGACAGTCTCCAAAACGGTCCACTCAACAAGTAACCTGTCAGTCTGTTTACTTCATGTTTACTCCACTTGGTTCCTTTGTAAAAAGTGAGAGTTAAACGAGTGTGTTGACGAGAGTTAAATTAACATACTGTTTATTTGTCCCTCAGTCAATTGTTCATTTCTAACTTCTAGGTTATTGCCCCTCATCAGTATACAGCACTAATTGTTGCCAGCAAATGCTCATCTAAAAACAGGACGTATATTGAAATAACAGCAGATTAGATTGACTGGGCCCTTGATTGAATTTGACTGGGCTGTTATGGTGGACTGAATCTGATTAGGCTAATAGATAGATAGATAGATAGATAGATAGATAGATAGATAGATAGATAGATAGATAGATAGATAGATAGATAGATAGATAGATAGATAGATAGATAGATAGATAGATAGATAGATAGATAGATACTTTATTTCAGACTCGGGGTCCATACAGACAGATACATAAAAAGACTCTAATAGGTTCTGTTTTCTAAAAAAAAAGGCCTCGGAACTAAACTAGACTTACTGCAGCTCAGTGTTCTCCAAAACAGTATTGTTTTAAACCTGTAATGTGTTTATACAACGAATGTATTATTCATAGTTTTGCCCAGGCTCTTCAAGACGATGGTTTCACTCATATTCAACAGCAATCAATATGGCCTCCAATGTGTCCTCATTGCATCCAGGTGCCAGTTTGAATAATTATTTCCTTGTTGTCACAGACAGTTGGGTGTTCTTGATAGTTCAACTAATACACAATCATATCTCCTTTTCAGTTGATATGAGAACGTAAGTATTCTCTCTTTTAGCTCCGTTTTTGGTCTCTACCAACTCCAGAGAGAACTCTAACTCCTTGGCTGCCAAATGCTTCACTTTGTTCACCAGCTTGCTAACTGTGTCTGTCTGCTGCTGAGCAGGTAGTATACAGTGTCTTTTTAAGAACTTCAAAAAAGCTGAGTGCTGGGGCCATAAACAACATTTCGAGAGCAGTGAGAATTAACAGAACAGTAAAGTCGTGGGCCATAAAGCTAAACAATGACCTTAACAACTCAATATAAAGCTCTGTAAAGATCAGGTGACAATTTACAGAAGGCTCATTACTATGAGCGACACCTTTTACATTGTCATTTGACACATCATCAACATATCTAATGCAGACACTTTAAGTATGAAAGGGTAGTTGGTATATCTGACAACAACAGAGAGAGAGCCAATATAAACCCACACAGTTAACAGTGAATAATGTGGATCATTTAGCTTAAGAGACATATTTCTCTTCTTCGTTGGTGGAGATCAAACAACAACTTGAGAGTGATTGTTTTACTCCCATTTATCAGGCAGTGAAAAAGTTGCTACGTTGCTCTCTGAAGGGCGGTTGATGTTCACACATTAGCCATAAGCGGTTATCAAATCAAGGATGCAGTGAGTTTGTTTTGGAGCATTTCTTTCCCCTTATAGCCGAAAATCAATTAATGCTGCTTTAGGAATTAGGACCACTCTGTTGCTTTGGCTACAGCAGCAACGTTTCCACAATCGATCAACACTTTGATTGAAAAGGACATCCTGTTCCTGAGTAAATATTAGCAGCCTCAACAGATGAAACTCTGGTGAAGGGTCCCTTGGTTTAATCAACCATTCAAAAGACGATCACAAATTCTTTAGAATGTCTGTCTGTTCAGCCAAACAATCCAAGCAATCCCTAAATATTGCCAGGCTCCTGCAGTAGATGCATTTGCTCTCATCAGTTTATACCTTCCAACTTCAGCAGCCAGCTTTGTGTTCTGTTTATGCTGTGAAACTCCAGAACCACCTGCTTCCAGAAACGTCCACAAGCTCTGTTATGCTGCCAAAAGCTCACACACACTTGCACATAGTGACTCACACAGTACAACAATGACTCATCTGAGAAGTAAACATCTTAAATAAAGCAGAGTTGTATTATGAGTTTATTTTTCCTTTATAATTTAATATATTGTCATAAATGTAAACGTTCTTTCTCAGTCTTTAGACACACACACACACACACACACACACACACAAATATACACAGGGTACTTGCAGAGTTATGAAATGTGTGTGTCTTCATAACATGCTGTTTAAATACCATGAGGTATCAAAACATTCAGCACTGGGGTGCACTGGGGTTTGCTTTCAATTATTCACCTGCCTGACCGCCGCCACCACCACTGCATCATCAATGCCCAATGTTCCATTCAAACTCATGACTCATCTGTGAATATTCATCAGGGTCAGTGTGTACAGCCCAACATGAATGACTGTGCATACTGTATGTGTGGTTACTCATATCATATACGCCTCTAAGAGATTTTGTATTTGTTTATGCAATTATGTGAGATCAGTGGTCTTTTTGCTACAGGTGGAAATTAGATTTATGACCCAGGGAGACCACATTGACTAATACATACATGGGTTGAAAGGCTTATCAGATGCCAAGACACTGCACATGAGAGCACGCTCTCTGCAGAACCTTTATCCTTAAAGCACCACTCGGTGGCTATGGCTCAGAGTAGAGCGGGTCATCCTCTAATCTGAAGATCTGTGCTTTTATCCCCGGCTCCTCCAGATCGTCTTTGGGTAGGATACTGAACCCCAAATTGCTCTATATAAATGCAAGTCCATTTAACATTTACACATATTAAACATTTCAGCTTAGAGATGAATCAAACCAAATAGGTTGGATTGGAACATGAACATATTGTATGTATGTACAATGATAAAGGGGAGTGCTCTGCCCATAAATTACCATGAGATCAGGAATTATTCCTTTGACGCTTGTGTGGCTATGTTAAGCTACATGAATAAAAGTGCATAGTTTATTATTGTAAATATAAAAGAGCAAAACTGATTAATCAGACAAATGAAGAACACTCAAATCTAAAAGTAAAATGTAATTAATAATCTTGCTGTGTTAGAAATCGAAAGATGAGCACTTTATGCAATCACCTACCGTTTCATCAGATGTTAATGAAAACATTTTTGTGAAGACTTAAAGCACATTTCAGAGAGCTTTAATGTTACAGTATAGTGTCAGTTACAAGTATGGTTGTACTTTCCTAATTGATATGTACAGTACTCCACTATATGAAGAGACTGGCTCAGGCTATGGAAAGCTAATTGCTTCTGTTGTAAAAAGTCTTCCTTGACGTCAGTTACACCAAAGGTGAGTGACTTAATAATGTGTTTCAGTGCTGGTATTACACTTGCATCTGGATGTATTGCAACTGGCCTCTGTAACACACTGAATTGAACAATTGGCTCAAATACAGCGGACATTTTAAAATTGCCTTATTTACAGTATCTTTTTCAAGTGGTTTATTTCATCCAAATCCTTGACAATTGCTTGATAATACACGATGAAATAAATCCAGATCCAACAATTGTTTTCCCTGCTAAACTTTTGTATTGTCATCGCAGAAAAAGCTTAATTGTAACTAAAAACAGTGTGACATTCACCAAAATTGGGATTGAAGCACTGGCACACTGTTTTTGCAATTTATCCTCAGTATCCCTATTATTAACTCACACATTCCCTTTTTTCCTCTAGTTTACATTGAGTGAGGGACACTTGGCATCTATTGTTTGAGTGTTTTTGTGTGAGTTCTTTCTTCACAAGTCTGTCTTTGTGTTCATTTCAATTGAGCATGCTTATTCTCAACTCATTTGGAATCAGTTACTTTGGACGAATGACTTACAACATTGACATTGCAGTCGGGGATGGAATTGTCTTTTCATTATTACTCTACTGTCATCCTATAGTCTTCTCCATGGACTCACTTCCCCTCCCATAATGTTTTCTAAATCCTGATAATTCAACAGTCACAGCTTCTATTCTCTGGATAGTTGTTGTGAAATTGGGATACAACAGTGAGAATAGACAACAGCATAGTTTGAATGGAACGTCTAGTTTCTTATTTGTCTTTATCCTATACTTCTCTCTCCTCTGCAACATAACACCGCCTCCAGCCCTTAACAGCTGGTAGTGTCTATTTTCAGGAGTATTATGGACATCTGGGGATACGTCGGTGTTGTGTGTTAATAACCCTGCTTGTCAGAATCAATCGAGATCTCATCAGACCGAATAAAGAGTGACAGGGAGACGTTTAGAACCAAGAACTTGTTTACACCTGTCTGATAGCTGTCCAAAACAATCCGCTAAACTGTCCCGGGTCAGCATTCACCTCATTGCTTCGCCTTCTCTCTCAGATGTTTCTCCCTCTCTGTTACTCTGTAAGAATGCTCATGTTGCTCATTGTCATTTTTGCCAAATTATTTCTGGCTTCCTTTCATCTTTCCTGCTGTGCTTGAGGCAACAGCTAATTGAGCGAATCTGAGGGTGTTTTGTTGTTTTGCTTGAAAGAAGGCAAAAAAAAAAAACATTCAACACTTCTAAATGGAACAAATCAATTGTATAATTTGATTTTATTTGGACTACTTTATAGCGGCACACTGAACTGCAGGCTGCTGCCCTCATTCCATGTCATGTTGCTTTTTCATGTAGATGGTCTATTTTGCTTTAACCTTTGACGCTCTTTAGACCACTATGGAAATGCAGACAACAATGTGCTGAAGTAAGCTTGTAGTTCTATGGAAAGTAGTCCCGAGACTAAAATGAATACACATTTCTCGTTAAAAATGTGGCTTAAGTTCAGGATATAGAACCTAGTTCACTTCACATCCTAATAAACCTGGCAGTTCTCAACTTCCCATGTGACTCATCCATCCTTAATGTTGAGATTGTTCTCACCAGAAACCAAGAAACTGCATTTATCAACTCCTGAAATGCTTCAAATGAAATGTCACATAACTTGCGCACTTCAATAACGGCCCTTCTGTAGTTATTTGAAGCCAAAAAATGATCTTTTCCTGAACCTAACCAAGTAGTTAAGTTACCGAAACCTAACTAAGTTGTTTCTTGTGAGGACGGAGGTTTATTTTGAAAAGACTATGTAACACACAGAAATTGACACGAAAAATGAGTAACTTTTTGTAATATAAACCATTTTTTTGTATTGTTATTGTAACAGTGAGGACAATGACTCATTTCAGAATAGCTTTATTGTAACTTTAGCTGCCATTGTCACAAGGGACAGACCCTGTAAGTAGTTATTACCAAACGACTTAGTCACATCTGGGAGGAGAATAGATTACGTATGCATTTACACCTCTTCAACATCTGGATAGAATGTGTCTCCCAGGATTCCAATCTGCCCAAGATGTGTTAAGTGACGAAGTGTAAAAGGGCTCTTTTAATTTTCATTGGGATAACAGCTGCCAGACAACCATCTCTTCTTTCTTTGTCTTTCTCTTTGCTAATTTTCTCTCTGCAGCAAAATCTTTTTTTTGTGCCTTTTATGCGTTGCATTTAATTTCTTTGAATCTTTGATTCTTGGTAGCAACAAAACACGCAAGCCTCTCTCTCCTATAAAAAAAATCCATAATGGAATGAGTTGCAATAAAGATAAAACACTCTCCTATTGTCTTCTCTTACGACCGTCCTCTTTCAGTAAAACACTCCTGCTCTCGGATTCCTTTTTCATTATCCACCCCACTTGAGTTGCAGCAGCAATGAAACGGTCTGTTCGTTTACTCTCTCTCTCTTTCTGTCTTGGACAAATAGTCTCTTGACCCATCTTTCACTGCAGCATTATGGTTTTGTTCCTGAACAGCAGAAGCAACAAAAACAGTTGTTTCCCGTGTCCTTAAAACTTCAGTTGTGGAAAGTCTTTTATTTTCTTATCTGTGTGTGCCCTAATATGGTAATCAGTTTGAATGTTGAGGCATCCCAGACAAATTTAGCACCAACGCAGAAAACAACAAGCTACATCTCAAGGCTGCAGGCCTTCTGATAATGCCTCCACTCTGCTCTTCCTTCTTTCTCTCTGATCCTGTCTCCACCTCCCTCGTCTTTCGCTCTCATTTCATCGATTCAGTGCTTTTTCCTGGGGCATGTTTACAACCTGCAGACATTATAATATTTTGTTTCTTACTCTAGTTGTCAATCTTAATGCCTGATTTTATTACTGTCAGCGTAAGCAAACAAGATCATACTTCTCCTGCATTTCACACTATGAGCCACTGGGTGGTAAATACGCTGGACTGATTTATGGTACAGACTGTATGTGCGAATGGAACCGACAGAGTTTCTTGCTCTGAAAGATGGTGGAAGGAGTGAAAGGCTGAGGGTGAAATGAAATCAAATGCATATCCGTATGTGATGCGATAGGGTCTTCGCATCATTTACTGTCAATCAAGTCCAAACCCTCTGGATACATAGGCTTCTTGTAATATGTCTCTTATCCAGTGTATTAAGACCTGGTGTTTAAACATTACATAGAAAGGTATTTATTGTAACTCCAAGAAGAATCGGTCCACACGCAGCACACTAATCCAGGATGATGCCACAGGCAACACTTCAGCTGCCGTCGAGCACATTTAACACTGAAAGAGTCTGAGAAGACTGATGTTTCATAATTAATAACCTAATACAGGTGTGTTCACTTCTTCACTTTGACATAAGGAAGACTAGCTGTGGCATTTTGCCTTCATCCAGCTACCATCTAAACGGCTTTCCTAGACTACAGCGATTTCTGGCCATATTTTGATTGATTTTCTAGATACTTCTTGGGTCCATTACCTTTATATTTACTATTTTGTAAAATAGTCTTCATCTTGAATTAACTCTATTTTATTCTTGGTTATGTCTGGGAAATGGGTTCCTGCAGGACTCATTGAAATTATAGGGACAGTGTGTAGTATTTTGGGTGCTATATTAAAGAAATGGAATATAATATTCAGAACTATTAGATCACTTGAAACTAACATTGTGTTTTCGTTAAACCCTTCATACAGGGAGTGAGTCCTCTTTCTGGGGTCCGCCATGTTGCACCGCCATGTTTCTACAGTAGCCCAGAACAGACAAACCAAGCGCAGGCTCTTGCAAAAGCCTTTTTCAAGTTACCTGAAGGCCACCGTAGTTATCCAACACACGAGTGAAGTAACGTGAGCCGCCTGGCAGTGACATGGTTTGCACTCTGCTGCTCAACTTACTGCAGTCTTGGAAAGGGAGCAGTGAGCGGAGAGGTGATCGGTTGTTGGTAATCTGCAAACACACCGCTAGATGCCACCAAATCCTACACACTGTCCATTTAACCGAAAACACCAAGGAGGCAGGCTGATGTCTACCAGAGGGATTACCCTTGTTGTAGGTGTCAATGGTCATCAGATAGACATTCAGTGAATGCAGAGCTCCCTTTCTGAGACACACAAGAATATAAGTTAAGCATTAAAACCAATTCATAAAACCCTGACGTTCTGGCTTCCCTGTCTGAATCGTGACAGGGAACACAAATATATAGTTGAGCTTCTTTTCCTCTTACCACCATGCATTATCACTCCTTTCACTCCACTACCAGAATTATCAGATTTTAAAACAACACAATATCTTTCTAATAGTTATTAGACCATTCACCACAGTATCTCTCTAGCAGTCTCTCCTTGTTAATGGCTTTTTCCCATCTCTCTGTCGTGAATAATGTATGCAGTTATGCAAATATAAGTCACAGCAATACATTAAAAAAGGAGTCAAGGCTACAGTTGTTTCTTAGCAGCAGTGTACTGGAAGCTGAGGGGGCTAATACATTGTTATCCTGCTATTGAAGTCAATACAAATCAAGATGATCGGTGGAAACCAGTAGAACTAATTCACTCTACCTTGCTTCCTGCAAGTATCATTGCATATAGTGTACCTTCAGTTGTAATATTTTCACGATATAAATTGAGATATATGCTGCCGGTTTAGCATTTACATTTTGCTCCAGTAGGACACTACTAAAAAATACAACACGCTCATTGTGTGACGGTTATGAAATGTGACATTTGTGAAGTGAATTCTCTTTTTTGCATCTTGTCAACCGGTGGCAGAAACCGAATTATCTCCGAATTCCTTCGTCCCCTTGGTCCAGTTCTCCTGTCACTCATGTTGATCAACTGTGAAGTTACCTCATACTGAGGCAATTCATTGAAAATGTGAGTTTTAGATTGACGAAACATTATTGTAAAAAAAAAATCACACTAATTCTTCAATATTTGACCGTAAAATAAAGAAAAGTTGAGGTTATCGTTCATAAAAACCCATAGAGAGTCCCATCCTTGTGCTTGAGCTAGACACTGGATCTTTGTCTACTCCCCCTCTGCACTTTAACATCTCTCAAATGCATGTAAGAAATGCATATTTATGTGATGTGAAATGACTCATACACAGCTTAATATCATGTTAATGGCCTTGAGGAGATACGCCAAAGTCGCCAAACCTGACTGGTACGTTATCTCCCTTCTCAATCTGAGCGTGTAGTATCAGCATTTTAGTTAATTATTTTATTGTTTGTATAGTTAAGTAAGGACTTCAATTCCACCACAGAGTTTAATTGCATTAATTGGCCTTTTAAACCAGTTTTGTATTCTGCAGCTGAGGAATCAGCCAGACATGCTGTAGCTGCTCACTGTTCAGTTCACACGATGCCTGTAATGAGTTGTGTTAAATGCTTGATGAAGATATTTTACATCGTGCTTTTATGTAAGTGTTGCAACCCAGTTAGCTTTCCAATCTTATTTCTCTGAAGGCTGGAGCTGATGCAACTGTCTGATATACGGAGTCTTTTATCTGGTATGTTGATGATGCACAATAAGCTTTAGTACATATTTAATGCACGTACTTAATAAAACACAAAATACTATATTTTGTTATTACTCTATGTTAGAGTTGAGGATTGGATTTTATCGATGAAGTTCGGATGAGTGACAAAACTCTTCCCCTTCTCAAAACGTTAATGCAGACCACGTTCACCCTGTCATTGATGATGGCCTTCCTGTTGCAGATATCCTGGAACACTGGCCTACCCTTCAAATAGGGTCAGAGGTGGAAATATTTCCCGAGCTAGAGTACTTTCTTTATTTGTCTTTATATTTTATTTTATCGTTAGGTTTCAAATAAAAAAAAGTGGATCTGAATCATTCATACTCTCTAAATTGTACTATTTCATAAGATCTGTTCCAGGCTTCAGCAGTGAGTTTTGAGGAGCAGATGACATGAAACGTATAGGAGCTATTTCTCACTGACTTCCTGTTGTCACATAGGATGTAGTCTGAAATACACAAGTTTTCATTAAGTTAAATGTGCAACTACATCAAAATAAACAGCATTTTCTATTGATTGTGACTGCAATTGTTTGTATAATGCTCAATTATACAGCTGCTGTGGCCTAGAAGATAAACACCTGAATAATTTTACATTATATATTAATTGACACCTGTGAAACCAATTACAATTATTAAATGTGATTAATTGTTATTGATGGATCTCTTTGACTGTCTTCTGATATGTAAGCAGTAAGCAGATTCTGGAGATAGTTTAGGTATCTGTTCTCCGTTCTTGTCTTCAAGTGACACAGTCAGATGAACCAAACATTGACGACCTACCAGTTGGGCTCCTCTTGACAATTGCCAATTCAACAGATGCCATGTTCTTCTGCCCAGAGAGGAATATGATTGGACTTGAGGGTAACATGGTTATTGATGTCCTCACATTGGCTGACGCATTTGTCATGCATTTTGCACTGATTAATGCCACATTTTACTTTATCCAGAAAGTTTTTTTGTAAAAAGACATGAAGCGTGTTGTTATATATAAGAGATACATTAGGATAAAGTTTGAGGTCGGGTCAGAGGTCCATCTGTTGATTGTATTTAATGAGTCCTCTGTGGTTCCTTTTAGAGCCTTTAGACAGCACCAATAAATAAACCACACTAAAGCGCCATCTTTTCAGGGAGAAAAAAAAGAGGTTCGATAATTCTTTTTTAAATTTTTACATCTGTACCCAATCCAACTTTGTCCTTGCTGCTACCATCTCATCCACATTGTAATCTTGTGTCTTTTAAAGCAAATTGCAGTTTTTTATTTTTATTAGACTATATTTATCCCGGTAAGGGGGAAATTTGTCTGTGCATTTGACCCATCCCTGTATATAGGCAGCAGGCATGCATTGCTACAATCATTAAAAAGTAAAAACAGTATGCATAAACATTCAGTATACCTTTGTTGAAGAAAACCATCATATAACTTGTGAATCCAACTGTTGTTACAATCTTAACTTCCATGATTGCAGTAAACACGAGTGTTCCTCTTATGTCAAAATATCCAGAATCATTTGAGACGTAAAACCTCATATCACAAGCAAACAGTTAATATAACGTGTTATGTAACACATATTCTGGTACCAAACAACATTCTTGAGAAGAGATTAGGGGCAGACACAGGGGCGCCAATCAAACAACATTCTTAAGAAGAGATTAGGAGCAGACACGGGGGCACCAACCAAACAACATTCTTGAGAGGTGAGCACAGCAAAAGAGGCGTGAATTTTGACTATAAGAGTGATCTGTGAAAAGCAGTACAGGGGAGTCGTTTCAATATACTGAACTGGTTGATGTTGGCTTGATCTTATTAAAACACTACCCGCTGGTTGCAAACTCCAGTTCGCCGTCTCTTCTCGTCATTTTGCCACAACACCTTCAGTAGCGTGTGTAAAATACATAGAACACTAGTAATGGTGTGCTAATGTACTTCGTTAATGTTAGCTCCACTGTTTTTTACGTAGAAACATAAGGTTTTACAAACATATAGCTCATTTTAACCACTCCAAGTAACGACCAAGGTAATACCTTTTACTTATTCCCCAGGCACAACATTTAACCAGAAATTCACAAAAGCAGCCTGAAATGTAAAAAAAAAAAAAAAAAAATGAAACTATTGCATTAGAGTCTATGGAGCAGAACCGGATAGCTGTTGGACAGTGGCAGCCAGCCAAATGCTACACTATGATTGTGTTCAACAGGAGGGACTTAGTGAAGGGGCAATTTTTCTCATCCAGAACCTGTTTGTTTTTGTGAACTGAAGGACTCAAATGACTTAATCTGATGCCAGAAAGTGAACCCAGCAGAGAACCCTGCGGAGTCCTGACATTACTGCTTGACCCGGCATCAAACTGTCACAGTTACAGCTACTAAATCATTTAAGACTCTCTCTCTCACACACACACAAACACACACACACACGTAGTTCCACACACAATAATTAATTACCGGCAATTTGGCAAATTGGGTCGGGTAAGGTCTTGAAAACAACATATGACTTACCACATTTACGTCACTGTGACAGTGATAAAACACTGCTGACCTCATCCCGGATTCACTTTCTTGTTTGGTTATTTATCTTTGTCCTGTGAGTAAGTGGTGACAAACAAAGAATGTAATGTGATGCAAAGTTATTTTCAGGCACCTTCAGTGGAGTTTTATAGAGTAAACTCAAAAAACAATTTTTGTTTTAGTGTTTCTTTGGTACAATAAATGACAACTTTGTGTGTGTGTGTGTGTGTGTGTGTGTGTGTGTGTGTGTGTGTGTTTGGCTGACTTCCTTCTTATATAAAATCTTGTGTTTTGGTGTTCGGCCCCTTATTTCTTTGTTGTTGTGCACATAATACAACAAAAGAAAAGATACATACAATAGCCAAAGAAAATGCATTGGTAAGTTAAAAAAAACAAAACTGAGGGCTTGTATAAGGAACCAACCTAACATTAAAATAATAATAAATACTAGAGATGGAAAAGACTAAGGAAGAAAGAAAAACAAGGATTGCAATAAGAAATATTTGTGCGGTTTTCATATATTGTATCATACCTCATTTACAAAGTACTGTACTCATCAGAGAGAAGTTGTTTAAGATTGTTCTTTTTAAATCAGACATGAGGCGCGACTGTGAAGTGAAGTAGGAAAGCTGTTCCACAGAGCTGTACCTAAGTGAAAACTGGCTGAGGTTAGGTCCGAAGAACTGACTGTATAGAAGATCAGAAGATCTGGTGAGATAACAATGGATCTGAGACACGGTCACAAGGACACTTTGAAATGAAATGGGTCGTGATTTGCAAAGAAATTGAAATATAAAGCACCTATCTGAAGTTGATTTATGTCAAATATGTTTTAAAAACTCCAGAATTTGAAATAATGGAGCAGTATGAGAATCCCAGCCAGTTGGTGACCATTCTACCATAGATTGGTTTTATATTTGTTTGCCCATCTTATATTGCTGTTTGATATGAAATGATAAATCATAGTTGTTTTTCATTACAAGATATGTCTTACACAGCATAAAATGACATTCATAATATTTATATATATATTATTTATTTATTTTTATTGGTGAAGCAACGTGACAAAAAAAATACATCAAGTGATGTAAACTTGGAAGACAGACGTAAAGACATACAGACACCGTGCCTACTTAATGTTGTGGAATTTGTATGTTGCGTTTTTCGGGATGAACCCCTTGAGATGCATCATCCCATTCATGAGAGGGTCATGAAGTGTAAGACTTGACTAACCACAATATAAATAGCTGACGTTTTAGGGTACATCTGTGGATTATTCACACTCATAATTTAAGATTTTGAGTTAAAAATGGAAAAAATCTAACTTTTAAGAGCATCTGGAAACAGACTTTAGGTGTTAGATTTAGCTGTTGTGTCATTCAGTTTGGAGTGACAACAGGTTTCAGTCATGTGTTGTGTTTTGGTAGTAGGCTAAACATCCTTTATGTATTTCAGTTTGGGGAGATAACTCAGAGAAGGTAACTGCTCTTTGTCATAAATATACTTGTTGCAATGGGATTCACTTGTTTCAAACATGACATGATTGCAGCGAAATGAATGCATGAGGAAAAGTGCAGCATGTGATATGGGCCCCTGGGTGCAACTTATATTTTAGACTGATATTCTTATCTTTACATCACGCATGTTCAAAACACACACACGCAAAAAAATAAATGAATACTTACTGTTGTATCCAGCCTCATCTGCCAATCGCACACTGTTATATGAGGAAAGTAATATTTGTACAGACAGGTGATGAGTCTAAAGGCCTTTACAAACAAGGGCGATTCATTCACACTTTAATTTATTTTGTAAAAACAAAAGTATGTCTTTTACGAACCACTTTGCCTCGAACTCGACGGATCGCCTTTCCTTTTCTTCAAAGGATGGTCTAGTGTACCCTATGTTAATGGAGATAAGAAAGAAAGTACGGTACTAAAACACCTTTTTTTTAAATAGAATTTGGAGAATTAGACCTGCTCTTATCATGGCTGCCACTTAAACACTTCTGAGTCATTTCACTTCGTTAGGAACCTTCCCAAGCCAAAGCAACTATTCAACAGCAGCCTAAGTAACAAAGAAGTAGCTCCTGCAAGCTGTTAATAACTTATTTATTGTTCCAGCAATAAGGACCTGATTTCTGTTACTTAAGCTTGTTTCCATCAACTGTTTATGTGTAGCAGGTAGAACTTTTGTGTATTAAGGAACAGTCACATCACACTTGTGTTACGGGAATATTCATTCTGTTTGACAAGTTCAAGCATTACAGTATGTTTTCTGTTTCCTTCTCCAGCCAACACATTCTCATCCCAACTCAAAGTCAGTGGCACTAAGCTTTGAACCTCGAGCATCAGTTTTGGACGTGGCAGGGACAGCGTGTCAATATAAGCTTGTTCCATGCAAAGTGTCTTTTCCAAATATAACATACCGTACACAGTGTAGCCGACAACTTGCTCACTGCATGCACGCACACACACACACACACACACATACTCAAAGAGCAGTTTGATACCCAAATGCACATACAAGATGGGTTACTAGGGCAGAGATGGAGAAAAGAGAGGGGGGTGTTTAGAGACCCCTCATCGATCTGCCCGAGAGAGAGAGAGAGAGAGAGAGGGAGAGGGAGAGAAATCAGTCATGAAAAGAAGAGAGCAAAGCGCAGTGCCTGGCTGCATCTTTATCGCAGCAGACCCCTCCTCTCTATTCCCCCTCCCTCTCTTCCTCTCTCCCCCTCTCGATCTCTGTCTGCCTGCCAGCAGGAGGTGAAGCTGTTCCTCTCTCCCCTCGCCATCCCGGTGAAAACCTGGACGGACTGACGGAGATTTTGGATTTTGACACCGACCAGCTTACTACCTGATGACAGTGGGAGGAAACTGCGAATTTAAAGAAAACAAACCCAAACCAAGAAAGAGCGAGAGAGAGAGTGCGAGAGAGCGAGAGAGAGAGAGAGACGGTTGATAAGACAGTGCCCAGTAACGCAAGGGGGGGGGGGGGGGGGGGGGGGAATCAAACAACTTCCAAACCGTTGTGTCCTCTGAGCGGTCTGCGGGGAGCTCTGGAGCTGTTGCCACCAGAGAGGTAAGACAATGAACAACCTGCCACGAAGATGCAATGCACGTGCACGCAGCCTTTATGTGCATATATGTACATATATGGGTGTGTGCCCTGGATCACAACAGTGCGCACTGCGCTCTGTCCATCTGCACTCCGTCACTGTGTTTATGTTGAGCTGAGAGGCTGCCATAACACACTGTATAGGTGGCGCTTGGCGCGGCGCGTGCGTGACGTACATGTATTTTCGAAGTGTTGGATCTGCGCATTAATGCGTTTGCCGTGCGTGTGGTACGTTTAAACGTGTTTGAATACCAAATCGCTTCATCTTGCGTTTTAGTAGCAGGTTGTATTGCGAAGAAATGGGAAGTTTGTTGCATTCAAGCGTGTACAATTCGAACACCTGCTCCGATTGAGATTCATGAATTGTGTATGAGTGTACATGTGCGTTGCATTTGGGGGGTCTTATGTGTAGTGGAGGCTTTGTTCATGGGCTTTTTCGAAACACTTTCTCATTGTGATTTTACTATACGTGTGCATATGAGTGGGTGTGCGCATCTTGTGTTACTACTGAGAGACGTTGCAGCAGATCTGTATGGAAGTGTGTTGATGCCAAAACTGCAGAAAACCAATCCAAGGCCAGGTCTGTGAGCGCTCACACAGATCAGCGTTGTTTTGGAGAATTCTCCAACAGATTTGGAGAGTTTGAGTTGTATCAGTGCATTTTGTTTTGGTTAACAGGTTTTAATAAGAGGTGCTATCTTAATCAACAGGCTTGAATTTATTTCACAGTCAACGTATCCACCCGGAGTAAATGACCTGACGTGATTTAGAAGGTGGGGTCTAACAGAACAAAGATTGACATCCAGGTCAAACCCAGTGGCGTTTTGATGTCAGGTGAACTTTGCATGTGAGGCACATAAATGATGAGCTAGCAGTTTGAATGTCACATAAGGAAGGATTTTCACGCATAATTAGTAAAACAATTCAATTCTGTCCTCAAACATTTGATATGCTCATGACTTTTTCCTCACATGTTCTCCAAATTACAAATGTGACCCCATAGTGCTTCATTTTGTTTTTGAGCTTTTTGCACAGAATGTACATCATTTGACTTCCATAGGTTTGTAGTAACTTTATTAAAAGCAAGTCTTGGCCTAAAAGAAGAAATGTAGGAAACAAAACAAACATAGGCAGCCAACTTAAAGTTACAGTTTTAGTCACTGAGTTTGTTTGACTAAAATTAAATATGGATAGATATTTGACCAAACAATCCCAACACAACAGCTACTTTGGCCATAATCATAAAATCTCAGACTTCCTCTACAACACATCCAATTTATGATTTAATATTTGTTTTCCTCCTTTAAAACAAACTAGGCCTAGAAAAGACAAAGGAATTTTGAACTTTCATCAAACTTTACTTCGATTAAACATGATTTTGAAAAATATTGTATCCCTGGAGAAAAATCACTTTTGTAAACAAGATAAAACACATGTTATTGTGCATGCCATTATAAAATGTCTTTCTTTGGTACCACACTGTCTTTACTCATCGTCATAAATCTGAAGATAATCAACTTTCTATAATTCTGAGCTGCTTTTAGGTCCTTCACACACCGGGGGCGTGATGAATTATCAACACGGAAATACGAAATGCTCACAAGCAAATATGTCAGACCAAAACTATTCATTCCATGAATGATGCAAATTCTCGACAGTCACTACTTTATCAATAAAAGGTTTGAATAATGGGCTACTGGGCTAACAACCAGGATCATGACTCAGATCTGCATCTGCTTTTATTGTGAAAGGTAAGAACAGAAGGTTTGGATCTGGTATGTGCTGCCTTTGTCAGGATTGAAAGGAGTAATATAGTTTGCTCTCTTGGCTTGGAGCGTCCATGATGGTGTACAATAAATTCTGCAATTTCAACACGTCTGTACAATGTGATTGTTTGATGCCTTTAATCAAGGTGCAAAAGCTCAGTGAAATAGACCTTTGCCCCCCCCCCCCCAAGAAAGTTACAACGGTGTAGTATTTGCATTCACATGAAAAAAAAGCCCCCGGTGTGTAAATTCAATAAGACTTAATGTCCATGTTGGCTTGAATGTCAAGCTTTGAACAACAAATATATACCATTCGACACATATTCAGGCAGCTCAGTTTGTTTGTGAGTGTTGTTCTGTCTTTTCATAGAGGTTGTGCTTTAGGGATGTGCAAAAATGTCTCATTTAATATAAGATCACAATCATTGACTTTTGTTGTTGTCTCTGTTCTTTGTTTTAAGTCTGTATATATTATGTTTATTGTTTACTGTGCTGTACCACACATTTCCCCTTTGGGGCATTCAAGTTTTCTAAGTCTAAAGTCTCCAGTGTTGTTGTCTCTCTGCAGATAGATGAAGTCATGAAGCATGGTCTCTCGCTGCTTAATAAAGATGAAAAGTATATTTGTGAGTAGTACTGGCAGAGATGTGACATTTTCCAGCCAATGACCTGCTTGTAATCCCATAAAAAAAGACCATAAACACAATAACTGGTCACGTACAAAGGGTATTTGTTGACAAAGATCATTACAACACAGCAGTCAACTCTATCTCCTTGGAGAGAACAAACAGCAAAGTAAGTTGTGAATCGTATGTGGACACTGATGTGTTCGGCAGCTAGAAAACAGGATAAAAAGAATAACATTAAAGAAGCCTGTTAATAAAACCGGTATATCCACATTAAACTGTACTTGAACAACATTTGTATGCAGCATACAGGATTTGTATGCTGGCTTCATTCAGTGTTTATATTTCTGTTCTACAATTGTGTGCAAATAAGCACATACAATTATAGAATTCCAGAATTCATGATAATTGCCTTAATGTACGTGCTGTGGTGAAGTTGATATCTATTCATTTTTTTTACCCTATTCATCGGTAGGGTCTCCCCTTATAACTCAACGTTTGGATGGACAAATAATGACTCAAAGTACTTAATAACCTCTTTACAGTCAGCAAACACAGAGCAGTTGCTGTAGCTCTACTTTCCTGCATGCACCTTGCGCAGTAATACGTCAGTCTCATTAGTGCTTCTTTGTCCTCTCACACATGGTAGAGATGCTACAGTGGCCCACCCAAATTGCAACTGCAGCCTTACATGGCCACACTTCAGGCTCAAGTTTAACTGCTGATTCATCAAAGCTTAGGCAGCTAAAACACACACAGACACATACACACACACACCCACGCTCTCACACACACACGCGCACACACACACACTGCTGCTGCAGCAGAGATGAAACCCGCAAAACAAAACACACTGTGTCTTAGATGTGGATGTGAGAAGGGAAGGAGGAAAGCAAAAAGAAGTGTCAACGGGAAGGGAGAGATGAGGAAGAGATAGAAGGATGAGAAAATAATGAAAGAGAGATATTAGAGCACATATAACCCATATAAACCCCGGGGAAATTCAGCAGCACAGCAGAGTTACTTTGCTGTTTTGGTTTGATGAATATTCATGCAGGGAGGGAGAGAGGGAGGCAGCCTGGTTCATGTGTTGCTAGCTACCAGCAAAGGAATTGCCGCCCACATATTACATTTGTTCAGCAGGATGAATAGATTGGATGTTGTGCCCATTGATGGCTGTTTCCCAATTCACTCTGATTGGTCGAAACAGTGGACCATTTCGAGCTTATTAAGTGGAAATCTTTCATCAAACCTTCTGTATCTCCTCACTTACCTTTTTACATCAAAGGCAGCAGATTAAACCAGATTAAGCTAGTTGTCGTGAACAGCTAGATTGCAATGTTTGGCTCCCTGCAGTTGCTGTCTGCGTCAAGCCAAAGGTTGTTTGTGAGGGATAAGACACATCCCTCTGTAACAACAGTTGTGTGTCACTTCACAATAGCTGTGTCATGATAACCTCATGTCAATTGAAGAATCTACATTTTGATCCAATCAGTTGAATATTTCTAAATCATAACCCTCACTCTTTGGAGTATCTTGTGTATTTAATTATGCATTTAATTAATTATTATGCTCATTTACTGTTTTGTAGGTTCAGGTTGGGAACATTAATTATGTTGCAAAAAAAGGTGGTGCTTCTGCTTTCCCAGCCAAAAAAATGGTAATTAAACATCTTTGAGTTGTTCGTTGTCCAACGTTGAACTACTTGCATACTTTGAAAGGTAAACCTAATGACATTTGAGGAGCAATTCAAAAGGATTCGATTCAAACACGACGTGTGTTTGTGACCAGTTTTAGGAACCAATGGGCTTGAGAGCCTACGGCCGCACAGTCAGAAATTAAGAAATGTGTTGTTGGTTGAGGTTGTTGGAAAAAAAGAGTACAACACAGACCTCTCCTTTAAATGGAGGAAACTGTTTTTTGTTGGTGGTAGATAATCTTTTGTCTTGCTTTCGAATAATTGCCTCTCTCTCTCTCTCTCTCTCTCCACTGCGTCAACAACCATAAATATTGATGGCACCCCCCCTCTCTCCCTCATTCTTTCCATAAGTCTCTCTCTCTCATACATCTTGGCGTTAACATATTCCTCAAGGGGCAGTGCATGAATAGCAAATTTGATGCTGCCAGCTCCTCTCCTCCTTTTTTGCTGTAGTACTCATTCTTTCAGTTTCCTAAATCCCTCGACTTCTTTTCTACCTTACCGTCTACCATCTTATCACTCTTTGCCATCTCTTTTACTTCATTTCCGTGCTCGTCAAGCATCTTCCTTGCTCCCTTACTGTCTTTTTGTGCTTTCCGACATCATCCTTTTTTTTCCTGTTCATATTTCATACCCTTTTTACCCTCTCTTCTTTACTCTATTCTCTCTAGCCCCTCCTCTCCCCTTTTGTCTGTTCTTTTCCTTTCATTCATCCACCCTACCACTGAATACAGCAACCTTTATTTACATTAGCCAAGCAGGCAGCAGTGAAGTTAGTGTTGATTTCTCGAAACCATGAAGATGATCCTTTCTATGACCTTAACCACTGAACCACAATAATATCACAAACACATTGGTAATATGTTGGAGCTTCACCGTTATTAATAATTTAGTTGTATCATTAAAATAACACTTTGATTCATGACATTGTGATGGCTCGCTAGTTTCCTCCACTCTGTTTTTAAAGAGAGCAGCACACCCAATAGTGATGTCCCGGGACCCAATAGTACACTGTGCATCACTGCAGCAAGGTGAGAAGTTCAAGCAACCATAACAATCGATCCTTTGCTAAGCCCCTCCCCCTTTGGTAACTGTTGCTTGGCCCGTCAAGCTTTCGCACTTGGCATGCCAATATGGCCTTTTCAACAATATCAGTGAGGTATATTCCAAAGGAATAATAGTTCTGAAATATCAGTGAGACGTAGACAGAAAGGACTATTTGAGAGATACTTTCACAATATAATTTGTTGGCGAGTATTGTGAATAAAGAGGCCATTGGAATGGGGGGAAAAGCGCAGCAGTCCCAATGAAAGCATCAGACACCCCGCGTCTTGTCTAGCGATCGGTATCTTTAGGATTGTATCGATACTACGACTCTTATCGATACTCCTGAAAGGTTTAGTTCTATATCGACACTCTTATTGGTTGTTTTTCATCAGTAAATAATTTCTTATTAATAAATTGAGAAGAGGATTTATATTTGAAATGTAATTAATGTTTCAAGAGCAGCAAGAATTATGTTTACGACAGCAACGTCACTTTTAAAAGTCATTAATATCTCACTGGAAACATATCTAAAATGTAAATAAAATAAATATTATTCATGAGTGAATTCTGTAAAGAACTAAGAACACAGACATCAACCAGTACAACCAATGGAGGTGAGCAACAACTGGCGTGATGTGTTTTTTCTTTGTTCCAGTTAAAAGTCTAGCAGCTGCATTTGAACAGTGTTGAAAATTCCAAGACTGTTTCTAAAACCTCTGACCACACCCAGCATCACATATGGGTGTGATCGCAATTGCATCCTCAACATCTACCAGTAATGTCTCAGGGGCTAATAGTACACCTGTTCATCACTGCAGCAATGTGAGAAGTTAAACCACTTGATATCATGCAGTGTTAAGTTACTCTTTAATTTATACTCACAATTAAATGCTGGTTCAAATTTACAATAAAAAGTGAGTCATTATGGCCTCATTGTTTACACTAGCTTTATTATGACACTACATGTGACACCACACTGCTTCCTTCCACCAGGTGGGTTTAAAACGTCCTCGGTCAGAGATGGAGTACCCCGACGACTTCCTCCTTGCTGAGCTGGGCCACCTGCAGCTCTACAACGACTTCAATGGTACCTACTACAATGAGACCGAAGCCTTACTGCCAACAGGCGTGAAGGTCACCATCGTGGTCGTCTACATGATTGTCTGTGTCATCGGCCTGGTGGGAAACTTCCTGGTCATGTATGTCATCATAAGGTAAGGAGAAGATGAATTTCTACATGCGCAAAAATTAAACCTGTTTAAACCTGACACTAGCGTCCACAACATTCTTGAAACATTCGCCTGTTCAACAAGTTCATTCATTCATTCATTCATTCATCATGCACTCATATAAATGCGAGCACATACAATTTCAACACGCACGCTCACAAAAAAGGGTCGCATATGCAACCGTTTGAAGCCTTGCATTGCTTTAAAGGGACAGTGTGTCGGACTTTATGGCATCTAGCGGTGTGGTACCATAAAGCAACCAACTGAATCATCCCCCTTTTCTGTCTTTCTTCAATTATTCTAATAAAAGCAATTAAAGGCAGAGAAAACCCCAAAAATCTTTTAAAAAACGGTGGTGCAATACTGTGGACCCACTCTCTATATGAACGGCTCATTTTAACTTTACTGAACACAACGATACTTAGTTCCTGGTTATTATTCAATACAATATTCCGTTTTTTTGCTTATAGATCATCCTAAATCCGACACACTCGACCGTTAAGGTTTCAAAAGCCAAAACCATTGATTAAGAAAAAAACATTAGTTGCAGCATGAGAAGGTATCTGGCTCCTACAAAGTAAGTTTGCGACCACTCAAGGTGATCTTTTAAAACACACAAGCCACCCTCAGCATGTGTCTACCTGTTTGTGTATACACATGCCCTGTTGAGTAGATACGTGTCTTCTGTCTGTGTGTGTGTGTGTGTGTTTGCAAATATTCCCTGTGGATTTGATTTGAAAAAAGCGTAGGCGAACATCTGGATGTTGTTTGAGTCAGTGTATTTGTGTGCACTCATGGTTGGCCTGGTGGACAGCTGCTGTCTGCTCATGTATGTCATGTTAAACCAAAACACTATACACACTGAATAGGTGTGTACAGTGTGTGTGTGTGTGTGTGTGTGTGTCTTCTTTTCAAACTGGAGACTAATGGCGGCGTTATTTAGAAGCTGTCCATTTAATAGCTACGTGTGTTTTTGCTTGAGAAGCAGAAGCAAGCACTTGGACCTGAAGTGGAGAGAAAATAATTATATGTTAGAAATGTGAGCTAGTGTGTGTGTGTGTGTGTTTTTGTGTTAGAATGCTGTCTCCATATTACCTCCATCGTTGTAGATAATTACTATCCTTGTTAGACCTGTTCTCACTCTGACATCTACATGGAGTTCTGTAGATAGACGTATAAGCACACATAATGGGAATCACTCCTTCTGTCTCCACCTCTTTAGCATTCCCACCCACATATACTCACACACAACATTTCACTCACCGGGGCGACCTTAGCAGCGGCCGGGGTTTAACTCCAAACCGCAGCCTTTTGCTGCGTGTCATCCGCTCTCTCTTTCGCTCCCTCCATTTCTGTTATTTTACAGCTGCTTGCATTAAAGGCAATAAAAGCCCGAAAAAAGAATCTTCAAACCAGAAACAACACAAGCTAAATTGCATTAAAAAAAACCTCAGCATTGACACACTTCTGAAAACACACACACACACACACACACACACACACACACACACACACACACACACACACACAGGTATTTAGTCAACTGGCTTTCCTGCTTAACAATGACAGCTCTCAGCCATTGCCCACAGTGAAGATGGCTGCCCTCGACAACTTGCCCTTGTCAAGGGTGTCAGAAGGAAGCAGCTTCCTCATGTAAAGCAGGTGGAGGCGAAATAACAACATATCACTCAGCCTTCTCTGCATATTCTGCCAATTTAAATCTCAAATATTCACAAATGCTAGCGACTAGATTTGAGCTGTGCAAACTGTGTCCACCCTTTTGGTCAGAAGCTTTCTATCCATAAACAAAGTTTTTATAAAAAATGTCTGTGTATTGGCTGCCCAACACTTGATCTTGAAGTTGATCATGTTTTTTTTTCCTTGTGTATTGTTTTTCATTATGCTAACAAAAATGAAATGTATTTAAGATGGTTCAACACATATACCACGATATGAATCTGTAATTCAATGAGTAAAGCTGTGGATTGCTGACATCTGATTAGCACTGTATTAAAAACATGTAATTGAATCACAAACTTTAAAGCAAATATTAAATCTGAAGATATGTATGTACAATATGTATACATCACTCCCCAGGTAAGTGACACTGGTTTTCAGAGGCACCTTAATTAAAGAGCTTGACACCCTTTGATAATTATCTCTGACTCAGTGCAGGTCTGAGCATCAACAGAGAGCTCTGAATTTAAAGATATCCAATTATCACAAAGACTTAAAGAATGGGACTCAATGGGACTCAAGTATTCGGTATTAAAGTGATGGGTTGTGGGTAATTACCTTGGATGGACTTACATCTTATCCAGGAGGTATGTATTCAGGAGCCCAAGTGCCAAAACAGTAGACTGCCCAACCAACTCTCTTATTCATGTAGAGAGTCAGCAGAGAGAAAGAAAATGAGATGAAGTCAGCTTTCACTGTGCACCAGATGTGCCATTTGGACGCAGTTTTTATTCAGAAATAATCACAGCTAAGAAAAGTCTGAGTCATTCTTTTGAGGCAGATGGGAAGAGGTGACATTTAACCCACACAAACACAAGCCCACACACTCACAATCTACTACTACTGTGTGCACATAATAATTTTTCTTTTTACATAAATATTAGGGATGTAACGGTTCACAAAATCCACGGTTCGGTACGATACAGTGGAGCCACGGTTCGGTATGTTTCGGTACAGTTGAAAACTATAAATGCCAGAGAAATGTACTTGATTTTAAAATATATTTATTCATTAAAACTAACATCATAAAGTTATTCTTTGACTTTGAACAATGATGGAACTATACCTGAGTGACCCATCTTCTGGGGTGTCTTCTTAGCAACACATAAGCATGAAAAACAAAAACTGCTCCTTAATGTGATGTAGCATTGTTACTTACATCTTGCTTACATCTTGTATTGTTACTTACATCTTGCAAAAGAGATTTTTAATCTCAATGGGACTACCTGGTTAAATAAAGGTTTAAAAAAAATTAAATTTTATTTATTTTTTATTTTTTCCAAACGTATTTGGTTCGTCATGCGTACCGAACCGTGAGCCTCGTACTGAACGGTTCAATACGAATACGCGTACCGTTACACCCCTAATAAATAGGCAAAACTGGTTGGAGGGTACATTAGCTACTGCTAGCGTAACACCTCAGAATTGCATTGTGGATAATGTAGGCCCCAGGTGTTGACAAGGAACAGGAATGAGTGTAATAAAAAAAGGTGATATCCCTGCTGCAACCTTTTTTTGAACTGTTTTTTTTTTTATTTCTCTGCAATTCTTCACAGTTACAGCTGAGACAATAGTCACTCTTTAAGCCAGATGGAATTATGTGACATTCAACCCACAAAACAAATTCACACCGTAATTAATAAGTTACTGTAAAATGTCTCCCTCTTGGTGGAGCTATGGATGAGAGACCAAAAGACAGGCACAGGCTTGTGCTGTTCACATGTCAGGTGTGACAGAGCGAAGCAGGGACAGTGGGAGGCCGGCAATTTTAGAGAGCAGAACAAAGAGAAGTTTGGCAAAGACACGGAGGAACTCTGGGATTTGTCCAGTGGGTGGTTCACTTTGATATCGGGCCCCAAACAGAGATGGAGATGGATTGAAATGTGACTGAGACAGCTGAAGCCTAACGTTTAGCTTGTCTGAACTTTTGAAATCATTCTGTGGATTATGTCCCCAATCTTTTACACTGTACTAATGTGGAGAAGGGATGACTTCAGGGCCAGAATGGACTGGAGGAATAATAACAGCAGCCCGTAACTCTCAAGGTACATTTGTCTTGTGTGTGTTTTGACAGACTTGAAAATATCCAAACCATTAAACATTCATTGCTATTTCAACAAGGGATTCTAGCTCATCCATACAGCATCGTCAGCAGCTGTTTTGCATTTTCTCTCCATTCACTTTCTATCAGTGGGAATAATCTGAGTCAGAGGATCTTGTTGACTGTAAAATGACCTGAACGCCGTCCTCTGGCAGCAGCAGCTTTTTGATGCTTGGTAATACAGTTTAAACCAGGTCACTCGTTAAAAAAAAGAAAAATTAGAAAGGGGTTTTAGCAACGAAACTCAGTAAAACAAACAACAATTTGCAACCAATATATGCAAATGTAGACACACACACTGTGTGTAGCTCGAGTTTTTCGTCAGCAAAAAACTTGAAAATCAAAGTTAAGGTGTCTTTTGGAAGGGAAGAAGAAGAAAAAATTGCTATTCTTCATGGATCATCCATAAATCTTTGTTTAAATAGCAGGGTTGGTGACAGATGGTAACCAATTGGGGCTGACAGCAGCTGTCCAATCCAACTCTTCCTTGTAAACAATAACAAGCGACAAAAGGCACGGAGGAAAAGCAATCAAGCAGCATTAATTGAGGTTGCATGTCTGTAGAGAAACTTCTCTCACAGCATCTTTTTGCTTTTTGTTTTCCCAGACATGCCCTCGTGCTTTGACAGCGCTGCAAGCTTAGCGTGTTTCCCGTGTCGAGTGCTGTCAGAGGACAGTAGAGGAAGAAGAGTTTTAACTTCCAGCAGCAGAGCACCGCAGTGCAGCCGTGTTTTTGGCTCGTAGCAACAGCTAAGAGCAGGGATTTCTACAAGCATCTGTTTAGTGCTACAGGCCCAAAGAAAGAGCAGGTGGACCACAGGGAAAGATAAGCATCATGCTAAATTGAGCAGAGAGCAGCCTTGAGACAGAGAGAAGAGAGGATGGCAGGATGAAGCTGTGTCTACACGGAGCAGGGTTTCCTGGTTTTTTTTGAGAGGGAAAAAACTGCAGGGAAGAATTTTTGTAAGGGGCCTGTTTCCATAACAACAGACCGATCCACGTCGTACGTTTTAGGACATCGTCGGGCCTTAGCATCAGTTCTGAGTTGAGTTATCAGGGCTGATACTGAGGCCTAATGATGTCATCATTCCTTGGAGCAAAAAAACAAAAAAAAATCAGGCAGTTAAAAAAAAGGAACACAAATTGTGAAAATCTAAGGTGTCATCCAACTGAACCAACAGGCATTGGAACGAACAGGCTCAGAGGAATCTGCTGCTGCTGTAGACCATGTAAGGTGAATGATAGTTGGAGCACTTTCATGATGAAACACTTCTTGTTGAATAATCAGTACAAACGATGAGCAACTGCCTCAGCAAACATATGGGCCCATTGATAAAAAGCCAAACATAAACTAGTAAGTAAATTTACTCATTTATAGTTTTGCTAAACTTTGATTATAACACATTTTAGTTTTAATGAATAGTTGTATTTGCAACCCAGCCTAAACAAGTAATCAAAAAAGTAACGAGCAACTTTATTTTTTACAGCTCTGATCTTCTGGCCTGCTTCTTCTCCGTTCAAATGGTTGCTGTTAGACATGCTTTCTTAGATAAAACACTGAAATAACTCAAACCTGGCCATAACATAAATCTTCTTTATAGTATTGTTAAATTGTCAAGGAGATTTATTTAAATATTGCCTCCAAATTAAAGCTGTGGAGGAGTGTTTTGACAAGCATGATGTGCTTTTACAATTAAAAATGACATGAGAAGTGTCTAACTATGACAGCGCTCTGAATGGCTGAGTGTTGTGTGCATTCTTTTTCTGAGAGCTTTCATTTAGTGGGTTTGAGGACAAAATACAAATCAGGGGGACACTGGATGCCAAAAAGGTCTGTCAAGTCTATCATGTTTGATTCCTGCAAATAAATAAAAAGTGTGAATAAAAATACATTATTACAGAACACGTAATATCAATGCCATGTTGGTTCTTGACTGATCCGACTTTGGATTTTGAATGTGGTGAAGGGAGAACTAAGGATTGAAGAAAAGAAGAAGAATGAAGCAGGGATTGGAAAGAATACACAGAGAGGGAAGGGAAATAGGCACAGAAGAAGGATGTCAAGTAAATATGTATTGTCCCTGGAGAGCACTGGACAGCACACCAAAGGGCTCTATACTGATTGGCTAAGTTGTCAAAACAAAATCAGAATATTGCTGTTTTTTGTCATGAAAATATACAACCAAGTAGAATGTGCTACAAAGGAGGTAAACATACTGTCAACTGTATTTAGGAAAATAGATGGAGGATACAGAAGATGTCATTATGTAGAAGATCTGTCATTTTCTTCCTGGTTTGCTCATTATCAGAAAATAATAACATGAATTAATTCATGTTAACTCATTGTTTATATGCATGTCACCAAGGCCTTTAGTGTGTGTGTCTTGTATTCGCTGCTCTATGGTGTAAACAAAATAGAAAGGTATTTCCAAACTCAGCTGTTTGATTATAATCTTGGAAACATGACCAGACTTTCAGTAACAAAGTCAGTTTGTGTCAGATTTGACCATCTGCTGTGGAGCACATTCTTTCTCTCTCTTTTTCTTTTTTAGAATATTGTTTTAGCTTTTTTGCCTTTATTTGACAGTGATAGTCAGGGAAGGGGGAGAGAGCCTGTGATAATCTGATCTTTTTAGGTGAACAAATGTTACAATATTAACTTTCATGAACTGAAAACACACTGGTTGAAGATCTAAGACTCAAAAAATACATAACACCAAGACCAGACAACGCCGTGTTAGCAAACCTGTCAATCACAAGGGTGCCCGCCCTAATGTGTACCTTGCTTTATCAGCTATACTCAAAATTCAACAACAATTTACCAAATGAACATCATTCTGTATTGAAGAAGTATTGTCATTTTTCTCATAAACTTCCTTACAATTTCACTTATTTTTGCAATCGGAAAATTTACATCCTGCTGGAAAAATGCTGAAACAATAATTGTTTTAAACTGCTGCCTGGGAATGACACGTGTGTAGTGTAACTGGAGCTGCAATGTTGGAGGGTTGAAGCAGACGTTGAAGAAATAAAGGGATTAAGTCCGCTCAGGTGCTCTCTGGGTACGCATGAATATAAATAAAAAATGAGAGTAATTTAATGACACGGTCTGCGTTCCTCTATATTTATTTTTCGTATAAAATGTATTCCGACCTAAGGACAACCGTAGAAGCCTTAGTGAAACAAATCAAGCCTCCTCAGTTTGGTTATCATGCACCAGCTGTTGAGCCTTTTGGTAAGTGCAGACCAGGTTTTACTGCACGTGTTTAACCTATAAATGATTTGACGCGATATGACGCAGTGAGCTCTCCTCCTCTTACAGCCTCATTGATCACACGGTAACAGCTAGCAAGCAAAAACTAGCAGAAAGAGTTATAAATTGTGTACTTTCCTTCGGGCTGCTATCTGCTGGTTAACTGAAATATAATATATTGATGTAGATGGGAACAGAGGCAAAAATAGAGAGGTCAATAAACAGAGAGGAGAGACAAATAAAGGGCAAAGTGAAAAATAGATATGAGATGAAAGAGATAGGGTGCATCCAGTGTCACATTATCTGATATCCTCTCATATTTTTTTTATCTCTTCTATAGTTCCCTTTACTAAACAGAATATGTGTGTGTGTGTGTGTGTGCATGTGTGTATAATCTGCATTCACTGAGAGCCATTATGATCCTCCTGATGAAATCGGTTTATTCATTAGTTTGTTCCTTGATCCGTCGCACAGGCTTCTCTGCAACATCACTTCTTGATTCTTATCGAATTGGTAAATGCTGCTTCTGCACATGTACATGTCACTGACTGCTGATACACTTTCAGGTGTGGTTAAAAAAAATAATGACGAAATAAACAAGGGTACATCGTTTATTATTTAACATTTTGTATTCTTAGGGGTGAAAGTAGATGAAAGTTTGTGCTGGTAGTACCACCCTTACCTTCATCGCTTCATATCATTCCCCCCCCCCCTACCCCAGCTTCACGCATCCCTAAACACATGAATTAAACATTTTTAGATGCTTGTATTGTGTAGAAAGAAATAAGAAACACTGGTAGCACTTTATAATAACTACACACTATGAAGCATTAGTTAAGTATGAGTAAACACTTAATTCATCATTTATAAAGCATTGTTCCTACATTCATAATTCATTAGTATGCAGTTCATAACAACAGTTATAAAGGTTTCATTCTTGATTAATAAGCCCGTCTATTATGTGTTTCATTATTGTGTTTTCATACTTTATAAATGATGGATTCCCCATTTGTAAATGAAGTATTATATATTTTACAAACCAATTATTAAGGAGTTGTAGATGATTAATAAGATCATTTATAAAGTGTTAGTAAATGATTAATAACTTATTTAGATGTACATTATTCATGCATTTATATATATATAATGCTTAGGGACTATGTTAATATATGCTTTATAAACGCATATTAATACTGCAATTCATGATCAATTCATGAGTTATTAAGGTAGTTACTACTCGTTAGCAGTGGTGTAGTAACGAAGTAGAAATACTTCGTCACTGTACTTAAGTAGTTTTTTTAATAATTCAAAAGGGACATAGCTTGTTTGACCTGCTGTCTCTGTTGTTGGAATGACACTGAATGTCACGAAACATCATGATCTTATTGTATCATTTATTTTTTTCCCCATCTTACTTGGGAGATTTTTGTAAGAAACGATCGCCAAGAACCCCCAGCATTCGAGTCAGCTGAAGCAGAAGTTGATGTTTTTCAGTAAGCTAACGAAACTATTTTGGAAAAAGCAGCAGGCACATAAAAACCTGTTGGTTTGTGCTATAGGCACAAACACACTGACACTGGAACAACAATAAAGCCATTCATGCTAGGACGGCGCAGACAATGGTGCATTCATGTCCACCTTGGATGGTCTCATTTCCGAAGTTCGAAAGTCATTCTTCCAACTTTGGTGTGTTCATGTTCATGATGTTTTCTGGTTTGAAATGCGATCCTGACACGTTGTTGGATGTGGGTTTTGGTGAGCAGCTGCTGTCCCCTCTTCTCGGTACTGCATACCAACTCGTTTTCATAACAACTCTTAACATACTAACACTTGGTCGGGACCCGTGGAGTCACATTGACATGAGGTTGCCGGTCAAACTATGTTGACTATGTCCCCAGTAAACATTAACATTGCTAATTCATCATTTATTCAACATGTCAGGTCACTATGCACTTTACTCTCCCTGTGTATTCATACGGTCACACTCTGCCGCTATTCATTTTATCTGACTTTTTTGTTGATGTTATTACCAATGTTGTTCGACTTCTAGCCCATTAGTATTCAGGTCACCTGTCCTACACCTGTACTGTATGTCTTTGTTCTTTCGTGTATTGTACTATGCCTTACTGTCCAACCAATTGCTCCTTGGGAACAAAAATTTGAAAGTTGCAAGATGGGTTAATGTGTAAAGCCAGAGGGGTTGGATGAGGACTGCTGGCTGGTGTATGTCTGTGTGAATTCAGCAGCGATGCAGCATTCTGTACTTCTTGGAGCTCTGATCTTCTGGCCTGCCTCATCTCCATAGCAACAGCTACTGGGATACATGATTTCTTAGAAGACATGTCTAAATAATTCAAACCTGCGGCCATAGTATAAACCATAGTATTGTTAAACTATCTAGAAGACTCCAGTTTTTGTATGGCAGCCCAGTGTAATTATGTCCATATTTCAAAATTCCGCACCAAACTATTTAAATCCTCGAGGCAGCGTGCCCTTTATGTAACAATGCACAAAGTAAGTGTGAGTCAAACAGACTGCTGGCTAGATCATATGTGTGTTAGAAAGAAGAGCTGTCATCTCATATATGGGAATCTTTGACAGAGAGCGAGAGAGAGAGCGAGAGAGAGAGCGAGAGAGAGAGAGCGGTATATCTATTATGTTATATCTGCTAGTCCTTGACCCTGTGACTTGAAAACTCTGCAGCTAGATTGATGGAATGTGTGTGTCGTTGTGTGTACTTGAACATCGACCAGTTCTTTGTGAGGACCAATTAGACCTCGAGAGTGATAACTTATTTTGAACAGTGAGTCAATTCAGCCTGTACTCGCCTTCAGATGTATCTTTAGAGGCCTGTTTGAGGGTTCAGACTCGCTTTTAAGGTTCAGGTTAGAGTTAGGTTTTGGTCAGGGTAATGGTTGAGGTTGTTCTCACAAGTATATAAGTACAGGGTTTTGTGTGTGTGTGTGTGTGTGTGTGTGTCACAGGCTAATGACTGTGCCTTCCTCCATGATAATGACCACAGTGAATTATGAGGCCATTACTCTGCACTGCAAATTAATCTGTCGTACTGAGAACTGAGTGTCTGTGCGTGTGTGTAATAGACACCCCGATATAGCTGGTTGTCGCATAACTTCTGTATTTATGACACAGACACACTCATCTGCATATTTTCGGGGCATGCACACTCTTTAGCCCTCCCTGTAGCTCTTCCTTCTGACTTTCTCCCATTTGGCCCTCTCTCTTTATTCATAATTTAATTCCAATCCACTTCATTGTAGTTAATGTTCAAATTAACAGCCTCATCAAAGTGCCTACATACATAATATGGCCATTATATATACATTATTAAATCTT
Source organism: Melanostigma gelatinosum (assembly GCF_949748355.1). Taxonomy (NCBI): domain Eukaryota; kingdom Metazoa; phylum Chordata; class Actinopteri; order Perciformes; family Zoarcidae; genus Melanostigma; species Melanostigma gelatinosum. The sequence goes on along the minus strand of NC_136641.1, from coordinate 19,017,571 downwards.
TGACACTTTGATGACATTGTGCAGGGTAAATTATTAAACACATGGAAAGAAATACGTTCTTATTGCATGCAAAACTACTTCAAAATTGTTGTGTGATTCATATGCCATTTATTGAGAGCGGGCTGGACAAGTTCTTTCTAAATTCTGGTCTTAACACTGAGTTGGCAGTCAGAGCCAGGCTTAGACCAGTCGGTGAAACCCGCTCCTCAACTCAAAAGAATAGCAACTCCTTCTAAAAACACTGGATATTCAGGACAGCTCTCACTCCTTCAAGGTTGTGCCATCAGGGCGACTGTGACTCAGAGGTAGAGCAGGGTTGTCCTTCAATCAGATGATCGGCAGTTCCACCCCCGGCTCCACTTGTCCAGTCAACGCGTGGCGAGATGTGGTATGAATGTTTAGTTAGAGTCCTGATGGACAGGTGGCACCTTGCATGGTAGCCCCTGCCAACGTCTGAGTGAATAGGTGGGAATAGGTGAATAATGACATTTAGTGTTAAAGCACTTTGAGTGATCGGAAGACCAGCAAAGCATTATACAAGTACAAGTCCATTTCCCATTTCCCTTGATAAACAGTGTCCTGCAGTCTGAAGTTATGTCTGAGGTGATTGGCAGGTACTCTAGATACTTGTGCAGCATGACTATGTAGTATGTACCCTGAAGAGTTAGTTCACTTTGTATTTAGGTGGATGTAATTGCATTGGTGCCAGAATAGGGTGGAAAAGGGTTAGTTGCCCCAGTTTATAGGAGTTAGGGTAATATAGTGGTCACGTCTAAGCCAGGTGGTACAGTCATAGAGGATTGCCGATAAAGTCTAACATGTGGGACCATTTTCTAATCATAATCAACTGCTGTGTAATTTAAATAAAGTCCAAGTGACCTGATGCAGCCGTTTTTACAGAGAAGGTCTTGCAGATTTGGCCAAAGCAAGATAGTGCAAATTCGAAAGTATATAGTTGGGCATCTCAATCACATTCTGTGTCCTGTGGCTCCTTTTTCTTATTTTAGTGAGCTCCTGAAAGCACCAGGCACTTAATGATTGTCCCATTTATCCTTAACTGTCACTTGATGATGAATGATTATAAAATGAGATTGACTTTAACACCAACTGTAGAAAAAAAGTATCACCTGAGCAATGAAGATGACAATCAGTCAACGTCCTTGTTGGCCCCATAAGAAAAACCAGCAGATTCCATGACACTTGTGTCATTGAGAACGTATGATCAGACCTCTCCCTCATTGCTTTGTCACTCAGACGATTACCATTTAGCTTTAATTACATCCTCTCACTGAATATGTTGTCGTCTTTTCTTTTCCCAGCAAGGTATGGGCGTGTCTGTGAGTTCGGTTTTGAACGTCATCTTGCTGTATTGAAATGTCATAAAAGTCTCCCATTAAATAAGACATCTGCTCGTCCTCAGTGAGGGTGCAGTTAATGAGAATCAAACTATAGCTGTGATACTAATGAGGAGCCAGCTGTGATGAGAAGTACAGTGCTTTATATTCATCTTCAATTGCCTTTTTCCCCCTCTTGTGCATGATAGTTAAGTTTTATGATGATCATATGTTCTGAAATCAAGTCCTTTGATTAAATTCAAAGTGAAAACATTAGCCTAAATGGCTTACTATTTATCAATTATTCTGGAAATATATTTCATTAATATCTGTCCGATTTATCTGTCGTCTTGGTCTCTCCAACATGACTTCAGTGAAGGGGGGAGGATTCGTTTCTTGATTCTTTGAGTCTACCCCTGACCCTCTCTCTGCCTCTCCTCTCTCACCATCTGTTTCTCTCTGGCTGGTTTAGCAGTATAATATAATGAGTTTGGGTCCATTACCTGAATCTGTGTTAAGGTGAATTTCGACTTTACATTTGACTAAAGTGGTTTAACACAGTCAGGCAGTGTACGAGAACCAATTTTTTACCAGGATTTTTATCTAGTCAAAATGGTTGTTGTGATCAAGCTGTGTGCTGTTTTACCATATTAAAATAAAAAATAAATTTCTGAAAATATCAACAGTTTTGATGACAAAAGTGACCGGCATAGACTAAATGTACATCATGAAATTCCTCAGTTGTCGAGCCTTAAGGCACGGCCACTACCCGGTGGATGCTCAGCATAGAAATAGAATGAGTAAGTCCACCACTAGGGTTAGTTTGAAAGTGAAAAAATAAAATACCAGTCTCACTAATTGAATAATTGTCCCATATAATCAGCTCTTTGAACAGTTAAAACATTATTAATAAAAGCATAAATCTAATAATAAAAAACGCTTTTTTTTCAGGATGAGGTTAAGCTTATTCCAAATATTGTGAATTTACAGAAACTATGCATACACTGTTGCTTTAAATCACACAAAACGTGTCTGGTACATGTGCTCTGCACCCGTTTGTATTACTACCTTGCCTATTCTCTCTCTCAAATAAATGTGCAGCTGATTGCTTGTTAAGACCCGATCAGAGGACCTGTGACATATTAGAGTGAAGACAAGATGAAGAAAACAGGGAAAGAGAGATCAGATGGCGGATATGAAAATGAGGAGAGGCTTCTTCAAACCCTCATTAGCCATTTTTATACTTTGATCTTCATTGTCGTCTTCATTTTCCATCTCTGCAGTTCTCCGTCTCTTCTCTTTGTTGTCTGCCATTCTTTCTTTCACTGCATGTAAGTTAATAACTGTGGACTACAGAAATAACAAGGGCTTTCTCCCAATGTTGTACATTTAACCGCCATTACACAGTTCATTTATGTGTGTAATATGTATCAGCATAAATACCATCAGAGGAGATGAATTCGATTTCAGAACAGACTTTGGGGAAAAAAAGCAGATGTCTGCATTTGGCCAGAAACAATTGTTTCACCAGGTATATATGACAGAGCAACGTGTGGTTTTGGCAGCGACGTCACCCCGGCAATAGATTGGACTCGGCTGGGAGGTTGATTTCTCACAGACACACAGGACACGGTCGTGGTGGGGTTACGTCTTGTGCAATCATCCCTGCTCTGTGCGACTGGGAGCCATTCCCCTTAATGAGGGCCTCACGTGGTGAAACCGAGTCAAACCATACAGCGTCATCACGCCACCACTTCTCCCCTTGATCTTGCCTTTTACCAGCAAGCTTCTGGACACTCCTTGATTTCAAACAATAGACAGAAGGTTGATGTTGGACCAGGGATTGCTGCATTTGCCTTGTAGTATTATTTTAATATAATGTTATGTTAATCATATCTTATTGCTTATTACAAGGGATGCAGTATCCCACTTTTTCAGCCCCAATACCGATACCTGGGCTCCGATACCAGGCCGATACAGAGTACCAGTCCTTGGTTCTGGCTCAACTCTTTTCAGAATGGCAGCCAGGTCACAAATGTTCTCATTTTAAAGCTAAGCCGTACACTAAAATGTGGGTCTGAAAACATTTGAGGTGAGAAATAGGCCATGCAGTAACAGGATATCCCTTCATTCTTATTTGAGCCTGCTCTGCCTTGGATAGTCGGACCTAATTTGTAAAAAGTTGAGGTCAAGTGGTGACTTTGCAACTTACGGCGAATGGTCTGTCAACTTGCCGTGTTGTATCCAGCGTGCAACTCATAGCAGGCGTTCTTGCTCTACAAAGAAAATGAATAGGATCCTTCAATTTTACATACGACAATATGTGAATTTGACATCTGCATTTGAATCATCCTAATAAGCATTTCGGTGCAGTGGGCTGCTGTGAAGCAAGCACATTTTGGGTTTAATGTCCTGGTCCCGACCTTGTGATTAAATGACGACCAGCTCTAGCTCCTGAGCCACAGCCGCCTCAATTTTATTGTTAATTTCTTAAAATTTTGATTGGACCTCACATAGAGCAGCGATCCACATTAGAGTTTACGGGACATTTGATTGAAAGTAAGCTTTTTGTGCACGTTGCAATTGTTTCATTTTAATTATGTAGCAATTTTGATGTTAAAAAAATGAATGCACGAAGGGAACAGAAAGACAACAGGGTTATGGAGACTGGGCTTTTTCTAAAGGAAATGTGCGCGAGGGCTGTAAGCTGTTAAAATATCTTAGTGCCAACTACAAGTAAAATAGTATCAAATACTCCAGACTTATTAAGCAAAGAAAAAACGATCTTGAAGTCCAGAGCTGAACTGAGAGGAGCGAGAAGAGAGAGACAGATGGATCACTGGTTTAATTGGGTACTTGTTGATGTAAACGGGCGAGCTAAAGACAGAGACGGGTCTGCCTCCCCTGGACCAGGGGCCAGGTTGATCGACCGCCAAGCTTCTCATGCTTGTAAAACTGCTGGAAATTGAAACTTAGTGTCAATTCCCGGCAGTTCCCGGGAGTTTTCTGTGCTGCTCATAAATTCCTGTGAACAGCCATTTACTTGAACTTCTACGGCAATTTACAGTCCCACTCACTGACGAAAGTCTCACTTTTCTTGCATTGTTGGTCTCTCCCACTGCTGCTCAAGGATGTAATTAGATGGCCTTTGTATCCATGGAGACACAGAGCACCATCAAAACCTATCCAGACTAATCGCACACATGATTACACCTGTGCCCTCAGAACAATAGTGTGGTGATAGGTACGATGATGGCTTAGAGGGAATGTAGACTCAGAGAGGAGATAACTGGGGATATTTCAGTTTGGACAAAGACAGGTCTGCTTGTTGTACAAAAACAAAAATGATCCCAGTAGAATCAACTGCTTTTTGTATTTTTCTTTTGTGCTTTCTACAGCCCACTGTAAATGTCCAGCCAATTCAAGCACATAGAGAATACAATACATTAGCTGATGGACAAATGTTTAGTTGTTCCGACTTGAGGGGTTGTTCACATTCATTTTCTCAGTTGGGAACTGATTTGTTTCGATTATTTCGACACCACTTGAATGCAGCACAAAGCCAAGCAAAGATGTTTACACTGAGCTGAAATTAAACAAGTGCACATACATTGGGTATATAAAATATTCAGTTTCTTTCTTTGTACCAAGGCAATGGTAGGTGAAACACTGACACAAATTGCAGATCTTAAATCAAAAATTCTTCATTAAAAAGTAAATATAAATAGGAAGAAAAGGCAGTTAAGGAATGCTGTGAGTTCTACATAAAGTTCAGAAAAAAGTGCTGTGTTGCACAAATCAAATTCTTGCAGAATGACATTTTTCCTCCCTCTAGATCTGCCACACAAACAATACCTCCTGCAATTAACAATTCAGCCACCATGCTGACAACGGTGCTGCAGATGTTTTCACCTGCCTGTCCCAGATCATCAATCACTGACGCAACACCTTCTGCTGTGCTTCTCAGTCGGCGATGACAATTAGTTTTAGGTCTCAAGTGTATAAATTTCCATTTCTTTCATCCAGCTTTTGCAGTCTTGCATAATACCCTAAAATGCTAAAACCCACATCTCGTGCGAGCCTAAAACGTCATTGAAGTCTCGTAGTAAATGATCATAAATACTTTCTGACTTGCTTGACTCGTCTGACTTAAAACCTCCCCAGTGTGAAATTGGTAGCATCTAGCCCATGTTATCACATCAACCTTACCTTACCTGGTGACATCATGAATAAACATATAAATAAATAAAATGGCTACCATTAAACGCTTGTGAAAGTTTCTGAGGCAAACTTTAAAACCATTGCTGGCTTTTCAACCAAAACGTTTCAGAAAACTTCCAGAAAGTGCAACAACCTTATTTCACCCTACGCACAAAAAAAACCCACACTTATACTGACAAACATATACGTATGAATTACTGTCTTTTATGTTCAGATCTTGCATGCACTGCTCAGCTGCAAAACCCCTTTCCAGCTCTGTTAATGCATTTCACAGTGCCTGTAATGCGTTTCAAGAATGATGCCGTTACTATAAATTATGGGAAATTAACAGAATATAATTAAGTAGTAATCGCAAGCCTTTGCTGTCCGATGCTAATTAACAATGTTTATACATTTCCTAATGTGCATTGATTTATTTCTTGCTGCTGCACGTCTCCCATCCAAGCGGACCAATATGCTTTCAAATACAACTACACATAATTTGTAGCCTACTATTTTGCAGGCTTCAGCTTAATGTATTTTGTATATGGCCGTGGAGCCGATGCAGTCGTATCCCTTTCAGATTTGTAATCCAGCCTTGAATCGCAATGTCTTTTGAGACAAGCAAAGGATTACATTCATAACTAACATACTATTCCCGTAGATAACCTGATTACTTTTGAAAAATACTGAATTGTATATATTTTGAAATCGACACAAATACTCTACGTCACAACACGACAGCTGCACGGTGCGATGCATGGAGTTTGACACATTTGCACTGCAACTACTTTTGACTTTAGAAACATGTTTAATAATAGAAGAGAAAGGAGCTTGTTCAGCTCAGTCATAGTGTTCAGCTAGAGTTGAGACAACACAGGTGAAGAAAAAAACCTGTGTACGGTAGTTGAAAGTGAAGGCGTGAGGTGAGAGGATGTTAATGGCTCCATATTCGATCCTGAAACAAAAAGGTGATCAGGTCTCCATCACCCACTTTGATGAGGCCCTTTACCTGCCCTGGGCTGACAAAAGCCTCTGCTGTAACGTGCACAGGAGTTGAAAGGTTTCATGATAGTGCACAGTAACTGCCAGGAGACGGCAGTCAGCAATCATGAAGCCGGCATTCGAATGCTTTTGGCAGAGCTGTGAGCAAAGCTGACCTGCTGGCAGCATCACTGCAAGGCTGTCAAATGAGAAGATGCAGACTGACCAAGCTTGCTCAGTGCTTCCACAACCCGCATCAGGATTTATGGAAAAATCATTCATTATTTACCAGGTGCTGAGGGCTGCCGCTGTACGCATGCTGCACCGCTGTGTGGGAGGGAGGGGTTGCATGAGGTTCACACATATGCAGCTGCTGACAGTGGCAGAAAATGTGGCTCTAATGAACATCTCATCCCAGGGTACAGTCTCCTTCTGTCTTTAATGTCCTCAGATCTCAGTTCCTGACTCTCTTTTGAAGTTAACGAGGACAGTGTTGCACCTTCTCTGTGCATGAAGGTGTGTGTGTGTGTGTGTGTGTGTGTAGACATTCTTCATGTATCAGTGTAAAGGTCTTCACAGGCCCTCTCAGTTTAGTAGTAACTGAGGGAAACTGTGTTTCGTAGTTTAGTAAATCCAAGTGAACTAGCAGTCAGCTCTGAACACATGGTGAGTCTTAAACATCACAAGATGGTGAGTGTGAACTTTCAAATGCAGAAGAATGATATACAGTATATTGGTGTTCTTTAAGACCACAACTGCTTGTTAAGGGGTGGCGCATCAAACTGCTGCCAGCATTGGTGTTCTTGCTCTGCGGTTCGTTTGGGCAGTTGCAAATTCCGTCATCATACTCTGGTGCAGACTTTAAAAAAAAGGGTCCTTACAAGGGATTTAAAATGAATCCTGACTCCATGCATATTGTGGAACAAATGTAGAAAAGCCTGAAAATAAGACAACGTTATTTAACACATTTGTTTTCATCAGCTGGGTCATCAGAGGTGAGAGTTTAAACCTTTCCCTCAGTATTTGGTGGAGACCAAACCAGAGCTAAAAGGTGAGTAAATGATAGGCTTGAATAAAAATCACACTTGTCTGCTGGATGTTTAAAATAAACAACTATTTGCTAACAAGTGTGCAAGGTGATGCTACAAGGTGATGATAAATCAATGTTGTGTTACCACCTGGTTATTGTTCGAGTCTCTGCAACCTACAGTTTTACATGACACCCTTCTCTGGCATAATTCCAGCTTTAGTCTGTGAACATATATGTCCACCAGGTACGTAATATCTTACTAAATATTAATATAATAGGCATATTTGAGTTTTTTGCTATATAAATAAACAATATTTATTCATATAGATCTGCTTATTACTTAACTTTCATGGAGTCTATTTCCAGACTTCTTAATTATAACCCATCCTTCTGATTTGCTGAGTGATTAAGCCCCACACCCGGCAACCCCAAACACTCCAACCCCACTTAAAACAGCACAAGGTCACTGTGATGATGCCAAACTGTAGAAGGGGGAACTCCATGAAAGGGCTTCAAAATATAGGACAACTGTAAAGCGACGTCAGTCTGTTTTCAATCGGCCAGTCTGTGATCTTTTACATCAAAGAAAGAAGAGTGGGAAAAGATCTAACACTGGCAAGTCCAGTCCGGTTGTCCTTCGATTTTCGCCTTCTGATTGGAGGGGAAATGTCCCATCGGTGTCCTGAGCCAACATCAAACTAGTGTAGCCAGCAGGGCCAATCTTCCACAGCTCAGTCTGTGACGATGAGAGCAAGCTCCCCTCCTCACAGCCGTCCTTGGTGATTTAAAGAGATAAGATCAAAAATGTTGCATTGTGCAGCTATGGCTTCCTCTCTAGAGACGTTCACTTCAGAACAAAAGGCTAAAAGTGATGCTCTCGAAATGCATTAAGGTTTTAAAGCAGCTTGAGTTTGTATTTTAAGGACTCCACATGTTGGTGTCAGGGAATTACTAGAGCTAAGACAGAAGTCGGTCGAAGAATCTGAGTGTAAACTGCTTTTAATGACTGTCTGCTCTGCTCAGAGCCTCTCTGGCGCTACAGCCAAATGGATCCGTTTGAGAATGTCATCTGAAATTTACAGTTTGTGTTGTTTTTCCAAGGCTGAAATCTAGGAAGAGTTCCAGTAAGACCAGACCAAACAAACAAGATCTGACACATTTTGGTCTATTTCATTGAGAGCATATTTTAGTATAGTTGGCATATTCATTTTAGTTTGCTATATTTTTGTATGTGTATGTGCTATTTGTGAAAGTGCACATGCACAGCAGTGAGTGTTAAATATCCTGTGAACCTGATTTTAATCCTGGAGTGAGATTGTATCAAACCTCAGGAATGGAAGACATCTTTCAGTATTTTTTAAATGTCTTGCTTATTGTCCTGCGGTAGAGAAAATGCGGAGTCTTCTCTCTCCCTGTTCTCAAATTTCATTTTCTCCCACAGCCTCAGCTAACAGCATCAGGGGAAATTACTTTCAGTAGCTTTTTATTGAATTTACTCTGAGAAAAATACGTCAGTTTATTATTGTAACAGTTACCAGTTGGCATGTTGATATTTGATGTCTGTGTATTAAAGAAAGGAATACAGAGGAAGTCAGTACTGTCCAACCTGACATTATACCATGGACTATTGGCCAAAACAATGATTTTGGATTTATTTGTACACAAAATACTTTTACAATCAAATGAGTTAATTGTCAGGCAGAAAAAGCACATACAAAGAACTAAAACGACCCAAAAAGCTTTGTTTGAGGAGAAACTTTGGGGTCATTTTCAGCAGCAGCACCAATCTATACACAAATACAAAAGGTGGAACATCAACCTAAAGACAAGGGTAACACTTTGTAATAACTACCGGTACACGCTTTGAAGCATTAGTTAAGTATGAGTAAACACTTAATTAATTGTTTATAAAGCTTTGTTCCAACACGTTATAAATTATGTTATTAATCATCTACAACTGCTTTATAATTGGTTTGCAATATATATAATACTTAATTTACAAATGGGGAATCCATCATTTATAAAGGATGAAAACATAATCACGAAACACATAAGCTTATTAATGAAGAATAAAACATTTATAACTTATATATTGTATACTAATGAGGAACAATGCTTTATAAATGATGAATTAAGTGTTTACTCATACGTAATGCTTGATGGCGTGTATTTATTATAAAGTGTTACCATGACATGTATCTGTGGTATGGATAAAAAGTATGCATTTATTAAAACACCTGCACATTCTGTTTTGTTTTTGATGCGCCATTCATTTTTTATATTAATGTATCAGGTACATACAGTTGTTGTTTCACAAAGGCCCGCCGACTGCAGGGAGAGCGAGAAATGAATCCTAAATCTATCACTGTGAGCTTTTAAATCTGACTTATGAGTCTTTTTATCATCCTTAAACTTAGTGAGAAACCACTTATTTTGTATACCTACGCCCAGTTCCTGGACCAAAAGATCATTTTAGCAGGAAAAAAAAACCTCTTAAGCGGATCATCTTTGGATGACTGACAGCATATGTGCCCTAAAGAGGGATTGTTGTACGGGAAGAGCAGAAGTAGAAAGCCTCCAAACCAACAGTGCACAAGACATACACAAACATTTGCATATTTTTACAAATATTTTAAATAAAATCACATCAAGACATCACTGTTGAATTAGCGTTTTAGGGACACAAATGTTTTGTTGTTGAAGAAAAAACACACCGCCATTGACATTCATAGGAATTACAAGAAGGCAAACCTGTTAGTTGAGTTTCAGGATGAGAAATGCATTATGACATTTAAAACAAACAAAGTGAACAAGGAGGTATATAATCAGTACAGAAGACATAATTTTTGCTTCTTATATCTTTTGAGATATGTGTTATGTAGGACAGATGATTCCAGAGTGCAAGGGACACTGCAGTGAGACAAGAAGTGGTTTTAAGTGTGTGTGTGTGTGTGTGTGTGTGTGTGTGTGTGTGTGTGTGTGTGTGTGTGTGTGTGTGTGTGTGTGTGTGTGTTTGTGTGTATTAAAAGAAAAAAAATCATGTTAAAAAAAGTTATGGAGTGAAACAAGTCAGCAAGATAAAATAGGAGGGAACCCTCAGAGCAAGACATACACTGGACCACCACACCTGGAGTACTCCCTGCAATCCACCAACAGATGACTGGGAACTATCAGAAACAAGACAGCGGAAACAAGAAAGCACAGAAAGTAGCAACACAGACGACAGTCTCACATCAGCTGCTGAGTCCACACCTGAATGAGACCACCTCACCTTTTTGTTTTTGTAGTCTGATGCCAGACCGTCTGTTTAGTCTCAAAACCTGCACACAAAAAAGTGGCAATTTTAGCAGCAGCACCTCACAAAGACACTGTGTAATCTAATGGTACAAAGCACCTGCCGCCCCACAGATGTCTCTGTCTTGGCTGCAGACTCTTGATTAAGGTGTTAAATGTGTGTGTGGAGCTACAGTGAAATGAGCTGCCTGGCTCAAGCTTCCTCATTTGACTGAACTTCTGTGTTGCTGTGCTTTCTCTCTCCTCAGATACACAAAGATGAAAACGGCCACTAACATCTACATTTTTAACCTGGCTCTGGCTGACTCTTTGTTCCTGGCTACTTTACCTTTCCAGGTATGACTTACTGCTACACAGATTACACAAGTATTTAAGTATCGCCCTTAACTTTTTACACTGTTTCCTGAACTATTATTTTTGCCTAATCTTAAAATGGCATTAAAGGTAACGTCGGTAATGTTCAACCTGGACCCATTTTTGTGTCTAAGTCCCTTGATCCTGTTTATTATTGTTTGTCTTGAATGATGGGAAGAGAAAAGTGTGGAGAAGGAAAGGAACGGCTCATGATCCAAAGCGAACCACATCATCTGTCTAACGTGGTGGAGGCAGTGCTATGGCATAGGCCTGTATGGCTGCCAATGGAACTGGGTCACTGGTGTTTATTGGTGATGTCACAGCTGATAGAAGTAGCAGGATGAGTGTTTGGGGCTAAACTATCTGCTCAGATTCAGCATAATGCTGCAAAACTGATGGGAGGGAGCTTCACAGTGCAGATGGATTATGACCCAAAAAATACTGTGAAAACAACCCAAGAGCTTCTCAAGGCAAAGGGATGGAATATTCTTCAACTGGCGAAGTCAGTCACCTGATCTGAACCCAAGTATAGCATGCTTTTCACTTACTTAAGATAAAACTGAAGGCAGAAAGACCCACAAACAGGCAGCAGCTGAAGAAGGCTGCAGTAGAAGGTCTGGCAAAGCATCTCAAGGGAGGAAACAATTATTTTAGTTTGCCCAATTACTTTTGAGCCTTTTGAGCCTCTGAAAATGTGGGGGGCAGTAAATGTGGGGGGCAGTGTAAAAATGGCTGTAATTCCTAAACGGTTATTGTGATATTTTCTTTGTAATATCCATTGAATGGATGGAAGTCTACACTTCAACCACATATTGACTGCTTAATTTCAAATCCGCTGGAGTCATGTAAAAAGGCAAACTTTGAATAATTGTGTCACAGTCCAAATACGTATGGCCCTGACTGTATATCAAAAACTGCTAACAGTCCAAAGTCATATTACAGAGGTGTTGTTCTAGCTTCAAGCTGGATTCATATGTTCATTCTTTGATATCCGGATATTTCCAGGGAACCGATGTGTTCCTGGGCTTCTGGCCATTCGGGAACGCTCTGTGTAAGGCGGTGGTGTCTATCGACTACTACAACATGTTCACCAGCACCTTCACCCTGACAGTGATGAGTATGGATAGGTACGTGGCAGTCTGCCACCCTGTCAAAGCGCTGGACATGAGGACTCCTCACAAGGCCAAGGTAAAACCGTTTTCATTTCAAAGTGCGATATCCACCCTTATTGTCCCTGAAATGACTGCTGAGGCCAGTCAGATTTCAGTCACATCATCATACCAATCCTTTAACCTGACTCTGTGTGTGCTGTTGTCATGATGGGAAACTGAAAAAGAGATAAACAGATACAGGGCCTGTCAGTTTTTTTTTATATTGCATGTGTACTAGTCACCATAAGCAGATTTTCAACATAGCATTGTCGAGTGCATTTACTGCACATGAAACAATTGATTTTTTTTATTTATACATCTATGTATTGCCATGAACTGTATTCTGTGTGGATATCTCTGTAAATGAGGATATGAAAAAAAGACAGTGTATGCTATTTCATCCTAAGAATCGTGCCTTTTCAAGTGCTGATGAAGACTTGGAAACATTAAAACACAACAGCAGATGATCAGCAGGGTTTTAACTGTTTTTTCCTGCCTCCCAGATGCTCGGCCTCAGCTCGCTCACATGAACAGCAATTTATATGGGGAAATATATCTGGCTATCGGTGCATTTTACAACTTTTAGGACCCAATGATTTGAATAAGGGATATTTCAGTGTTTCATATTGGGAAGTTGATATTAGTAAATGTGAAAAAAAATATTTCTGGGTCCAATGGTATCACGTGATGGACCCTGCCATTCTGATTCCACGGTTTGGCCACTGAAGAAAATTGGTTTTAAAGCCTGGCCCTTTTTGAGTGGCTTTGTGCAGAACACAAGCTTGAAAAGGTGTTAAGTTAAACAGAAGTTAGCTTACCAGACCACTGTAGTCTGCTCCTCATCTCTACTTACTCTACATTATAGCGACAACAGTCGGAGGCCTGTGTGAATTGTGGGAAATGAAGGCCAGGTTGTTCTTGATCATCACGAGTCTGACAATGTAATAGGTGTACAATGCTAAATTGGTAAAGGGCTCCATCCTTACTCCTGTTGGAAAATGTTGCGTGATCAAACTAAAAAATAGAAGCATTCCATTGAGGGTTACCAGTTAGAGGGTACTGGTATTGTGTATGCTGGTTAACTCTCCTGGCTTACTTGAATATCCGAGAAACAGAGAAATTGTTAGAATAATTAAAGTCGTAACTGAGCTTTTCCTGCTATGATAGTGTTGTGATTGCTCACTGGTGTGCATTTGAACAGTGTTTTTAACTGCTCAGTAAAGTAAGAAAGAAAAAAATACTACCTCTAAAATGTTTAAGCTCAAGTGAACAACATTGTTTTTTACCATCACCATCATGTTATCTTGTCCCAAGGTGGTGAATATCTGTGTGTGGGTGTTGGCTTCTGCCTTTGGCGTACCGGCCATGGTCCTGGGAAATGTCGAGGAGGAACAAGAGCATAACAGTAAGTAATTTACAGTTATAAACACACACACACACATGCACCTTCACCACATGTGCATTTGAAACAAACAGCCATATATCACCTTACAAACTGTACCTTACATGCATTTGTTCTGCGATTGTGTTCATTTGAATGTATAATTAATGTGCAAAAATAAAACAGTGCAACGCAGTTTCTGCATATATGTCCAAGTTGTATTTCAAGAGATTGTTTCGGATGGTGTGATGTTAGTGAACCCATTTACAAGAGTTGTCCCAGTTATTATAGCTTTTATTGCACAGTATCTGGCTAATAGGCTCAACACACATTGTCGCGCGATGCCTCTTTCCTACATCAAAAAAAGTGCAGCGATTTCAAACCGTGTCCCTGCCATGTGACAAATGATACTCCACATGCTGCTTCCTGTTATGAACTTTCACACAGCAGGTGCACATTTGTTTCTACCAAACTAAAAAGAGATTTCCAACTCTTGATCTCTTTCATTGCAACATTCAGCAGAGGTGACGTTGACAGGCCAATGAGATAACAGCATGAGCCATTGTTGTGTTTTGATTATTAAAAGCTTGATGACATTGAGTGGGTTGGATTGGAGATTAAATGTAGTGAAGGTAGAAAACCTTGCCTTCTAACACCACTGTAAGGAATAAATCACAATTTCTATTCTCTTGATGGCGTAGGGCATGAGCGGTAGTGGTTTTGTACAATCACAATAATCATCAGAAAGTTCTCCTTCACCATATTTAAAGCTCTCATGAATGATTATCGCACATCAGCTAAATTAATGTTATGTAATAACAGCCAGCAGGTAGTCGCCGTCTAATAAATGTTGAACTTGATGAGAAAATTGATTCGTGGATTTACAAAGAGGCCAAGTGTCCCTCGCAATTACAACAGTTATTGCTTCCATACTATTCAACTCACTGTCCTCCCCATGTACCAGGTGCCAAATATTCTGCAAGCATTGAGGCTACTTCTATAAATGTCTTGCCATGTCTGAATAAAGGCACAATGAACATTTGTATAATGGACACTGATACGTGTTTCATGCATTAAAACTGCCTTTGAACGAACGAAAAGCTGCTGCAACTTTCTGCTGCATTCTTACCTAATACTTCATGTCAGTTTGTAACTGTTGGAAAGTTTGACTCTCACCAGAAAAGAATGTTGTCTTTGCATGTTTCTGCAAATCATGTTGAATGGTTTTGCATTCGGTCAGAGCCAGGTATGAAGTATTATGAGTGAAGTGCAGAACAAGTCACTATGTTGAGCGAGCGTTAGTGGAAGTTATGTGGTATTCTAACGAGCATACCACGCAAGAAATTCCACTAATGGTTGGTGGGAGGAGTCAAACAAACAGGACTTTCACAGGAGACGTAATAATGTTTGGTAAGGGCGGTTGTTATTTTTTTACACTTGTTACATTGTTGTGGTTGTTACTTACGGTTGATGCATTATTATTTGAACACAAAACAAGCCGTTTTGTTGCCTTAATCGTTTCACAACCATGTGACATTGTGTGTTTCTGCAAGCATAATAAGAGGCTCATGATACGAGACATATTTATGAAATGTATATTTATTGTTTGAACGTGCAATGCCAAAGAAACATGTTTTGGTTAGGTTGTGTATCTCAGTCTCTTTGATACCCGATAACACCTGATGGCTAACTGTAGCTTCATTCTCAGTTTGAAATAGACTTATTTAATTTCTCCTCTTATCAGTTTCTGCTGAGAGGATCCAGCTGGGTCCTTCTTCTATTCACATGATAAGCTGTGTGTGTGTGTGCGTGTGTGTGCTTCAAAGCAGGGCACTTGCCTTATAGGGCTGTGTGAGAGTGATGATGAACATTTGTGTGCTTGTGTGTGATCTGATCGTGCTGGCAGCCGGGGATGTCATGACACACTTTCTGTTGGAGTTTACAGCTCACAGATGGCAGCTCTTCTCCTAAAAAGGCCAAAAAATCCAAATGATTCTGCTCAGTTTATATGGTAACAGGTGCACAAAGCATTTCAAATGACCTTAAAGGGGCAGTAGGGTGTATAAAAAGCCAGAGTAGAAAGTGAACAAATATGCTGTCAGTTGCTAATTGTCAGGCCTGCTAGTAGCTCGACGTCTCTTCAGCAGCTGCTGAGATTTATGGCTCGCTAAACTACATTTCTGGCCTCTATTCTGTTTTGGAACAGTAGAAATCCTGCCCACTGCGGTTTTAACACACTGCCTGTTTAGCTTAATTACTCATTTGTGTTATGACAGAGGGCCCTAACTGTTCATAACATTTTAGTTAAAGTTAGAAAGGGGAGGATGAATTTAATGTTCTAATTTATATTACAGTTGTTGAAATTCTTAAGAAATCATAAAGCATTATATTATATATATATATACACACAAGTGTAGTTTATTTTTTGTTTTATTGGCCAAAAGATAGTGTTTTATATCTGTCCGGAGCAAGGTCCCAATATGTATGATTTTTTATTTGAAGGTCAAATACATCTAGATTTCGAGTACAGTTTGAATTCATTCAGAAGCTGTCATTAGAAACTTTAAAAAAAGAGCAGGAGTTTAAAATAAATACGGGGCAGGTGATTGCATGAACCATCTGTCAATCAAACTATTACCGAAGCGAATCAGAAGAAGAGCAATGAAAAAGCCTTGAGTTCAGTTCTTTGCTCTTCTTTCAATAAAGAAATACTTTCCGGTTCTGATATAACTTGCAGCCGCTACGCTAACCTCTTCAGGAGTCGTCACTGTTGTTTGAAACCATCATTCGTCTCTCTGTCTCTTCTCTCTTCTCACAGCTGCCACTAGCTCCTCCCTGGACACCGATTGGTCAGTGCTTTGGCTGACTGGACACAAACGCATTACCTGAAGCCTGACAAGATAGACTTTTGTGTGATAAGTGATTCCGTTATTTTCATGTGACTCTTGCAAGCAGCCGTCTCTTGCTGGCCATTAGAAAGAATGCAAGTTGAAGGCACATCCGCATTGGCTTCACTTTTCAGAACAGGAGGTTGCTGCCTGCTTCTAATTGTAGCTAGTCCAGAAACACTGATTTCTAACATGCTCCAAGAGAAGTCATCTTGGTATTCCACACCGTTCGGCTCATCACTGCCTGCCTGTCAATTTCAGAATTGATGATGCAGCTGGATTTTAAAGGTTTGCATGGACAGGGTCTTGCTTGTCCGTGAATGTATTTCCCTTTTGATCCTGATCCGGGCCTGAGAACCTCCAGCAGCAATTACTGTTCCCCAGTTAGTAAGCTCTTTTAACTCCATCCTTAAGAAGCCATTTTAGCTGAAAGCTGTCTCCTAATACGAATTTATACTCTCTGTGTTATGGTAATCTGTTTTTTGAGAATTATTACACATAAAAAATAAATGCTGACTGATTAGAAGATGAAATGTTTTGGCACAGAGAGGAGAAACAACAATAATGCCATTAATATTTATGTTATTCCTAAACATAAAGAAAATCACTAACTTAAACAGACAGTGATTTTCCACATGCCCACACGGCACGGTATAATCAGTGCTATTTTGCAGTTAAACCGAGTAATATGCTGCAGCTAGCAGGGGAATAAGATATTGATCCAGTCTCAGCCTGCAGCTACAGCCTAATCCTATAATCATTTTTATTGGTCTACTCGACAGCTGAGCTCTGCTCTCCTGTTTACTTTATGCATCTCCTGTTGTATCTCATTCATCTCCTATTTGTTCCTTTTTATTTTATTCTCTTTACCTTATTTAAATTGACATCTTAACGTAGTCAAATTCATGTCGTTCTCATCTCATGCTGATCTCTGTGATCTTATGACTGCCACTATCATCTCAATTCCATTCTCATCGAAATCATTTCTCCCTCATTTAATTCTCACCTCATCCGTTTCAGTTGCATCCGCTTCAATCTCATCAAGTCAATTTCATTTTAATTGCATTCAGCTTTGGCATTTCTTTCTCATTTCATTCTCATCTTATTCCATCCCCTCCATTTCATTTTTATTCTATTCTCAACTCATCATGTCGTTCTCATATCAGTCTCGAGTGTCTCTTCTGTCACTACTTTCCTTTTATTCTCATACTCATCTCATTCTCATATCTATCATTTCATTTGAATCCATGTGTCATCACATTATTTTCATTCATATCTCATTCTCCTCCCTTGTTTTATTATCTTTCATTCTCTCTGTTATCCTCTTCTTTTTGCCACAACTCTCCTCTTGCATATCCATTCTTCGTATCCATGTGTTGCTCCTCTATCATCTCATTTATTTTTTCTTCCCATCTTTCCTCTTCTCTGCTTCTTATGTATATAACAAAGTGTTGGTCTTGTCCTGTAGCTGTTTGTTTGTCATCATTGTGACTACTAGCTATACAAAAACAATTGGGGGATACATTCAGAGTACAACAAATTTGGGGGAAACGTTCAGGGATAATTAATGTTCACCCTACTCCACTTCTATTCCTCTTTTCATCTCTTCCTGTCGCCATTGAACAAACAGAGCAGCTTCATAACCTGACAGCTGCAGGGAGAGTCACGGCATGCCGCTCTCAGTAATTGCAGTCAAAAGCCTTGCCCAAGGGCATGGTGGCAGGAAGGAGGCTATAATCAGCAGCCACCCTGCTGTCACTAATAGATGCTCTTACTAATCCATCCAAAAGACTTGTAGGGAATGTGTCAAAGTGTTTCCTAGCAGCACAGAAATATCAGTCTGTGCTGCAGTTTGGAGGCACACATAATGTACACTGTTTGAGGAGCTACATAGCGCTTGGTTTGAAAAGTATTGGTTCTGCTTCAACACACAGTGGGTTTGGTTTTGTTTAAATTTTAAACTTGTAATCTCTTTTTTTTCCAGCCCAGCAACCAGGAAAAAGATTGGTTTCGTACGTTTCCGCAAACGACAGATAGGTTTGATGTCGACGTGTTTGCACTCAGTCAGAGCTAACGTAGTACAACTAGCGACGCACAGAGCAAGCGACGTTGTGACAGACCGAAACTTATAGCGACACCATCTGGAGAAAAATTGCAGCCCTCCCTTGGGTCCTGAGCAATATACCTGCCAAGTGTGAAGTCGATCAGATAAATTGCTCTTGAGACATGAGAAGGCTTTACAGATCGACTGATAGTCCTTCCTTTGTATTAGACGTCACATGGAGCATAGCATGCAGCTTGTATTAGCTGATTGGCACCAGCTGTTTCCTTCATAGGCATAATCACAGGTTCATTCATGAGCTGTTTAACGATCAGATATCCAGTAACATCCAGTCATATTCATGAATGTGTGCACTGTGGTAATTTCCAACACTATTACTCTGCACCCTAAACTCCTGCTGAGTTCATTAAATGCATGCAGCTATCTGAAGGCAGCAAGACACATGTGTTATTAAAGCTGCCTTCTCAACACCTGTGAATGGAGATAAGCCACACCAGAACGCAGTGTCATTACACACAGATGTCCACTGTGTTTACCTTGATTACATCACATGCGTGCCTGAGTTGCTGCTCGAATTATTCCAGAGCTCCCTCGAACATATAGCTTTAAATGGTCAATTGATAGATCCAAAGTCCCGCGGCCCCGTACTGTTTTTAGGTCAGACAGGCTTGACAAAAAGAGGCATGGCAACGCCGGCTATATGGTTTCGTTAAGCCCGGTGCCGCAGTGTGTATTTGATTTTTGGCATCAGACAATATACCTTCAAGAAGCCCACAGCATGGACGTGGACTTCCTGTATATCTAAATAAATATTGTCATTATCATCTTAGAAAGGAACTGAACCTTGCTGGCGTTGGTGATCTTACATTAGGCCAACTCTTCTTGATGTAGCACGAGCTATTCTTTAGGTAGCCAGCGTTTTGCTACCATAAGCTAACTTAAGATGTGACTACATGTAACAGAGTTAAAAATGTACTTTAAATGTACTTTATTATTCTGTTGAGTATGTGTGAATTCTATCTTTATCAGCTATTTTTATTTAGCGTTTTATTTTGTTAATGCTTCCTGCGGAAGCGGCGTCTCGCCTCTTTTGTACCTCCGAAGCCCCCGTAGTCCCGACTTTCCCTCACAGTGGTGTTTCGTACTCATGAGGGTAAGTTGTGTGGAATAATATCGTTGCACTGTTTTGTTGTTTTCTTCGGGAATGTAACTGTTTACGTTACGTACTTCAGTAACTGCTAAGGCGACGACCTTATGAAGCTGTTACGTGCCGTTTTGACTGTGGAAAATAGAAGTTTACTGGCTGTTTCAGTTCGCCTATTTGGCGCCATTTACTTTTACGTCAGGCTGCCCTGTCATAACGTAACGACGCAGATACTTTGGCATTCCTTTGTGTGAATTCTGTTGTCTTGCATGTTTAGG
Source organism: Melanostigma gelatinosum (assembly GCF_949748355.1). NCBI lineage: Eukaryota > Metazoa > Chordata > Actinopteri > Perciformes > Zoarcidae > Melanostigma > Melanostigma gelatinosum. The sequence goes on along the minus strand of NC_136641.1, from coordinate 18,997,471 downwards.
AGCGGATGTATAAAGATAGTGAGAACAGGAAGAAACTAATGTGGTTTATGTTGTCTTCTGCAGGTATGTATTTTCCTTTGTTTAATGTTATAATTTTCGCGGGTTTTGTTCATCGTTCCACCTCATGTAGTTTGTTTTGTCCACTTGATGTCGCTGTTAGTCCCGACTTCCCCAGACAGTGGTGTTTCGTACTGATGAGGGAGCGGATGTATACAGAGAGAGTGAGACCAGGAAGAAACTAATGTGGTTTATGTTGTCTTCTGCAGCGAATAAATGCTGGAAAACTACCCTCTGAATCGTCTCCTTCAATGCCATTCCAAGTCTGTTACAGATATACAATGTAAAGATTGTGACACCAATGGAATGTGACTGTTGGTAAAGTAAGCTTTGAACAGACGAGGTTAACCTTGGTGATGTTGTTAATTCTCAGCTGATGGTGAGGTCTACTGCACCCAGCAAATCAACTCTTATCATCAGACAATTTGTTTTCAGTTTTGGGAGTGGAACAATAGTCCACATAGTCAGGGTATTGAGTGTCGCTTTTAAAGATCCCTCAGCCACACCTTTTAACCATCTTTTCCAATAAAATATCATTGTTTACTATGTCAAAGGCTTTTGAAAGGTCTATGAAAATACTGCAAGTGAATTCATTATTATCAAGTGCAGAGATAACTTTGTCAACAAGGTAAAGTGATGGAAGAGAACTGTAACTGAGAAATACCATTTGAAGTGTGTGTGTGTGTGTGTGTGTGTCTGTATAATAGAGTTATGTGCCCCCTCCATTTCTGACACCACCTGATACAACTTTATTTGACAAGTGCTGTATTGCCCAAGGACACATGCATGCACACACACTGACTCAGAATACACAAATTGAGAAGGCAGACATGCCCATGGATACACACATGTATAGAGGACACACACATGTCAACTTGTGGAAGTGTCTGAATCGCACTGACACGCACACACACACACACACACACTGACATCTTTCTGACAGTTATGCAACATATGTTTTAGCCCCATATGTTTTGCCTGAAGCTACGGTGTGATGACCTGTAGACATGCAAATGTCATACACAGGACAAAACATGCTAATAGTTCCCAGACACGCATTAACAGATTATGAAGGCTATCAACACAGCTTTTATTTTCAAATTGTCTCGTTAATTCTGGTTGGTGTTACCGTCTGGGCTCTGCTTTTAGGAATTGTCAAACCTGATAGTGGACTGGAAATCGCACAAAATTCCAGCCAGGCTGCATTAAACCTCTACATGTTTAATTATAGAAAATGAAAGTTTTCATCTGGATCAGTGTCAAAGTACATGTAGTGACAGACAATCAAAACCTCCTCTCACAAACATGAGAACTGTGCAATGAACACAGAGCTAACAGTCATAGAGAGCTGGTGTTGTGGAGCAAATTCCAGTCCAGGTGACATGAACATGTCTTCAATGTATCTTTATGAAAGCTGTGGTTAACTATCAAGAAGTGGTTGTACTGGACATCCTTGAGTCGAGACAATAAGCAACAGGGAAGTGTCTGTAAAGAGCCATCTAGAGCTGCAAGGTCTGCATGCAAGAGCAGGTCAACAAGAGCAAACATGGCTCATGTATAAGCCCAGCTTAGCAACTGTCGGAGCCATTTGTCAACCAGGAGCTTAAGAAGCTGACACAGCTGGAAGCCACAGAGATACACTTTATATGTGATAGGTTCACGTATAAACAACTGGCTTCAGGCTTATTTTGTACATGCCTGAGACTCATGAACACAGCTTATACAAATGCACTTTCTATTTCTGTCTGTCCTTGGCCTTTTTTTAAATTTGGCACTGGGAAAACTTATTTTATCTCTTGTCTGAAAAACAACTTCAGTTACCATTGCTCTAGGCCTAAATAATGGCAACATAGGATGTCCTTTTCTCTCAAAAGCAGGGGGAGGAGAGGGGCAAGAGACGAAAATAAGAACAGTTCACTTCAAATACCTGTCTGAGAACAGAGCCATAGCGCTATGTAGCCCAGGAAATACTTGACAGTAGTTGTACTGTGCAGCTTCGACTTATGAGCAATGGAAAACTGCTATCCCATCACAATTGTCCATCATATATTACCAGAGCCCAAATTGATGCCAGAAATACTGACTTATAGCCAATCCTTAAAGGAGGCACTTTTGGAAGCATTTTAGACGTCCCCACATGCAACATGAACAATTACGCACCTATTTTAACAAATTTGCCAATCCATACTAACCCCGGCGTTTTAATGCTTCAAGTCCATTTTAATCGCGTTCAGTGAGGTTATCTGCACAGACCTATTTGAATCACACAAATTTGCCGAGTAACTTACTCCCACTGGTTGGCTGGGATTTCAGGTTTCATTGAGGTGGAAACTGTCTGTAAAATCCTTTCTCCTACAGAATGATGTTTTCACACAGCTAAACTGCATTCTCAATCACGTTTCAAGCAGTGTTCACTTTGCAGCTACTTTAGATTCAGTCTAAGTCTTAGTCTTTTGACAAAAATGCTTCCTAGTTTTAGTCCAGTTTTAGTCAGCAAAACATTTTGGTCAACTTTTAGTCATTACTCTTAGTCAACATGGTTTATCTCTTAATTTGGTCAAGTATTTCTTTAGTCCTGTCCCTTTAAATCCAGTCTCTGAGATGTCTTTCTACTGAACCAGCTCCTTAGAGAGATGAGAGCTGAGGCATTGGATGTCTCTTGTCAAGCTACTTAAAACTGGAGGTATTTGGTGTGGATCTATCAACATATTTTCATGAAATAACATGTTTCTGTGTGTTTTTAAGTGTGCATTAACACAGCGGGCACTTGGTAAACAATCAAAGAAGTAATTTTGATTCGTTCCCTCTTCGTAGAAAGCCTGAGAGAAATATGCCTTGATTGGTCAAGGTTAATCCCGAGCCCTTTCCTGTGCCTAAAACCTCCACATAGATTTAAAAGTCCCTTGTAAAGTGTTTTATGCTCATGATGCAGCTGTTTAGAAGCTGAATCTGTAGTTATTCAGGTATACATGTTGTGGTGTGTATCAGTATACTGACAAGCTGCCAGCCTGTCTCTGAGCAGAATGAGAATGCAATTAGAGAGATTAAATCAAAATGTCGACAAGGTTTGCTCTCAGAAATGTCAGCAAAGTCTGAAGAGTGGAGGGAAAGAGACAAAGAGTAAGCAGTTTCCTGAAGATCAAGACAGGTGAGAAGGGGAAGACGAAATGAAGGTATAAATAAGAAGAGGATCTGGTCACGTTAGCATCCCCTTGTAGAAACAACACCAGAAAACAAAACTGTTGAATGGATTAAAAATGGAGCGGCAACTTTGCTTTTCTTTTATACTATTTATGTCGGCATGCCCTCTGACCCTCCATGAGGAAGAAGTATTTCCCCACAGGGATGAATACTATTATTACCGTTGTTGGTGCTGCTTTCCTTTAGGTTTAAGATCAGATTTACAGCCATTTTTATGAAACACATGAACTTCACTGCCTTGCAAGTTATTACTATTCCTGTCCTTTCACACAGACTTTTACTGTGCTTTTGATCAATGGCTGGAACGTGGCAGTAATGGAGTGGAGGCTACGGCTTCCATTTTTACTGGGAACACCCACACACTATAAATCATGCACACTCATGGCCCTGCGAGATGCAGCGGATAAAAGCATCCACCAATTGGAATAATAGACCAACTTTTTCTTTCAACAGTTCCTTTTCCTATTTGTTTTGATCTAGCTCCCTCGAGTATTCATGCAGTCTATTCTGCGGTGTGTGTAGGTACGTCCTGTTATCTTACCGGTGCAAACACAGTTCAAGGATTTAACTCAAAACACGATACTGCATTTATGTTTCTTTTATAGCCAGAACCACGACATCATAAGTATAAGAAGTTACTTGTGTCTTTGGTGGGGGAAAATACAAGACAAAAATACCATTTCATTTATTGATTAATAAGTTGATTAAAGGTGATGAATTTAAAATTCAGAGCATTCCAAATTTCGAGCATTAATATCGTCGCAGCAAAACAAATATTTAAGATACAGTAACGGCATCCTGAGCAGAGAATCGCTTTCTGTCTGTGTGTGTTGTAATCCAAGTTTCTCTTTGCTTTGTTTACGTAGCCGGTCCAACAGTGTGTGCACACCCGCTGCTAACGCCGTCGCGACCAACAGCGTCCTAGCAGAAGCGTAACAGCCACCCTCTGGTTTCCCCTTATGCACACTGTTGGCTGTGTCCGCACTATTAACATTGTTTACTAGGGGTGTAACGGTTCACAAAATTCACGGTTGGGTACGATACAGTGGAGCCACGGTTCGGTACGTTTCGGTACAGTAGAAAACTATAAATGCCAGAGAAATGTACTTGATTTTAAAATATATGTATTCATTACAACTAACATCATGAAGTTATTCTTTGACTTTGAACAATGATGGAACTATACCTGAGTGACCCATCTTCTGGGGTGTCTTCTTAGCAACACATAAGCTTAAAAAACAAAAACTGCTCCTTAATGTTATGTAGTATTGTTACTTGCATCTTGCTTACATCTTGTATTGTTACTTACATCTTGCAAAAGAGATTTTTAATCTCAATGGGACAACCTGGTTAAATAAAGGTTTAAAAAAAAAAAAAAATCTTTATTTTTTTTATTCAAACGTGTTCGGTTCGTCATGCGTACCGAACCGTGAGCCTCGTACCGAACAGTTCAATACGAATACGCGTACCATTACACCCCTATTGTTTACACATTTACCGCTGTTAGCACGATCAACTGCTAGCATGATTAATGGCTAGCTGCCGGCTCAGCTGTCGCCATGTTAAGAGCCTTGTGGAGGTAATCCCTCAATAATAGATATGCTCTGAATTTGGAGTTTAGCACCTTTAATACTTCAAAATATGGAAACCATCACAGCTAATTGTAGAAGATTATGGTTTTAAAGTATCGCTTCAAGTGGGACAATGATTTATTGGAAGTTGTGCTCATGAGGGATTGTAAAATGGATTGTCAGAAAATAAGTATGTACGTGAGATGTTTCTTTCTTTGTCTCATTACACGGGGCTCACTAAGGAAGACAGTATTAATTTGCTGCTGGAGGCAGTTCAATGCTTTAATGCTTATAAGTTCCAAATGGCAGATTTTCAAGTTTTACAAAATTGTATGCAGCCATGAAAGTTTAATACTTACATTTCAACAATGTAAAATGTTACCAATGTGAAACATTTTCACATGAAAAAAATCAATGTAAGATTGTTGAAGACATGAAATGATAACCCAAGATGACTGGTATTTCAAATCTGTAAATGTATCAAACTTCGCTGAGAATTGATTAAAAGAAAATTCTGTTTATAACCTTGCTAGCAGCATCACTCTAGGTCCTGCCACATGTTTGCTTCTATGTACCTATATAATCATAGCCTACTATAGATGCAAATTCATTTTTATTCTCTGTAATTATGCATGCATGTCTTCTATTATTAGTATCACTGCCTAATGTATATTAGTAATTTGCATTTTTAATGAACAATTATTGTTCAGACATCATCCACATCGTTCCCTGTAATAAACAAAGTAGGCTTTATCCTGGTTTAAGTACAGTGTGTGAAAAAAAGGGTTCTTTTTCGAAATACTCATCAGTCAGATTCGAAAACAGATATCAATTTCCTCTGCATCGATACTTTGTCTCGCTTAGCACACAGACAAGGAGTATAGGGACCGGATTGGTTACAGCTGTTTTGATAGCAAGCTAGTCACCAGGCAATCCAGGAGTCACCACAGCTTTATTGGTCACTGACTGCTCAAGAAATAGCTCCAGTGGAACCGATTATATGATTGATAGTATTTGTTTCACTTTTAAGAGAGCAATACTAGCAGTTTCTCCCTTCTTCCAGTCTTTATGCCAACTAACTAAAGACATCCTGGACTTACTCTGTTGCTACAAGGCTGTACCCTACATGTTCAGTCTCGAATGACAATTTTTTTCCTCACCACATATTTAACTTCTTTATTTCATCTCTTTTCTTCTCTTCCTCTTCTCCAATACATCTAGGCGTTGAGTGCATCATGGTTTTACCTGAACCAAGGACTCACTGGGATCCTGTCTTCGGTACCTGTATCTTCCTCTTCTCCTTCCTCATCCCCGTTGCTATCATCAGCATCTGCTACAGCCTGATGGTCAAGCGCCTGCGCAACGTTCGCATCTTGTCTGGCTCCAAGGAAAAAGACCGCAACCTGCGGCGCATCACCAGGATGGTCCTGGTGGTGGTGGCAGCATTTGTCGTCTGTTGGACACCTATCCAGATCATGGTCCTGGCTCAGTCTCTGGGCTTCAACCTGACCAGCTTGTTCACACTGGTCCTGATGCACTTCTGCATCGCGCTGGGCTACGTCAACAGCAGCCTGAATCCTGTCCTCTATGCCTTCCTGGATGAGAACTTCAAGCGCTGCTTCCGGGAGTTCTGCAAACCCTCGCCATTCCGCCTCGACACCCAACAGTCGGGCAGGATGAGGAGCATTGCTAGGGAGGTGGCGGCTGCTTACAGCTGCAAGGCTGATGGCAGGGGGTCAGGAGGAGGGACGCCTAATCCCGCATGACTAGGCGTGGAGCTCCCCTTGGTGGGGGTAGACCCCAAACAGAGGGAAGAGAACCACGGGACAGGGAACTCCAACACAGAATTGACTCAGATTACAGCTCTCTAGCGGCACGAGCCCCCCCGCCCCCCAACTAGAAGACTGGCTTGGGGCGGGGGGGAGGGCGATGAGGAGGATGGGGTTGAAAGGAAAAGAATTTAAGAACACAGATAAGGATGGTAAACATATCGTGCTTATAGTATATGGGTGGAGGGAAATTGAATACGTTGAAAGCTTTGGTGGGATGGGTGTGGCCATCTAGGAAGGAGATAGTGCCAGATATGGGAGCAGCTCAGACCATTCTGGATCCTGGATCAAGGAATGACTATGGTCCTAACTCCACTGAGGCAGTCATATATTTTGGAAAGTAAGACTTTCATCCAACTATCTTGGTGGACGTAAACACAAAAGAGGTAACACCATTGTTTGACACTTCAGCTCCAAAAAAAAGCCTGAGTCTGGTATCTGTTGCTGCATCTCTAGAAAGATGCCTGACTCTGTACTTGGGTATGAGAAGGCAGAGGTTGGGGAGAGTCATTTGTAGAGACCATATTATAGATGTAATAGAGTGGGTGCATATACCAAACAATTTTAAAAACACAATGCCCTACTTGGTGCTTGTAGAAAGAATATACTCAACATTGGAAGCACAGATCTTGGCTATCTGGCGGTAAGGACCACATACTGAAGAAGCCAATGAATACTTAGGCTTTCTGGAACTGTGAAATAGAGAATAAACACTTTCATTACAGTTAATTGTATCTTTATCCGTTGATGTTTCAGAATTACCAACTTCCTGTGCTCCAGTCATCCCAGTACGGGGTATATGTTGGTTTCTCTAAAGATGGGTCTCGATAATGGTAATATTCTGCTGTAAGCCCTTATAAGGACTGGGCAATCAAAGTATGATGTTATATTTCAGCCTTTAGACATGAAGTTGGATGTAAAATAACAGCTGGCATAAGAAACATAACTATGTGCTGCAAGCTGCTCTTGAACAATACTTCTTAAACTGTGTGTATGGACCCTGAATGGGTCACATGAATGGTATTTATCATAGGGGCAACATTTCTCAATGTGTTCTGAAGCAAATCAAGCCTGAGAAACCCTGTCAAACTAGCTTCTGAGAGTTTTTGTGTTGTTTTGAAAACTTGGTCACCTGTGGGGTGTGGATGATTTAGGAGTTTGGGGCTGGGGAAAAACTCCCAGGGTGGTAATCTGAAAAAACAGCAAAAAGTGAACAACAAAATCAGTGTTTGGGACAAGCCCAGCCTGGGTATTAATCCTTCTTCTTGTTCTTGCTACATAAGATGAATGACAGTGCCTCTCTGTGGTGTGTCCACAAATGTAAATTAGCCTGTCTGAGGGTAGTTACCCAATTTTGCACCTCGGACTTGCGAATTTTTGCCACAAACACAATCTTTTTTATTTTATCTACATGACCTGGGCAAAAAAACGTATTCATAAAAGCCGTTTGAAATATTTGTTTTAAGCAAATCTGAAATGCAGAAGTTGTCAAATAACAAATATGAGATTAGTTGTAATGAATTAGTTCTTCTTCATTGTAATGGAAATTTAAAAACAATCCTCATTTTTTGAAACACGCATACAAGATATTTACAATTGAACCAAACATCTCTCGTGAAACTTTTCAACACAATTTGTTTAAAAATGAACACAAGGAAATAGACATTATTCTAAACCTGATAGCTAACTACCTGAGTCATTCAGCACAATGCAGTTGGCCAGTTGAGCCAACATTTCCAGTTAGTTGAAAAAAAAAACATGAATGTTTGCTAGTAATGATGATAAGTAGGGCTGCCTATCATTTATACTTCTGCTTACTAATTCCAGCTCTTATTGAATCCAAATTTTTAAATCTTTGTATTTTGTTTGAGCACAAACAGAAACCAACGTGATGCTGCAATCCTTAAGATTTCACTCCTAACAGCAAATGCTGTTTAATACAACAATCCCAGAAGTTTGGTGGCAGCAGAACAAACTGTTGCTGATTCAATAAAGAAGTCAGGCAATAATTGGTCTTTTCCATCTTTATGTGAACAACCATCATTGGATTGTATGCTGCACACGGCATGATTAACAGTAAAAGTGAAAGTAGTTGGTTACCTCGCTTTGCAACCTATCGCCTACAGCTCTTCATCTAAAACAAATTTCAAATATATTACTAAGAAGTTTATAAGCATAAAGAAACCAAAATTTGCTTTCAGGAAAGAGGAATCTTAGGGATATTTTTTTAGTGAAGGTATGGTTCTTTTAAATTTGTGTATAGTTGGAAGCATATGTTGATATCCAGCCCTGATGATCTATTGCAGGCTCAGTTGGTAACTAGCTAACACTGTTCACTGTTCATCTATTTGACAACAGCCATTTAATCTGACCCACTGTAGAAAGGAAATGTCTGATATAACAATGAGAATATCAGATATTTCTCTAAAAACAGTTATGATACAATCTGAAATACCCTGTTGAAATACTATAAGCATGCTTGCAGCTTGCGTTTTAATTTCCCATGACCCCTATATACAGAGGGAATATAATCAGCTTTGAAAATCAAACACATGGGTGTGCTGTCAGGTTTGGGAAATCAGAGGTGAAACTGATGGGGCTCCAAGACAAGGTTGGGATTGGGAATGTTGGCGGTAAACTCTGGGTTTGAGATATTTTGAGGTGGGGACAATTACATTGGGCGGGGTTGGGAAAGAGTGCTGTGAGATTTTCATTTTGACTCCCAGCACCACAGTGGCAAAGCAGAATATCGGGCTCACAGTGCTTTGACCCCACTTCAAGGGACAAAGGGGCTCTCTCTCTCTTCTTCGTGTCTTAAAGTGGAAATCAACTCCGAAACAGAAACCACATCAGGTATTCTTATGTTCCTGTACAGTTTGGGAAATAATACTGACAGCATTAGACTAGATGCAGTATTCCAACTGTTGGACATCTTCTGGGACACTTGATACTTGAACTGAAAGAAATAGACAGTTGTGAAAAATATGAACCATTATGATGGAATGATGAATATATTATGATTTATGTCTGTTCTTAACTGGAAATGTGTCTCTCACATAAGTCTAACTGTGGCTTTTTCGTAGTTCTATTCGTAGCAGTTTTTATATGAGCCCTATTGTGATGACCAAAAACTACCTACCTACCTTACATTTTTTTACTAAATGTTTGCAAAATGTTCGGAAATTGTCTTTACACATTTTCCTGTTAATGTTCATTACAAATATAAAATTATCTTTAACATAAAGATTAAAAAAAGTTGAAATGTCAGTTGCATTTTCTGATTCATAGCTTCATAATCTTAACATTTATATCTCAGTTTTGGTTATTGGTCCTTAAATAAAATCAGCTCCTCATAAGCAGTCAATAGTTTCACTCCAGAAACTGCTTCTATTTCAATGTCTGAGTCTGCTGTATGTTTAAGATTATGGACAATTGTGGTATTAATTTGAATTCTTTCTTTGTTAAAATCATTGTTTGCTTTGAGGGATTAAACAAATAGAAATTCAATTTCACATTTTTGCAGTTGTATACTTTGGATAATAAAATGGTTGGCTGCAGCTCTCGTGAGCCAAATAGCGGTTAAACTGACCAGGCCTTAAGAATTAACATGTGGATTCTGTTTTAGGGTTGGTGTCCCCTTTCATTTTTTCAATTTGTATCTCTTCATATAATTTGTAATTTATAATTCATTTCTGATTGGTTCAGATGTCCTTACTTTTAATTTAAAATGTTTGTTTGTTTTAAAAAAAATTACATTTTGATGAATTTCACGATAGAAAGATGACACCATTTGCGGTCACGAACGTTTGTGGATTTGCTGTCGATTGTATTGTTTTAAGTTATGTGCAAACCAATTTCTTTCCTGCAGTTACGATATATAAATCGTAAATAATCTTCTTTTGTTTGAGAGGAACCATTCTATGAACTTACATTGCCTTAAATATCAAGTGAAGTCTGCTAACTGAAGCTCGCTCTCTGTCTGGATAAGATGTGTTTTAGTTTTTACTGGTGCTTTGCTGTTAGTTTATACTAGTCCAGACCTGTATTCATAAAGCTTCTGAAGACAGAGAAAAATTCAATTTTGAGTTTGTATTTCTTGGAATAGCTGTCTTTACCCATACATTGAGGGTGTAACTACTTTATTACTAATTGCTGAAATATCAGTGTTGAATCTAGTGTCATTGACCCTTTTGGCATTTTAGGAAAGTGTTTTTTTTCTTTTTTTCTTCTTCCTTAAACTTTTTACAATAAAACCGCATGCTGTCACTTTGGTTCTTACCTTTGAGTGTGAAGGTAAAGCACACCTAAACAAATTTAACCGATGTCGTTTGTGCTCAATCCGCCGTTCGTTGCAGTGTTCTGTGAAACTCCGGAGGGCGTACGAAAAAAAAATGTAAGTAAGAAAAAGTAAGAAAACAACGAGCGTAACCGGCAAAACGCCATAGACCAACCTCCTCAATGACAAGAATACAATTTTAATATAAAAAGACAAAATTGCGTGATTATTATATTTCATATTTTCAGTAGTTTAAACATAATCTCCCTGATACATTGTTTTGTATATGGCCACAAAGAAAACTTGTGACATTTGGTTCATGGGGAAAGCTAAAAAGAAGTTTAAGTCAACAGTTTAAGCATTGTTCTAAATCAGTGCTCAAGGTGTATTATTAAACATCAGGAAACCACTGTTCACAAACAAACATTGAAAAAGCTTATAGTGGTCGTCTTTTGTACAACCTAGCAGACTTTGTGTAGTAAAAATGTTCAGAGCATCGAGGACACTTGCTTGGACATGATTCACCTTAATCAAGGCGAAGCTATAGCGCAGCTGTTCGGCTCTTTGTGCTTAACTGTTTATGTTTAAACTGAAGGCGCTACAATATTTTGTATTACTGTTTGGTGTTTTTTTGTAGCACAAAACTACATAAAAAAGACTCAAAGAGGACAAAATCCTTCCGTTTAACAACGCAGAGTGAGCATAGTTATACTGTCTGTTAGCTCTGTACAAACATTCTGTTTTAATATTACACTGATGTAAAAGTATGAAATTAGTTTAACGTCTGACCTCTTTCACTTGTTATTCTTGGTGTATAAATACAAACTATTTCTTGCTAACCGTAATGGTACGTATTGTTACCTCCGTGCATCTGAACGCAGGGAGATTCCGTTCATTTGTTTACATTTTACAGACCACATGAATGTCAAATGAAAAAACTGTTGAAAATCCAAATCGAGGAAAAAAAAAACATACAATGTTGATGTTGTTATTACTATTATTGCTATCAAAAGAGAAAAACAGTGTCGCCTTGTGTTTTTTGCTGTGCGGGAAACTGTCCAGTATGTATCTATGTATTACTACTGCATTTTGCTCACTGCCTGAGTTATGAAGTGAAACAGTTCTTAGGGCTCAAAAATGAAAGACATTTTTGCTGTTGTTGCTGTCAAGGCCCCACTCCTTACCTATTTTCAACCACAAATCCGCTTACACAATTTGGCTTTGATCACAAAAGTTGGAAGTCGTCTCTACGGTTCTTATCTCATGTTAGGGTCGGGACTACGTCAGAGCATCGGCTGAATGCTGAAATGTGATATCGTTATGTTGATTTAAATATTGGCTGATGCTATCCGGTCACAATTTGCTATGAGTGGGATTTGAGTATCGGTTGTAATCGGTTGGAGTCAGGTGACAGAGCTGTTTGTATCACATCACTCTGGCTGTAGCTACATCAACTTAATGTTCCTGTTCTGCAGATGGCAGACTGAACTACCATGCTAGCTGGCTTGTCGTTAAAGCATAGACTTTTTGCTGAAGCTTGAATTTTAAATTGTATATTTTTCTCTGCATATGATATTAATAAATAAATGATGGACATGTGTGACTCATTGTTATTCTTTACATTTTTTTGTCTCAGACTCATTTGGTACAAATCACAATCAATGCATTCAATAATGACGTAGTCATATTTTGTGTAGATTTTCTTGTTAGAAACACTACACTGATCATTTAAATCCTATATTTTTACAAGCGTTTTTTTACGTATATAAATTATGTTAAAGAAGAAAAAAGCTTAATTAAGAATTAATAAGAGATCATATATGTTAAGAGCTTGATTGACCAGATTTAGCCACAAACCCAAACTAAGCTAGTTTGCTTCCTCACTCTCTAAATAGTTAAGTTAATCAACTTCCTAATGTGCAGGTTCAGTGGAAGATGCTTGTATTAATCCACAGATTCACTAAATATTCACATTGCCTGACAATATGCATTCTGGAGATAGAATGAAAAGAGATAATACATTCTATATATTATCTAATGCATGCATTTGGGAAGCGCAGGTGACGTGTTACAGTTAGCAACACGCAGAGAAAATGATGTTGAGCTGCCGTTATGGAAAGTTATAATGTAAATATAAAGAGCCGAAAAGTCCACGAAGGGAGGATAGAAGTGGTGGAGGATGGATGAAACAGATACAGGACTTTCACCAAGGAGACCACTGTGAAGAAAAGGTAAACGCTGACTTTACACTTGTCATGTAACGTTGTGAAGCTTGTTACGTGATGTAAGAAAGTCCTCTGTGATCAGTTATTTATTTACGTTTGGTGTGCATTGCATTTCGTGGTTTGAAGAAACATACAACGGCAACTTTTTTTGAGCACATCTTGCAGAGCAATACTGCAGGCAATCATCTTAGAATCTTTCATGCAATTTGTGGCATTGACTGCGTGAAAGAGACATTTGTTCCCTGCCTTTAGCCTTTAAGGTATTGCCGCCTCCCAGGCAATATAATTACCTCCATAAAATAGCACCAAGCCTCAGGACAGACTCAGGAATCCATTATCTTATTGTCATCCCATGATCCAGGAGCTACATCGCGGATGTGAGTAAATTAATGAATATAAATAATAGACTAGTACATGGCTAACTGACCATGCACACAAGATTACGATCATAAAATAAACAGACATTATTACATTGTGTCAACAAATAAACTGTCTCACAACAATAACAGTGAGGACACTTCGAGGCAAGAGGGAGAAATATCTCCAGAAGAAGAATACGAAAAATAAGAGAGTGAACAACCAGTTGACCTTTTAAAATCGTTATTCAGAGCTGCTGCTCACAGGTTTCAAAGTAGTTCTGAGAGGAAAAGGTAAAACCAATTTCCCAATGTCGCCCTTTCAGCACTGAGGGTCATCTGTTTTCGGCGTTTCGATATTTCCTGTATTTGCGGCACATGGATACTATAGATGGCTGCTTCTCATGTATTGAGTTTCTTATGTGGATTGTCTTCAATTGGTTGCTTTGTCGATCTACCAGACACTGGTTAAACATTACAAGATCAACAAAAGATTTGCAAAAGATATTTATGGTTCCCAGAGAGAGACAAATACTCATTATAATTGTGATCCCTGTCCTTTGACACAGCACCATGTCAGGTTAAATCCCCATCTCGACAAACACTTTGGTCCTTTACAATACCCTGACAAAATTGGTCAGATTTGCACTACATTTACTTTGGATCCTCATGCTCCCCACAAGGTGATGGTGAGGGGATCTTTCCTCTAACATCAGCATTGGGACACATTTTCCATTAGTACTTGAGAAAAATCAAACCCGAATGGGCAGTTTGCTATGAAATGTCCCACCGTCGGACATGCCCCAGAGCTCTTATCTTGCAGTCTGGTTCCAGATTGTAACCAAGACTTTATTCGATCCATTTTGCACATTGTGTCATGCATCGAACTGGTTTGTATTGTGTGTTTCTGCAAGCATGATTCAAAGCTGATATCAAACGTAGTCATGAAATATATTTTCGTTCAGAAACATTAACATTCTTAAGGGAGTGTAAAGCCAAGTCAATTGTAAAGTCAAACAAAGTCAAATCAGGTAAATTGCATTTAACTAAGCCACAATTACAAAACCAGCATGAGTTCAGCACCACGGATAGCATCTGTGATACATGGGCTGGAAAGCAAGTTTTGAATGGCGATTATAAACTTCAGGCCATTAACTGTCACAACTTTTGCTTTAACCTCAGAAATATCTATTTCCACCTTTTGAAATATTGCAGATAATCTATTTGGCAGCAAAGTATGAACATCATATTTTGTCTACCCATGAATAACACACGTGAACGACAGAGGGTGACGCAACCGAATTAACAGACGGTGAGCAGGGCTGTTCATAGACAGCAAAAGCAACTCTCTGTTCTCCACATGTGATCTATTATATCTGGGTCCTCTTTATGATACAGTCATTCAGTCACCACAGCAGGAGGCTGACTCTGTGGCCGGGAGATCTTTTCACAGCCACAGTGCGACAGCAACATATAGTATCAAGGAACAGTTTGCCATTATGTCTTTATGACAGCACAGCGATAAGCCTTTATAACTACATGTTTGCACTACAGTAACGGTTGTTTTGCCTCAGCAGGAGTGGTGCTTTCACTGTCTTTGTGCATGCTGGCTTCCACAGAGCAAACCAAAAAAGATTGTACACGTATCACTGCCTACGTCACATGATCTTGGCTCTGCTTGAGAACGGTAATGATAAAGCCAAGTTGACGCCATGACACAATTACAGCAATACAATTACACTGAAATCATTTCCAGGCAGCAGAGGAGGACGGTCACTCATTAATCTATCCCTGCACAGGCATACACAAACATTATCATCGCTATCATGGACACACGCAAACCTTTAAATTGAAACTGGAATCCCTAACAGAGTTTTGAATGGCTGCAACTAATGCAAACACTTAATCTGACTCACATGCAGTCAAAAACAGCTGCATATGTATTTGTAATTAGTAACCATGCAATTAGCTGATCTAGAAATAGAACCAGCTATGACTAATGAGCAATGATCAGTGGCAGAAGGGAGAAGAGATGGAATTAATGATGGAAGACAAAATGGGAGGAGGCAGAGAGACAGACGCTGGGGACGACTGTGTTGTCTCAATGTAACTATTGTTTTATTGAATTGCATTTGTCTAGGGAATTTTTTTTTGACATATTAACAGAATAGCCTCAAGCATAACAGCCATTAGCAAAAAAACAAAAACCTCTATTGTTTAACAGTAGGTATAATTATAATATACTGCGTCGAACGCAATGAGCTGCACCTGTGCTGGTGCGGCTCTCCCCTTAATGGCCTTCTTCATTTGGCAGCCTGGCTCTCTGGGAGAGGAGATCCTGTCATCCACCAGCATCACACTCTTCTTTTGGGTTTCTATTCTATTTATCGCCACACACATCCATACATGCACTTCAGGACTGACAACTGATACCTTGATTAAACAATTTGATGATTTTTAGGCGTGAGGATGATCATGTCTGTGCAAATATTTGGTCCAAAAGTGTCTCTGGTCAAAATCGCCACTTGTCATGAATTCAATCCTGAAGCATAGTCATATTTACTAGTTCTGGAGAGCACTGAAGTCATGTTTGCATAAGCTGATTGGTATCACTAGTCCAGTCGTATTCATACAGGTGTACAGGGAGGGCTTTATACCCTGAGCCCTTTCTCTGCTGAGCTTCCGTGCTGCCAATAAAGGCATCAACCAACCACCCTGAGTGCAACTGGCCTATTCAAAATGTACACAATAGTGTTCAACTACACGAAGGCTCCATAGTCCGAACGGTCAACTTTATTACTTCTTTCAACACTGAAGAAGGCAACGCGTATCAGAGCCACTCTTTCCATTCTAACCTTTCACAATAAGAGACATACGCTGCTTGGCTGCTTACAAGGGGCGGTCCAATTCACATAGTTGCCATAATAAACAGTTTTATGCTAAATATTCGCAGGCCTCAGCTGCCTCAGCTTAGCTTTTGCAATTTTTAGCACATGCTAAAATCCATTGGTAATTAATATATCCCTGAATTCAATATAAAATACTGTTCATGTGTTTTAATATGATTTCATATGATATGATTTCATATGATGGGGCAAATCCTTGTTGCAGGCAGATCCAAATTCTTTGAGAGCTTCATCAGAGAGCAGAGCCTTTTCTGACAAATCTAATTGAAAAACTATTTCCCCCAAATGGATGAATTCCTGGATGTGTCTTTTTGAATTCCTGTCATACTCAGATTCATACTAAGATTGTGTGTTAGCTGTCCTTGCATGATGGTTCCAGCAGCAAAACCTACACATGACTCCCAGTGTGTCATTCTATAATGGCTGTGCAGGACTTTATGCCCTTTGCATCCCCTTCCTACAGGTAAAGACTTTCTTTGTCAAGCTTTACGCCACCACAGACAGCGAAAGAGCAGAGTGAAATTAAGGGGAGACAGTGAATGGTATATATACCAGACAAACAGACAGACCTCTGCCACTGACATCACCCCTCTCTCTCTCTGTAACAGCCTCAGAGACCTCAGCCTGCCCTGAAGCAGCAACACTAGTCCCACAATGACCTTGTAATTGCTCTCTCCTCAGAAAGAGCTGCAGAGGAAAAATGCCTGCTATCATTTCTCAAAATGGTATCCATGTTGCCTGGTGATTATATATTGTGTGTGTAGGAGGGAAAAGCAGGCAGGGTTTGACAAATGTGTCTGGCTACCTCGCAAAGCCTCCTACCACCACAAACCACAATCAGATAAGCGGTGTAAACTGGATTGATGGATGGAACTCGTTCGTGCACACCCCACACCATTTTGCCTCCACACTCCACACTCTCAACATCCCTTTACTCTACCTATATAAAGCATTTGTCCCCTTTTTGCCAAACCACATTAGAGTCCCGATGAGACATCTTCAGTTATATTTCAGAACATCTTGTTGCGCTTTCTGTTGTTACATTTGGGCACTTTGTCCACTGACCTTTGCTGTAGTCTTATTTGTGAATGCTGATTTTTTTTTTTTTGGTGTGACCAGCATCCAAGTTGGACAAATTCACATGGATCAAGTGAGATGCAGGTTGAATTTGTTAGTTTTCAATTGAATTGAAGTTTGTAAAAAAGCGTGATTATCAAAACTTGCTTCAGTTATGACCCAAATCCACTGAAGATGGAACACAGCTTCCAATGAAAAGTTGATCACACAGGTTTGGGTGTACTCAAGTGGTACTCCAGACATTTACTATTTCCATAAGGTCATCAGAAAAAATGTTGGCCTTATATAAAAAAAAAAAACTAAAAGTCCTGTAGTTTATGGAAAAATTAAAGATTGCACACTTGACCGTGCAATTTGATCATTTGAATTGTATGTTTTCACAGCTATTTTAACTTAATTGTCACAAAAAGAGACACTTGGAAAATTCCCATAAATTTCAACCACTTGCAACCAGTTGCACTACACCTGCACGAAATGTATATTATTATATTTTAGGGGACTTCGCTGTATCCTGGTTAGGGCTGGGTATCAAATAACCCAGTAACAAGTAGTATCGAAACTACTCCAGTCAAACAAAAGCTGCATTCGATCGTATTTGTACCCAAAAAAACAGGTTCTGGTTCTGCTACATTGATTCTGATGACTGAAGGCAAATTTGTGGACGACTATTTTAATGCTAACAAAATAGTTTTTTATTTTTTAAGGACTTACTCCACACACGTTTTAAGCTTTCAGAAATACTGACCAAACAAAGTTCCTGAGGCGAGGGGAGCAAGGACTAACTAGGGGAAGGGCAACGTTCAGCTCTTTATACCAAATGATACGGATAAGGACTGTGGAAAAACATCTAACATTGACCTGTCCGGTTTCTCTGGACACACCCTGCTAGAAGGCCGGTCGTATTGATCTTTTCAATTCAAATTCCACTGTTTCTGCATGCAGATCAGATGTCCTGCCCTTCCACCAACAGGAAACAAAGCGAGGCTGAAAGTGGTACAGCTTTAAAGGTGACGCAGCATTGTCTGAGACTACCCGATTGCATCTATTGCCTACTGTTTGAGTTGTCTGACTTTGTCCCCAGACTCCCTTCATTGAATCTTAAAGAACAGCTGGAGGTAATAAATAAAAGGCTGAGGGAGGACAGATCAATAAAGAGAGTCTGGCGTTCCAACCAAAAATCGTATTAGGCCCTGCTCTAAATGCACACTCACAGGCAGGTGAGTGTTTGAGCAAACTCTCTCATGAATAAAATATCCAGACAGAAACAACTTTGATGGAAGGCCACTTTTAACAGTAAAAGGATAGTTGTATGCACTCCAGAGGGCTTTGACGATTCCATTGAACAGGGACAGAAAATGACAGAGGGGTTCGATGTTTCATTATGAGTTTTAGAAAGAAGTTTTATTTCCCCTTCCAGATAACGCTCACCAAACCGGTGCTTTCTTACATTCCAAAATAGAATTTTCTACCTTCAATACAGCAGTTGTTTTGGGTTCATTTCAGAGAGCTGAGGAAATCAGTTTGCAGAGCTTTCAAAGTTGCTGGAGATGATGAAAGCTTTGTCATCCTTTTGACAAGAAACAGTCAAGGAGAGGATGAAGTAACGCAACTTTCTACAAAAAAAGAGAAAACGATGAATTGAGCATGAAAATCAAATCTCAACCGAGGAAATATGAGGTTAACAAAAACTTTCCCAATACAAGGTCCACCTTACATTTTCTTGTGGCCTTTCTATTGCTAAATTGTCATGGAGATGAATTATTTGTGTTCATATGACTGTAAACTGTAAACCAATTCTTCTTCAGATTGATAAAACAATCTTTAACTTGCACTACAGCTTTTTCACACAGGTCAAGAATAAATGTAATGCTCAATTCATGATCATCCTCCCCCTTTTGTGTCCAAGGTTACAGTTCTGAAAACTCCCTCATGGTGCATTTAAGGACACCCTGGCATCTGAACTGACAAACAACCGTTTCAACTAATTAAACAACCAAATTCCAAATACCCAGGTTTTATTGTTTATTTAATAATCTTGTACATGACATAGCTTGTCAATGTAATACTTTTTCACCTCTAATGGTCAATTTCCTGGAATCGAATATTCCTAGAAAATGATTGAAGTCAGTGGTTGTCTGGAAGGAACAAAATCAATCTGAAAACTAATGGTATGATAGATTAAATAACTCAAATGACAGAGAAGGTGGTAGGTCCAAAAAAATCAGGACTTTCATTTTGGGTTAACATTCAAGTTAATTGTGAAATCCAGCAGGAAGCAGTAGGAAATCGAATTAAGTGTGAGTTGTATAAACATGTCTGTACGAGGCATACGTTTGGTTGTTCTGTGTGTCTAGCCTGTACAAAGTCAACACACAAGTCACAGGACGATGCAGAAGAGGAAGCGCTTTCTTGGTAGATAAGTATAGGAAGGGGAAGAGGTGAAATGCTTTTGATGCTCCAATGAATGCTCTGATTTCATAGATGAGATGATGGGAAGATCAGAAAAAGTTGGGCTGAAGAGTGGAAATAGGGGGGGGGGGGGGCGGGAGCGAGAGAAATGGAGGAGCAGTATGTTGTCTGTTTTAGAAAGCCAAAGTGTTTTGGTACCAGCATATTGAAGCAGCCAGACCAAGAGTTTATGTCTCATGTTTCAGATTCCGCTGTGTTTGTAATGTGGATATATTGGCACACTAGTATTGACATCAAAGTAAACATACAGCAGCTGGCAAAATTAATAAAAACTAAAATACATTTTAAAAAGCACACATTGATGAATGCAGATTACAGCGGTACGAGCAGCCTCCATGTTGTTTTTGGATTATGTTCACTTGCATCTTTATAGAGAATTTTAACATTTAAAACGAATTAAACAATGAAAAAAAGCGAAAGACAATCCAGACTGTTGTATTTATTTGATATTTGTGTAACCCTTTACGATGACATAATTCAATGAAAAATATATGGTGAGGGAATTATTGCGCTTTTTGCTATGTGTTGCATTTCAGTGTTGTCTATCAGACAGCAGCTTAAACCTGCCAAAACGAAATGCAAAGCACTGTGATTAGTTTCCATAGACACACACACGCAAACACACACACGAGCATCTTCACAACAATAGAAACCACACTCACAACGTTTAGGCATTCCGTATTATGTGCTCCATAAGTGCATGTAGATCATCAAACAGATGAAAGCTTGTTTGAACAAACTGATGAATAAATGATATAGTTGATGTGTATACATAGTGGAACCGTAGCCTATAATTCCAGGTTAACATTGCACATTGTTTTCAAAGGACCATTGCCCTGATGGTGGTGGTAGAGGAAAGGTTGGGAGATTACAAAAAAACATTAAGATGCATCCTCTGAGCACCATGAATTTCCACTACATATTTAATGTAAATGCCGACATTGGTTGTTGAAAATGTCTCGCTCTGGACCAAAGTGTTAATTGGGAGACTATCCTTGAGTACAAGAATTGCACATTATAAATTGCTGGTTATTTTTTTCCGAGGAGGGAAAAATGCACTGAATGAGATGTTTGGGTGATTTCAAGCATTTAATGGACCTTTGTGAAAGGGGGGGATAACAACATGTTAGAGGACTGGGTGGCATTCAACATCCAGCTTCAGAATGGATGCTATTAAATGGAGTCGATAAGTAGAGGAGGAGGAGTAGAAGGGGAAGGAAGGACAGATGATGAAAACGATAAAGAAAAGGTTGTTTGGAAAAATACCTGGGTGCTGATTTGAGGGACTGAATGCACTGTTTAGAAAGAGCAGAGGGTTTATTTAATGGATGTTTGGAAGAAACAACAGGAGTGCTGGGTTGTGTGATCAGGGTTGGTAGCTGCTTAGATGTAGTGAACGAGAGGAACAATGATTTGTAATGGATGGAAGGTAAAAGATGTTATCCTGCAGAAAGGGAAGGGAGGGTTTTCTCCTCCTGCACAGGAGAAAACGCTCCTATGAGTCGCTCTAAAAGGTTGTTGAAAGCGACATGTATTTTTATCATTTCCTTTGCAGGACTTACATAAGTAGAGACACACATGGACCTTGTGTGCCTGTATTCTCGTTACATTGTGGAGACAGTGTTCACATTTCAGGCACTCGGCATCTGTAAACAGTAAATTATTTTTCTATGGTTAAAGAGGTTCTGCTCATGTTTTCATGCCTCTGCGACAGCGACAGCCATGGCTGGGTGGCGTTATGATTATGCCCCTCCGTACTACCGTCCATCTGTCTGTACGTATGTACCCTTTGTGACAGCCCCCGGGGTGGCAAGGGGGTTTCACGACAACACGGACCAATAAACACAACCAGTCGGTAGATAAATGGTGCAAGTGAGGTTTTTACTGAAGATAGAGAGTGGATAGAGGTAGGATAGACACTCAACAATACACTGTCCGCTTTCCAGAGGGATGGTCGGGGTTCACTTCCACGGTTCGGTGCACAACGGGTATTCCTCATACGGTCCAGGGCGCGGGCAGGAGCAGGGTAGTCGTACAGGCAGGGGTCGGGAGCCGGGCGGGTAGTCAGACGTTCCAGGGTGATCAAGGGGTAAGCCAGTTGTCTCCAATGCGTTTGCTGTGTCTCCGTCTCTTTCCACTCCTACTCTCTCCTAGTTTCCTGTGTCCGGGGCCCTTTTATAGTCCCCTCCTCCTCCTCCGATAGGGTGTGGTCGCTCCCTCGGCTCTCCTCCTCAGGTGTTGCTTGTTTGGGCTGATGGTGGTTTGGCGCTCTTTTCCACTCCCTGACATGGGGCTCCGCCTCCATGTCCGGCAATATCGTCCCTCTACCACTTCTCCTCTGAGGTTGCCCCTCCGGCTGCCACATACCCCCCCCCTTAAATCCGACCTGGGGGGAGGACTGCTCCAGGAACCTAGGGCGTCCCGTCTAGACAGGGCGTCCGCGTTTCCATGAGCGGCCCCGGATCTGTGGACAACAGAGAAAGCATATGGTTGAAGGGATAAAAACCAGCGTGTGACCCGGGCGTTATTGTCTTTTGAACGGGACATCCATACCAGGGGGGCGTGGTCCGTGACCAGGGTAAAGTGTCGTCCCAGCAGATAATATTTCAACTCCCCCAGAGCCCATTTGATGGCCAAACATTCCTTCTCGACCGTGGCGTATCTCGTTTCTCTCGGTAATAATTTTCTGCTTACGTATGTGATCGGGTGCTCCTCTCCATCCCTCAGCTGGGACAGGACGGCACCCACCCCGGTCTCGGAGGCATCTGTCTGTACCACCAATGGTTGCGTAAAGTCCGGGGTCACCAGCACTGGTTCAGAACAGAGTACTTCCTTCAGCTTCTCGAAGGCGTCCTCGGTCTCTGCCGTCCATACGATCCGATCTGGCAGCCGGTTTTTTGTTAGGTCCGTCAGGGGTGCTGCAAGAGCAGAGAACTGGGGAACAAACCGTCGATAGTAGCTAGCTAGCCCAATGAATGCTCGTACCTGTTTCTTTGTGCGGGGGCGGGGCCATTCCCGGATCGCCTCGACTTTCCCTACCTGGGGCTTGACGCAGCCGCGGCCGATGGTGTACCCCAGGTAGTCAGCTTCCCGGAGGCCGAGGCGACATTTCTTGGGGTTGGCTGTCAGCCCCGCCCCTCGCAGAGCTTTCAGGACGGCTTCCAGTCTTTGGAGGTGAGCCCCCCATTCCTCCCCGTGCACGACGATGTCGTCCAGATAGGCTGCCGCGTATTCTCGATGGGGACGTAGTACCTGGTCCATCAGTCTCTGGTACGTGGGGGGGGCTCCGTGGAGACCGAACGGCAGCCTCTTATAGTGGTACAGTCCCATGGGCGTAGTGAAGGCCGTTTTTTCCCTGTCTTCGGGGGCTACTGCCACTTGCCAGTAGCCTTTAGTCAAGTCGAGGGTGGTGATGTATCTGGCCCTCCCGATGCGCTCTATCATCTCGTCCACCCGGGGCATCGGGTAGGCATCGAATTTTGAGATGGCGTTGAGCTGCCTAAAGTCATTGCAGAACCTGACCGAGCCATCGGGTTTCGGAACCAACACTATAGGGCTGCACCACTCGCTCGTCGAGGGTTCGATGATGTCGGCCTCCAGCATACTCTGTACCTCCCTCTCTATCGCCCCCCGGCGGGCTTCGGGGATGCGGTACGGCCTTAGCTTCACCTTCTTCCCGGGCTCGGTGATTATCCGGTGTTGCACCAGTGTGGTGTATCCGGGGTCCGGGGAGAACACGTCCCGGAACCGATCCACCATTTCCCGGACGTCCTGCTTCTGCCGGGGGGTCAACTCTTCTCCCACGGGTACCTCGACTGGCTCCGTTTTTCCTGGGAGGGTAGAGAGAGAGAAACAGAGCATGGCATCCCTACGCACCCATTTCTTGAGCAGGTTCACATGATAAACCTTCGTCGGGTGCCTCCGACCTGGTTGCCGGACTCGGTAGTTTACCGGCCCCAATTTCTCCATTACTTCATACGGCCCCCTCCATCGGGCTAGAAACTTACATTCCGCCGTGGGTACCAGGACCAACCCCCGATCCCCTGGGTTAAACACTCGGGGTTGGGTTCCCCGGTTGTACACGCGGGCTTGGGCCGCCTGTGCCTCGGCCATGTGTTCTCGGACGATGGGCCAGAGGGATGCCATCCTCACCCTCATCTCCTCGACGTGGTCCACCATGGTGCGGTAGGGGGAGGGTTGGTGTTCCCAGGCTTCTTTGGCCAGGTCGAGTAGCCCCCGGGGTCGTCGACCGTACAGGAGCTCGAAGGGCGAGAATCCGGTAGATGCCTGGGGCACCTCTCTGATGGAGAACATCAGGAAGGGTAGCAGTTGGTCCCAATTCTTCCCGTCCTGGTCCATGGTTTTTTTCAACATTTTCTTCAGTGTCTGGTTGAATCGTTCTACTAGTCCGTCCGTTTGGGGGTGATACACCGACGTCCTCAGTTGGGTCACCTTCAGCATGCCACACAGATCCTTCATGATCCTAGACATGAACGGGGTTCCTTGGTCGGTGAGAATCTCCTCCGGTATTCCGACCCTGGAAAACAACATCACCAGCTCCCTTGCAATGCCCTTGGTGGCCATAGAGCGTAGGGGAATGGCTTCGGGATACCGGGTGGCGTAATCCACTATCACCAGGATGTACCTGTGTCCCCGGTTGGTCTTGGGTAGGGGCCCCACTAGGTCCATCCCGATCCTGCTGAAGGGGACGGTGATGATCGGCAGGGGCACCAGCGGGTTTCTGTGATGGGGTTGTGGGGCCACTTGTTGACATTCGGGGCAGCTCCGGCAGTAATCCTCCACGGCTTTTTTTATTCCGGGCCAGTGGAACCTGGCCCTCACCCTTTCCAGGGTTTTCTCCACTCCTAGATGGGCACCTAAGATATGGGAGTGGGCTAACTGGAGGACAGAGGGTATGAAAGGACGTGGTACCAGTAACAACCTGAGGGGGGCCCCGTCCTTTATTACTACCTGGTAGAGGAGCCCGTTATAAATGGAGAAATGTGTGGGAGGGAGGTCTCTTACCCCGTCCAGTGGTCGTCCGTCTACGGCGGCCACCTGCCGAAGGGCGTGGGCTAGGTTGGGGTCCTCCAACTGGGCCGTCCCAAACCTCCCTGTGAGGGGCCCGGGTAAGATGGGCTCCTCCGGGTCCTGGGGGAACAGCCCGGCCAGCTCCTCTTCTTCGAGGGAGGGGGTATCTGCCTCCTCGGGGATGGGTGGCGCCTCTCCTTCGGGCTCACTGGGGCTGGAGGGTCCGTCGTTCTCGACGGCTGTGGCATATACGTCCTCGGGGTTGGGTTGGGTGGCCTCCACCAACGCCCGGGCCACGGCACTGGCGACTCCTTCCGATAGGGGATCGGTGGAGATCTCCTCCCCCAGCCCACAGATGGCTTTCTTCTTGGACTTTCGGTGAGGGGTCGTACCTGGTTTCACCACCAGGCTGCGCCACAGCTCCTGGAACACGGGCAGGTCTCGGCCGACCAGCACCTCTACGGGGAGTCCTTCCACTACTCCTGCAGTGCCGACGTATCTACCCCTCGTCGTGTATATTTCGAGGGCGGTGGTGGGGTATTCGCGGGTCTCCCCATGGATGCACGTGACCGCTCGGGTGCCGGTTAGGAGCGGGTACTGAGCAAACGTAGGTCTCACCAAGGTAATCGCGCTCCCGGAATCCACCATCGCGGAGGCGTCGCGGCCGTTTACTTTGACCGGGGTGAGGGGCATGAGGTCCTCGTGAGTGGCCCAGCATCCGGTAATCAGTCCGCATGGGCGACTCCCCTCACTGGCCGTGGGCATGGGTGCGTCCTGGCGGTGAGGACATTCCCATGCGATGTGCCCGATCTCGCCGCAGTGGTAGCACCTCCTCTCTTCCGGTCCATCCGCCGGCCGACGTCGGGGAAAGCCTGGGGGAAAGGAGGGAGACACATAGGTAGTTTCCTCCGTTCTCATCTTTTCTTTGCGGGTGGACCCCTCCACTTTCGGGTTTCTTCCCCCACGCACTAACGCTTGTGCTGCGTGGTAACCCTCCATGATCTCTACCAGTTCCTCGAGGTTGCGGGGGTTTCTCTGGCCGGCCAATTTTTTTGCCTCATACGGGAGGGATCTGAGGAATTTGTCCATGACGACACGATCGGTGGGCGACACCTCGGTGGGCTCTGCGTGCAGCCAGGCCGTCGTAATCCTCTTGATCTCATGCATCTGGGCTCGCGGAGAAAGGGAGGTGTCATATGTCCATTCATGAAATCGTTGTGCCTTTAGTACCAGCGTGACCCCGCATCGCTGTAACGCTTCCGCTTTCAACACCCGGAAGTCAACTTTTCCAGCGCGCTCTAAGTCCTGATACGTTACTTGCGTTTCGTTGATCAAAAAGGGGGCTATCAACTCAGCCCAGTGCTCTTCTGGCCATTTTTCCCGGAGTGCCGTTGTCTGGAATATCTGAAAAAATATTTCCACATCGTCAGCTGCCGTCTGCTTGAGAAGGAAGCGCGCTGGGTTGGCTTTCTCCACGGTACGTTGCTCCTGTTGTGTCTGTAACAGGCCCTTGATGTCGCTTTGCATCGCCTCCGCGCGTTCGGTTTGTACCGCCATATACTGCTCCATGTGTACTTGCTGTTGGTATTGTTGTTGCTGCTGTGCTTGGAGGATTTGCATTTGTACTTGCATGGCTTGTTCGTGGCGTTTTTGGGTTTCCTGGTTGCTAGCGATTAGCCCCGCTAGCAGCTCTTGAAATGGCACCGGGGTGGCCATGCTTACTGGGTTGGTCGGTCTATCGGTCAGTGTTGCCAGAACCGGACAGTGCCCACATTCTCCACCAAATTGTGACAGCCCCCGGGGTGGCAAGGGGGTTTCACGACAACACGGACCAATAAACACAACCAGTCGGTAGATAAATGGTGCAAGTGAGGTTTTTACTGAAGATAGAGAGTGGATAGAGGTAGGATAGACACTCAACAATACACTGTCCGCTTTCCAGAGGGATGGTCGGGGTTCACTTCCACGGTTCGGTGCACAACGGGTATTCCTCATACGGTCCAGGGCGCGGGCAGGAGCAGGGTAGTCGTACAGGCAGGGGTCGGGAGCCGGGCGGGTAGTCAGACGTTCCAGGGTGATCAAGGGGTAAGCCAGTTGTCTCCAATGCGTTTGCTGTGTCTCCGTCTCTTTCCACTCCTACTCTCTCCTAGTTTCCTGTGTCCGGGGCCCTTTTATAGTCCCCTCCTCCTCCTCCGATAGGGTGTGGTCGCTCCCTCGGCTCTCCTCCTCAGGTGTTGCTTGTTTGGGCTGATGGTGGTTTGGCGCTCTTTTCCACTCCCTGACATGGGGCTCCGCCTCCATGTCCGGCAATATCGTCCCTCTACCACTTCTCCTCTGAGGTTGCCCCTCCGGCTGCCACACCTTCTTGTGAACACGACATCTCAGAAACGCCTGCAGGGGATTTCTTCAAATTTGGCACAAACGTCCACTCAAGGATGAACTGATTAGATCTTTGGAGGTCAAGGCTCCTGTCACCTCATATCTGTTCCCATTCTTGTGAATTCAACATCTCAGGAATGCTTTGAGGGAATTCCTGCGAATTTGGCACCAATGTCCACTCACACTCAAGGATGGACTGAATAGAATGTGTCGGTCAAAGCTTAAAGTCACTGCGACATCACAAAATACATTTTTGTAACACAAGAAATAATATACTATCAAGTCAAAAAATGATGAAGTGTTTTGGACAGTCATGGATGTAAACTGCATCTTGTGTGTGTGTGTGTGTGTGTAGGTGTGTGTGTGTGTGTGTGTGTGTGTGTGTGTGTGTGTGTGTCAATAGGAAAAATGAGGTAAAAATAGTTGACAGAACTGTTTCCTTAGTTCTTCACAGCTGGTAAGTACACATATTCCCGACCCAAAAACATTTGTGTAATCACTCACACAATGCAGCAAACAGAAGGCGCTTTTTACATGCTTAAGTAAGCCGGGAATATACTGTATATATTGATCAAACTGTTTCAAAAGGGGGATGAAACAAATGTCACCGTTCTTCAGAAAAACAAATGAGTAACATTTTGAATAAATGTGTTTACACTCTGACATTTCGAAATGTTCAGACGTCTTTAATGATAAAGCAGCTTTTGAAAATATGAGAGAAATGAGATTTTCTTTTTTTCTTTTTTTTTAAAATCGGTGTTCGATCAATTCATTCCCAGTTCTAAACATTTTATGTCTTTTAATATTGTTACACAAAGACATGTTTACTTGTTAACCACACTGTCCTTAAATGCTTCTCCAACTTTTGTCACCTGAGGTCCACTTCTAATTCTTGAAGCATTTGCAAAGGACCACTGTTCTAAAAGTCGGCCCGGTCCAGTGGTTTGGAATAACTGATTTAACTTGTTGCATATCAGCATCTTTTACTTGAACTTGTATATTTCTATATATTTGTGTGGAGTAGCTACAAAATGACCGGCCATGAATGATCTGGTTTTGCCTCTCGCTTCACTTTTTCTATTTAAGTGCAAACATCTACAGTAACAAGTCCCCTTACAACCACAAATTACAAGTGAATGTTAGGTCTGCTGGTGTCACTGCATCTCACGATTAGTTTATTTGTGTGTGACTGTGACATGTTGTTTTAAAATGAGGCATTTGTTAGCTAAAAAATAATAAATATTAAAAAAAATGATCGTGATTAAATGTGCTTGCCAAAAATAGACTGTTCATAATGCCCATCGCAATGTCATTTTTGTTGTTTTGGAAATTAAGTAAATTCCATTTTGTTAATGGAAAACAGGAAAGTGTAATCTGAAGTGTTTACCCCTCTGAACATACAGTTAGTCATCCTGCTGCCGCCCTGAAACTACTGTACCTAATGGTTACACACAACCACAGCGATCATCATTGTGCCTTCAGCTGAGGCTCCCAGCTTACATCATAGGAGTCTTGTTTTTGTCTCCAGGCGGTAAAGTTGATCAGAAGCGCGTTACGTTCGGTCATTTTGCCGGAGGCCTGAGGATTCACAGAACTGCAGCTCAGCAACCGCTTCATTGCACTCATTTATTTCTACTTTGTAATATTACAGCAACAACCTCCTGCAGCCGAACTCCTGGCGCAGTGTTGTGAAGGCATGCAGGATGAATGAAGTGTATGAAGCAAAGCTCACCTCTCACCGGCAGACTCCAAAGTGTGGCTTATGAGCCGTGTGTAGCTACGCACTGGATTTTTCCTGAGGCAAAGTTTCTTTCTTTTTTTTCCAGGGTGATGCAGCTGACTGAAATATTGGTACAGGATGTTAAAGAGATATTTCAGTTTGGACCACATTGACCAACTGCCATCCTTAGAGCCTAAAACCTAAACAGAATTAAAGCCATGTGGTTTGTTTAGCCTCCTTCTTTCCCACGGGTCTGAAAAATGTTGCAAATTTTATAATAAAGGCTTTTTGGCCAACATAACTTTATATTTTAAGCAAGTTGCATGTCATAGCAACCAAAGGCCGAGCCTTGCTGAAGTTTGTGTACATAACATGAAAGAAACAACAACACACTTTGAAATGATCAACACTTTTGCAGACGTTGTTGAGAGGAACACTTTATAATTTAGTCAAAATGTCCTCAGAACAAAGTAGATACAAGAAAGATTGATTCTGTTAATGCAGCCAGCAATAAAGGGAATATACATCCTTGGGAACTTCTAGCACACAAGCAAAGACTAGAGTTGTGGTGTGCGTGAGACTGTCATGAGACTGGTCGAGGACTTCAAAACATTTGTGTTGACAACAGAGGACTGGTCCTTAGTGACCTCTTAGATCCCATCAAAGCTGTTGTGTTTTGAAAATAACTTTGTTTGATTTTTATTTTTCAGATGTGAAATATGTCAGAACGGTCACACTGGAGGTTTCTCTGTTTGCGCAGAAATATTTATCTGAAGTAGGAACTTTCTTCGTCCTCAGTGAAGCCTATAATGCTTCCTCCATCCTCCTTTCCAATCCTCCTCCCCCTCTTCCTCCTTCTGAGTCCCGGGGTGCGGAGCTACGAGGCTCCTGAGGATAAGCAGGATGCGTTTGCTACTAAAGCCTGTCCTGCTTTCCTGACCTTCACCAATGCTGCCTACCTGGCTGGAGGCACAGTGGAGTTGCCCTGCCACTGCAAACCACAACAGGTAACTGGACCAACCACAAAGTAAACACGTTGATATGCTTTAATGTTCAAGGGTCCTAACTTTCTGTCAGTTGATGTCATTCACACACACACACTACAACTAAGGTATATATATATATTTATATATATATATACATGTGAAAAAAGGGCCATTGCAACCGTAAAACATTCAGTGTTTGTCAGTCTGAGGACAAAAGTCAGATGTTATTATATCATATATATAATTTATGTATAATCAGCATACGATTTTACTGAAGATTGCTACTGATTTACACACAAAAAAAGAATACAATGATGGAGATAGGTTTGCCTTTTCAAGGGTTCATTTAGCAAATGGCACCATTGCTTTTAATTCATTGAATTGATTGAACTTTCTTTCAATGAATGATTGAGCACTATTTTGAAAAAGGACCCAAATAAGAATCGGTTTGGTGAACTTCAGGTCTGAAGATGTGTCATACAATCCTCCTTTTTTGCATAAATTTACTCCAGCATTTCATGACAATACTAGATATTATGGCTAATTACAAAAGACATAAAGGGAGGCTGAGATCCTCAGAAGGTATGGCATGGTTAAGTGAGTTGTACCAGTCAGAAGCACGTATTTGATCGATGTAATAAGCATAACATAACAGTGCAGGAAAACCCGTCCTATCCTCCTTTCTTCGTACAATACAGGCTGTGCTAATCAAAGCTGCTCTGCTGCTGCAATTCACAGCCTCTCGTCAGCTTTACAGACTAGTAGGATATGTTTAAGACAGACAAATATGCAGAGGAAGATATCAAGCAGTTAAATGGAGCTGGGCAAAACAGAAGAGGAAAAAAAGAGGATGAGAGAATGTCTTCATTCACAGCATCTGCTGAAGCAATTTGAGTTTCTGGTATTGATCAACTGACCGACATTATTGACCATCAGAAGATGAGTTATTATTTAGTTCTCTGTGTGTTTCAGATCAAATCCGTTGTGTGGTTCTTCAGGAAACATCACAGCGGCTCCAAGGAGACTGGAGCCCTGACAGATCACCATGGCAACAGGCTGCTGGACCCTAATCTCGTCCCTCACGGTGGCGAGCTGCGGAGTCGATTCTCCATCCGTCTCTTCAGCCTGCTGATCTTCAGAGCGGAGCCCGACGACTCCGGCATCTATATCTGCGGTTCCGCTGACAAAGACTTCTTCTATGGTTACGACCTGGACATCCAGGAGGCCCGAACGCTCAGCTTCCTCCCCAGGTGACAATACAGACGCGTAGTCAATGACTGTGACTTTATTGGACATAGGATATCAAAGCTGTCAAATTGTTGGCATTGATGATGATCAATGTGTTGATTTACTGAAAAGTACAATTGTCTCACATGGTGTCCAGTGGACAAGAATCAACACCCAATGTCAATTCTGGTTGCACATCCCTAGCGTGTTTCTGCAAACCTCACGGATACAACCCATTAACACTGGAGACAATATTTGATTCCGTTCACTGTTAACTGGTTCAGATTTGACCTCCCACATGATCACGCCGATGGGTGAAAGACAGAGAAAAACAAGAGGTTTATCAACAACCAATGATCACAAATTGGACAGTGTTATAGTGTGTCCTATTTTTATCTTGGTGAATGACAAACCCATGATGAACCACTGATTTAAGTGACTAATTGAAATTTGACGCTACTAGGACCCCTTCTGAAGGAATGAGCAAGAGAAGGAAAGGACTCGGCTCTACTGAGCCGCTGTACCGAGTCTTCACCAGCTTCAGGCCCTGGTCGGTCTGTGATCGCTGTGGAGTACCTGGAGAGCAGGTTCGTGCGGGACTCTGCTATGTCCACTCCCAGTACCTGCATATACGCTACAGACGGGCCAATCAGACAGTCACTTCATGTGGCTCAGGAGGAGTGCCCAGGGCGTTTGGACAACTGAAGCAAAGCGGCGTCAGAGCCAAGCTGCAGGTCAAAAGCTGTCAAGTAACTTGTCAAGTTCAAGCTCCGCCATCCTCCAAAATCATTGCTCTGATGGCATTTCTTGGATACAAGTAAGCAAGTAGATAACTATATAGAGGTTCAACATAAAAGACAAGATATGGAGAGTTCACATGTCCAGAAGTGAACAAATGGTTCCCGAGGGTTAGGCTAGCTGCCGTTTGTGTGAATGGGTGATTGAGCAGCTAATTGTAAAGTGCTTTAGATAAAAGCATTATATAAATGCAGCCATATTATTTAGGAAAATGGCTGCAATCTAAGAGTACTGGGATTTTCAAAGTTCCAGTGTCAATGCTGTTATTATTTAATTAGTCCAGATTTAAGCCTGAAAGTGTCAAGCTGCAAAATTCATTGGAGAACTGAAGAAAAGTCTCTGGGGTTCACCAAAAACAACCCACAGTAAAATCCATCCATCCATCCATTTTCATTTAACTTGTCATGTCAATAATAGTAGTTTGCATAGAACTTTTACCTGATAAAAGGACAGTTGGGCACCAACATCAGCAGGAATTATGCTCTGGGGACCATGAATCTGTCCAGATATTTAGTTGTAGACCCAAGTTTGTTGGAGTGACACATTTTACTACCGGCAATGTCAAAGTTGATTACTGCTCGTAGGTCCAGAATGTGATTCATGATATATCCACCACTAAATGCCTGTTGAGACCATACCATCAATATTTGCTTAAAAAAGAATTCTCTATTATAAATAAATAGAGAATTTCCTGTTGAACTCACTCTGTATAATTACAGTTTACAGTAGCACCAAAACCTCTCTCTAATACAAATGATCTCTGTTTCTGTGTTGGAGTTCATTGCCAGTGTTCTACCTGAGCCACGCTGCGGACCGTATCCTGACCCTGGGCTGTCCCGGGGCCCGCGCTAACATGGCCGTGGCCTGGGACAGAGGCGTTGAACCCATCTATCGATCTGAACGCTTGACAGGTCGTAAGCTCAGCACCACGTCCCCCAGGCTGCTGATAGACACCGGACACCACCTGGTGTTTCAACCTGCAAAAACTCAGGACTCTGGTATAAACTACTGATTAGTGCAATGAATTACACCTGTGTCACTCAGTCGGGACAAGTTTTGTGATAAACGCACATGCTGTTACACTTATATTCTGTTATGCTGCTGTCCAAGTGGTGTTTTGTTTACTTTCCTCACAAGCTACTTTGCCCTATACCCCTTTGGCACAAAATGGCACCCTCTTCTCCCAGTGTTTGTTCTTGGTTTTAAAGTTACATTCCTTACCTGCCCACAAGTAGTCACTATTGAGTTTCCCTCCTCACCGAGTCACTTGGCTGCACAGCTGTCTCTCATCACCATGCTAGTTCCACTGCAATCCCTTTGCACTCCATTTCTCTCATTTCAAAATGATGTGACGAGGAATATGCAGCTTTTTTGTTTCATTTAACTAAGATACCTCTTTCTGTTAATTAGGTGTCTACTACTGCTGGCTGCAGGGTCACCAGGCTGCTGAGATACGTCTGCTGGTCTACGCCCATTTTGGGCGGGGACAGTCGGTGACATCACATCCTGACTTCTGGAAAGCTCTCAAGACTGTGTTGAGATCATATGCTGTCATGACAGCTGTATTTTGCCTGCTGATATTCGGCAGAGCCGGAGTCAGACACCTCAGAGACACCAGAGAAACACACGAGGATTAAACTCATTTCAATAGTATTACTTAAATAAATGCTTTAAACTCATCTTGATCAATTTTCCCATAAGGTGAAAGTTAGAAGGTTAAGGGAATGTCATTAAATTCACTCATTTTAACTGAAAGCATATAGTTAATCATTTAAATACCTTTAATAAGGCAGGTTTGTATAGTCAATAATATACAGGTTAAGGACATGATCCGCTCCTCTATCATATGCAATCTGTTGAACAGCCTGCAAACTAAAACACTAGTGATAACACTAGTGATAACAAAAGCAGCCAATATGTTACAAACTAAAGTAATTTCCAAGTATCCTTCATTATCCCACAATGTCACACCTTAATGCAGTTCTTGAGTAAGTTTAAATCTGCTCCATCAAGTTTAAAGTTGAAGAGCTCTAGAATGAGCAGCTGTCATGTTAGAAACACACAGTAGGCATTTTTCGACGTATATCATTATACAGGAGTTTTAACTTCATTATCTCATATATTTTACTTTCATATACACTTATTTTTGTGGTTGCAATTCTTGATGATGGAAGAATAGAATAGATCAATGCAGCTCGACAAAAAGCAGACTCAACTTGTTTGTAATGTCTGGTCTGGAGTTGTGTAGTACCTGCAGGTGTTGAAATCGCCCTTGAATAACTTGGCGCTGCATGAAGGCAGACGAGAGATGAACAGAATCAGAGACAAGATATCTGGGTTCTTGCTGTTAGACAGAGGGGCCATCATATGTGTCCTCCTTAAGACTTCTCTCCACCCTGAGAGCCGGAGGGATGAATACAGAGACACTTGTTCCTCCACAGCTGTGGCCTTCACTACGCTCCCTCTCAGTCCACTTTCTTTCCTCCCACCACCCCCTCTCTCTGAATCGAGTAACTAAATCTCCATACGATTTTTTTTTCAACCTAAAACATATTGTTGTTGATTGATTCAGGTCCAAATCTCAACATTTTAGCGCAAAGTATTTGACGTGTTATGAATATGCATAGCAGCTGCCCTCTGCTGGGTGAAATCTGACTATTAAACTTTGCTGTTGGCTGATCTGGAGGCAGGTGAATTATATGAAGGAAGCTTTTGTCACCAATCAACGCCACCTCCTATAAAACCAACGTCACCTGACATTACAGTCTGTGGAGAGAAGAGTCGTTGTTACCCTTTCAATTAGCCTGTGAATTGCTTAATGGCTAGCAACCATATAGCTAGCATTAATGCTAATTGCTTGCTCACACATCCCAGCCTGGCACAAATTCACTCAAATTCACAAATGTTTATAATATTTTACTATATTTTTTTTACCCCGACAACAGAATCTCGTTGTCGGGGACAGAAGGCTGGGTCGTTTACCGGGGCAGAGAAGTCCAAACCGACAGGGTCGGCAGGTAAATGCGGGCAAGTCTGGCATCACGCGGATCACGAGCTGGCAGTGAGCGTTTGAGCGACTGGGGTCTAAATAGTGGTTGCCGCAGAGTGAGCAGGTGAGAGTGATTGAGCTGATGAGGTGGGTGTGACTAACAGGTGCACTGAATGAGCTGATTAGGTGAGCGAGCGATAGAGTGACAGGAGAGAAGGAGTAGAGCTGTGACAAGTTATTAAGATTATTTTTGTATTATTTTGTATAAAAGCTTGCGTAGGCAATCTTCTTCAAAAACGTTTTTTTTTTTTTTACATTTGTTGAATTTCTCATTACATTGTGACAGCAATCAAGAAATCAAATGCTTCAACAAAAAACAAAAAAAATCGAATCAGTCCTGCCTCTGCCTGCATGTGCATTCATTGTGAGTCTTCCATAAGCTGTAAGTTTCACAGATGTTAATATTGTGAAAAGCTTTGGAGATAGTGCTGCTAGCTAAAGAGTTGGCAACACTGGGATGGGTTTTTCATTTGGGTATTTTTTCTAGAATCTAGCGTACTCCTTCTCCAGATTACAAACCCTAGCTTTAACACGGAGCAACATTATCCAATTATTCAGCCTTCAGCTGAAAAAAAACAACCTTTCCACCAAATGTTCTGTTCTGGACACTGTGTTCCATGCAATCTTCACAACATCGTAATACGTCTCTAAATAACACAGTTGATCAGTGTTGTAGCAACATGGCTGGTGTTGCAGATGCATTCTGTCTTCACTCGTGCTCCCATGTGAATGTCAAATAATTGTTTTCTGTTGACCGACCATCATCTAACACAAGGGAAAGAAGAGCGGATTTAATTGGCACCATTATACATCCCCGATCCTCTGCCGTGAAACATGGCTATCAGCTTCTGCTGAGGAAATAACACGGCGTTTGTTTGCGACAACAGAGAGGGGCAGGGTGGGAAGGTGAAGCCTCGCAGCCCAGAGAGGTAATTGCTGCCTGACTTCATACCCAGAGTAGCAGATCTGAGATCTTAACAACGAATTGGATATTAGGCACACCTCACAAGGGAAGAGTGACCATGATGGGATAGATGTCCAATATAGAAAAACAATACAAGTGGGTAATAAGAAGCATTTTACTGCAAAGAGCATTAAATGACTGCTTGGGGTTGGAGGGGTTGAATGACCTATTTAATTCAGATTCATGGTTTCAAAACAGATTCTTTTTTTTCTGTATCCTTTGCAGCCCAGAACCACGAGGCAACAGTCAGTGTTTGTGCACTGACTGGTGCATTGTGTTTTTGTCCGGTACAGTCAGAGAAAATCATGTGACACAGCTCAGTGTCTCTACCAATTCATACTGTTATGATCTTGGTTAAGTTTGTTTCTGGTTTTATTTTGAAGATCCCTGCCTCTCACGTCCCGTGTTTGTTTGACTTCCTGTCTTTGTGGTCTTCCCTTCTTTTTTTCTGTGCAGCGCCTGTGTTTGTCATGTCTCGTCCTGTTTCCCAGTGAAGTTTCTTTATTTTTGTCATTTCAGTATTTCCTGTTTTATTTTTGTTGTCTCCTTTCATTGCAGATGCATTGCACTTCACCTCACTTCCTGCCTTTGTGTGTTTTCCTGCCACTGTAATGCCCTGCCCCTGATTTAATCCACCTGATTCTGCTCCAAGCTTTATGATCCATATAAATGGTTGATCGCTGTAACCTTGATCAATATAAGGGGTTTCCACTGGATTTGAATGTAATTTCTTGGAGACCAAAACTATTGGTGCATTCGTGAGCACCTTCTCATGTTATAAACTAAAATGTCAACATTTTTAGTTTGATCTTAAAATTACAAATTAAATGCCATTTACAGAACACAGTGTTATGGAGACACAAAGGCAAAGTCAAGAATATAATACAGCGGTTTATCATTATTTTTGAATCTTCCATTAATCTTTCACGAGCTCAGTTTATTTTAATTTATTTGGTTTTTGGTTTTTGACACTTTGGAGAAAAAGTCCAAGTGAAATGTGTTGTTTTAAACTGACCTGCTTGTATTGATTGCGATTTAGTAAAAATCTAAAATGAGGACCTTTTATGTCCTGTCTATTATACCTGATACCCTATTCATGCATGCATGATTAGATGCTGAAATTAAAAATCTGTCTTCCAACAGGCCAGTGTCAAATAAATCCTCCGCAGAGACAATAAATGCCATGGACTTTCTTATTGCCCTGGATTAATAACGAATCCTCCTTTCAAGCTTATCTGAAGGAGCTTTTCTTTTAAAATCTCATCAGTGGCCACGCTCTTGCTGTTTCATCACTCCCAAGATGATTGTCAACCCCTTTAATTTCCTGTCTGTCATTCCCTCTCTTCCCTCGGTTAACCTTGGCACCATCTCCTATGCATTGGCAGTTTCTGTCTTCCTTTCCTTTAGTTTATTGAACAATCAGCTTGTCCATATTTTCTCTCCTTTCCTGTTATCCAAGATATTTTTATTTGCTGTTGTCTATACTTATGTTTGCCTTCTTTTGTCCTTTCGCCACGGTGATGCTGCAGAGTAACCGGATTTGTCCAATAAATTCCCGTGAAAAAAAAATCTATATTACCAGCCAAAATATATAATGTTCAAACAACTTAAGATAATGTGAAATTACAATATTTCTCGACAATGAAGATATATAAATTTGAACTTTTCAATCAACAATTTGCTGTGGAATTCCTTACGGAGCGGGTTTCTCTCATTCTTTTTAGGAAGTGAGATAATTAATTTCTGTCGACGGAGTTTATGATTTATTCTATTTCAATATTGTTCTCTGTAATTTGTTTTCTTTTCTCTGTCAGTCTTCTCCCTGCGGAGCTGCAGCACACTAAAAAAAAACAAAGGGAAGCACAGCTCAGCAGCAGTATAAAAAGGAGATAAATTACGGGAGGAGGGAAATGCTTTTTTGTCTCCCTCACACATGATTACATCTGTTATATGGGCTTGAATACAGCATTGGTCCAATTTAAAAATAAAACGTGTTTTCTTGTTTTTTGCTCTTTATTATATGCTTTTTCTGACATTCTTTGTCCACTGTTTTCTTTTGATGTCTTCTGTAATACCTGGAGGCATTTTAAAGGACATAAATCTGTTCATCCTGTTCTCTTGTAGTGTTGTCTTGACATCGCAATTATTTTTCTGTCATTTCTTCGCTGTGTCACTTTATTCCGTCTGCAGTTGTCTCAGTTCTTTCTCTGCCTCTCCATTTCTTACCATCCTCAGTTTTTCTCTGTCATTTCTTTCTCCATCCCTCTCTCTCTTTTCCCCCACTCCGTCTGCCTGCAGACATTTGCAGCTCAGTCACGCTTCTTACCTAAAGGTGATTCGAAGTCCAGTTTAATAAAAATGATCCATCTAACACGTCTCTTGTTTGGCCCTCCCTCTTTTATCCACGACGTGGGCGTCGTTTCTGATATTTAAGTGTTTCCTCTGGGCATTTATTTCCCTTCTGCTTCCTGACAATTTGCATCTAAATGAAACATCCTGATAGAACACAAGGCAGCCATTCATTATGCTGCTGTTATTTGAGGGGATTAATAAGCAGGCAGAACAGAAGGGGGCATAGGGGACAACTTGAACTGATTTTGATTGTCGTGGATGTTTTCAGAGTAATTTCATTTGTTTATTTCCTTTAACACAAATAGATTTTGCTCCATGCTCTACATTAATGGTGCGCCGCTTGGCAGATGTTTACCCACAACGTGATACAGCAGGTATCCTTTTGCTGTATGCTGAGGGATGATTAAAACAATGTACTGGCCTTATCTTTCCTTCAAACCCATGAGGCTATCAAACGATCGAGTACACAGCAAAATCGGAAGTGTGACTTTAACTTGCATAGTGTTAATATTAACACTTTGCTGGTGTTTATATAATCCTCACGGGTTCCGAGTTAAATTAACACTTTGGATGGTGTTGATATTTTAACTCTTTAATAGTGTTAAATATTAACTAATCAAGTCGTCACTACGACATAACATGATTTAATTGGCTGATTAAAAGAACAATTTCCCAATCATACTGTATTTTCAAAGCAACAATACTTCATACAAAAAAAGATCATAAAGAAGTTTAAGGCCAAAGACCCCGCATTGGTTCAGGTTCCTGGGAACTCGCCCACTTTTCCCAGTGATCCATCTGAGTGGAGCTTCCCGCTGAAGTTCTTGTTTTGAGGCCAAGACCCAATTAATTGTGTTATGTTTGAGGTATCAACCCACTCAATTGCTCTCTTGCCATGTGTCTCTCCTGTCCGTCTTTCCATGTATGTCTCTTTGCCCTTATCTTCCACAGTCATGGTGCTGAGTGGCGCCCTGTTTAGTATTCCCCTCAGTCATGTCTGTCGGCTTACACTCAATCACACACACACGCACACACACACACCCACCACACAGGCTGGTAATGACTTGTTTTCCCACACAGGCTACAAATTAGACAAACAAATAGATACAGACATGCAGTCGCATACCCACACACACATCTGACAGTCTGACCTTAGCGCCATGGTTTAATGTGCAAGAGGACACATGCTCATGCCAGACCAATGTCACAGTCACTTTATATTAAGAGGAAGGTTTTTGCCGTCACAACGCAGGAGCATCTGGGTCATTTGCACCAAGGACATTCAGATTCCACATCAGACTGTCCCTTCCAAAGGAAGTGGCCTTCTGGATGATGATTTGGTGATGGCCCGCCTCTATTCACTCTACCTTGTTACTTTAAATGTTGCACACCTGGATTAAATAATTACTTTCCATATACCAGGGGTTTCACATAAATATTGACTAGTCTCATATCAAAAACCACTAGTCGACACTGTGAATCATTGTAAAATTGTATTTTGGCGACACGGCACTGCATGTCCAAATGAGCTCTTGGGAGCATGCTGCAGGTTAAGTAATCTGCTGCCTGAATTTTCTTCAACATAAATGAATACATTAGTTGGTACATAAAATTCATCAGAATGCAGGAAATTTTTGTTCTTACTGCAGTCAAACATTACCTCCTCAAGCTTACTGGGTTTAGTCCAATCAGATCGAGGCTCATTTGTAAAAAGCCTACCTGCAGCCCATGACAACCTCTTAGCTCAATGAATGTTTGCAGGGACAGTAGCCGCATGTGTCCATGACCATGCACGTAACAATGTCTGCAATTGTTACAGCTGGGCAGCTTGTTAGGCACCTCAACCACAGCACCCTTCCATGCAAGACACTCATCCTGTGTCTGTTAGGTAAACGATCGGTTAACCAGGGTTGGCTACCGGTCAGAAAAATAAAAAAAATTTAAAGCAGCATCCTTAAACCAGACGTTGCCAAAAAACTGTCAAAACTACAAAATCTTGACTGACTGAACAATTAAACTTAAGCACTAAAGACAAAATTCTTAAACAAATGTCATTTGAATCTTTACTTTTGCCACAACAGTCACAATTTTCCAGCACAGAACTGATCAGAAAAACACTAACCGTTTGCCAACCATATGCAGCTAATGAGCCTGAAGTGATGGATGAGCGTTTTGTGCCCGCTGGTTTGCTGCTTCACATAAAGACGTCAGCAGATTTAACAGGGTTTCCGTGACATAAAGATATGGTATTAATGTTTATGTAGCGTGATACTGCAAAGGATTAGAGAGTCAGGGGAGATGAAGGGGCGAGAGGAGAGGAGGGACTGGGAGGTCGAGGAGGGTAGAGCTGTAGAAGAGGAGAACAGTGGCTATACCTCATAGCATTTCTTTCTGCATTTCCTTAAAACAATGTCGTGACACGTTTAAACGAGATGCTTACCCTTGCATACATTTTATTTTTTTCCAAAACCCCAACATGTTTATTGTAATTTATTCCAAAACTATAACTTGAGCATGAAAGTTCATTCTTTACGTGGTAAGGGGACTTTTGAGCAAAGATGTTCCGACTCACTGTTGAAGAAAAATAACAATTTATATTTATACTGAGGGATTGTAGTACAATGAAATATACATACCTACCAAGTAGAAGTGTAGATCGATTGATATGTTAATTATACACATAATATAATCCTATTTTGCTCTGCACCTCCCTGCACTCGAACTTTCGTTTGCCGAAAAAGAGACACAGTTGACAAAGTTCAATATTTTTCTTCTTCAAATTTTCTAGATATTCTGATAGTATGGATATCGTGAATTGCATGACTCTGAATTACAGTTGGTTGAAAGCCTTGTGCGTCGCATACAGACTGTTGGGGAGTTGGGAGTGAGCAGGTTGGTTTGTTATGTCATATCATTATCATGTCACAAGACTGAGATGAGAGAGAGCCTCCTGCTGAGACAGACTGATCGTATTGGCTGTATGGCGGACGTTTGTCTGCATGCATTAACAACCGTGCAGCGAACAACAAACTGGGTTGAAAAGTCTCCCTTGAATGAATTAGAACTCAGTCGCATTGTTTGAGGTCAAACATTTTTTGCTCACTTATTTCAAAACTCACATCTTTTCCATACATCGCATTAGTCTTTTAGCTACTACGATCCACAAATGAAGAGCGGTTTTACATGCAAGACACGGCTAGCGAGTCACCCAAGGTCTTATTTGATTAGACGAGTTTGTGTAAATGCCAACTTCTGAAAAAGTAGCAACCATTTGCCAGACCTTAAGCATGCATCCAAGAGGAAGCCACAAAAATGGTGGACACAGCAATATTCAGATGGTGAG
The DNA here is from genome assembly GCF_949748355.1 of Melanostigma gelatinosum. Lineage (NCBI taxonomy): Eukaryota > Metazoa > Chordata > Actinopteri > Perciformes > Zoarcidae > Melanostigma > Melanostigma gelatinosum. Next base: position 18,955,655 of record NC_136641.1, on the reverse strand, counting down.
AGTACCAACAGAATTACTCCACTAAGAGACATTTCCTGCATTGAAAATAACTGCCGCGAGGTTACTAGTTTTAGCTCTTGCTGACCCTTAAGGTGACGCCGTGTTTAACTACTAAGGAGTAATAATTTCTGCAGGGCTTTTGGTTACTTTAGCGATGTGATAATTTGGTTAATTAGTGCTTTATGTCCCCTATGACAGAGTTGTAAAGCAGAACATTTCTTTTTTTTAAGAAAGCGTGTGCATTAACAGGTCTACCTCACTAGCCAGCTTTAACACACATTTAATACTCCTTACATCCCTCGCAGTTTGTCAATTTACATATTTGTGTTTGACAACTTCCTGTGTCCAAATGCATGTCTGTAGAAGTTGGGCAAGTATTTGACAATTTCAGAAAACTGCTTTATTAAATAAAATACACTTCCTTCAAATTAGGGCAGGATTTACTTTGCTTGGATCCTTGTGCTCCTGTGAAGAGAGGTTGAGACATTTAATATAGTGACACCATAGTGCGGTAATAGAGGTTTTAAATGATAAAAAGTTCTCACTGTCTCTTCACAACACTGGCAAGTCCGTGAAAACTAGGAACTTTGATGTAGCGAGTAGAGGGGCGGTCAGCATGCATGCGTGCGAGAGCTGGACTAGCAGATGTGGTTTGCAGCGCTGCAGTAGGCTTGATGGTGAGACTCTGCATATCTACAGCACAGAAAGATGCGAAATGAGCCAAATCCAAAATGAGTGACAACTGTCATTTCTCGACAAGTGAACAAACTACTGTACCTGATATGGGCCGTGCAGTGTGGATGATGCTGCCGATACCAGCTGTGTCAGACTCAAACCTAAAGGTTGTGAAGAGGCGATGAAGACTAGCCAGAGGATATGTGCACTGTACCATCACCCTGTAAGAGAGAGAACAATTAAATACCGGTTCAGCATTTCTTTACAATTTAACACTGTATTGCGACACATACCTCTCAACAGCGCCAGTGCGTACCCGACTGCTCCCGCTATAGAAAATCTCATTTTGATAAGTCACATTTCCCATGCTGAGCTAAAAAGGAAACAAAGGCAAAAGACACAAATTTAGATTTGTCATCCGTTTGGTCTAATAGCAACGTTTGTTTTAAATCTGTAGCAGCAGTACCGCGATGGTGGTTCCACAGGTGTTGATTGGAAAAGAGAACAGAGCCCTGGTGCCATTCTTCTCTCTGGCTCCACAGAATTTGTCGACCAGGTTGAATCTTGCAGGAAGTCCTCTGCTTGGGATGGCCAGAGACATGTCGGCCACCACAGTCAACCTCCCTTGAGTCGAACACACTAGAGAAAGATGCGTTCGAGAATTTTATCAGCTATACAGAGACTTCCACCTGCTCTCAAAGTAAGTAACAGGATGTCCTTACAAATGAGTTCATTGGTAGAGAATGGACAACTCTTGACGGTTGAGCTCTCGACCTCTGATGTCTCATGATCCCGCATGAGGATCTTGAAGGAGCCATAGAAGCCCTTCAAACTAACTCCCTATAACAAAAACACATGCAGCTTAGTCATTCATTGCCATGTTCAAATCATCTTAAAGACACAAGAAGATGCATTTAAGAGTCTCAACTCACGTTGTACTTGTAGCCGTGAGAGAATAGCGGCACCATTAGCCGCAGACTCTGGCTATCGTTGCTCATGATGTAGCCGTGTTTGGCCGCCAGCTCTGGTGTCAGCAGGTCTGAGCCGATACTGATCGCCCAGAGGGAGTCATAAGGCCGGTGGTCCCAACTGAAGCTGATGCCAGACTTCGAACAGACGGCATCAAAGGCTGGAGGAGCTGTCAAACAAAAATCAATGATTTATTTTCTTCATGCACAAGTAGGATTGGGAAAGTCTAAAAATAAAGGTTAGAGACTTACAGGCATCAATGAATGCCATGACTGACGTCAGGTGGTAAAAAGGCGTGTTTTCAGGCAGGATTGTCAGTGTGTAGTTGATGTTCAGCTCATAGTGAAGAACTGCGTCATCAGAGAACTAGGCGGAAAACAATATATATATGAAATGATGTTTTGCGCTCCCATGACAGTTGCAAGACTTTAGTCGCTCTTCTGTCAAAAGAAGCTTTACCTGCAGCAGGACAACAGGGTCATCAAAAGGCACCTTCAGAATGTAACCAAGAGTGTTGTTGGGGTGAACAACTTTAGTGATATTGTAGCTTCTGGTGTTCATAAAGTGAACTGTAAATTCGTCTCCATTCAAATAAACGGCAACCAACTCCATGTCTTCAGGGACGTCTCCGAGGTAGACCGTGAATGAGAGTTCGTCAGCAACCGTTTGGTTTTCAGTGAAAACTGGGTGTGGCAGCAGGGGAGTGGACAGAGTCCTTTGGAATCGTACTCTGGTTTCTACGCGATCCTCGTCCGCCAGGATTTGCTCCAAGTAGAGATGAAACACATACATCTCAAAGAGATCGCCAAGCACGAAGCTCTGAAACAGATGCAGGGAGAATACTTAGAGACCAGGTAATACATGCCCAACAATTCTGATGCTCCTAGATTGTTATAGAGTTTAAGGTTCTATATTATGTCTTTATCCACTATGACCAGTACAACATCTACGCCTAAGTGTGTTCTGACCTTCCTGTAGCCTCCTTCAGCAGTTAAGGGGACGCTTATCTGGACTGTGGCGTTAATGGTCCCCACAACAAAGCGTCTGTCCTCTGCAACTGGCTGCGCCACAAGTTCACCATTGAGCCCAATGTTGAGTTGCGTTCCGTGAAGACTCTGGTACGGCACCTCAGGAGTTTGCCACACCATGTAGCCGCTGTCATCATAACATCCTTCATCTGTGGACGTTACACTTTTATTTATTAGAGCTTTGCTCATCTATCAAGGGGAGAATAAGCCACAGCAGAATATATTGTAATACTGACACATGGAGCAAGCAGTCACCAGGTCGACCATGAGGACAACCCAGCTTTGTCTGGAGAACAGCGTTGCATGGACCTCCTCTACTGGAACGCCATTCACCTGGAGAAAGAGGCTCATTAAAAACCTGCTTGAACCCAACTTCACAAGACAGATTCATGAATCAGTGATTTACCTCAGTGCTGAATGATTCAGGTTGCCCGTACGGAGTACGAAACACCAGCCTGCCATCGGTCAAGCCAAACGCGTAGCCCTTCTTGCGAGCATCAGAGAGGGCCATGGGTGGCAACTGCTCCTCATTTCTCTGAAACGTCACCTGCCAGTCTGAGGTGGTGGAGCTGTGTGCCTGGGAAGGGATTTAAAGTCTTAAAAACAAACAAGGTGACACTTCACTGCACAGAATGAGACATTTAGTCGGCATTTGTAAACATACAGGCTTAAGAGCACTCCAGTCATCCTTTACTGTCCGAGCGGGACAGGCGACCTCACTCCTCACAGACACCTGGGAAGAAGTCATAATTAATAAACATCTGAAACTATTAAATGAGGAAAATGTAAAGAGGAAAAAAGAAAAAGTAAACTAGCTTACCTCCATGTAGTTTTCCTCGCAGGTAATTTCTCTGGGAGACCAGGGGAGAGAGGGAGAACAAGTCTTGTTCAGGGCATAGCTGTCCTCCCTTCCGTCACGCGTCACAGCCAGGTTGAAGTTAAACAAGAAGACCTCATCATCCTGAAAGCACAGAGTCAAAAACACCTAGTCTGTACAGAAATAGTAAAAACCAAAATAAAAATAAAAAATCCATATGAGAGAGGTACGCACCTTGTTGTCAGTGTGACAGCTGAAGTAAGAGGCTCGGAGCTCCACGTGGCCCACTAGAGCGAGAAGTCTGATGCTGTAGCCACACTGAGCTGCATACCGCCTAGTGATGGCGTACACACCCGTCCCATCTGGAAGACAAATATTACATGAGCAAGGCAGCTTAATATGTCCAAACCTGTTCTTATGAAAGCATAGATTTCCAACTAGAGACTAAACTGATTTCATAGATTCATGTGGAGTAAGTTTGGCTAAAACTCCTAAAATGCTTAATTCCCTCACAGCACATGTTATCCCATTTCAGACAGTGACAGCCCAGCATGATGAAGCTGTGCAGGACTTACCAACAGCCTCAAAGAGAGGTTCATCCCCAGTAAAGGAGAGATCAATGGCTAGCACGAAGTAACGATCACGACACTCCATATGAAGAGCTCCTGTGTGCACAAACAAAGTGACGGTCAAAATATGGCAGTTCCATTAGTTATTGTGGATCAACGAGCCAAATATTTCAGTTACCTTCGGGGATGCCAGAACATTTTGCAGTGGACCACAGAGACAGGAGTAAGGAAACACTGCAAGACAAAATCACGTGTCTCTTGCATGCAAAAATAAAGCTTAATAGACTGTAGGTTGCCACAAAAAAAATACTTACCCAAAGCAGAACACAAAAGCCATCGCAATGGATGCGTCGGCAGAGTTTAAAGCTAGCTGCTAGAAAACTACACCTGCCACCGGTGAACCACTTGCTTTGTGAAAATCCTGGCCGGGGTTGCACTATGTCTCTGCCGTCTGCTGCAACAGCTTTTATAAGTGTCCTCACCCATTAAGGCCGAAAGGCAACCCCATCCTCGTCACCTGCAACTGATTGAACGTGAGCTTGATTGCTAACGAGATACACATGTGGCTGTAAAGACTGAAGGCCTCTGATTGGTTGGTGGATGAACCGACTTATAAAAGCTGGTGCACGAGACAGCAGCCGCTTGATGCCAGTTTGGCCAGAATATACACCGAGCAAGTGGCTCACTAAAGCTTGTGTTGGTCTTTTTCAGGACTTCTCATTTAACGTCAACCTTCTTGCAACACATGAAGGAAAGGACAGCAATGCTCTGAACAACACCTATTCTGCCTCTCTCCCCTGGTCTCCCAAAGGAATTACCTTTGAGGAAAACATGGAGGTAAGCTGGTTTACTTTTTTTTCTTCCTCTTCACATTTATTTTCATTTTACTCCTGGAATAGTTGAAGAATCCAGCAGGGGCCGCCAATAATATTGACAGGTATATCTACAATCCCAACTCTTTTGGCTATTTATTTCGCCCTCACCTACTTATGAAGGTCCATCTTATCTTGCAGGGTCACAATACTGTGAACATAACCTCTGGTTGGACTGTTTCTCCTCTTTTCAGTGTTTAGGTTTGAGTTTGACACAGATGGTGTTGGCAGTATCGTGCATTCTGCAAACTCCACTGAAGGTAGGGGATTCCCCTGTTGTGAAATGTAATCAAACCAAGTTATTGGTTGTGACTAATTCATATGGGGAAAAGTTGTAAAGCCTTTTGTGACTGCAGAGGAAGCTGTGCCAAAATCTGAAATCATTTACAAGACCGCTGACTCTGTGCTGTCTGAGGTGGAGTTGCATTAAGTTATCTAGACCCCAGGTTTTGATGAATCTGTGGAATAAAAAAAAAACTGAATCATACCTGAATCATAGTAGAATTTCAGAGTGAGGATGTTCTCAAGTGTATTTTGATGTAATGCATGAACTCTGGATATCTTTAATGCAAAATGATTTAGTTGGTGCAACAAGTTAGTTTATGTTAATAAAACTATAATTGTTTATGAGCTGACATTAACCTTGTACAAGTTACTCATTTTTTACATCCATGTACAGCGGAATAAAAAGAAAAAAGACCCAAGTAGAAAATGTCAGATGCAACAAATTGTACAGAAAAAGTAAAAAAAAAGAAGTAATTTGTATGCCCCTTGTCAGTAGGACAGTTGAAGTAAGAAGTTTGGAGCTCCACATGCTCCGGTGGGATGCTGTAGCCTCACCGAGCTGCACACTGCTTACTGACAGCGTACACACCTGACCCATCTGGAAGACGAATTTTAAGTTGTCTGCTCAAACCTGCTCAAACCTGCTTAAACACACATCACAACTCCATCAGTCTGTTGGTCAGAGCCTCCAGCCTTTTGTTTAGCTCACCTCTGCTCCGCAGGAAGAGGAGCAGAGATTAGGTTTTGCTGTGTATCTGCCAGATTCTTGTAGATTATTTGCCCTGTGGTGGCCGAAATCAGATTAATGCAGCTTTAAAAGTAATGATGTGAAAAAATGTATTCTGAAATCACTTTATTTTAACTGATTTCTCACAGCAATGTACAACCTTTCTTTCTCAAATAGGGATCCCTTCTGTTCGTGAGGTTTGTGCTTTACTGTTTAATGTTTTTTTCATTTTCATTAGGATACTGTAAATTGTCTAAGGGTGGAGTGAGTGAAATTTGTGATTCCAGTCTATATTAATACAATTTACTTGGCTTCACTACTTGCAACAGTTTTCAAATTTGTAATAAGCAGTTTCAAGTATAAAATTAAAAAATATAACAACGACTTAAACTCAGATGTCCCCCTTAGTCTGTTCTGTAGGAGTCATTTGATTTTAACACTGAACCATGTTGCACTGAGACTTTGTCTAGACGGCTATTAAGTTCATCCACTTTTGGTAGCTGTCTGGATTGTCTGTCAATCAGAGTCCAGTTTGCCATCGTAATTAACTTTCTCTCTCTGTCTCTAGTTCCTCTCTCGCCCTCATATAGCCACCACTTCTGTCTTTCTCTCTCTCTCTCCTTAGAGAGAAACTGGAGGAGATAATGGAGGCTCACCACAGAGGACTGACATCGATTTATAGCTGAGACCTGATGATGAACATGCACACAACGCAAGCACACACAGGGATTTGGTCTGAGTGTGTCACACCAATGGCACTTGCAGCTTAATGTGGCTCTCCAAAGGTAAGGCTGTTCTGAGAAATACATGTTCAGGTCTGACAGACGGGAGAAGAAGTGACATTCAGAAGCCATCCTTGGATTTATCCGAAACATTTTGACCTTTTGAATACTGAATTTCACGTAGTAATAAATTAGACAATATATAGCGAAAATGAGCATCAAACGATTAAGGGCATATAAACAGCAAAATAAGGCAGATCAAATAAGGTTGAGGTAGTTTTACAACCGAGTGTCGAATGAAACCCCACCAAGATCAAATAAATAATTCATGGTCATAAATCTGAAAGCAGGACTGTTTCTGGGCACCAGACAGGCTGACATTTCAGGGATACTTTACAGTGACGGCATATCTTCACTTGGATCCTCTGAAATGTGGGTATAGGATTTCGTGGCAACTATAGCTGTGTGGTTGCAGATTGCAACCAACATTCCGCTCCTTTTCCAAGACTGCGATAACGTGAGCCACTGAGTCCAAAACCGTGGGAACTCCGTTCGCCTCTCGCAGAGGCCATCCTTACCATAATAACACTACTTTAGGCAACAGAGAACAGACGGCGGCTGGCGGTACCCCATTTTTGTACTCGTTCACGATGAACAATGGTGGCCTTTCGGTAAAAACATCTAAAGCTCTCCATAGAGTAAGCGTGTGGTTTGCTGTTCTGGGCTACCGTAGCAACATGGCGGCATAACACGACAGAAGAAGATCCGCTCCCTGATATAAAGGGCTCTTTCTCAGCTAACGAAAACACAATACTTAGTTTCATGTGATGAGTCTACACACTGGCCCTTTAATAGATGTATGTTGTTGTACTTGCCCTTCTTTAACCCGCCTCTTTTTCTCACGCCCATTCACAAGACCCATATCACACGTGCGTATTTGCCACTTCTGACACACGTGCAAAGTTCCACAACTTTTCAAGCACCATAAGCCCCTCATACTCAATACTATTAATATGAGGGATTAATAATACCTTTAGTTTCAATAGGGCCTCTGCTGGCCGGCCGATGGTTGGTGCTCGAGCCCTAATGAATGAGATTTTATTTGTAGCTGTATTTTCTCCCTGTTAAAGGTTTTTTTTTGGGGGGGGGGGGGGGTTTCCTGTCCCGATGTGAGGATTCTGGAACAGAGGATGTCGTATGTGTACAGATTGTAAAGCCCATTTGCAAATTTGTGATTTTGGGCGATACAAAATGAACTGAATTTGATTTAATTGAATATGACAAAGGCTAAAAATATATATTTTTAGCAAAGGTTGCGTCATGAGGAAACACCTTTTCCCTGAAAATTCACACTATTCAAAAGGTTAATAAAGTTGCATCGGCCTAACTGCAAGATAATCATGTTATGGTTGTTTTGTGTTCCCTCATTAAGTTAAATTAGAGCTGACATTTAAATGCTTCCAGGCACCAGGGAAGCTGTCAATACATTTCAGCTTGCTCAGTTCATCCTGGGTTTTGTCCACATCTATAGCAACAGAACTAACAAGCAGTCCTCTTGAGCAAGCTGCAGTGACGTCAGTGATCTTACATGTCATTGTGTGCCACATCATAAACTCCATTCAGACGGGATGAGTGTCTGTAGAGGGGGGTTTGGTCATTTCATTTCAACAGTGTTGATATTCTACCCGTCCAGATCGGCCATGTCACCTTCAACCTTCAAGACACTTCAGCCCCAAACCCCTGCTTTGTGCCGACAAACTTAAATGCTGCAGTGATTAAAGCTGTTTTCATAACGGCATCTAGTGCTGGATGAAATGGACAAAAGACAAAATGTTAATGTTTTTCACATTTTGTGTGCTGTGATGGATTTAAACTGAGCACCCTCCAGACTTCCAGTCAAGTCCCCACAGAATGAGCTACTACTGCCGCCATTTGTTGGTCTGCAATTTGTCAACTTTTCCACGTGAACATGTTTCAGTTTGTAAACTTTATTTGCCTGCGGGTGGATGAAGATGGAGATTTTGCAGCTGCCATCTGATCTTCTTTATTTCTATGATTAATTGTGTATCAGCACCGGAGCCCGGAATCAGGTTTATGAGACCAGAATCAGCTCCTCCGACAGTATTCATGTTGCAGCACTGCCACAAACACACCTGGATGCTCCTTTCGACGATTCTGAGCTGGCTGTGGAAGAATAGGTTACACAGAAGGAATAAGGACAAGATGGTGGAGTGGACTAATGACAGATTCAGAGATTCTAGTTTTCTAATTGGTTGTTGTTATAGGCCAACCGGTTTTAATGCAAAGTTTTGGTCAGAATATGTGACTGATGCAAGTATCTTGCTTCTAGCTGACCTGAATACTGGCTGGTTTCCTAAAAGATGTCCAGTGTGTAAGACGTCGATTCCTACAGCGGATGATCAGTGATGATTCATACGGTTGATATGATTCCCCACATTACCCAGAGAAACTAATCCTGTCGTAATGAGATCAGACACGCATTCAGTATTCTTGTAAATATTCGAACTTGATATCGATTTAAACTGAGAATCAAAGAGTTTCAGTTGTAAGGAGAGTTCATGCTACAGCTCTTTCATCTGCTTGATCTGCATTCAACATTGTTGTTTGTGAGTGGGTACTTCTGTGCCTACTGTACATATGTATGTATACATATATATAAATATTTATATGTATGTATACATATATATAAATATTTATATGTGCAGTATAGGGCTAGTACAGCATATTTGTTGTGTTATGCCTGGGCTTGAAGCACAGTACAGCATGTTCATGTGCATTATAGGTGACACGCTGTCGACCTGATTCAATAGTTCAAGATTTGATCTCATCCCTTGCCATATAGTCTCCTGTGCTTTCAATTTAGCATCCCAGCCATCATGAGTCGGGTCTGCTTTTTGTACATCTGTCCCTTTGCCTGATCCATAACATGTCTATTTAATGGATGTTGTTGTGGCTTATTTGCCTATGAAGACAAACAACTGTATGCACACAACACATCTGCTTTCGCTTTCTCTTTCCACTCAATGTGTACCATGAATATACAGCAGCATTTACTCCATTAGTTCAGCATGTTTGAACAGATGACAAAGGTGTAATTTGAAATGGAGCACCACCTGTAAATGTGCCAATTCTCACCTTGGAAGGAATTTTGTAAAAGATTTAGACTCTTGTCATTCTGGTCAAAATGGTAGCTATTTTAAAGGGGCCATATCATGCACTGTTTCAGGTTCCTACTTGTTTTTTGGGGGTTCTACTAAGACATGTATATGCTATTATGTAAAAAAACATGTTATCATACTGTCTGATCTAACCTCTTTTTAAGCCCCCCTCCTGAAAAAGCCCAGTCTGCTCTGCAATGTTCCCTCTAATTTTTCATGTGTCTGGGCATACACACAAGCTCCCTGAGCACACTGAGGACCACTGTGAGCAACATCAGATGTGCACGCTGTGGCCACACACCAGTATCACACCTGTTCAAAACCTTGGATCATAGCAAGTTACATGGCTTATTAAAAGAATCAAATTACAGCAGCAATTTTCACTAGTTTACTTTTAATATAAGTGATTTGACAAACTTTAAAGGAAAAAGACAAAAATCTTGTTGTTCATGAGATGTGTAGTATGTTTTATGTGAGAGTCCTGCTTGGCCATGGGAAGAGTCTTGCTTTGGCCTGTGTGAGGTCCTGTTGTGGCCTGTGTGAGGGTCCTGTTCTGGAAGAAATGATACATATACACCTTTCAGACATAACATTTTGTTCACATTAAAACATTCACATTTTGCACAATGACGTGTGCTGTAGCTTGTGATACAGTGTAAATTCCTGTAACTCTGTCTGTAAAATATGTAATTACTCAGTTTTTTATTATCATTTCTACTACCCATAAATTATCTAGTAGTAACATAATTTAATCATTAATATCCATAAGTAAAACATCTTAATAAATGTCACTAGAATATGCACAAATCTGACTTAAATTTTACCTTATTTTTCACGTCTGTCCTTCTCACTTCTCCAATGGTTGTACACTTTGTGCAGGTTGATGGCTTCGTCTGCTTCTTGCTTTGACTTAATGCGCATCAGCTGGTCCAAATGTGCCACTTCAAGACGATTTCTGGATGCTGTTTTGATTTTATTTTTAGTTTTTTCTGCTGAATGTGACGCTTGAGGTAGTCCAACTTCCATTCAGTCCACATTTTTCCCTCGGAAAACTCATTTGCTACTTTAGCTTCGCTGCATGTTTTGCAGAGTAGACCCTTCCCCCTCGAAAAAGAAAAAATCTCACCCAGTTTCACCGCTTGTTCTTCTATTTGAACATACTCCGACAGCCATTCCATCTTAACCACATTTCTTTTTTCCAATGGCTTGGTGAGTGGATGTGTCGCTGCCCGTTCGTTTCGCCATGATAAGGGGTTAGCATTTGCGTCTCGTAACTCCGCCGCACTGTTGATAGCTAGCTAACCTGCAGCGCGAATGGGCAGGGCAATAGTGTCAATGCTATGATTGGCTGCGTAGCGTAAGTGAACCGAATCGTATCATTGGCTGGACACCTGTCACTCACTGAGTTACGTTGCAAAATAGTACAGAAAACAAAATTATTATTATTATTATTATTATTGGTTTAATTGATTAGATAAGATTAGGACTAATATTAGATATTAATTAATACGTTTATGTTGAATTTTATTTTATGCGCTGCATAGATTTTCTTGTGCGCTGAGAATGTGCGAGCAGTGCGCGATTGCTCAAGCGCGCAGCTTAGAGGGAACATTGCTGCTCTGATTGGTCTGCCAGAAAAATATGCTGCACCTTTGCAAAAGTAGTTCTCAAGCTGTGGGTGGAAAAACTCAGATGGGAGCGGTATAAGCTAATGAGCATGCCTAATGAGCCTATGGGTCGTCAAATCTCAATAGCTTGTTCAATCACATGTTTTCTGATCTAGACAGCCCACAAAAAACCTGCCTGGATTGTCTTATTTCATAGGTTGTGAGCTGGTAGCCACTCCAGATACCCCAAATGTATGTGCACATTGATGAAAAAGTGAGATTGTCATATGTCCCCTTTAGGTGCAAAACTGCATTCATTCAATTATTTGCCACTAGGGGGCAGCAGAACTCCACAACAAGCTAACAGTTCTGGTTTGGTCTCCACCAACTTCGAGAAAAACATGTGGCTCTTCTTCACTTTCTTCCTCAGCTATTTGCTAAATTTGTCTCTCTGTTGTTTGGTGCTGGGCAGGAAGTGTTCAGTGGTTTTACCAGAGCTAGTTTACTGAAAAATAACTGCCTGCTGCTTGAAACAGAGTTGATGAGAGTGCTGAGACTGAACCATCATGTGAAGGTGCCACAAAACCAAACTATGATTTGACTACGACGATATTAAAAAGGTAAAGATTTGACCTTAAAAGTGAAAACATCTGTTTTTGGTGTGATTTAAATATGTTTCGCTTCTTTTCTCACTGGCAAATCAACCTGACCTGAACAGCACTTGTAGTTCAATACATTCATTGGCCCAATACAAATCATTGATTTCTTATGTCACACCACCGACTGAATACTTGTTGGAAATACATCTCTGAATTGGATTGCTGTGCTTCATGTGTTTTCCTCGGGCAGTTTGTGTTTCCCTCCTTCCATATGATTCGGTTCCTGAATCCTCTGCATCACCAGATCTCTGTTGGCTGTTTCTCTGTGATGTCCTTCGAGACTAAGAGAGAAATTAACTTGACATGGAACTTAATGAGACACATTAAGGGTCCCCTTAAGAATGACTAGACCTCCCCTGAAGCACAGCAATTAATCCCTAAATCCTCCTAGCTAATCACTGTTAGATTGGAGTTTCGTAGGCAGCACTGCGGTGTTAATTCCAGGTAATGTGAAAAGTGAATCAGGGTGTTGGATATCACAGGCTCAGTCGACCTTACCTGGATCGCACAGTTGTACAAACAACACAAACTGCTCTCAGCTTAGGTTCTTTGAGTAAAAACAGTTTGGGGCAGAGGGATCATCTTGAAAGCAACTGTTGGTCAATATCTGTCTGTAAAGAAAGAGACTATCTGCATAACCTCAAAATGCCGTCTATCAATGACTTGATATGCAGCTTTAGTGCTCCCCTGTGGTAACAGAAAGCACTGCACAGGACATTCAACAAGTGGCAGGTTTAGTATATTCCATGGAAACATCAAGGGCAGTCACGTGTTCTGCGCTGTACAGCTTTTTAGCATCATTAAGGCCTATTATAGACAAACTAACTTACAAGAAATTGGTCACAATTGGTCAAAATGTCCCACTATGTTGTGTTTTTGCCCCGTGTTGCTGTATTAATGACATTTACGATACATCGAGGTATTTCTAAATGTTCTCATGTCACCAATGCACTGGGCAGCTGACATGCTTTCGGCAGCGGGAATGCATTTGATAAGACTTCACATCCCCTTCACATATCAGAGGAGATTTGTGCCACCAGATATGATTCAGAATTGTATAACCGATCAAAGGTTAACCTCTGATAACATACAGTGGTGGAGACTAAAGCAAACCACGGTCAGTGTCAGTGACAGTGTTCCTGCAGGGGGGGGGGGGGCCTTGACTGAAAATAATAAGAAAAAAAAATACGTCCAATGTTTAAATTCAGCTCCGGGTATTTCCTTGAACTTCAATACCCTGGCCATCAGTATTGCAGGCAGCTGACTCAAAGGAGGTGACATTTTGATGGTTACAGCGCTCTGGCTATTCCTGTAAGCCTGGAACAGTGATTTGAGAGAGATATCTTTAGATAAAGAATTATTGAGCACAGATCTTGTGTGCTAATAGAAGTGTCAGGTTATACCCATGCAGGAAGTGCCAATTTACAATACCAGAATTATAGTAGGACTTTTGTTAGAATTTAGAAGCTCAAATGCAAATGTCTAAAGGCGAAATTCTCAAATCTCTTTTTAGATAATTTGCCCCCCCCCCCCCCCCCCCCCAACATCATCATCCTCTCCTTTTCTCTCTCCCTTTCCCTCTGCTTGGTGTATGGCGCCCCCTCCTGTTGCTCTTGGTCTGCTCACATCATCTGGAGCAGTCACTTGCAAAAACACACGAAAGGTCTCCCGGAGAAAACTCAACAAATTACCCATTTAAACAAAGAAATTGGTAAACCCCAAAAGACTAATTAAACGAACTACGTATTTCATCACGTATCCATGTATATGTGAAAAAAAATATGTGTTGAAAAAAATATGATTATCTTATGTGTGAAAGAAGTTTAGGTCAGTAAAGTAAAGTTGTGTAAAATAGTGCATGAGTTATTACTTTAAACGATATTTTATGATGTGTAATAACATGTGAATCAAATAAAAGTTAATATATAGCATGCAGTATATAAAGTTTTATTAAAGAGAACTCCGGGTCTCCTGCTGCTTCGATGGACGTGAATCCGCGCATGCGCTCTGTCCGCCAGCGCGGTGATCTCTCTCCCTCCCTCTTACACACACACGCACATGCACGCACACTCTTTCTTTCTGTCTCTCTATCACTCTCTCTCTCTGGGAAAAACCCGAGCAGGAGGAGAGCAGTGGAAGGGGGAGGAGGCGGACTCCTTCTTCTTCCGATACAGCGGCTACCGCGGCAGGATATTTAGAAAAATAAATAATTTAAAAAAAAAGAAAATCCACGCACCACCCCCCCCCCCCCCCCCCCCCCCGCCCCGGTGCGGAGCTGCAGAGCAAGAAAAAAAAAACACACGGATGTGCCTCCGAAAGAGCAGCGGATACCGCCCTCCGGACCTTATTAATGCCAAGATTGTGAGTATCTGATCGGCTGCAGAAACGAGCTTGAACATGGGGAGGGGAGGGGTGTCGGTTCCCGTTTAATTTCCCCTTCCCTCGTCTCCAGTCGGCGGCGGGGCTTCTTTTTTTTCCTCTCTCCGCGGTGTTGAGGAAAAGGTCTGTCTCCGCGATTCCTTACCTCCTTTCCTCACCTTACCGCCTTAATTCCTTCTCTCGAGAACGGGAAGCAGTCAAGGCAATATTTAGGGGGGGGGGTCGATTCTTTGAAACGGTTTTCTTAATGACACGAGCGAAGGTCGTGATTTATTTTCTCTAACATTAAACGGGACGCGTAAAACACACAAGCAGCTTATTAGTACAACACCGAGGAGACGTTCAAACCGGGTTTTTCCTACTTTATTTAAGTTTTCTTTCTTTCACTTTCTTTCACGTCCTGTAAGTGAGTTGGGCAGAAAGAAACGACAGCGCACTGACTGTTAGCTTAACGTATCTGCTGTTGATAACCGGGAAACCTTCAAGGCACGGTTCACAGGGAAGAACGGGTTCAGTTGCAACACAGGTCAGCCATGACAAGCTGGCACGTGTGACTGCGAATCAAACTTCATTCATTATGACGTTACATACTTGTTTCTATTTCCACTTTCACTTACTTTGGCCCCATGTTTTTTCTTTCTTTCTCTCGACCCATTAGGAAGTTGTCTTTGCTGCACTTATATTGCAGGATACAGTCAAAATGTACATTAAAAAAAAGGATGGAAGCTATCCCAGCTATTTGTTCATTTTTAGCTGATTCGTCTCTGGATCAATGGCAACTGCAGTGTTGAGTTGTGGGACAGGTTCAGTGGCTGGTGGGCTCTAACCTCAACAACGTGCAAAGGTTTCTTCTTCTGTGGATTGCCAGAGTGACTTTACTTTAAGTTGTCGTGTCTGTTTTTATTATTACTTGCAATGGGAGCGCTGCATATTTACAATATGAAATAGCCGACCACAAAGACGTGAAACATGTGTTTCATTGTGAGTATGTTGTGGTCTTTTTGCGGCTCCATCCGCCCCTGCGGCCCTGCATAGAATAAGCGGTTGGATGGACTTCTTGTTGATGTTGTTTTGACTGTGGACTTTCCTCTGTGTGCGATAATAAAGTTGATCTGAATCTGAACAAAGCAATGGTTAGTTGCTCGCCGAGATGTTGCTTCACCCACAGCATCTCATTAGTCACATAGGTGGTCAGGTCAGTTCTCTCTCCCTTCGTGCTTCATCCAGAACAGCTAGAGCTGGACCCGAGTATTCCATTTACAATTCTGGAATTGCGTTACTAGTCTTTAACTCCTTGGAATTACAAACATGCAAAAACACACCAAACCGTTTGGAATATATGCATCTTACTCAAGAACAGATGGAGATACAAACAACATACAAACTAAATAATCCAAAAGATACGAGTTGCTGCCCTTTGCCATCCATCTCAGGCGAGGCCGTATAGGAATGTCTGGCCGAGTCCTTCCCGAGAGCCCTCGCCGCCGTAGCTTACGTCAGAGCGTAAAGTAACCCACGGGGGGCTCCGGCCCATAGGCCGGAGCGGAAGCCTCCGCAGGCTGCATCAACGCACAGGCTTGCAGCTGGACACTGCTGGAGAGACGGTGTGTCATGAACAGCGGACTCAAAACGCAGCTGTTTAGGGGCCGAGGGCCCAGAAAATGTGACTATGAGGAACGTCAACATTTGACCACACGGAGATGAGGAGAGGAGACGCTGAGCGCAGACAGTGTTTGTGAGCACCGTCCAATCGAGGCATAAAAAAACAGCACCCATGGGCTCATCATGACACATTTTGTTCGGAAAAACGCGTGGAGGAAGCCTCTGAGTGTGTGGTAGAGGAAATGCTTTAATGACACACGTCCGTGCTGCCTACTAACCCGAGAACTTTAAGCACTCCTCCGGTCAAGGCGGACCCGCGCACTCTGCAGGTTGAATATTCGCTGTTGATAGCCGGAACTCTGGAGTCCAAAACATGATATTTGGGACGAACGGGTCTAGCAATCAGATGCAACCCAAGTGTCTCGGCTGACAAAAAAAAGCTGAAACCTGGAGAACAAAAAGTTTTGCTGCACAAGTTCCCTAATGCCTCAATTCACTCAAACTGCAAGCGTTGTGTGCAAACCTCACTGGCTGCATCTCATAGCGTAGCGTCATTTGACGCTCTAGAACGCGGCACGTTTTATAAACTCAACATCATTAGGTTTTCTTTGTGGTGGTGGTGGCGGCAGCTGGTTGGAGGGAGACTTCAAGGTAGCGGAAAGTTTCCTACTTGTCGGTTGTATTGTGTGCCATTTCCAGTATAATCTGTGTGTTTTCTGTTTACTAAGTAGAAATGTCGGAAGATAGCGTGTACTACTCCCCCGTCATTTTAGTGGTTTCGTCTCCAATCTAATCATGAGCACACAGCTGATAGGTGTATGCTTTGTTTACATGACGTAACGTCACGCTTGCTGTTAGGACACCGTCGAGCTCTCTGCGGCCAAGTTTTCTGCCATCGTTGCGGTTGTTGTTGAATTATTCCCTGTTCAACTTCACCCAACGTTACATTTTATTTTCAGTCAATGAAGGTGACATGTGACTCCCGTCATGCGGTGCATTCGGTGCATACGAGGCAGGCGGCTGCGGTCGTGCTGCTTTTTTTTCTTTTTCTTTCCACAATCATTTATACATTTTCGTATTTGAATGTACAGCCATATCAGCTGACGTTTGGGGCAGTTAAGACAAAGGAATCAGTGTGAGATTCCTTTACTTTTCCTACAGTGTGGTCGTGGTTTGTGAGTTCATCGTGACCTTGCTGTACTGCTTTACAACCTATCTCTCAGTCGCCTCATCCCTTTGTAGTAAATGCATTTTTATGAATCATACTGGACACCTTTGGGTGTTGCACAGGAAGGTGCGTGGCAGACTTGTCAGTTTTTAAAAGCAAGGCTTTTTGCATTTCTTCTCTGTTTTCTATTTGTTGTGTCAGAGTATGTGGAACTGCTGGCTATCAAACCTTCTGAACCCTCGGGTTCTGAGGAGGTCTTTTCTTGAAGCCGGTTTGAATTCCGCACGCTTCTATAAAATAATCCTCTTGAAAGAGAAGTGAGATCTGTTCGTAGGCATCTAGGTGAGGTTGGTTGGTGTGTAAAGCTTTTTTTTCCTCACGTGACTGATCACACTACGCTGAAGGAAGAAAAGTGTGATTAAACGGCTTCAAACACATGATAAAATAAATCTCTGGCTACTTTGGGTCTCTGAACCCTGAGAAACACAGCACCTCTCAGATACTGATTTATACCCCGTCATTCTTTTGTTGCCATGGTGCACACTTCCTCTTCCTGTGTCTTTCTTCATTGTGTCTGTTGCTTACTTCCTCTTTTTTGTTTTAGTTTTTTTTCAAAGTTGGCTTCTCTTCCTTAGTCTCTCTCTCTCACACATTTTCTGTCTCACCCCATTCAATTAGTCTCTTCTTGTTTGTTTCTGTCTTTCTGTCCACCTTCAGTGTAGTGATGTGTGTGTGTTTTGTCCATGGTTGCCATTCTCTGAGGTGTGTATGTCTTCATCACTAGTGTTCACTCTTTTTAGGTCACTGTTGATGTTTGATGTTTCAATTTGATAAAAAAAGTCACAAAAATAGCCTCTCTCTCTCTCTCTCTCTCTCTCTCTCTCTCATTGTCACACAGCAAGCGATGTGGCGCTCAGTCGTCTCTGTAACTGTCTCATTCCTCAGTCGAAAAGTTTA
Source organism: Melanostigma gelatinosum (assembly GCF_949748355.1). NCBI lineage: Eukaryota > Metazoa > Chordata > Actinopteri > Perciformes > Zoarcidae > Melanostigma > Melanostigma gelatinosum. The sequence continues at coordinate 18,937,440 of NC_136641.1, read as the reverse complement.
AATCTATTGATAAAAGATAGATGTAATCATTTCCAAAATTCACAACGTTTTTTTCCAACAAAATACTCTGCTTCAATCTGTATTTGTTTTGTTTAGCCATTCAAAAACAACATTTTCACAACGTTTGAAAAAGCAAAACAAAGGGAGGGCCGCGCCTGTATTAATGTTGCGGTCTATCAGCAATCTAACAGCACCATGAATTACATTTATACAACTTTTCCTCTCCCGATATGATACCTCAACCCAGTTTACCTGCCAATACGGAGTATTAATATTAGCCTAATCATTCGCTTTGTGGCGTTTTAATGTGTGAATGTAACGCACGTCTTCTTCGATGGGGACAGCGGTGACCTACCAATACGTGCCAAGAGAAGACTTTCTGTATCTCTTTATTGAATCATCTTGTTCGGACATCCTCACAATGTTTGCACAACTGAAGTCCATGGAAACACATACTGGTTCGCTTTTTCTTTCATTGAGCTTATGAAATTAAAATGTGTGCCTTTCTCAGAGCCCTGTGTGATAGATTGAGGCTCCACCTTTGAGAGATCCTTCAGGTGAACGACTGGTACACACACACACACACACTCACTATGGCTTCTTTTCTCTTTTTCTTCTGTCTGTGTGTGTGTGTGCGCTAATGCCTGTGGTCATCATTCATGTTTTTGTGGTTGAATGTACCTTCCCCTGGATTTTTTGTGCATGTCGTGGGTGTTAAATGCCGTGTGTCCTTTTACATTTGTGTAAATTTGGTTTTTGGTTCATGACTGCATATTCTTTTGGGACTTCACACATTGTTTTGTTATGCATTTGTATTGTGCTCGTTTGTGCTTCGGTGTGGCATATTCACATGCACTTGCACGTACATTTCCGTATGTATGTGTGTGTGTGTGTGTGTGTGCGTGTGTCTGTGTATTTATAAAGGAGAGGTCCGAGGCAGAAGGGGGGATGACATGCATGTGTCCGGCCTGCTAAGATCGCTGACGACTCACACACTAACCGACAGCCCGCCCTCGCGACATGACGGACGTACTGGTAAACCAACTGCATCTCTTCTTCCCTCTGTCTCCCAGAGTCCTTTTCTTGCTTTTCCTCTCTTTGTTCATCTCTTTGTGTCTCAATAAATGTCTTTGTTTCCCTGTCTGGCAAATGTTTTTGTAACCAAAACATCTATCTGCCAGCAAAGACACAGGCCAATGTCAATAATAGCCATCAGGAAGATGATGTTCCCAAATGAAGACCACTTTTATGAAGTCGCACGACTTCACAACACCGCCGCTGAGCCAAAGGCGGACAGGTGTTTGGTAGGGGTGGGAATCACCAGAGGTCCCGCGATACGATATTATCACGATACTTTGGTCACGATACTATGATATTATCACGATACTGCGATATTCTGAGGATTGCGACAACATATTTTGCGATTTATTACTTTTTTCAACTTCAAATGATGTCCCCAAAGGAAAACTGTGTCAACATGTTTTATCTAATAAGATAAAGTTTTCAGTCTGTTCATCTCACTTCAATCATTTTTATTGCAGCAGAATAGGATTGTCAAGCAGACAGACTGACCAACAATGTCATAAATGTTGCATGAACCTGACAAACTGAACAGTTTGTATTACTACATCGTCCAACTGAACTAAATGCAAACGTGGGGACTCGGCATATGAACCATAACTTATATAAGTAGGATATTATTAGTTATATAACTCAGTATAACTTGCGATGCGTGGCCGTCGAGGGCAGAGAGACAGTTATGCGCTGCTCTCTCCCCATGAGCCGGCTACTGTTGGCAGATTTAACCCCGTTGTGAGGCCAGATGTTTTGACCAACTTCCTACCAATCACGCTGACCCAGGACCTTTGCTGACCTCACCAGAAAACAACTCGGCACCATCTAGTGGACTGAAAAAGTAATTGATTTGATTTTTGATTTTTCTAATAGTTTATATAATAAAAGATCGATACTTGGCGTCCATGTATCGATACAATATCGGCACGCAAAATATCGCGATACTATGCTGTATGGATTTTTTCCCCCACCCCTAGTGTTTGGCGTGATGATGGTTAGTTGTCTCATTTAGCCACTTGTTAGCAACCTCCTTTTTAAAGACACGTAAAAGCTTCAAAATGCTCATATTTGATGTCGCTCCCAGTGGAAAAATGTGTCTGGAGCCCTGCTACCTGATCCAAATACTGGAGGTCTTGGTTCAAAAACAGCTGTTTTTTTTAAGCTTACATTATTATGATATGAATGGCAGTTTAATCAGGAGGTTCTGACTCCTGAAGACAGGGGCCAAGTGTCACTATTACACAAGGTTAAACCATGACGAGCTCGAAATCCATAAAACAAGCCTGACAAATAACGAAACCTGAAACAATTGTGAGAAATGAGAGTCCACTACTTGTTTCCTCTCCCCTTGTCTCCTTCTCGTTATCTTTCTCTTACATTTAACTGTCATGTCATTTCCACTTGTTGCTTCCAATGTTGACGACATACAACTGCTGTCAGCTTGGCTCCCTCATATCTGCTTGTCATTTCTCTGTCCCCTCTCTTTGTCCTGCTTCACCTTCTATCTTTTCCTCTCACTTTTTCTCTCACTCTCTCCCTAACTTGTTTTCTTATCTCACTCCCTCCCATTCCCACCACTCTTTTTTTTCTTTTATTATCTCTGCCTCTCACCCCCTTTCCCTCTTCATATCCTCCCTCTCTTTATCTCATTCTTCCTCCCCTTAGGGTTACTAACAACCTAACAAGACAGGGCTGTCTACTTTTGGCCATGCAATGTACACCTTCATTTAATCATGGGGGAAAGCAGGACAACAGCAAAGCTTCTCTGAGCAGTCCTGCAAGCAGCTGGCCTCTTTTCTTGTCTCTAGTCTCCTTCCTCTTAACATTCCTGCATTGATACCTGGGGCATTTATGTAGCTTAAGGGATACATAGTCAGGTTTGTAAAGTGTGGTGTTCTTGTGAAAGAAAGACGTTGACAAGTCCAGACTGGACTCCAGGGGTGTCCAAGATTGGAGGGAGAAGGAATGTAAATGTTGGGTTTTAGCAGCATTTCTTCCCTTAAAGCCATCTTGGCATGAATGGGCCCATGCAGCCATGACGGGGTTGGGTTGTTGTGCGTGGGTGGGTGGGTGTGTGTGTGTGTGTAGACACCAGGTCTGATTCATCAAGGTTCAGAAAGAAACCAAGAAGCGCTGTGTGTCACAATACCTCTGACTCTGTTTCCTGCCTCTCTCTCTTTCTCTCGCTCTCTTTTCCTGTTGCATTGGACTGGCTTTCGTCTCTCTTCCTCCTTCGCTGGAGTGAATGCGTGTTGATTGATGGAAGAGTGCGAGAAAATCAAAAGAAGAAGCCGTTAGTTGTTTCACTCAGTCATCCATCCTCGATCCGCCATTGAATCGACTCGTCCCTGGTGAGCTCTGCTGCTGAATGCTGTCTGTGTGCTGCCGGGTTATTGAGCAGGGTTTGGTTATTTTGTACACTCTTGACAGTCGTGACTTCGTAGCGCAACAGATGGAGCGAGGCAGTACCGGCGTTCGTGGTTTGATTCCCTCTCTGGCTGCCCATGCAGTTGATGAGAGTGTCTACCAAAGTGAAAGCTGCTTCATTGCTCAAATGTATGCGATTCAACGACGCCTCTGTGGGTTATTGACAACATTCTCTGTTGTCTCTTTGATGAAACTCTTTCAACACCCCACCCCGTGAGATACACTTGAAAATGCATCGTCATCAAGCTTTAAACCAGACTGTTTGTCTCAGTTCCTGAAAAGTGGGCGTCTTGGGGATAAATGCAGCTTTGCAGTTTTTTGGCTGATAAACGACAAATAACCTGCTTATTTTCCAAATCAGAAAGTTTCAGATCGTTGGCTTTCTTTAGTTCATTGTTTACCGTTCATCTTGATGCCTTGGCAACTGCTGTATACAAATTCAAAATGTTTACACTTACAATACAACTAGGAAATAATACAGTAACAATTTCACCATTCAGTTAAACACACTCTAATCATTTTTATAATCTGTTAATTACAGCATGCAATGAAACATGCGGATGCCAGCAGGGAGCTTTGGATGCTCCAACATCTGAGATTGAAGAGTCTGATTTGGCAGCTTTGCAAGAAATGACCAAAGTCACATGATTGTTTGAATGTTTATTTTTACTTATTGTAAGGCTGCAGCTAACAATTACTTTCGTTACTTGTTCATCTGATGATTTATTTTCTCCATTAATGGAAGACTTTTTTCAAAACAAATCACCACAATTTTTTAAAACCCAAGGTGATTGCATTACATTGTGTGTACAACCAACAGGCTAAAACACAAAGATAGTGCGTGAAATATCTCGGAAAACAAATCTGCAAAGTAGCCTAACTATTAATGTCAAATAAATGCAGTGAAGTTAAAAGTACACTATTTCCCAATGAGATGTAGTGGGCTAGATGTAAATAGTTACATAAAATTACATGGAAGTACAAATACCTCAAATTTGTACGTAAAAACGGTACTAAAGTAGCCTGTATAGTTGTACTTTCTGTACATTCACTGGTTTTTATTATAGTTTATTTTTTAACTATGTTTTAACTATGCTTTTTACTATGTTTTTACTATGTACTGGCTCTGTGGCACTCTGAGATTTTTTTTTTAAAATGAAAAGTGCGTTACAAATAAAATGCAAATGCATTACTTAGTTACATTCCACCACTGCTAGAGAAAAGAGCACAAAGTCGTATACAAGAGCACCTAGTTCTTCATAACTCTTACCTCTTGTTTATGCACTCAAAGTGCACCATTGATTCAACATTAAAATGTACTGAATTTTCTTATGGGGGAGCATGCACACGGACCCCTAGAGTGTCCAAGGTGAACCCACCATCGTCCAACAAACTCCTGTGCGAAACAATGAAGATTATAAGTCCTGAAGTTAAATGTTGCCGATGGAAAATGTTGACCTGTAATGTAAAGTTAGGGCAATTTGTAGTTGTATGTATTGTAGTCAAGATGTTGTTGGTGTTTGCATAGAACATGTTGTTGCAAGTGGAAAATGAATGTGTTGGAGGAATTGTAGAGGAATGATCTAAACACTGCTGTACTGAGTTTAACATTCTTGTCATCCGCTGCAGGGATCAAACCTTTGAGTTGACAAAGAAAATATGTTGCTTTTAAAGGATTAGTTCACCCAAATGACAAAAGAGCTGCAGCGTTGTTGTCTCTGAGATGTGTGCTTCCACCCCCATGACAATGGAGGTGAGGTACTGAAAAAAGGGGATGTGACCATTTCGGTTACATTAAGTGTCTTTTGTTTGTTTCTTCTTGCTCATTTTGGACATTGATTGGGTTGAAAGTGTTTTTAATGGGATGTAAACATCGTCTTGTTTGGTTAAAGGAGAACCTTTAGAAATGGGCGCGTAGCTCGTATGATTGAGGTGACGTGTGTGTGTGTGTGGTGTGACTATAAGTAGACACGTGTATGTTGTTGCGATTGTGTGTGGATCACAGTGTGTTTGTGTGTGTGTGTGTGTGTGTGTGTGTGTGTGTGTGTGTGTGTGTGTGTGTGTGTGTGTGTGTGTGTGTGTGTGTGTGTGTGTGTGTGTGTGTGTGTGTGTGTGTGTGTGTGTGTGTGTGTAACCAGGCTTGTCCATAGAAGGTAAGGAGAGGAGATGCATTTTGGAGCTTGTCGGTGCAGCCCTCTGGTAAAAAAAAAAAACACCTTATATCTGTCACCACACAGTGTTGTTAGGCTGGATTTATAGACCCACTTACTGTGTGTGTGTTAAGTAAGAGGGAGTAGTGTGAAAGCGAATGTGTGAGTGATTTTCAAAGAAAGTAGATAAAGAGAGATAGATCAAGAGGAGAGGAGCACACTGTACAAAGCGCGCGTGTGTGTGTGTGTGTGTTAAACGGTGCATTAGCGAATCTTTAGCAGTGTTAAACATGTCAGGGCAGGAACTTGGCAAAGCTCCTCTCCTCCATAAAACATGTTCCTGTCTTCCTGCACCAGATCTGGGGTTAAGACACCAAGAACTTGAGGGACACCAGAGAAAATCCTTGCTGGGATTTGGTATCAAAAACTGCTTGGTGAGGATTCTTCAGTGTCTCCTCACCAGATGACTTTCATAGCGTTGTGACTTCACTCGAATAATTCCAAGAATATATCAAATATAAAACATGAGAGAACGTGACAGGTAGTGTGTGAAAAATGTGCCTCTTACTTCCAGCTGTGAGGTAATAACGCCTAAAGGTGTAAGGGGGTGCGATACAGTGTTGTATGTTGCCTGTTCAAATTCCACAAAAGCAGTGTTGCATAAGTCAAGAAAAATGATTAGCCAGTGTGGACTAAAGAAAAGACCTTCACCCATTATTCAGTGTGAAGTGGGAGGGGCTTGAGATACCGTGTTTTTGACTGTTATATGTCCTGACTGCTAGACAGAATTCCCACCGTTTTCGGAGCGCGGAGTGTTTCAGTTGAACGAGTGACCGTGTTAACTTGTGACTTTCAGCTGAATAGGACCGTGGTTGCTCTTGATTGAAGCCTTGTAAAAGAGGACACCTACATGCAACAACGCATTCAGCTGAGAGTCCCCAGTTAGCACGGTCACTCTTTAAACCGAAACACCGGCAGCGTCTATGGCTGCAAGCTGTTAAACGTGTTCGCTGCATCCGGACTGATCAAAGAAGCTTATGTTGGCACGTCCATTAAAAACAACATTCAAACCTCCGAGTTGATATCGCGGTATTTGACGTTCTGCACAGATAACATAGTTGGAAGCATCTAGTGACGTAATATCTCGCTGGTGTAAAATTATAATTGTAATTGTTATGAAGTGGAGGGACTTCTGCAGGAAAGGAATATCAAAGGAGCTGTCATAGTTTATTAGCCTCAGTAGTGGGTATTAAAAAATAACACTAAAAGAGACCCATGGGATGCTGTTAGTCGTTAAGTGTTGAAGTGACAGTGCGGACAACAATGCTTCGTAAAATACTTGAATCACATTGTTTTCCACGACATGTATTACATCAGTATATCGTATATTTTCATTCTCAAACGTAGCTTAACCATGTCATGTGATAAGGCACTTCAGTACACAGGAACAAGACCTGCTGGGCCCACTACAGAAACTTTCAGATGAACATATAACATCCAGGGATTGTCGCGATAGACACTAACACAGACCAACCCGGTAACCACTTGCCCCCAATGTAGCACTCTGACCAAACAGGATGGTACCACAACCGTCTCACTTTGAGCAAAGTAAACGCCAATAGCAGCATCGCTCGTTGCAGAGCAGCATTCAACAGGCAGACACAGAATAGAAGACAACACAAATATGCAGACTAAAAGCAAACCCAGCTTACAGTTTCATTTGACTCTTTTCATTCTGTTTCAGAGAATGTAAAACAATGTGGCGGGTCCCCCTCCCTTCCTCGCCAGTGTGTCCTGCGTCCTCAATGACACAGTACGGAGTGAACTCTGCACTCAGTATTCAGCAAAAAAAAAAGCTACAGTTAACACAACTTTTTTTAGCATTCTATAATGTAAAACATTAAACCTCAAATACACACATGCACAGACAAGCGAACAGCAGTAAACAAAACAAAAAAAACCCAGCAGTTGGCGCACAGGTCACCTGCAGGTTGCGCGTGAGTCTAAAACTTAGATGCCTTTCCTTCCATTGCCTGTAGATGGCGCCTATTGCTATATTGTGACGCTCCTCCCACTGTCTTGGAGGCTGTCCTGGTCAACCACAAAAACAGGCAGTTGTCTGAAGAGCGAGGGTCGTCAGCTGATTAGACTCACCTGGGTCTTTAGGCTGTAACAGCCGGGCCGTGTGTTCAATCCTTCTCACTCCCTTCCTGCAGCTAACATCCACCCTGCCGCGCCTAGTTTTGCTGTTGCGCCTTCAAACACTGCAACAAAACATATGTCACATATTGTTTAACTTAAACTTGGTTTATTAGATTGTTTGTGGGTTAGGGTTGTGACAGTTTGTCTGTTAATCTAAAAAGCTCACATTGTGTCCTGAGCGTCCATTCAATTGTCACCAACCGGTTTATTAGGTATTATAGTTTTATTGTACATTTGTTTATTAGGGAACATTTTGGTCACAGTGACCCCCACCACCACTAACACAAATGCACGCGCACACACACACACACACACACAGAGGGCTGTTGGCGATCAGGTGGTGAGATTACGGAACAGTAATCTCTCAGATTAATACTTAAAATGAATGTTTAATTACTTAAACCCTGCTGGCAGGTGCAGATGCGCGCGTGTGTGTGTGTGTTTGAGTGTGTGTGTGTGTGTTGGTAGACCAACGTGCATTACACAAATGCCCGGCAGTGCCGCTCTCTGAATTTAAATGTCATCTTGCTTTATTGGCATGGTATGCGAGTCCATCTGTGCTGCCAAAGCACGCAGAGATGGCAAGCAAATGTGTACAGTACAAAAGAGGTGATCGCAGCGCAGTTGACCTATAGATGTATGATGGACATGCACAGCACTGCATGCATTTAGACTTAAATATACAGAAATATGCTCATTTTTTTCTTATTAATACAATAAAGTTTGCAAAGATTAAAAAATGAGTTTGAACATTGTGTCAGTGAGGTCATCAAACACGACAGGCATCAAGCTATTAAGAACTTCGGGTGTTTACTGAACGGCGACACATTGTTTCAATTTCACACCATGCGCTTCATGGGACACTGGCTTCAAGGACCGCACAATTATTGCCAAAATGATAATCGCCATTACTTTGATCGATGTGATTATTCATCACCATTATTCCTTGAAGTTAGTGACAAAATATTTGTATGTGTTTTCACCTGCAAATTGATTGTAATTTTAAGTACCGTTGTGCTACATTCCTACTAATTAACAAATCTCTTCATCAAAATAAGACTTACAGTAAGGTCTTCTTCGTCTGAATTCAGAGCATTTTGACCGTCCCTGATGTACAAAATGGGGCAAAATGTGTAATACAGTATACTGCTGTTCTACTCGCAGCTGCAACATTCTGCAACATTTTGAGAATGACGGCTCCCCAAAAAGTGAAACCACAACATCTTAATCGCTGTGTAGCAGGACGTTGCAGGAAATCAGCATGTGTGCTCTGTCCACTTTACCAGGATAAGTACAGGTTCAAAAACGATTCAGAGATGGCGTTAAGATGAGAGGGAAGTGAACTAATTTGTATGTGTGTGCGTGCGGTTTCTCAGCATTCTAAAGTCATCTAGTTTAATCGGATTAACACTCCGACCCAAATCCTGTTAAACACACTCTCACTGAAATTCATGTGGAGCAAGAGGAAGTGAGACATCTGCTCAAAAGGAACTGTACACATTAGCATCTTTCTTTCTTCCTTCATGTCCTTTTCTCAGCAGTCTATTTTCTTTCTTTCTTTTCTTGCTTTCTTCTTTCTAAACTGTGCTGGTGCTCAGTCACCACCTCCGGAAAACATGAATTTACACACACACACACACACACACACACACACACACACACACACACACACACACACACACACACACACGCAGAGAGGGAGAAACGCGATAGCTCTGTTATAAAAGAGAGGAAGGAAGTGTCTTTCCTGTCTTTGCTCTGAGATTGCAGGTAAACTGTGACACCAGCGCTAGTGTGTGCGTGTGTTTCTGAAGGTGTGTGATGTGTTTTGTGTGTCTCAGCAGTGAGCACACCCTGTTAGCGGCCCCACAGCTGGCTGAGTGACACACTTTCATTGGAATAAATGGGCACCGTCTTGAAGAATAGTCTCCAGATCTGATTATACATCCACGGTTTCCTCATGAAGGGTTTCTTTTGTCTTTTTTAACTGACTCGAAACAAGATAAATAATAAATAAATTTGAATAACCGGGTCCTGATTGGTCCTCACTGATGTAATGTTTTTCCGTCTGCCGCTACTTTTTCATTGCTCCAGCCAGCAGTCAGTCACATCTGCCACAACAGGCAGCAGAACATACACACACACACACACACACACACACAGATCTGCTGCCCACTTCTGTCCCTGTGCTGGCAGACAGACACACACACACACACACGCACAGAGTCGACAGCTGGAGGTTAAAGTTAGCTGTAGTTTCACCATTTTCGAGAAATGGAAAAATAACAACAGCACCCCATCTGATGATAGCATCTACATGGAATTATCTTCACACACACACATACACATATACAGTTGGTGTGCATTTGTGTGTATTGGCTTGCTTTTCTTTTACGTCTGAATGCACCTTTTATGTTTGCGTATGGATGTCTCTTATGTGCCTTTTCACGATGCGTGTGTGTGTGTGAGCACATGATGTACACTGTGTGCTGTGGAAGTTTGAGTCTGTTCCACAGCGAGGAGGCCAGAGCACGTGTGTCCAGCTGCTTCCTACAGTGGACGCGCTGCAATAATACATCTACCAAGACTGGTTTACAATTAAAAGGAATTTAATCCCACTGATGCAAGTACGATTACAGTTTTACAATGAAGTACATTACTCCTATGAAATATTACAACATTACCCCACTTTGGAAAAAAAATCTCCATCTAGCTACTCATCCTAAAACACTTTATGCTTATCTTAATTATGCATTTCCAAAACACTTATGATTGTGACTAATTATGAATTCTTAAATATGAATCATTAAACACTTTTATTATATCTACTGAACACACAGTTCTATGCTCAAATGTCTTACAGTGCTGGACAGTATACATATTTGCCCATATGGCTGTTTCCTAACTCCTTCTGGCCCATTCGTCACAAGAAGTACAGCAACATTCTTTGAACTCCGTTTTCAAGACGATGGAGGGAGCTTTAATCAGAATATGTATCAAAAAGAAACTGTATTTAAACATGTTTGTCATAAATAAAGCGATTCAAGAAACTTGGTGTCCTTAGTCCAGAACCTAAAGTTGAGGTGTGTGTGTGTGTGTGTGTGTGTGTGTGTGTGTGTGTGTGTGTGTGTGTGTGTGTGTGTGTGTGTGTGTGTGTGTGTGTGTGTGTGTGTGTGATCACAGCTCCATCACATGATGCATCACATTGCCCGGTCTGTCTCCATACCCGCTCTCTTTCACTTCCTCTATTCTACATGCCGTCTCTCTTCCTCCATACCCTCTCTAAATGTGTAAATCTCTTCTGTCTCTCTCCCTCATGTACTCTATAATCTTGCCATCTTTTGACATCTCTCACCCTTTTTTATTTCTCTCTGTATCTCTCTCTGCCAACCTATTTATTCTTTCCCCCTTTTCTCTCTGTCTCACATCAGATAACCCTCGTCTTTTTTCTTCTTCAATCCCCGCCCTGCCCCATCTCACTGTGTTTGAAGAGAAAAAGAGTGTTTTGTTCATCTTAATCTAAAACAGCAGGTTTATGCGTTTGTTTTTTTAAAAGCCTCAAAGCAGTGGCACATGCCTTCAAGTCACTGAAATGTGCTTCTTCATTTAACTGACAACTCTCTTTCTTCTCAAGTTCTCTCTCTTCCGCCCTAATTTACAATTTAATTATTACTACTGTTAGCATGTCTGTTCCACAGAGACATTAGTGTGGAACAGACTGTCAGAACAGAGACTAATGTAATCAAAGACGTCATAAAAATGTATTCTTTTATTATTCGACTGCAGATCCTTCACTGTGAACTCGTACTCATCAGTCATCTCTAAAGGCAGACATGCTATGTGTAGCATTTGAAAACACTGACCGACACATGAACTGTGTAACCTTGCTGTGATTACTGTAAACAACCATTTCTAGCTTCTGTCTAACATGAGTGGTGTTGTTAGAGCTCAAGTTTCTCCATATTCAGACTCTCGTTGGAGATGTTGGGACATCAGAAACATGTTAAAAGTCCTTTTCCAGAAGTTCTTTCAACCTTTCATGTCCACTGGATGCGGCTTTGTTGCATCCCGGTTGACCTGAAAATCATCTGTCAGCAAAAGCTTGCTGGTCCGAGCTCCATAAATGCAATAATGCAGCAAGAGGCTGACTGAGATCTTTGGAGTATCTTTAAAGCCCCAGAGTTAACTGAGCATTGATTGATTTATACTTAAAGGCCACATGTCACATCTTAAGTCCTTTTTCTTGAGTATTCCCATGCATTGCTACATCATACTTTTCAGTTTAAGATCCTACATAAAAAGACATATGATGAAGGAATAGTTAGAAGAACCAAAACATTATGAAAATGAATTGGCGGTCCCTGTGGAGAAAAGCGGTAGTGTTTCTGAGCGCCACAGTCCCTTTAGAAAACCTAATTCTACAGCAGCAGGGTGGGACAGTCTACCCTGCACTGGTGCTTTTACTGCAGTACCGGTAATTAAAGGATAGTACTTATTCCACCACTATAAATGACAGTGAAGAAGAAATCACAACATCTCTCTCTCTCTCTCTCTCTGTCTGTGTCTCTACAGTACACAGGTCCAATCCCGGCCGAGCGAGGGGGCGAGCTGGCCATGGGGGGAGGTCGCAGCGAGACCTCGGCGCTGAGCGGGACGGGAGGGGGGCGGGGCATGACCACTCCGCAGAATTCCCAACGGCCCAACGCCTGCTGCTTCTGCTGGTGCTGCTGTTGCAGCTGCTCATGGTAGGAGACAGGAACACGCACTGCATTCATACTGACACACACACACACACACACACACACACACACCTGGCACACATGTGAAACCTCTTATGTAAGCAAATACACACTGGCGCATGTACTGCTGTCCTGCAAGGCTGTACCCAATGCCTTTTTCCTTAATTAAGGCTTTTGAGTGACGCTTCAAATCACATCATCCCCTTAAAAATAAATTCTCAAACAATATCCTCAATTTGAATACGGTAAATCATCGGATTAAATGAGTTACTTAATTCTACCGGTGCCTATCTATTTATGGTTGAGGGATTACTGCCACACAACTCTCAACACGGCGACGGCTGAGCCGGCGGTTATCAGCTACTAAAGGTGATAACAACACAGACAGTGTAATCTACAGCAACAGTGCTGACGGAGCTAACAGTGGTAACTTGAGGGGGAATTGGAGAGTGGCTGCTACACATGACTAATCTGAATTATATCCAGTATAGCAAACATCATAGCATGTGCTCATACAATAAGACAGTTAGCTGTCTGTGTTGTGAGCATATTTAAGGCCGTTGAAGTCATGGACTTTGTTCTGCAGAACAAACTACAAGGGGTTGGGCAGTCCCTGTCATGGTTTACCAACATCACACCCATTTATAGGCTCGTTTTAATCTGAGGAGACAGGAAGTAGCATGGATCATTACTGTAGTGTGATTTTTGAGCTAAGCAGCCATATGTATTACATTCTTCAGGTTCCTGAGCTTTATTATACATAATACAATATCAATATTATATATATTGTACTTATATTATTAATATATAAAGCTTCAACCTGTAACTAAACCTGTGAAAGTATTTGTATTTGTCGTATCTTTCACAAATTCAAAGAGCTGATAAGGCCTTTTAGTGTTGGGGAGGCTACTTTGAAAGAAATGATTTGACATATGAGTGTTACTAGAAGGCCCAGTGCCTCTCACGGACGTTGAAGTGTTCTTTGTGCGTCGGTATGCGATCCAGAGGGCTGTGACGAAACGAAAAGACAAAAGTGTTCCTGACATATGTTCTTTATGTCGTCATGAAGTAACAACAATGAAATAAGGACCCAATGAAGTCAAGTACCAGTTTCTGGTGAAGGCAGATTACGTTCTTTGGTTCTACTTCCAGCTGTAGACCATTGACCATCGTCTGCCTTGTCTCTCTACTGAACCGTGTGTGTCACTTGCGACAATCTCTTCCGGCATCACACACTGCAAACATAAGCAGCCCAAGCTGACCAATCACAGTTTTTGCGGTTTCCTACTTTCAGCCACCGAAGCATCGACACATGCTTCTTTGTGTTTGTGGGCTGCGCAAGGCGGGAAAGGACATTTACTTTTGGTAAATGTTGTCCTCTGACACAAAATAAGTTTTTAACTTATCCAGGCTTAGACCACCCATGGCCTCCACCGGAGCCTGTGATGTACTGTGGACCAGTCTGTCTTGTTTTTTGTCCTCCCAGTGTGGCTATATGCACACACACACTAACACACACAGGAAGACATCGGACAGAAGTGTTCACCATTAAACACACTGAGTCTCCAGACATTAGTCAGACAGTAGCTGTACACTGATTAGGTCTCTATAGTTCCCACAGGGTAACTCATGATTTATAGCTCTCTCTCTCTGTGTTACACACACACACACACACACACACACACACACACTGAAGGTGTTGACACCTGTAGCTCCTGCTTTACCCTGCTGTTAACATAGCTTTGGTTAGTGCCGTCATTAAATGGGGTAGTGACATCATTGTAGGTGATTGTACACGTGTTCATAGTTCTGAGAGCAATTACCGGTACTCTTCTGTCAGCTGTGCTTAAGTGTGTGTGTGTGTGTGTGTGTGTGTGTGTGTGTGTGTGTGTGTGTGTGTGTGTGTGTGTGTGTGTGTGTGTGTGTGTGTTCCCTGCCTAAGAGCAGTTTCATCATGTCAGTCTCACTCTCAGGAATGAAGAGGAGAGGCGGAGGAGGAGGAAGAGAATATCACAGGACACCAAGATGGAAACCATACCAAACTGTGAAGCTTGGTGAGTCTTCAAGCACGAACACACGATCATTTTGTGTGGTTTAAAGTTTGCCAAAAACGTATTGATTCACATTTTGTAGATTTAGGTTGTCGCACAAAGAAACGATGGTTCTTTTTTTGGTGCGGATGCAGGTTTTGACCACTCGAATTACTTTAACACAACGTGTCATCATTCCCCCATTCACACCCATTCATACACGGATGGCAGGGGGCTACCATGCAAGGTGCTACCTGCCCCTCTAACGAACATTTTGGGGGTTGAGTGTCTTGTGTCCAAGGACACATCGACATGGACTAGCGGAGCCGGGGATCGAACCGCCGATCCTCTGATTGAAAGATGACCGTGTCGCCACAGTCGCCCCAGACAATCCAAAACATCTCAATTCTACCAGAAACGTGACCAATTCTTAGTGAGATAGTACTTCTGTACCATTCCTCTTTTTTGAATCAGCGAGCTGCGTACAGGGCATGAGCTTTGGACCACGACCGTCACTAAGAAATGAAAACCATCTTCCCACTCTTCTTTCCTCAGCGCCAGACCGTCAGCGGAAGAGATCCGTCTGTGGTCTCAGTCTTTCGACAAGCTGATGAGGAACCCCGCGGGTCGAAATGTTTTCCGGGAGTTCCTTCGGACGGAGTACAGCGAGGAGAACATGCTGTTCTGGCTGGCCTGCGAAGACCTCAAACAGGAAATCAACAAGGGCGCCATTGAGGAGAAAGCAAACTCCATCTACGAGGACTACATTTCCATACTGTCGCCAAAAGAGGTAGGAGTGCTGCGAGGTCATTTCTATCAAAGCGGTTTGAAGGACCAGCCGGCTGGTTTTGAACGTTTTAGCTGCTATGCTCTCTGGAACCTTCGGGTTAAATCGTGCGTGACCCTTATATCTCTTGAATGCATCAGAAGAAAGAAGGGGGAGGAGGGTATAAAGATTAAAGAAGATTATTGCAAGTTAATCACTTCAGGATGATTGGGCAACGTTGCTGGAGGTCTTTTATTTATGGGTTTATTTATTTTCTTTAGTAAGATCTGGCAGATGCATTTTGTTTTCCAGTGGGTTTGTTGCTTCATCTGTGCCCGACTGTCAGTTTGTCAGTCTGTCCAACATTTTTATTCACAGCATCACTATTGTCATAAAATGTGCTCTGTTGATTCATGTGGACCACAGAGCTAATGATTTCCAGTAGAGCCATCATCAGGCAAGAATTCCTATTTGGGAAATGGATTGACGTCATGCTATAAAATTTACTGAGCGTGTCCGTCCTCCCCAGATCATCAATCCTTTTTGTTTTGTATGCCTCCGGGCCAGAGTTAGTCATGACATTATATTATCGCGTTGGCAGTAAGTCCCATTCTTGTGAATGCAATATCTCTAGAACGCCTAGAGGGACCACAAACGTCCACTTGACCTTAAGGATGAACTTATTCGAATTTGGTGGTCAAATGTCACCGTGACCTCACAAAACATGGTGTTTTTTTGCTTTAAAAAAATAGCCCCGTCCCTTCCTGTCTTGTAATACCATTTGTACCTTGAGAGGCGACAGTGAGGCACTGTAGTCTGACCTCAGTCCAACATGAGAGGACAAAGAAGTAGCGCTGACCTCAAGGCTTGTCAGTCACGTTGAAGGTACAGGGTCCGTGTACAGTTTGATAGTTTATTATTGGATTAAATTCAAAGTGGCAGGGAAGGGAAAACGACCCACTCCTTATCTGCCACTTTGGATTTAGTCCAATAGACAAACTATCACGGCGTACACGGACCGTCCAGCCCTCAGTCCGGTTAGTGGCACAAACTCACAGATGACTAATGTAAACTATAGCCGTGAAGCAGTGCTATTTTGACCATTGTATGGACCCAGTAGTAGAGGTGAAATGCTGACACCTATATATTTGGAGCATGTGGCTACATGTAACACGCTGCACCTTTTTTTTTTTTTTTTCTTTTTTTTTTTTTACATAGAATTTTTTGTCATGCTGCACATTTAGTGGTTTTCATTTGGCAGCTGTGATGCACGTGCACGGTGTTCACACCAACACCCACCTCAAGAAATGTGAGACCTGCTGATTGACCAAGTGATTATCGTTGGTGATAAACTTTACATACTGTCGTACAAACACACACTGTGAGTGTGTTCAACTTTTCTTGCTGCTGAGAAATGGGGAAAGCACTGTCGGCTTTGCTGCTATTTTTAACTGACTGACTCTGAGTGTGTGTGTGTGTGTGTGTGTGTGTGTGTGGTCGCTTTATTTAGTTGGCGCACTGGAGGCATTGGTTGTCAGGCTTCATCACAAGTGTATACTTGTGTGTGTCTGTGTTAGCATGTTTAGACACGGGTGTATGTACAGTTGCGTTAGTGTGTGTGTACAGTGTGTTTATACAGTGTGTGTGTGTGTGTGTGTGAGCATCTGAGAGTTCAGAGACAAATGTATCGGTGCAGCATTCGTTTGCGGTCTAGAATCGTGATCTGCTTGCGCTCAGTCAGAAACCAGACCGCACTCATTTTCTGCAGCTTCACAAGCACTTTTTAAAAACTCCCTTTCTCCCCAACTGTGATCGTCAAAACTAGAAACTGTGAAACGACGAGTCTATCAACAGAACATAACCTGGCATGTCCTTGAATGTGTTGTCTCTCTTCATTGAACTGAATTGAATCTCCCTCCAGGTGAGTCTGGACGCCCGGGTTCGAGAGGTGATCAACAGGAAGATGCAGGACCCGACGACTCAGTCGTTCGAAGACGCCCAGCTCCAGATCTACACGTTGATGCACAGGGACTCCTACCCACGATTCCTCTCCTCCGGCATCTACAAGTCGCTCCTTCACGGCGGCTCGCGTACCTCCTCTGAATCCTAGTCCCACACCTCCTCCCCATCTTCTGATCCTGCAGTTACAGGATTGATGCCACACCATTTCATCGCAGATCCAGCACAAAACGTTCCAAAAATGATCAGACAACTCCTCGCCTCCTCCGTTCACTTCTGAGAATCTCAAATCTCTCCCGATTACTGCCAAGACTTTCTTCTCTTTTCTCCTTTTTTGTTTCTTCTCCATATCCTCATCTTTTGGTATTGTTGCCAAGACCTCCTGTCCTCCTCTCGGCTTTCGTCTCCAGTTGACTCCTCTCTTCTTTATTTCTATTCTTGTCGCTTTGTTCTCATTAAATCTTCTTTTTCGTAATCTGATCCTTTTCTTCATTCTTCCATTCTTTTTCACGAGTAATACCAGTATTTGTCAGGTAATAGTTGCGATAAAACATTCAATTTGATTGGAAAAAAATGTAATTTAAACAATATCTTAACTATTTTTACTTAAAACTTAATTTCGCTTACACCCTAACAAACGTTTTGGAGTTGTTTGACAGGGTCAAACAAGGGTCCACTTACTGTCTTTTTACTCGAGCTTTCAACTTAATCTCACAGTCTTCCTCAGTGGATCGGGTTTGCACAAGCTGAGAGGGCTGAGCAAACACTTTCTGGAAGGATGTGGTCCAAAGGTCTGGAAAAAACTAAGTGGACCTTGAGTAAGACTTCAGCCTGAACAATATTGGATTGTTGTCTCTGATATTGATATTTAACGCTTAAAATTTAAAAGAAATTAGGCTTCCATCTATTCCTGTCGACTCCTAAAAGCTGCTGAACACTTCAATCCTTCTTTCCTTTCAACCAATTTCCTACCTTAGAACCTCTTCTTCTCCCTCGTCACCTCAACAACTCCTAAACAGAGAAGGAAGCCATCTGGATGTTGAAGTATTTCATAGGGATATTATTTACTTGGGAGATTTGAATGCATTTAGTATTTAAATATTCACCTTTGTCATGGACTCTTATTTGGATTTTTACTAATTTGCCCCTCAGTTGTCCAATGAAGAGCCAATTAAAAGGTGGCTGTCCCTGACATCCGCCCACCTCATCACATTGTTTTTCATCCTGCAGTTCTCTACTTTGAGCATGATGGAAAGGCAAAAGGAGAAAGATGGATGCTGTCACATTCCTTCTCTTTCGCTCTTTCTTCTCTCTCTTTCAACTGGAAAACACAGGGTGCTCCCTCCATCCCCTGCTACGAACCACAACATTTCAGATTTTTGTGCTTTATTTATCCACTCTTTTCCGCTGGATCAATCATTTCACTCCTTTGATAAACAAACGGACAAATGGATGGATGACACTTCCTTCCGACTACTGATTTACAAACAGACAAGCTGTCTATTTTTTAAGAGAAAACTATATGGAACATTTTAATTATGTTGATTATTCTTGGTTTTGTTTATTTGGTTTATCTCACTCTCTCCCCTTCCTGGATTTTTTGCAAGAGACTGTACTGATCCCCACCCGACGCAACACCACAGACACCACTGATGCAATAAACACTGGAGTTTGGAAAAACATTCTAACGCTTGCACACATTTACAGAAATTGTTACAATACAATTGGTTAATTCATTTTTGAATAATTGATGAGCAGATCAAATGTGAAAATTGGCTTTTTGGTATTCTATATTATTGTAGATAGCATGAGGAAAAACTAGCTCTCGGCTCTTGGAAGTTGTGAAAGTCCAGGAAGTCCCATAGGAAATCGCAGGGAAGAGGTTGGGGTCGGGGGTCGCCAAAGAGCAGAATTGAAAACTGCAGTTTTGTTGGTCAGGAAGGACCAAAGAAGATGAGATGGAAATCATAGTTGTCCTATTAAGTATAGTAATACAAATCTACACACATCGTACACACACCAGGGTGGCCTACCTGGGCACTGCTGCTGCTGACCTCTCACCTTTGACCTCACCACTCACTCGGACGCCTGCTCCCGATTGGCTGCAGGAGGTTGTTGGGCTGAACTGTGGTTGGTCAATTCAGGAAGGGGGGTGGGAGGAAATCCCAGGTGCAAAAAAATCTATAGATATATTAATGAAAAAAAAAATTGTAAAAATGATATATAGAAAAAAAAGAAGCAGCGCTTTGTGGGAAATGTAGTTTGAAGAAACCAAATGTTTGTAGTTGTCTGCAGAGGCCGGATCAACAGAAGAGCTCTTCACCAGACAAGTCACTCAGAATGCATTCATCTTAGTGTTGTTCATGTTATTTATTTTATATTTTGTTAAGACTGTGATTTTAATTGTGTATATATATATATATAAACGGAAACCCTTGAACATCCAATGAGAAGCAGCTTCGTTTGTTCAGTGTATTTCCTCACAGTACGAGTCTCGTCAGTACTCGTGGCTTTGCTGGGAATCAGGCCCTCATCTTGCCACCTTCACTTCTTTGATATGATAAATGATTTATAAAATATCGATTTTTTTTCCAGATCAGCATGAAGTTAGAGGAAGAATAATGTTGTTTTTACGACTCTGGTCATATTTTTACAGCCCGATCGATACTGGATTTTTGATTTGGGAGCTTAAAAGATCTGATGAAGAAATGTCAGCCGATGCAGTAAATGCACAACATGAACAATCTCTTTAAATAGACGAGGGTTCTAAACAGCCACTTCGTTAAGTGAAAACGCAGTTTGAAAGTGAACATGAACTGAGCAGAAACAGACATAGCTGTTGACTCTGTGTTGATACTCCCAACACTCAGTTCCTAAAGGAAACCAACACACACACACACACACACACACACACCCTACCTGTGAACCAGTCCATTTGTAGTGTGTGTGTGTGTGTGTGTGTGTGTGTGTGTGTGTGTGTCTGGTATTTTTCCACAGTTCACTGTAACTTGATATGTTTGTGTTTTGGAGTGCTTCCCTGTGTGACACACAAACACACATAGCCTGCACACACACACACACACACACACACACTGCCTCATGCCTCCATATTCTCACACAAATGCACACTCACTGCCAATTCTTTATCTGTCCAATGTTTCTTTCCCAGCATTCCACTCTAGTTTTCTGTTGATGAACACTGATAATCTTCACTTCTCCTTTAGAGCTGTGTGTTCTAGTCAACGAGCAGATGGCTCTCTTTTTCTTTCTTTACTGCTTCAAAGTCACACGATCTTTAATATGTTGTTACTCTAATGTGCGACAAGTAGGGCTGTGTATTGGCAAGAATCACAAATCACACATCGTCATACAGGGGTTACGATTCAATATACTGAGATAAGTAGGTCAATGTATTGCTACTTTTAAAAATCGAATTGTAGGAACACAGCAAAATATGCATAAAGTTGAAAAAACTTACTTTTTTTAATGCAATCAGAACAATGGGGTCTCCATTCCCACTAATACTTTTAGTGCAATCTGTCTGCAACACATCTTTCAGGTCTGTGTCCTTGCAAAACTACATAGAAATAACTACGATGTTTTCTAATTATAAGTAAAATAGAAGCTGTGTCCCGGTTGTTTTAGTTTCGTTGCATGCTAAAAGCAGTTGCTGCCATTGAACTCCCAGTTTAACGTGAAGAATCGTTTGATCAAAGCCCGGCAGGTCAGCTGAACTTGCCACAATGCAAAAGTCAACATGAAAAATAAAGTTCCAAATAAATAATGAAAGTATTATTCCACTCTCAGAGTGACTCACAGGAACAAATAAACCTGATCAAGCGCCAGATGAGGCAACATGTTTTAATTCTCCGTCGAGCACTTGTAGTCGTCGTACTAAACTCGACCTTTTTTCAAAAAAGTCACACAAAAACATCAGAAATAGGGTCCAAGTTGAAATATACCTTATTACCCATTTAATATTTAACCAAAATGTTCCTTTACATTTTTAGTCAAAATGGCTGTGACTTTGTCTTTTGGATGATTCCTTATCCAGTCATGCCGTAAAACCAAATATGGTCAAAGTTTAAAAAATGAGCCAGTTAGACAAAAAGACATGGTCAGCTTGTAACCAGCTTGCTACAGTTCACTAAGTAACCACTTCTCTGCCCTGCGTTCTGTCTGAACCACATGCCTTCAGTCTGTTTTCCATCCAGCAAGAAGAGGCCTAACAGAGCTCTCTCGCTCCCATGCTCATGTATGGAAGGAGCTCAGCAGTGTTTCCACAACAAACACAACGTGAGCTTTCTGTGCTGTGTTTTCTCTCACCACTTTGCAGCGCTTCCGTCAACATGCTTTGCACCACGACATTTTGAAAACGGACAGGACGACTCGAGTGTACACTTAAGTCGATTGTGATTTATTTTCGCGATGTTTCTTTACATGTACATCCGGTTTCGATCATATTTATTTTTTTCTGGAATAGTTTGGCTCTCAATCAGAGTTGAGTGTGTCAGTATTCAACCTTTTGATTCTTTGCGATGGTGCCAGGAGATTTGAGGGAAGTCGTTTGGCAAAAGAACAGATTGTCTACAATTAAGTCAGGCACACAGCTGCCTTTTCTCCATAGTGATGTCAGGCAGTACATATAAACGTATATATAGTATAATAGGGCATACTTTGATCAACTGAAGAGGGCAATTTAAAAGGAACTTTGATTTTGTGATTATTTTGACGGTCCCTGTGGACAAAAGCAGTGGTGTTTCTGTGCACCTGTCCCCTTTTAGAAAAACTCATTTTACTGAAGCAGGGTGTGACAGTCTGCCCAGTTCAGTAGTTCTGGTTCTCCTGCGCCTCCCTTCCCTGAAGTTCCCTGAAGTGTTGCAGAGGTGTACTGCAGGGTGTGCCAGTGCACCGTGGCATCGTTAGAGAGTGTGATTGAAGGTGCAACAGACCGAACCAGCAGTGATGCTGGTTGTTGCATGATTATCAGTCAGTGGATGTAAAGTCAAACAGAGTTAAAGTATAAAGACGAGAGTATACATTTTGTTCAAATCTGTTAAAAAGCAGTTGAGATATTGTGATGAAGAAGAAAGAGCAGTAAAGTGATCTTAATCCAAGAGCCACTTTAATACAAATGTTAAGGGCAAAATATTGTGGCAGCACAACATGGCAAAGAAAGGCACATCCGCTGTTTCCATAAGGCCTAAATGTCATTTCCATCTGGCTTAAAGCTTCATCTAGCACAAGAAATGAATCCTGAATGCTCAAAACAAAACAAATGAAACAAAATACACAACATAAACGAGCATATTATCACCTTAATATACAACAGCTTTCACTTTTATATCAAATAAAATAAAAACTCATTTTTTAAATCCAAATTCAATTCACTTTTGTCAGTTTGCTTCATGATAGAATACTCACTCACGCACACACACACAAGTCCGCTTCAACAGAACTGTAAAAAAAGAGAAAAAAAAGACAGATTAAAGATTCTTTCACGGTTCATCAACTCTCAACATATAATTAAAGATTAGTATGGCGTTTACTCATTGTAAACAGACAGTTGTGTTTTTATACACGATGTTACTCACCAAACACATTGTGTACATCTTTGAGGTGTGTGTCCAAACGTCTTGAATGCATTTCCTTCCTCAAAACATTTGCAAACCCAGATATTGAAATATTTGAAATGAAAGGGGACAAGTTTGCATGCCTGTTTATTGTACCAATGGACGACCAACTATTTGTAATATGACAGTTGTAGCTCACATTTACAGAGATGTAAATGTCCTACACTACACTGTACCTCTATGGAGCTCTTTAGGTTCTTTTAGCACAGTTTAGCTTTTACAGAAAATGTTCTGTTCAGCTTCAGGCTCTCCGCTGCGTCATTAACCTGCTCTCAGAAGCCCTTCTTAAGTTCACAGTAGAATAAGCAACATAGCTCTGGTAACATTCATCTTTAAATATATTTCCATAAATTTGCTCCTTAATTGGCTTCAAACCGAAATACAGTAGTACTTTTTTTTTTAAATGTGGTTTGTGTGTTGTTGTGTTCTAACCTTGAACCTCTAAAATGTAAAATTTCCCATCCATCCATATCAGGAACAAAAACGTTGATTAAAAAATATATAAAAACAGCCTTACAACAGCAATCATGTGTTGCTTTTGTGCCTAGTCGTCATTAAAGCTAAAACGAAGTTACACTTTGAGTTGCATTTTAAAAAACATGATACGATTTTCACCGGTGCACCAAATTTCAAAAAAATATCTAGAGGTTCTGTGTCATTTTGTAAGAATTAAAAAATTCAAATTGCCATCTTTTGAGAATTGAACTTATTTGCAAAGATTCCCGAGTTTAGGGAGGTAATAATGCAGTTGAAAAATAACAACGGATTCATTGTTTTTTTTTTAGGTTGAAGCCTCACGCCAACAGACACTTCTCACAAACCATCAGCGTATCAAGTTAGTGGCTTCACCTTGACCTAGAGCCAGGATTTAAACAAGTGGGGAAGAAAGGGCCCGGAAAAACTTAGAGAGGGAGGAAGGAGTAAATGTGGTGAAGAAAGAAAGGGATGAGATTGAGGGAGGAGGGTGAAAAGAACAACGGGAAAGTATGAGATGTAAACAAGAGGGGGAGGAGGGAAAGGACGAACTCTGAGAAAGAAAGACTCAAGGAGAAGAAAGAAGAAACGAAGAAGATATCGAACAAAAGTAAAGTATAAAAAAAGGAGAAGGAGAATCATGCAGAGCCTGGTCTCTGCTGCCATCTTGTGGTTGGAGTCTGTTAGTCACATCAACCCTTCAACCTTTATCACACTTACAGATACGAGGCTATTTAGTTATTTAGTGAAGCTACTTAACTCGCCCTACGCTCTTCACCAACTCTTCTTCCATATATAACAGAATGCCTTTTAACATCAAAGCATCAATATTTGAAGAGAAAGTCCACACATTTCATATATGAAGATGTCGCAACTGCTCTCTATCATATGGAGCAAATGTGTACTTTTGTATGTTACGCCTTAAAGGTGCTGACCTCCAAATTCAGAGCATTGATATGGTAGCTAACTATTTGCTATGTCGGGATATAGAGGAGCAATGTCTACCTAAGCAGAGCGTGAAGTCACTCTCCCTCTGTGTGTTTAAATCCCAGCTTCTATCTCTGCTTTGTTCACGTAGCCGTTGTGGCCGCACGTTTTAGTGCGTGCGAGTCTTAGTGTGTGTTGCCTGTCGGAGAAATGTATCATACCGTTCTTAGTTCGAACTTGCATCACTAAACCTACATATAATCTTAACCCTCTTCCCACGAAAAGGCTGGGAACGTGGCCTTGGTGGGTGCAGCGGCAGACGGAGGACGGCATCTGCGAGGGGGGGGGTGAAGGGAGAGGAGACGAGATAACGCGCATATATATACTCTGTTTTGTCTATTCATTGTTGTTAGACCTTCCATCCGTGGGGAAATAGCTCTATCCATTCAGCTGAATTATTATTAGTGTCTGTTCAACAAATATGTTCTTATATTTTAAGAGTTTTCTCATCTCGATTATTTCTCAGCGGCAGGTGAAAAAGATTATTTCCCACCGGCTAGCTCATTGCTGCCACTCTGCACTGCGCTCACATGGTGGTTACAGCTGGGGCTGGATGGCGTTGTCGAGGAAGCGCAGCGCCTACCCTCCGGATCCCCCTCAAGTTAACCCCGTTAGCTCTGTCAGCACTAATTGCCATTGTTTGCGCTGTTCATGCCGTTAGCACCGTTAGCTGCTAGCCGCCAGCTCAGCCGCCGCCGCCATGTTAAGAGCCGTCCAGGCAATCCCTCAATAACAAATATAGTCTGAATTTGGAATTTAGCACCTTTAAACATTCAGCTGTTTGTTAATACTATTTCATACTTCTTTTTATTTCAATTTCTATTTATTTTTTTACCTTCCATCGGTTGCCGCAGCCGTTACACAACACAAAGGTGGTCATCGGCTCGTCAGCACTGCGGATCTGCACCTTTAAACGCACACAAAAGATCTCAGTGATGTATTTTCATTTAAAACTTTGTCCGTTTAAAACAATTCTGTGTGTGTGCGCACACATACCTGCGTGTACGAGCAGCTCTTTCCGCGGCACTTACTGCAGATGAACATGTCTGTCTCAGTTCCCCCGACCTTTGACAGCTGATGTTCTCTGATGGACTCCTTAGTTAGATTCTCTCTCATCTGCTTCAGCTCTGCACTTGCCATCTCCTGCACACACACACACACACACGTTCTGTACTAGCCTTCATTGACGTAATAGCTTCCCTTGCCCCTGACCCTCATCGAACATTTATACCCAATTCTAACCAAAACCCTAAAACAAGCCCCAACTCTCAAACATCCTCAACAGGTGAGGATGAGACACAATGCCTGCAGGACTGACCTCAGCAGTCATGGAGGCGATGCGTTGAGCAGAGATGTTTCCACACAGCACGTTACGCCGCAGTTCTGGATTCTTCTGGTCCTTCAGGTTGGAGATGCGGCTTCGTAGACGAGTTTTGTATTTTATATCTGTCATCTTAAACTCCTGGAAGATCTGTGGGCACGAGCAGCAGTCAAGGACTAGAACACATTAATAACATCAGGGAATAGAGAGAATTAAAATCATGTTGAGCCAGCTCTCATTAATGTAAATGAGGTGGACAAAATGCTGAGTGGACAGAAGAGTCACACTGTTCGATAAACACTTGAGCGACGTTATCAAAGTGAAACACGCCCGGTCACTCAGCACTCTCAGATTAAGATCATTCATGCAGCTGTGAAATCCTGTTCCGTTTGTTCATGTGTGACTTTGTGTAGTTAAAGTTGTTGATGACACAAAAGGATATCCTCTTCAATTAGTGCTGCAAGATGCTCACAGTGGGCTCCAATGGTCTTGTGGTCATCTGGGAAACGCACACACACACAGACACACTTTATACACATCAATTGACTTTTAACAAGACCACAAAGCAAAATGGACAGATAAACAAATGTAGAATTTGATGAACTAATATTAATTTAATTGGCTTGGAGTTGACCCTTTAAAGCTATGGAACGGCGAATAAAATGTACTTTGAGGTGAGCATGTTTTTATATTTCAGCCCGTAGTCAAATGTAAAGATTGAACAAGTGTGAATGTTCAGTAAGTTATAGTATGCACATTAGATGACAGTCTTCAATTGAAACGCTGTCTATAAAAATAAATAAATAAATCTTCTCACCATCAGTCTGCAGCGCTGCCACCAGCAGCTCTCGACACTTGTTCCGCACACTGTGGGTGGTGACGGGGGCAGGGGGGAATAAGGTGACCTGCGAGGGTAGGGTTGGGGTGGTGGGGGAGGTGGGTGTGATGGGTGTAGCGGGTGTGGCGGGTGTAGCGGGCGTGGAGGGTGTAGTGGGTGAGGTGGGTGAGGTGGGGGACTCCCCTGACTTCTTACTGCTGATTAACAGGAGGAGAAATTATGAAAAAAAGTGCAGCAGGGTTTAGATTGAGAGAAACAGGAGATGACTCTGGTTAAAGGAAAATTCCATTTTAAAACCTCTTCTATCATTAAAGAGACTGTGATTTGAAAAATGTACTGTCACTTCTGTCTTTAACAGTGACCTCATCCTCATCCAACAGTAGGTTTGACCAAACATGACGCCATCACTGTGGGACCGACCTTTTCTCGCTGTTGCCAGAGTCCTTGGAGGTGGACGATGGCCTCACAGGAGAGTCTTCTTTCTTCTTCTCATCCGACTTCCCCTCTGAACCGTCTGCAGGATGGGACACAAAACACATTGACGAGAAGAAGCTGTTGGGGACACACCTGTAGCATACAGTCTGATGCCGGTCCATTGTTTTCTATCTGAGCCCACACAATTGATGCAAAGCTCTTCTCCATTTCTATTTTTTAAGCACAAGTCTGCAGGTTCACATGTATCATGACAGTATTTTCATTGTACTTTCATTGTAAAAGTGAAGCCAATGTAGTAAGGGCCTTAGAGGTGGATTCCTTCTAATGGCCGGCAGGGGGCGACTCTTCTGGTTGCTAAAAGAAGTCTGTTTGTATCGAAGTCGATATGAAAATGACTCTACTTCTGAATTGATTCATTACCTCAGCAAACATTGTAAACTTGATCTAGGTCTCAATTCCTAGTTTCAAAACAGTCTGATGTTTGTTTTGGAAATGATTGTCCCATTTAGGGTAAGATAGATGTTTCAGAGTGTGGCTACCTTGTGATTGAAAGGTTGCTACCACTGCACTGTCCGGTCTGGGAGTTGTCCGTGTTTTCAGTTCATTAAAGTTAATTGTAACATTATTTTGATCGCCTAAAAATGTGTCCAGCATTTGGTTGTACTTAGCTCCACCCTCTCGTGTCGCAAAAAAACAAGATGGTGACGGAAGAAAATCCAAAATGGTGGTCTGGCAAATTAAGACATTTGAAGTTGTCATCGTAGACTCATGGAACAAACAGTCTTGAAGGCCTACATCAGTACTTGTCATTGACTATAATAACCACCACAACCCTAAGCCTGTCCTCTCCTGGACTGAAACTATACTGGGTCGTCACAAAGACAGAAGAAGAAGAAGACACAACACACACCCTCACTTACCCAGCAGTTTCTTCCAGGACTTGATAAGAACTTTGGCCAAGGTCTGAACTTCTTCATCTGAACTGTGTTTCCTCACCGCATTCACCGACATCCCAACTCTGGTGGACTACAAAGAGAGAGGGAAAGAGAAACGGACATTTATTTTCAAAAATTGGAATTGATAAAAGAAGAAGTATTTCTGCTGCTATTGAGTTCTGCAAGAATGAATCCTAAAACGCTGACATGACTCAGCATTTTTGCACTTCTGGTTCCCTTGTCTCAATGGGACAGATTTTTGAATGGGTTTTTGGTTAGATGCCTGAAATAAGGTCTGTGGTTAACACAGGCTTAGGAGATTTTAACGTTTTGTTCCGCAACATAAAACATGTCTGTCAATACCCCTCTCTGGAATTTTGAAGATTTTGAATGTCTAGAGTCGGTTGCTAACAAGTGGCTAAATGACACTATTAAATGTCATCACGCCGAACAACAGACCACCTTTAGTGACATGAAGTCATGCGACTGTGGTGTAGTTAGTTCATAGCCTTACGTTAGCTTTTTACTTCTGCCGATTATATTTACGCATCAAAAAATCATAAAAATGGTGTGCATCGGTGACGATTATCTTGCTGAACAACACTTGTAACTCTATGGTGAACATTTCAGTCAGTCAATCTAGTCTCGCCAAAATATCCCCTTGTTTCTTTCTCCCAAGTCCTGCTGTTGACATTGTTTGATCAAGTAAGTTACTCAGAGTCCTCCTGACTGTGCTCATTGTGTGCCGCCAAACCGTGTCGGCACAGCACGGGAAAAAAACGAAAATTAAGAGATTTTGGTAAAGTTTTATTTTTCAAACCACAATATACAGCCTCATCTTTTCACGTCGACACTATTGTTGATATATTCACATGAAGTGTTCAATGACGTCAGTGCCTTCTCGTCTTTGCGTCACCTTAGTCGTGGAAACAAAGGTGGTAGACTAACATATTTAGTCATAGTTTTAGTGAACAAAATGAACACTGCTGTTGCATGGTGCACATTTAAACAGTGACAGGTTAGATGTTACAACTGTTACAGGTATACTTAAAGAGCAACTTAATACCAGACTGACAAGATGTTTCACTGCTTATGGTTAGAAGTGTGCTTTGTGGCAAAGTGTAGGGAAGCTTACACTTAAACAGAGGAATGCTGATGTGCCAGCTGTGGTGGACGTCCATACCGTACTTAAACAGACTCGTGCAGGAACGATTCATCTTGTGTCAGTTGTGTGGTGACTTTAGGTGCACTTGGCGGTGGCGGTGACACGGCAGAGGGGTGGAGTTAATTACCTGCAGGGTCTCCAGTGAGATCTTCATGTTCTTTAGTTCCCCCAGCAGGTCGAGAGCTCCGTCCTGTAGACAGAACAATCAATGGAAACCTCCACATTATTAGCAGGCACATGCGGCGATATTGACTCACCACATTTACAGCTCAGTGAGTGAACACCGAGAGGACGAATCTGGCAATCACGTGCATCTGTGAAACTGTCCGCTGAATGAACAGAAATGTTCACAGATGTGTTTGTCGGCGCTCATTTAACCATTAAAGCCAAGGTGGCCTTTTGTATTACAATTGAAGATTCATTGTTCTTGCCTCCCACAGCGGAACAGCTGTCAACTACACACCCCGAGGCAGTTCTTCAATGTTTACTAAAGGTCACCAAGAGAATGATGAAACAACAAGACTGGATTCTTGTGAGTGGAGCTTTCTCTGTGTGGAGCTCATGCTCACTGTTGGACAGGAGCGTTTCACTTTCATTTGTCACTTAATGAGGACACCAGGAATTCCATATTTGGGCATATTAAGATGATCCAACAGCTGTGAATACGATGGGAAGTTGTGTGTATCATACCGCTGATAACGTTGTCCCGACACACGGCGGCGGGAAGGCGTTGTTGCGGAAGTGTAACAGCCACCCTGCGGTTCTCCCTGAGGTTAACCCCATTAGCTCGGTCAGCACTGTTGCCCTTGTTAGCACTGTTTGCTCTTTTAGCACCATTAGCTCCTAGCAGCCGGCTCAGCACTATTCTTGTTGAGAGCCATACAGCCACGTAATCCAGGCTGTCTTGGTTGTGGCTGCTGCAATAACGGGCCAATCAAATGTTGCATTAAATCGAAGGACGCTTGCGGTGATTGGCTGCAAGGAAGATTACAAAAAGTTATTTTTATCTAGATATGGGAATGAAAGGGATAGATGTAGGTACCAAGTAGGAAACAAGTTCCGATACCTGGTACATGGTTATTTCGGTCTGTACCTTAAAAAAGGTATTTAGTTCCAATAGCCCTAAAAATCACATCTACCAAAACCACAGCTACCTGCTGAATACATTAGAACATTTACTGTAGCAGATATAGAACAAGATATGTCCCTCAGGAGTTGGTAGATTGTTAAATGAGATATGTTAAAATGATGTTCCCATTCAACTAAACTGCACTCCGTTTCAAGGGAAACGTATTTCCTCACAAATTATGGTCGCCGGTTTAAAAAGAGTTTGAAACACGTCAACGTTGGAAATGAAAAGAAAATAGAACAAAAAAATGTTTCTATACTACTAGCGTCGTCCCTACGTGAACTTCCGTTGACTCGTTTGAAACACATTTTCAGAAGAACACAAAAAGGACTCCAATGGATAAAAATGTCTGCTGGATGTGCAAATGAGTTGCTGCCTTAGCCATAAGCACTTGAGAAGTGGATATTATTTTTCAGGGCTTTTCTGTTGTTTGGGGTCTTCTCACCCCTAGTGGTCAGAAGTGGCCAAATGCATAAAACATGGCCATATAAAGCCTTTGATAAAATAGAATACCGATTCAAAATGCAGAAAATAAAATAAAATATGCACTCAAATATATGTTTATTTGAATTTAATGTAACAGTATCTGTTGGATTCCACAGTATGAAAACCTCGACCAAATGTAATCATGACGATGCCATTGAGATGAACTGTAGTTCGTGGGACATTTTGCTTTTCATGAATGCTGATGTGATTTGGGCCAGTGGTGATATTTTAAATTAGTCAAAAGTTTTTACATATCACTGACATTCTTGCTAGGGATTATTATTTTGAACAAAGATGAATGTGACATTCATCAGCGTATGGACAGAACTGCCCTAAGCTTACTCGTGTTATGCATTTATTAATTGACCTTTGTTTTCCAATAAAAACTGTACAGAATATTACCAGGCACATGTTGATCCTACAATTCACTTTGCTAGTATGTGAAATGTGACAAATATTTTACAAATTAAAATAATATTACTGTTAATATAGACACCATGTGATTTCAATAAGCTATTCAATCAAGAAACGGTGAGTTGACAAGATAATTGCTTCAAGGTGCGGGTGATATAATTGGCAGCTTTTTGACCAATAGCTGCAGTGATTTATTGCCAAACTTTTTACCCCCAAATCATCAAAAACAGAAGCAGCAACCTTGTTATGAGTGCAATTATAAGCAGAAATCCTCCTCCACGGAGCAGCGAGCAGAGTTTATCGCACTGTGTTTCCAGAATGTTCCCCCTCTCAGCAGCTAAAGGTAGAGAGCTCATCACCTGATCGCGTGGTTTCTGCGGATGCTGCAACTGTTTTTGCACTCACCGTATTGTTCTTGTGCACCATTTTATCCAGCTTTTTGGCGATGCGCTCCACCTCCTGGCTTTTGGCCATTTTTGAGCAGGTTTCTCTCCGTCAGTGCGTCCTCCTCTGCTGCGGAGAAAACCCCCGTTTATGTAAGAAAACCTCTCCCAGTCTCTCTCTCTATTTGCTCCACTTTACGCAGTCTGTCTGTCTCCTTCTCCCCCAGCTGCTGCCTCCCTCTCGTTTGTTGTTGTGCGTCGCTGTGGGACGCTGGGAGTTGTAGTTTTATTTTTTACTCATTCACCCTGGAGTAGCGTGAACAAAACTTTTTTTTTTTTTTTTTTTTTTTTTTAAAGAGACTCGGAAAAAGAGGACTTTGTGAACGTGCATCTGATTTGTCAAGGTGGGCCCTCCATCAATCATTACAGCCGAGGACGGGAAATATATAGACGGTTTATTGTAGGCTATTTGTTGGTCGGAATTTGGGTAGACATTCATGATGGTTGTTGCAGCATGATCCAAAAGCTTACCTGTAGATTCACAATATCTTTTTCAATGCAATGTTTTCCTATGTATGCACGCCACCGTGTGTATTGAACTCATTCTAGAACGACTCATGTCGTTCAGCCACAACAAACCAAAGGCCAACAAATAAATTGCAACACTGACCTCACACAATACATGTTATTTTAGGAAACCATCTGGAATGCTTGCGCTGCTCGCAGTAATTAAAACAAAATATATCCCGGGTGACAGGAATCAGTGTCACGAGAAACATTACACCTACATAACTCTCCCATTTGGGGGGTGTGGTGTTGCTGCAGCAGCCTCAGCATCTCTCCTTTCCGGTGTCTGTGTGGACTCTCCTCAGGACCCGCTGAGGCGCGTCTGCATGATTCACTTAAGAGATAAATGAAAACTTTTCCTCAACGTTCACAATGCATTTACACACATTGCACGTAGAGTCATTGTTAATCAGTCAAACTCTTTCGTTTGTGCTGTTGTGAATTCATTTTGGGAGGTTTAGGGATACAGTGGAACATGTGCGGAGAAGGAGAACATGTAGAAAATATTCCTCCGATATAAATGGTAATAATAAAGCATAGAAGTAACGGCTCAATCATAATGAAATATGTCATACTCGAGAAGCATGATGCAAACAAACAAAAGCAAGTGAATCAGATGAGTTTGTGGTAAAGTGGTACTCTGCTCTATTTACTTATTTGAACATCTATTTTCTTTTTGACATTTTGATTTTTACTTTCATCCATGACATTATTTTATTTTGACTTTGTCACAGTTTTTTATTGTTGGAATAACAACATTTTAGACCATGAACCTTTTTCTAATACAGAGTTCACACATGTCAGGCTTTGTAAAGCACAGCCTAACTATACATCTATTTGCAGTAATGAAGGACTCTATACCATTGAGCTATGGATGTGATTCCAGAGCAGTTTAAGCAATACATGTATGATGTTTTGTTTCTGATAAAGGTGTAATGCGCGCCCAGTTGGAAAAAGCACACAAGCCAGCTGTTGAGAAATTACTGGAAACTTTTTTTAACTCACCATTTCAATTGCTCTGGAGGGAGATTCCTCTTTGAATTAACAAACACTGAAAGACCTTGACTATCAACCTAATTAATAGCCTGAATGTACTTACTGTGTCCTTCCTCTAGATAGCAGTGTTGTTACGCTATTTTGTGCGTGTTCAGTGTAAAAACGTTCTGTGTGATTCTCGAACAGACCAAATTCCTTAAACTCAACAGAAACTATTTGACTTGGTGTCTCAAAGTTGATTTAACTGCTGTATCAGTAGTCACTATAAGAGTCTTTTGTCTTGTGTGATGATGTAATGAATAATGGGATCCTGCGTCTATGTCTCGTGAATGAAGGCTTGACTTTATCACTGAATATGTGCAGGGATGTTTTTCCTCTATTTGATTTGGTTGGCCTTCCTTCACCCTAAAACTGTAAAAATATTATATCATTATAATCTTCATTTATTGAGCACTTTTCAAACCCACGTTTAAAAAGTGATTCACACAAGGAAGCAACTTAAATCAACAAATGAAAAGCCTAATGTGACATCAGATCTCAGTGATTTGTTTTTTTAAATGACAGATACAAAATCAATGTAAGTGATTCAAAACAAATGAAGAAACTGTCTATGTATATTGACACATGTGAAATTCAGAGCATATCTATGATTTAGAGATTTCCTCCATACGGCACATGGCGACGGCTCAAACCGGGTTAACAGCGCTAACAGTGTTAACAGCGCAAACGAAGGCAACAGTGCTGGTTTAGGTTGAAAATGTTGGTACTGTGCCAAAACCTGAATCCTGTCCTGTTTGTTTGTTGATTTAAAATTAGACCGAATAAAACATTATATTGCCCTCAAACACTGTTATGTAGCCTAAATAAATTACGGCTGTTGTAGTTGTTTTTTTTGCGGTGTACAGAAATGCCGTGAATTGATAAACAACTAAGCATAGTGGCGAGGCATAGCGGAGACGTTGTTGACTGACGGAAATGAAACCTTCCATCGCTGACATGGTGAACATCCAGCCAAAGAGCAACAACGTTGACGAGTCGAAAGGGAAATACCCGAGATCTTTGCTGACTCATGAAATCCAAACAAAGCATTTTGTAAAGTCTACAGTTAAGAATACTAATTGGCCTATTGTGTACTACTGTCTGTGGACACTGATTGTAATGTACCGGAGGCCTACACCACCCTTAATATCCCTGTCCCGCATTTTACCCATTCTCATCTGGTCACGCATAGTGCTGAGAGCGAACAGTGTTTACTTGAAGGGGAACCGGAGGGTGGGCGCCGTGCTTCTGTGGCAACGCAGTCTGTCGGAACAGAGTCATCAGCTGTAACCGCTGTATGAGCGCAGTGCAGAGCGGGGGTCGTGAGCTCGCTCGGGCACGCTCACGTGCATTAACATGCACTAAAAGGTATGCACGGCCGGCCCGGCTTTTTTTTAACAAAGCATGGAGAAACCCGGATTTCAACACACAGAGGGAGAGCAACTTCATTCTCTGCTCATAGACATTACTCCATTACATCTTCACACAGCAAATAGCTGGTTGTTGCTATGCCGATGCACTGAATGTAGAATAGAGAACCTTTAACACAACATAAGTAAAATGAGGATAAACCTAAAAGGTGCATCAAGGTAGACAGAGCATTTACTATTGCAATGAATATTCAGTAGAAATGTCCCCTATTTGTCATGTAATGTAGATTCTGGACTGTAGATTACATGACAACTGCTGGGTTCTGGAACAAATTACTCTCTCAACAAAGTTTCTCAACAATGCCTGCCAGCTAGAACTCAACAGATGGTGGTCCTGTCTCTCCCTCATTCTTTTAATGAACACAGGCTCTCTGCTCTACATTACGGACGAGTAGATCATTTTTGGAGAAACTTTTTTTATTTTTATGTAAATTCCTGCTGCTTGATGTTTGCAGCCAAGAACCTCCTCCAGCTGAGGAGCTGCAGAGCAGCGCTGGCAGCAGCTGCTGGGCGAGACAGCTGCCAGTCTGAGTGTGTGTGTGTGTGTGTTTACTACAGAGGACCTGAAGAGCTCGGAGGTCTGCAGCAAGGCAGAACAAGATGCTCATCCAAGAGCTGATTGAAAGGAAACAAAAGGGGCTTCTTCATCCTCCTCTCTTTTCTCCTTCTTCTACCAATCCTCTGTCCATCTTCAATGATCTTCTCTTCCTTTCCTCTTCTCTTCTCCCCACCTCTTATGTTCTCTCCTTATATCACCGCTCTTTTTCTTTTCCACCTTAGTTTTCTCTGTTTCTTTTTATTGTTGTCAGCCCTTCTTGTCATTTTTCCTGTCATCCAGTATTTTGTCTACTCCTTCCTCTCCCGCTTTCCCCTCCCACCTTACAGACCCTCAGCATTCCAATGAAGTTTGTTCATCAAGGATTTGATTTCCTGGAGAGTAAATAGATCATTGCGGGGAATCCAGGAAGGCAGTCAGTGAGGTCATATGGTAATGAGAAAAAAACGTAGCATCTGGGATTTCACCATCATTTTCTTAGAAAATAATTGATTGCCAGTTTCCTGGGAAAAAAAGATAAAAACGTGAAACATTCAGTTCAAGAAACAATCGGGTAATATGCAAACCCAGTTCATTTTTGTCAAGGATGTTATTCATTTTGTTTAATTTATGTATTTAATTATTGACAGACCCACTGACACTCTTACTGTAATGCCTAGTATATAAACATATCACAAAAATACGTGGGTGCAAGTCTGTTCCTCTGCACTTTTCCCTGCCCCACTGCTTCCATCCCCTGGACTCAAAACTACCGCTGTTGGGACATGCCAGTTATGTTCACCTTCACAATAAACGTCTGAATGGTTGCTGTCGGCCTGCATTGTCTGCATTTAGGTCCTTCCCTTGTTGCCTCGCTTTGACCTGCGTGGCGCCAATTCAACAGCGTCACTAACTCGGAGGCTAAACTCAAAGTTGTACCGGTAAGCTCTGTCTGTTATAATAATGCTGAGCTTCTTGGTTGTTGTAATAATAACGATAGTATTGTGATTCTTGGTTAACTTCTTTGAGAAGACCTCGGCCTATGGATTCTTTTTGATGAAGCTTGACAGCAGCAACTGTTTGTTCTACATGAAGTAGATCTATGTCCAGCAACTGTTTGTTCTGAGTGTATGAGATCAATGAAACCTGCTATCAGCGGATGAATTCAGGAAGTGCCCCCTTCTAGTGATCTATGGACTCATTCGAAGTCACCTCTGACGCCAGGAAGTGTGGGACTTTGGAGTCTCAGTTATTGACCATCTGAAGCAGGAAGTTCCCACTCTCCTTGATCTGTAGCTGTTCATTTTGACCCTCGGCACCAGGAAGCGTCCTTTCTACATACACTGGATCTATGGAGTGCCTGCTAGTTATGACCTCACACAGGAAGTGTTCTCTCTGTTAGATGGATTGAGCCATTCTTATTTCCTTCAGAGACCAGGCCAAGTATTGTGCGGAGTTGGCTCCGTCTTCCTCTCTGATGGTAAATGAGTCTGCTGAATCGTCGTCAGAACAGAGGCTGTTTTTTTTAAATCATTTTAGATGTGAGTAACATGCCTATTCAGATTTGGTAATTGTAGATACAAGGCGTAACTGGATATCCAGAGATTTGCTGGGAAGTTAGATGTCCGGTTTTTGAAAAATGAAGCTGCCATCAGAAAGTCCAATGGTTTAGTCAGGACGAAATGGGACTGCATTCGAGAGACGTTTACCACCATCAGCAATTACTGTAACACTTATTAGTCTGACATGTAGAGAATAGAGTCTTCTCTGCCAACAGGATGCGATGTAGAAAAAGTGAGAACAAGGCGCCGACTGATTGTTGTGGATCTGTGTCTCTGCAGCTGAAATATAGTACACAATTGATCTTATGTGGCTGTACACTGCACCTTAACATAAGTGGTTAAACAGACGTATATTTGCCAAATCATCCACTTGGTCCTTGTTTTTTTTCTTTTCTTGTGAAAGTATAAAAAATAACGTTTGAAAACCCTTCCACGAAAGCATAAACCTTTAAAAGCACCAGAATGTGATGATGATGGTTCCTGCTTACTTATTTAAAACATGTATCTATCGATACTCATACCTATTGGTTCACAGTCTTGTGATAGAAAGGAAGACTCCAGTACTCATTGTTGAAATCGGAAATGATAAAAGAATATTGATAGTATTCTGTGGGATTGTATTTGGAGTTCTTCTACAGCTTAGTTCAGTATGCGTCGTCTTTTTTTTGGTCTCTAATCTTGCATATATTTTCTGCCAGAGAATACTTCTCTGTGATTAAGCATTGGACAAACACATCACAGCTTATCTTTTGTTGCATGTTTATCCCTTAATGTATCTCATCTCAACATTTTACCTTCTCTGTGTGTGTCAATGTGCATATGTGCAAGCGTGTGTATGTGTTTGTTTGTTTCCCGGCCAGTTGCCAACATTCCAGCCAGGCGTCCACACCAGGAGACAGGAAGCCAGGACCAAGGTGATGAAGTCATCATCCCCGGATGGAGCTTTAGGCTGTCGGTCCCGTGTGGCACAGGTTGGGCACACATCCAGTCATTCTCCGCCCTGCAGGGGCGCCAACATGTGGCGAGCCAGGGAACGAGACTCAGCTTGAGAGGATGTGAGGAATTAACAACTCATGTGAGTCCATCTAATAAAGGCAATAAGGCCAAAAAAAGATTACCGGTACTACTCTTCATACTTGATAATCAATATCGTGTCAACCTTTTTTCAAATACTCAAAAGTATATTTGCATTTTGTTACTTCTCTTCGGTGGTAGAATACATTTTCAGATCCTTTACTGAAACAAAAGGAACAATAGCAAATTGTAAACATACTTCATGACAAGTAAAACTCCAGCATTAATAATTATTCTGAGATAAGTAAAGTACAGAGGGATTATCAGCAAAATCTACTCAAAGGTAAAATTTGCCTCGTCATGCACGTCAATATATTTCTTCAAACTGTTGTATTGGTCACGCTTACTTCACACACAATACAAATATTACGCTAAAAAAGGTTTCGGCGCTTTCGCACCGCAATCAAAGGCATAAACGGGATTATAAAACAACATGGAGGCTCCAGAGTCCTCACCTAGAAGGTAAACTTCATTACTCCTTTCAACTTTGACAACGGCAACGCAGACCAGATCCACTCCTCACAATAACGTTTTCAGGCGAATATTTCACATTCCCGTGTTGTTTACTTGCCCCCCCCCCCGGTGTGTAGAGGCCCACTACAATCAGAATTCATATGTTGTCAGTTCAAAATGGTTTCTGATGTTGTGTTACTCTTAACCCTTTAATGTTACTTTGTAAAATGTGTTTCCATTCAGGTGGACACAACATGACATGTCAAATAGTCACCGCGACTGACAAATAATGGGACTCTCCCCCTTCTCTCGCGCTCTGCTTCCAATTTTCTTTTATTGTGAAATGATTTGTCCTGATGAATGAAGACAGAGCTTTGTACAGTGTTTGCGTGAGTGTGTGTGTGTGATTTCCTCTTGGCCAGGTCACAGCAGGACTGAAGTCCGCTGGTCTGCTGCTGCGCCGTGGATGTGTGTTTCGCCTGATGTGTGTGTGTGTGTGTGTGTTTTATGAGTGTTTTATGGTGCGTGTGTGTGTTTGTGTGTGTGTGTGGGAAGGCATTGGCAGCCCCACTCCCACACACTTCCCTCTCCCACCCCCTACCCCTCATATACGTAGTGCACTCACACACACACACACACACACAGCTCATTAAAACATACCGCATGCAGTTATGTTTTTTGTCTTATTTTTGCGCATTTATTGTACTTAGTATTGTACTTAGTGTTTCAGCATGAATGTAGTTTCAATTCAAGACTATGTAAGATCATGGGATAAACATTTTGAGAGAAACTCCCATTCCTTCTCTGCTAGGAGTTAGATGAGAGTATAGATACCACTCTGGGGCAAATTCACTAAAGGATCATGCAGCTTTTGGGCTGCTAAACCTGCTTAAATAAGTAGTGTGAAATGGCAAGTCAAAGCTGGAAAAGCCAGTTCGTGATGGGTACAAAAATAAAAAACCCAAGTTGACAAAAAAAAAAGAAAAACATCCCAGCAGTATTGCTGTATCCAAGGTCAATAGTGAACTTTCAATCCCTAAACCCAAATTATATTCAAGTCGTTTATGGTAGTTTTGCTTTTAATGCTGTTGTATACTTCTTCTATGGTCAAATTAAACTTACTACTTCAACTTGTGTGTGTGTGTGTGTGTGTGTGTGTGATTTTGAGCGTTGAAAAGGCGCAGTAATCTTTATCCATGTAACAAGTGAAAACAATGAACACACACAAACACACACCCTGTCCACCCTCCTGCTGCTCTCAGCATCTCCCCACTATGGCAGCAGCACAATTCCCAGAAGCTGCCCTCCATCCAGAACACACACACACACACACACACACACACACACACACACACACACGCACACACACACACACACACTATAGATTCCTATCTGTTGTGTGTGTGTGTGAGTGAGTGCAGCACGTTTTACACGTGTGTCGGCGTTTTTAAATTGTGTATGAACTAAGTGCAGCAGGACAATGGTGGGACGCAGTGGTTGTGGCATGGCTGTGTGTGGACAATGTTGATGACCACACACACACACACACACACACACACACAGAGGGGATGTATGTTTGTTTTTTCTGTAAACCTGTGTCTTTTGTTTGTCTCTGTG
Organism: Melanostigma gelatinosum; assembly: GCF_949748355.1. Lineage (NCBI taxonomy): Eukaryota > Metazoa > Chordata > Actinopteri > Perciformes > Zoarcidae > Melanostigma > Melanostigma gelatinosum. The sequence continues at coordinate 18,897,620 of NC_136641.1, read as the reverse complement.
TTTGTTTTCATCTGCACACAGAATGCACCGTCAGCTGATTTTTGACTGTTTGTTTGTGTGTGTGCTGATGAGCATGTGACCTTGTATAATATATGCATGTGTGTGTATGCGATGAATAATAACTTTTGTTGTTTTGCAGCCCCTGAGTAATGCTTGTGCTGCGAAGCGAGTTCCACATACCCATCTTTTGGTTATCTGTCTTAATTGACCCTAACAACCGTGATCAGCGGTCCTGCGACAGTGGTTATCAACTTGGTAAGTCAACCCAGGGTTCCAACATCTGGCTGTGAGTGTGTTCACATAAAGGGGCGGCGTTTGCAGCTTATGACCAATCACAAACATGGACGAGTCTACTATCAGTAGAGCGACACATTTTACAACAAAGAGCAAAGACAAATATGAAGAAGTGAATGTTTATGTTTTATTGGCACATCTTGTTCTAATGACCAATTTAAATTTGAACTTTACAGATGAACGGAGGTTTCTCATGTACCCAATGTTACTTGGTCCACTTCAGTTATTGCTTTACTGTCGTTTACTGTTTGTTAACTCCGCCAAAGGAAAATCAGCTCACTGCGCATGCTCAGAATCTTCTTCTCTGGTATTTGACGTATCACTGACGTAGCTTTTATCGCCACCTACTGGCCCGGCGAGCGTTTGGAGTTGTAGTTTGGACGGAGATATTTTGTAAAATGAAGGTTGTGTGGACAGAATTTAATGTCAAAATGTAAAAGAAATATCTGTATACGTGAGACAGGGCCTCGGTCTAATCAGGTCGGTTAGGATCCTTCACTGCATTCTCTGTATGAGCTCTGATCATTTTTTTGAAAATCAGCAACCTATGTAAAAGATTGATACTAATAAAAGATAGGTGATTTCCCAAAACCAGCTAACTGTGCACGGTTATACATTCACATGGGGAATTTCATGAAAGTTTTTGAACAATACACACACACACACACATTCTCTCTGTAGTCAGTGATCCCCTCCCTCAGTCTTTAACATTTTCTGAATAGTTGCAGCGACCACAGAATACTTTCCCAACTTCTGTGGCCGACTAAACTGGAGGCTCTGAGTTTGCTCACTATCACTCCTTCCTCTCATCCCTTCCTTCTTCTCTAAATCTGTCACTTATACATTTTTCTCTACATCTGTCCAAACTCCATTCCTCTTTCTTCCTTTCTATTTCTCTCCTTTGCCGTGTTTTGACATTTTTTTCACTCCAACATTTTCTTCTTCTTCTTCTTCTTCTCCCTTAATTAAGTGTGTCTGTCCTTTTAGGAGTCTGTATGTTGCCTAAAACTCTGTTTCCATTCAGTCAGTATAAAATAGTTGTTGCAGAATTTGACTGATCTTTGTAAAACTCATAAGGTACATTCAATGTTTGTATCACAAAATGGAGAAGCACTGCTGTACATGAATAACGCTCCGTGTTGTGACGGCCCCTCTGCTTGGTTTGCCGTGCTGTTGCTCTGTTTGATGCCTCCAGGGCTGCAGACCTGTTGGAGGTTAATCAGTGGTATGGGACACACCTGGTGCCAGGTGCGCCTCATGCATATAAGCCCAAGCAGCAGCAGCAGCCCGTCCTTTGTAAGAGCTTTCCCCCGCACACATCTGTGGTGTGGAGTTGTTGCCTTTTCTTTGCTTTTAACACACTATCCATGCAGCACATGTTCACTTATTATTATTATTAGTCACCCTTCACTATTTACTTAACATATTCTGCTCACCCATCTGTTTGATTATTTTGGTGTTACTACATTACTTTGTTATTTAGTATACATGAGTGTCACCAAGAGCTGGGGTGCACAATATGAAGTCCTGAAGGAGTCTTATACACAGATACATTCTTAAAATATGAACTAAAAGAAACTTGACTTGACTTGATGAGATTGCCAAATCATGACAATGAACTCTTTGTTAACAATTCTTTACTTAAAATGTATTCTCATCAATGACGTTGAAACCACATGTTGCTCTTGGATGTTCAGGTGGTGCATTCATGTGTTGGTGGGAAGCACTGACAGCCGAAATACGCAACTCTGGTATTAAAAAAATGTAACATTTACAAGCACAGGCGTTTCCTGTCAGCATCGGAAAGCAACATCAGAAAAGTCTGTTACTGACTGAAAAGAAAAACACCAAAGATAAATGCTGACTTTGATGGATTTGATGTCTGCAGCAAGCTTTGAGTCCCTACAAATAATTTGTATAGAAATTAACTGAAACCACAAGCTGCCTGGAAAGGAGGAAATCAAAATATAAACTTACTGTACGCTTTTGGAAATTGGTAGGCAGTATTTCAAAGTACACATCATTTCTATTAAATGAGGTAAAACCACTATAATCCTTTCAGGTCCTTTAAGGCAACCTACCACACTGTGGAAACTATGGGACACACTTCACTGACTCGCTTAATCCACCAAAGATAACTGACCAATTAAATATGAAACAAAAAGCATCTGCCAAGACAAATGTGACTGGATGCATTCCTCCTGTCTCTCTGCTGTGTTCCAGCAGTGATGGGAAGCTCTGCTGAATTACAGCGTTTCAAACCACACAGTAGTGTAGCACTGGCACTGCCCCTCACTCCCTCTCCTCCAAAATACCATCACACCATCCCACTTCAAATCTAAATCATATCAGAGCGCCAGCCGCACTCAGAAACAACTCCGCTGCAACTGGGAGCACTGGATAGATGGGGGTTCAACAGACAAAGTGCGTGGGGGCAAATTGACTTATAATTGCGTCCATTGACATTGTATGCAATCTCGCCATTGAGCTTTGCATTTTGTCTGATCACACAGACATATTTTAAATGCAAACAAAAACATATAACATGCTCACAATAATATTTACAAAAATATTAAAATGCTACGTTTGCAATAAGATTGAAGTACAAGTGAAATATTTTAGGACTGCCCCTTAAAGCATTTCACTTTAAGCGTCTACTGCACACTAACATGTCCTACCATGTAGATGCTGGCAGGCTAACATGGTAAGCTATCCTCATACAAGGATGTGTATTGTATCTTATGCAAAGAGTTAAGGCAAGAAAACTAGCTGGTAGTTTTTTTCTCAGTTTACCTCCTCCCCAGGATTCTTTTTGTTGACCGATGACCTAATACGCTGTCACATGGAATTCATTTTAATAACGTTACATCACAGTGTGTGTAAATATTCTAGACGAATAATCATACAGTTTACTTACGAAGCACTTAAGTTAAAAGAACACTGTTAAACGGGAACTAAATATAGGGCTATTTAAGAAGTTCCCCCACTTGGTCTAATGTGAACACACTGTGAGTAAAGTTAACAAATGAAGTCACAAATGTCCACATTAGCTACAGCAAAGGTAGAACAGCAAAGATGCAGAAGTACATTGATGTTGGATGCTTCTGCAAAACCCAGGATCACATCAAATGCAAATGTTTTAAAAATTCTCGCTTTTCACAGTATGTACATTGGATCTCTGTTCTGTGTTACGTGATGAAACCCCCCGATCTCCAGCATGTCAAGAGGCTCATGTCAAACCCTCTGTGACCTGTTTAGTGCGGTTGAACATAAATGAACAGAAGAAAGAGCTTTTCCACTGATTTAAACGACAAAAACACACCGCAGGTAAGATGACTGCTTGAAAGCTCTGTTTTTCAAAACAGCTGTAGCCCAGAGCTCCAGTTAACAAAATACACAGAGACTGAACACAGTCTTTAGCTGGATTTTGAAGTAGTGCCTATATGGGATGGAGGTGGTGTTGTTTTAGTGCTGAGCAGACAAAAGGCGTACCATGGAGGAGAGTGCAGTTGTTTATTTTCATCATCATAGATACTTGGCTCTGTTTTAAATAATGATCATGGTAAACCACTAACGACTAGAACAAACATTATAATTATGTCACTTCACAGTTAAATCATTTTCTGTTCTCCCAACTACACTCAAAACAACTGCAGCCCAGAGCACTGGCTAACTAAGTGGATAGTGGTAGAGTAGATGCTACTTACATTTTAAATGAGTGGCTTTGCTCTCGGACTGAGGTTGTGTTTGAGCACTTTGCAGGACTCCAGCTCCAGTTTCTGTAAACCTGTTGTTGCTCCACAGTTGTTGGGGGGGATTTCCACGAGCAATCTTTAAGACAGACAAAGACAATTCTGGATGAATTGTTTGGCCCAGTCACCAGATAAAAATGATGGCATTGTACGTTTCTGCAATGCAGAGGATACATTGAATGTCTACATTTCTGATATTAGTTTCATGAATACGTTTCAGCCTTGTATCACGCTTGCAGAAACATGCAATGTTACGTAAGTGTAAAGTCAACATTTACTTTGGGTTTCGCTCATTGTTCTATGCCACTTGCTCTCGACATATCCGTGGTTTGTAGACACGTATATTTAGCTGCAATAAGAGTACATTTAATACAATTTAAATGTTCCATATACACTTAAGAAAAGCCAGTTTGGTGAGCTTTTGTCAATTATGTTGGTTTCAGCATCTTAAAAGTCACCACCTTTGAGTCCAAGGCCCTGGTGCTCTAGAGCAGGGGTTCTTAACCTTTTTAACCTACCGGATTCCCCCGGTATCCCCGATGGCCAGTCCGCCCCTGGCCGCGGCCCCATGGTTACGAATCACTGCTCTCGAGGAAAACAGTGGATTGTCATCTAACCATGATGGGGTTCAGATATCCCTGGGTCTTGTTCGGTATATAGTCTGAAATGAAAGATACATGCTGCTCAGCGTCTCTTCTCCCTTCCTAACACACTATCTCACAGACTCCAATAATAAGTCAGCCTTGAACGCAATACCCACTAATCTAAATCTAAACACTGCGTTGCCCTTCACTCGTCTGGCTGTGTTGTTCTCAGTGCGGTTAACTGGAGGCTGATTTAGCTTAGCAGCGGCCAACCCTTCTTCTCAGGACACACAGTCATTAAAGCAATTCTTCACTCCAGCAGAGGAAAGAAAAGTGTTGCTGAGCAGGTAGAACGTTCCAATTAAACAGGCCAGGTATGTTCAACATATGGTCGTTTTCTGTGATGGGAGAAATAGTTCACTGGTTATATGGATAACTAGGTTAGTTCAGAGTTTTGTCTATTTGTTTTGACATATCTTGTTCGAGACAAAAATATGGACAAACAGACCAAACGATGTAGCATCCTGCCAAATTCAAAAACAATGTTTGAGAAGCCTCAAAGCCTCAAGGCCTCGAAAAGTACTCTTCTAATTATATAATGACAACCGCATGCTTATGTCTTTAATGTTGAGATTGCTTTTGGAAAGTTTTGTTTTTTTGTCATCTCGTCACAATACGTTTATAAAACATTTTCTTTGATCTGTAATCCATGATTAAGATGTAATCCAAATTATTATGTCAACTCAACATGATGTCACAGTATACTCAAACTTAATTTTGTGACGACAAGAAAATAAAACCCCAGAAATAACTGTCTGCATCTCTTCTGTTTGTTTGTGAGGGACTGGCAGTGAGAACCTATTTTAAGTTGGAGAAACTATGAGACACACAGTCCAGTCACAGCTTTGAACCCAGGTCAGATCGTGTTCATAAACTCAACATGTATTTGTCTGATTGTGTTTCTTCTTTTGTATTGGTTAAGTTTGGTATCAAGATCAAAATTCCATGCAGTTTTTGGGCCACACCCCCTTCCATAAAAACCTTCAGGCCACCATCGGCCCCATCCCAATCCTTATCGTCCCCCCTCCTCCCATTTGAACCAGGGCCAGTGTTTGAGTGTGTCCGAGGCTGATAGCATCTCATTCAGCAGTTCCCCACAAGTTCACCACAAAAGAAAAAGAAAAAAAACACGCACTTTACACACACCACAAAAGAAAGAATTAGACTTCACCCGCACACCACCAAACAAAAACCTTTATCTCCCACCAAACTCCTCTTGCTGTGCCAAACAATCCATAGTCCCACTTGTTTCAGCCCCTCCCTCCTTTAGTTTTGTTCTTGTGTACATTGTAGTCTTGCTTTCCCTCCTTCTCTTGTTTCAGAAATACATGTTTGATGGGCAGAAGATATTCGGTCGCTGCCGGAAATGAACAAGATTCAGAAAAATGTGGGGAGTTTACAGAAAGTCGCTGTTTGCGTGGTAAAAAGGAGAAACATGTTGAAAATAAGATAAGTGGAAATGTACAGACTAAACAGGCCCAGAGTCTGTTTGTGAAACAAAGGGCCAATGCGTGATATATTGCACGGACTCACTGCTTCTATTTGAATGTGTACCTGTGAAAGTAATACTGAAAATTCTGGACCTACAAGCTGAACGTTTCTTAACAGGACATCTTTATATTGAGCCGTTAATCAGGTGAAACTTACAATATGCTTATGCATTATGAGAATTTTATCGAACATTCTAACACTGACTTCTTTTTTCAATAAAATATCATACAGAATAATTTTTTTCCACATAAACTATATATAACCCCCCCAATTTTACTGCTTCACTTTTTCCCTGTCACCACGACATTTTTGGCGCCACATACACTTGTAATCAGGAGGAATGGTATGCAATGACGTTTGGTTGTGAAATATGCAACAATGCTTCACGTTCTTTTCCCATAGACAGTAATGGGAAAGGGTTGCAAGGAAGCTGAAGCAGTCCTTTAACGTTGTCATGCTGGAAAATGTATTAAAACAACTGGTCACCTCCTTCATTTCTTTATTCTTTTCATCTTGTTTCACTCTCCTTTTTATTGGCTTATTTCACAACCACTGCATGTCTTCTTCATTCAGCACGTGAGCGATGCTGTGAGTATTCTATGGCACTTTTTTCATGTGTTATTGGTAACACACAGAATATATAGAGTTTATGATAAGACAGAGGAAAGTACAACAGATGTAGTAATGTCGAAAGGACATTCTAACTCTTAGTGATGTAGTTATAATAATAATAATGCGTCAATGTTGTAAAATAAGAAAAGAAAACTTGTTATTTGGTATGCATTTGCAAAATCGGCTATTAAAAGGGTACAATAAAACACAATCATTTCACATCCAGACAGGACATATTAAAATGAATTTACATACAAACGCAATACACAATAGAAGATATAGAAAGCGCACCATGGAACTCAATGGTGAGGACTGAATATATGTTAAATACATATTTATAAAATCCTGTGTGCTGGGGTAGCAAGTAGAGTTCAACAAGTAGCTGTCCTAAGATATGTAATGGCAACAAGTACAAACTGTTTTCTATCGATGTGTACCTTTGCCCTGAGGGCAGTAGCTGGAGTTGGTGATTAACAGTGGCTGTAGAAACAAACAATTCCATTACTTTTGATACATAAGACATATTCTACATTTGATGAATTTTGAGTCAAGATCTGAATGTATAAGGAGGAAGACGTTGTGATTTACAAACTGCTATTGCTGTAAAGAGTAAGTAGCGGTTTTAGATTCGACAATGTCTAAATACAGAAATTCTTCATAACATTGCACAGCTTTGTCTCCTTTCAAATGTGAAAACTGTGAATGACACATGAAACCCTGTCAGCTCAAAAAGGACCATGCACAACATTTAAACCCAGAACCTCCTATCTATGAGGTCACAACCCCAACCACTGAGTCACTGATCTACCTGTCACAGAAGATCGCTCATATCCTGATCATGACATCAAATGGCCCACAGGTCACTTTCCCATGATGCATCTCTCCATTGTCTCCCGACCTTTGCTGCTAGCTTTCTGTACGTGAGCACGTCTAATTCTGAGAAAAAAGAAAGGGGGGATTCCTGATTATACTCTTTGAAAAAGTCAAATTCCTTGTATGTGTTTGCATACATGACCAATATAGCTGATTGTGATTGTGATTAATATGAAATAGAAGCACATTTATCTGATTTGGGCGAGAGATATGGTGAGAGAAGATGAGTAGAGAGGAATGAAGTATAAAGAAGAGATTTAAGATCTGAAAACAAAAACAAAAGAGATACAAACTAAAGATTTGAATACTTCTGTCAAAGAGGCAGTGTTGTGAGAATACTAGCGTGGGAGTCAGCAAAAGAAAGACAGAAAATGACAGGGGCGAGGAGGCAATAGAAGACAGCGGGACATCAGGGATGAGAGACAAAAACAAGTGTTCGACTTGAAAACAGAGGCGTTGTGTTCAGTAGGGAAAGGTCGTATATTGTCCCGCGGTGCTGCAGTGAATTAATTACAGGATAAGAAATGATAAGCTCTGCTGCAGGGCTATGAATAGACAGACAGAGAGACAGACCAATAGCTGACGGTGCAGCCAGCTGCCGGCTGTCTCTGGGTTCCTCACAGTTTGCCCAAAAAAGCCTCATTAAATGAAGCGGCAATTCCTTACCCTTTGATTTCACCTCCGACCACATCTATAATGTTAAAATTAGGAGGGGCTAATTCAGTACTGCTATGTCTATCGAACCAGATTTCTGTTTAAAACATAAAAAGTTTAAGTTTAAGAGTAGTTATAAGATCTTTAGGTCCATTAGACATCGGTCCAAAAAAATAAAGGTTAGTATCTGGTCACTGTAAAGTGCTGTCGCATGTTAATAGAGGATAACGTTAAGGTAAAGCTACTCTCGGCGTGCAGATAAATAGACAGAGCCGGCCCTAAACGACTGAAGGCAATATAGGCGAATGCTAGGTGGCCATTCATCCATAGGGGCGTCATAAATAAATCATAAATAAACCCAATAAACAAGAGTGTAAAATCTTTCCCCAAGATCTGAGGCTTTAAAATAAACAGTGATTGTTTTGTACTGTTGCTGTGTCTACAAGAGAGAAAAAAACAATTAAGTTGTTAATCAGCCTTTACAGCAGTTTGGAAAAAGTCTGTGTCATTTTCACACTTTTGCTCACATTTATGAAATTATTCAATCAGAGTTTGGAGTGGCTTTCATTAACTCAGCATGTATATTATGTATAAACCTCCAGTTCAAGGGCAATTAGGAAAAAATGCTTCTTCTCGATCACGCCCATGCATTTTTGGATCATCAAACATCTCACATGAACACATAAATGACCAAGCAGACATCTAACACAAGCAACACTGAGAAAAGCATCTTTTGAAATGCACAGTGGGTTTCGAATGAGATTTCATAAGATCGTGAAACTCCTTTTGGAGCCCACTCGGCATGGCAAAGAAGTGGTAAAAAACAAAACCACAATTACCAAAAAATAGAACAGTATCGGCAGCGTGCACCATTGAAAATGAAGGGAAAAAAACCCAGAACTCTGAAAAATTAACTTTTTGTAGTTTAATGTAGTTTTTTACATGTTGTAGGTCATCCACTTTCAACCCCCCCCAAAAGAGAAACAACTCATAACTCAGTTTAGCTTGCCTAACAGGCACCATTTCTAAAGTTATGATATGTTGTATTGCATAACCGTTTTTAGCCTTTCTAGTGATGTGGCTTTAGAGATGGCAATGGCAATTCTGGTCTGTCTGTCAGTCCGGCACTTTGGTCTAGACTTTAAGAGATCAACAACCAAATGAGGCGAACATTTCTGTTTTTGAGTGAAATGTCTCAACAATTGTTGGATGGATTGCCACAAAGTTGCATGTTCCCAAAATCATCTTCTCCTCAGGTTGAATTATCACTTTGGGGGCCAAAGGTCAAAATAATTATTTTTCGTAGTCGTATGAGACTAATGATTAACCTTAGCTGTACTTTCTGTTTTGTGCTATTTATCTACTGTTAGCATGCTCCAAGCTAAGCATCACTGGTGCAAACCAACTCGTAAATCATAGGTGTCTCGTTAAGCTACCTGGTTACTAAAAGTTAATCCTGACGTACCAGCCAATCACTGACACAGATAGTCGTTGTTTGGATCATCTTAGCTTAAAACATAACGCAAAGTATTTTTCATTCTGATATTAGGGCTCATGAAGGCTTGTTGAGTCCCATTTCTAAAGGTCAATTTCATATGAATTTTGTGTGTGTCTGTTTCTGATATGAATCTTGTGCATTATGCAAGTGTGTGTGTGTTATGCAAGTGTGTGTGTGTGTGTGTGTGTATGCGTGTGTCAGTAGATGATAAAGGTGGGGGATTCCCGTCGTGACCAGTTAACGGTGTATGAGTGTGTGCGTGTGTGTGTCTCCAATCCATCATCACACACACTTCCCTCTTTCAGTGTGTTCAAAAATAGAACGGTGTGTGAACATGACCTCTCTCACACATAAACACACACCTACACACACACACACACACACACACACTCGAGTGAACACACCCATTACGATGCCATTGTGTCTTGACTTCTTGTCCAGAATGTTGGTGTGTGCCTTGTTTGTGTGTGTGCGTGTGTGTGTGTGTGTGTGTGTGTGTGTGTGTGTGTATTTTGGTGTATGTGTATTATCAAGAGTTATAAGAAAAAAATGTCCCTCTGCCATGTACTCCCTCCTTCTTTCTCTCTCTGTCTCTCTTTTCTTTCTCGCCACAAAGTCTGGAGCTGCTGCCAAATTTCCTTTGTGGCAAAGGTGTGGTGCCATGACACTGTCTCTGTCTCTCTCGCTCTCTCTCACATGCACACACGCACAAACAAACACACGTTACTCCTTGTTTTGTGATAGACACATCTACACTGGACGGGACATTAAGTGATAATGAACTCTATGGTATCCGGATAAAACAACAGATCAGGTGGATGTGAAGAACACGTGGATGCCAGGCGATGTTTTGTCTGCTCATTTCCAGTTCATGATTTCCTAGCACACCTCTGATTACATTGTCAAATACAAAAGCAAAAATGGATTTCGAAAGGGAGGCTGCTACTTTAGGGATGGGGACGTTTTACACAGAGATTCATGGTCCCCAGAGGATGAAACCTGGTGGTTACATTAACAGGTCTAAAAAACCCTTATGCTGTACTGCTTCATGATAAGATACCTTTGCTTTTATTCAAAATAGAATTCTATTTTGAATAGTATGAAATTTAGCCGATAAGACCTGCCCGAGGAGATAAGGTGTGCATAATCAGTAATCTCTTTTAAATGAATTCTTAAAACCAATTTGTACAGTGTTTTATGTGATGTCGGCATTTTACTGTTTTATTTAATTATTGATATTATTATTATCGAATATATTTTATTATATTTTATTTTACAAGATTATTTTCTTTTTTTCTCTTCTTTCTTCGTTTATTTTTATCGAATCAATTGTTTTCATGTTTCCTCTATTATACTGTTATCAGGGTTTAACTCTTACATTGGTTTGTCTTGCTATATTGAGCCTCACTGTTGAGCTTTATGTTGTCTTGCTTTTGCTAATAATATAATATAATAAAGATCCCAAATTAACATGTTATATCAACTATAAGCTCAACTATGAACTTAAATGTGTATTGTTTCAAGGCGTACACACACCTCGATGCATTTACTACTCTTACAAACAATTACATAAAGATGCAGCAGATACACACACACACACACACACACACACACACACACGTAAGGAGCCTGGGACAGCAGTGATAAGTAGCACTAGTTCCTGGTTGGTGGAGCAGGAGGCTCTGAGACGCCGCAGCAGTCTCCCCTGGAGCTGGGCGTGGGGAGGAAAGTAAGTGTGTACTGTGTGCGTGTGCGCGCGTGTGCGTGTGTGTGTGTGTGTGTGTGTGTGTGTGTGTGTGTGTGTGTGCAGGGGGTCATTACATTGTGGTGGAGGGAGGGGGTGGGGGCATGTCCTTGGCAAGCAGACAAACTCAACACATACAATATTCATCTTAAGATGTTGTTTAGTTGCGGGAAGAGGTTGAAAATAACATACGACATTAAAGCAACTTTTTCCTCTCATATTCACTGAGTAGACAGTAGTTGTATCAGTTGTATCAGATTTTTGCACCAAGATATAAAACATACGTTGATAAAGTGTGACAACAACACAGTCAAATAAATTCAACAAGCCTTCAAAATCCAATAAACATTTCACCACGCCCATATTTGTTTCATCATCTTCCTGGATTCATCTGCTCACATGTTCTGTGGCTGCGATAACTGAAACAAGATAAAGTTCGACATGAATCCTTCGAATGTTCAATCTAATATCACTATCAATTGTTTTTGGCGTTTGAATTATTGATTAATAAACAAATTGTTTCATCACTACATGCAACATGCTTACGGTATATTTCATGTTCTAATTCACAGTGCAGGTCAGTATTTTATGCGAGCAACTGGCTGCTGCATCAATCAAATCTGGAACCTTAACTGTTGCAGCACAATATGCCTGAACCACCATCAACTTCACCACCCAATCCCCGACCCACCCCCCTGACTGCCCCTCTTCTTCTTCTTCTTCTTCTTCTTCTTCTTCTTCTCTCAGTTAGTTGTTGTTAAACTCAGCCACAAATCACTTTGGTTGGGACTGTGGTTGACTGTGTTACCGCTGCTCTGCCCTCAAGTATACACACACACACACACACACACACCCACACAATGTATTTGTGTGCGTTGTCATGTTTTGTCTCTCATTTGTGTACAACTGTAATTATAAATGTGTTGTCTTGGTCTCATTTAGATGTGTGCGCTTGTTTCACACACGTGTGTATCTGTGCAACGTGTGTGTGTGTGTGTGTGTGTGAATCCGTGTGTGTGTGTATATAGTTTGCATGCATGTGGGCCTTGAATAAGTGTGTGAGAAGCTTTATTCTCAGTTGGGCAGAAACAATGGAACCTCTATGATTACATCTCCCTGTTCAGGCGGACAGGGTGTGTGTGTGTGTGTGTGTGTGTGTGTGTGTGTGTGTGTGTGTGTGTGTGTGTGTGTGTGTGTGTGTGTGTGTGTGTGTGTGTGTGTGTGAAGCTTCAGGGGGGAGAAAAGGGTGGCGGTCGTGGAGGAGGAAAGAGGGGGAGGCAACGTTTGGACCTGCCCCCATCCCTTCTTTGCTCTCCCACACACACTGGTCTCTTCCTCTTGTGCCCGCCTGGCGTCTCATTGGTTGAGTCCCCCGGCTATATATTTATATGATTGGTCAGGGCGGGGTATATATATTCAGCATGGGTCGGTTAAATCTGGCCACAAGTTTCAAAACTTTCAAAGAGGGCAGACAGACAGAGAGACAGTGAGTCGGACGGTCCATGTGACGGAGGAGAGTCAAGCTTTGGACAAACCACTGCACCACAGACTCCAAACAAGAACTGTTGTCTTTTGAGGGGAACAAAACAGAGTGAAGAAAAGAGAGGCAGAATCATTGTGGATCATTTCCAGGGGGAACGTCCTGCACCACAACGTGTTTGTTTTCTCTTTCGTTCTTGTATCCCGACTCCTCTCAGATCTCGATGCTTTGCTTTGGGATTTGTGCTCCAAATCAATCACATTCCTCTCTTGAGCTTTCTCTTTGTCATCTGAAACATTTTGAGCAACATTTTTTTTCCAGAACTTTGCTACTGAGACAGCCGTTTGCTCACTTCCACTTGGACTAAAAGTTGAATCCAAGCCCTGTTCTGGAATGAATTTAGCCGAGTCCAGCTTGTCTAGAGAGACTCTTTTGCATGCCAGCCGGATGTCTCTCGGGGGCCACTGGGCGTCGGGGAGCCCGAGCCCTGCTTCTGATTCTGAACTGGGCTTTGAGCAGAACATCTCCGGGGACTGCAGTTCTCCCGATGACCTTAGAAGCAGGAACATGAGGAGAACAGAACCGAGGCTTTCTCTGACACCAAGTTCAGGGGGACAGAGTCCGGACCTGACCCAGGCAGGAGGTGTTTCGCCAGACACAACTGATGGGAAGGCTGTGGGGGGAGAGCAGAGGATCCGCAGGCCTATGAACGCCTTCATGGTCTGGGCCAAAGATGAGAGGAAACGACTGGCCGTGCAGAACCCCGACCTGCACAACGCTGTGCTCAGCAAGATGCTAGGTAAGTCAGGGAACAAAAACCCCAATCAGGGCAAAATAAAACTGTAACCGAACCTATATGGAGGTCATCAAAACTTTCCAGTGAAACCAGACTGGTAAAATCTAGTCGGGCTGGCAGCTTTTAAAACGTTCAATAGAGAGAATTCTGAGACTCACCAGACTATGATGAATTCATTTCTTGGCATTTATTTTATCTTTGTTGAGGTGTGAAATTAACCACATCAGGACACAGTTTCCCAAAAGCATCTTGAAGCTATGATCACAGTCTTGAGATGGTTTTGGGGAATTGGGCCCTGACCAGTTTAGATGCCTAAACTAACATATCAAACCAAAGCTTTGACTTTCAGGTATGTAAATTGCAAAAATCAATATTTTAACAGTTTTTCTTTTCCCAGTATTTATAGCTCAGTGGGAAAACCCCACCCCTCTGAGTCATTGTGGTCTCAATAGGGCTAATCGTACCAATATATAGAGTGACATTTAAGATTCATGGTCAAAATGTCTCACATTTATATGATTACACTAAATTAATATTGCATTCTTCTTTTGACAAATCATCCATCGATTGAATATGACTTAATAGTGATACAGATTTGCTACTATAATATTAAAATGTATATGTATGACAGCAAATGTACAGTTTCATATGTTTAACTAGATCTTCACATCAGTGTAAAACTCAAACTCCTCCAGGATAAATCTGTCCACCGCTGTGCATCAATGTATGTTCTCCACTGAGGAAACTACACATTTTTCACCACTATTTAACTGTGCAGGGGGTGAGGATTTGATGAAAATAAAGGATTAAATAAAATAAATAAATACTTCACCCAAAATATTTTCTTACAGGTAGTATAATTGAGAATAGATTCAAGAGGAGGCAGTCACATGGAGTCAGGGGTCAGGGGTCAGGGCTTACAGTGCATTATTGATGTCGCCTTGACTTTTGCAACCTAAGTAACTTATTGTAATGCATTTTCATTTGTGTGCAAAGTGAGCAAAATAGACTGAATCATTTTCAATTTCCAATTTGAAAGCTGTTAATGCCACTGAACATTTGAAACATGATACTAAAAGTCTTCATGTTCATGTCAGGAATAGCACAACAAAGTACTAATATTGCATGTAGCAGTTTTTACCGACTTGCCTTTTTCTTACTATAATTCGTAACATGCTCTTTTTTCACATTACCCTCCCTCAAATTCATACAGTGTCTCATATTCACACTTCTGCTGAGCTCATCTGCAGCTTGAGATTTTTAGAGCCTCTGAGATTCAAAGCAGAAAGCGTCTGAAAGGAGGCATGAGTCTCAAACCTCTCGGCTGCTGGTGTCTACAAAGATAAGACAAACTGGGAATGTCAGCACTGAATGCAGTGAATAAGTACATCAGATAGATGGTCACGATTCACCAGATGACAAGAATAACCACCTCAAAATTAGGCCATTTGGAACATCGTACAGACTGTAATGTTGCAAATGCTGCTGTCGTTGTGAGGGATTTCTTTATTTAAATCAGAGCCAACACACAGGGATCTCCAGGACGCTCTGGCATCCTGGAACAACATGTATTACAACTACATTTAGGGTTAATTTTAACAGAAAATAATCTGAACGCCAACAACACTAACTGCCCGATGGATTTTGATAATCACTTCCAAGTTATTTCAACGCAAAATGTTGTAATTTCACTGTTTCCAGTTCCTCAAATATGAATATTTGCTGAGGGTTTGATAGTGAACTAAATGCTTCTGGGTTTTGGGCAGTTTGTTGGACACAACAAGCTGTTTAAATATGTTAGCATGTTCTTTTGAAAATAGTGATGAACATTTTTCACTCTCACATGATATTTCGTAGGCCGAACAATTGGTAATCAAGAAAATAAAAGGTTAACTACATTGCAATAGAACTATTCTCAAAGTCTGAGGCGTAGTTATGTCATTGTGGTTTTTTTGTGGTAATATTTCAAAAATAATGGTGTTAAAATAATATTATAAAATAGTTAAAGTTGCAAATTTTTTCTCATCTCATCAGGTCAGTCATGGAAGGCCCTGAGCGCAACAGACAAGCGACCATTTGTGGAGGAAGCAGAACGTCTACGTGTCCAGCACCTCCAGGATCACCCGAACTACAAGTACAGGCCTCGCCGTAAAAAGACCACTAAAAAACTCAAGCGGGTTGAACCGGGGCTTCTGCTGCATAGTTTAGCCCAGGGAGGGGCACCAGGACTAGGATTAGGACCTGGTATCAGCTCCTTGGGTCCAGAAAGTGTCTCTGGCGGTTCTGCTTATGGACATCATCATCACTCCCACCACCTGCTGCATCCTCTTGGGCACTTCAGGGACTTCCAGGCCCCAGGACACTCAGAGCTGGAGAGCTATGGCCTGCCCACTCCAGAGATGTCCCCTCTGGATGTTCTGGAAGACGGAGCTGGGGATTCTGTGTTTTTCCCCCAACATATGCAAGAGGAGGCAGGGATGGGAGGTTGGAGTGGTTACCACCAGCACCTCCACCATCATAACCAACATTACAGCCACAATTACAACAACCACAGTCACCACAACGCCATAAATGGTGCAGCAACACACAGTCAGGGTTCAGGAATGAGTGTTAGCGCCGGTTTAAACACCTGTTTGAGTCCAAGTAGAGATTCCAGAGTTGATTCTAGAATGAGTTCCGTTGAGTCAAATATGATCTTGAGCATGAGCTCTAGGTTAAATCACACCTCTAGTCACCACATTGCCTTAAGAAGTCCTGTAAAGTGCCCACCACCTCTATCTGACTCCTCCTCCCCTGTCCCTTACTCCCAGCCCTCCATTATCCTCCCTGAGCTGGTTAAATCTCACCAAATGCCACATCAACCCACTGCTCCTGTCAGCTACTTCAGCCAAATGTATGGGAACAACGCTCCAAATGCAGCATATTACATGCCTTCTCACCTGGGGCAGCTTTCACCTCCTCCTGAAACTTCTCCTTCCTGCCCATCCTCTTCCATCCCCACATCAACCTTCCCTCCTCCTTTGCACTTAGAGTCTTCAAATCTCGAGTCCTCCTGCCATTTGGGGTCTTCTTCTGCTGAGTTTTGGTCAGAGGTGGACAGGCATGAATTTGACCAGTATGTAAACGACGGAAGGAATCGCGAGGGGGCCTACGGACGTGTCGAGGGCTGTGGTGGGGGATCCAAAGTCCTGAGTGGGCGCAGTAGCAGTGATGTAGGTAGTAGCATGAATAGCAGTTTAATTAACAGGGATGTCAGTAGCATTTTGAGTGGTGCTGGTGGATGTGAGGAAGGGAGCAGCCCTCTTATATCTGCTCTTTCTGATGCCAGCAGTGCTGTCTATTACAGTGCCTGTATCACTGGATAAATACTCCACCTTATCCTTTATATGTACCTCCTGGCATAATGCACACTTTGGTTTGGTTCATTTGAACCATTGTTACACAATCGGGAGGAAGTATTTGGGAAAGAATAGTTTTGGCTCATATTCTTAATCATTGCCAAGCCTTGCTTATCGCTCATAGATTCCAACCGTAAATGTCAAAGGTTTTTCTAAATGTGGAGAAGAAAGGTAATTGCATCATACCAACTCTTACTGGAGCCAGAGCTGGGAAGAGCGAAAAAAGTTTAAAAAAATTTGCTGACTGGAAAAAAAGAAGAAATGAAACAAAATGCTTAGTTTTAAATAAATGCATTCCTGAACATGATCTTGAACAATTGGATGCCTAGCTAAGCAGCTTTAAACAGCTATGGGCTACTGTGGCTAGATTAGACTTGCTAACATGGGTAACTTATGACCCATAAGATTGATTGCAGGATTTGTGGGATGTGCACAAATTACTAGCTCATGGCACCTTTAAGGCAGAAGCTCCAGCATAAGGATTTGGCTTTTGCTGAGCAATCAGCTACTAAAAAAGTATGCTGAGCTAGTGCAGTGTCCTGCTTAGAGGTTACATTTTTACTTTAGTCACGTGAGGTGCTTCTTAGAAGAAAAAAACACTGCAATTGCTGGGGAGATAAACACAAGACAGCTGGAGAGCACCTTAAAATAGCATTTTTAGTTACTTATCAAGGATGCTAGGTCTCTGTGTATGACCTAGCATCTAGGGTTGTAGGATATCAACAAGCACTTGCCTTAGTTGAGGTACCTACCTGCTCCAACCTGTTCCACATGTTTTGTTTCTCTGCACTCGAACCCTTTCTGGTGACAAACAGTACTAATAGGAAGATTATACACGTTAAACAACTTCTTTAAATGGACTGCGTGTAATCTGGTCACCAAAAAACTCCACAACTACAACAAATCACAATCACAATGTCATCTCATCAAATTTTTGACATTTCATCGCAGGATCACACAAATGCTCATCTTCACTGAACTTCAGTTATTTTGTTTGTTAAATGAAGGAGAAACTCAGTAGATCGACAAAGTAAAACGACTGGATGGGAGAGGCTTGATCCAGCCTACACAAATCTCTGTGTTGTCGGGAAAGCCTTGGCCACGGACCCAGAGTAGACCACTGATGTCTCCCACAAACGATCAGGATGTTTTACATGCCGGATCCGGGGTTTTTTCTCACCGTGATACATGCCGTTCCTTCTCTGTCTCATTCTTTGACAGGGCCTCACTCCATGCCAAAATCTGGACGTTTTAAGTTGCTTTGCTTTCTGGCAAACACAGATATGTTGATGATTCAAAGGTCATTATTTTTCAACCAGTAAGCCTCTGTGGTAGCCTATAACAGGCATACCACTTGTTTAAACAAAAATGTCTTAGTTTAAGATTAAAAAGAGTAATTTAGTCCTACAAATAACAAAAGATTGGGTTCTACAAATTAAGTGCCATTGGAAATGTCTTATTTAGAATATGAGAACAGCTACACTTTATACTTTAAAATCCATCATATCTGGTCTGGATATTTGTAGCTTCATACAAAGAAACATAAATAATGATGAGCTGGTGAACCACTCTCATTACACATTTTCCCATTCTTAACATTCAAGGATAATAATTCATGTTTTGAGTCTTGTGATTTTTGGAAACCTTGTTTTGATGTAGCCTTTTAATGTGTGTGTGTATATATAGCATAGCTGCTGTCTATTGGCACTATGTGAAGGAGAAATTGAGACGATGAAATGTTCTCTTTGCACTGGGTTTAATGTAATAGCTGTATAGAGGCAACACTACTTATTCAAAATCAAATGTCCCTAATTTTGAATCTGTTTTTGTACAGAAAGGACAGTGTTTGTTTGGTTGTTTCGTAGATGTTGTGTTCTGCATTTCAAAGAGTAGCTCGACATTTTAGGAAATAATTTGCTCTCTTGCTGAGAGTTAGATGAGAAGATCGATACCACTGGAGCCCAAGACTGGAATCATCTTTCTTTTCTTCCAAATCAAGAAGATTTCCCAACAGGACCTCTAATATGTACTCATTAACAGTTTGTATCTTATTTGTTGAATCTGTGCACAAATAGTTACACCATGTTACTCCCAGTAGAACCACAGCGTGTAGGTTGTTTCGTCCAGTTTGTGTAATAATTAACATTAAAGGTGTTAATTAAACATCTTGACTCATCCAGGCTTGGCTGACTTTGGGCTAAACAAGGCTCTCAGTTCCAACGCCGTACTTATGCCACAGCGATGACAGTGGTAATGATATTCACACTCTCTGCAAGAAAATGTTGAACTATTAATTTAAAAATAACTTTAATTTTACAAGCATTGGAGCAGTGAGTTTCTACTCGCCATCCAAAATGTTGTTTATTGTGTGTCTGTGTAAACTTGCCTTTGAAATGAAATCTTGAATTGCAAAGATCTCTTGAGGTTCATATGGTTCTTTAATGGGTTACATGTTACACTTTGCTCTACCAGTGACACCAGTGAACCAGAAATGTTCCCTCCCACACCAATGTTATTTACCTTATGACTGGAAATGAAAATGAGAATTTGTGGTTTTGTTTCTGTTGAGAAAATAAAAGATTGTGTAGCCACTGTAGAGGTCTCTCTGTGGGTGTTTGTGTCACAGCTATCCTGTAAAATGTGTGTACAGTGGGAGCAAAGTAACAGAAGTCTCTCTTCAAGGATTTATCCTGCATCTGTTCTGCATTAGTCCAACACACAATACTTTTTTTGTATGTGAAACAGTAGAACAAAACCGTCTATCTTGTACAGTGAAACCAGTTATACTCACCACACCGTTCCTTGTGGCCACCATTGGTTGAAAACAGAGCAATAGTAGATTTTTCCAAACATTTACTCTCGAGGATAGAGCCGCAGGGAACCAGCAGTTCAAACAAAATATTCAACAAATACTTCTACATCTGCATTTGACATTCTTTTCTGTTGACACCAACAGAGTCTTGTTTCCATTTTAATTGACTGTGACACACAAAGAACATCAGAGAGACAGGCATTTTTTTTGGAGTACAATAACTCTGGGGCTTTTGGGAATAATTATCTGAAGAAAAAAACAGAAAGAAACACCCAAGACTTTGGGATTAAAACAAAGGACATTTTCTCAGCACTCGTATAAAGACAAATTAAAACCAGGACTTTCCCAGTGACTGTGATGCTTCTAAATCTGTATGACAGGGATGATTTTTTAATTTTCTGTATAAAAATGGTTTTGTTTGTGTCTTTAAATTCAGTTTGATTCAATAATGTTACAAAATAAACTGTACTTGTTTAATGTAAACTGACTTGACACTATTGTGGCTGAATCAACACAACAAATCCACATTTTGTGATGTTTTTTTTATCCAAAAAGAGTTTATTCTTAACATCTGAGAGCTGGCCAAGAGAAGAGCAACATCTCATTCACTTGTGTCTAATGAAAGCTCATACATGTTGATTATTTATTGAGTTAGTTTCGTAATGTATAGATTAGTGGCACACATTAGAGTATATGTTGCAGTGAGGGAAAATATGGTAACCATTCATCATTCATTACTAACAACATGTCAATGTCAAAATCACAAAGTCTCTTGATGTCAAACACATTATCTTAGGTATGTTTGGGACAGTAAAATAACTCCAGTTTGGTTTATGTTATGGCAATTATAAGTTTTCTTAAGATTGACAAATTATGATGAAAAGACTCTCTAAACAGTTTGATTGGATGAATAAGAGGAGTCTTGTTTGAGTGAAGGCCTGAACATGGGTTATTGTTTTCCTCTGCACCATTTAACTGTCAAACTACCTCATGTTTACAGTCAGGGCGCCTTTCTGTAGCCCTTCACCAATGGTGGTCTTTCTTTAAACCCACAAAGCTTTATTTTGCAACACTAGTGGAGATCCTAGAGTTTCAAAATAAATCAAGCTGACCTTTGTGGATATGTGCATAATATGGTACACAAGGCATCCAGAATATGGTCATTCTATGTGCAATAAGTATACAGTACAGTACACTCATGTGCATTGGTGTAATTCTGGGTGCCGCCACTAACCCAAAGCTGGTCAGAGAGCTGCTAACTGGAGCTGCTGAACAGCCCTCATTGGCTGAGATCTGCACCCCCAAAACCTTGTCGGATCTAGAATCTGTACTGTCCACGGGCCAGATTGTGAGAAAAGGTTGTAGTTTGGGTCAAAATAAGTACATTTGTTACATAAAATGAGTACGCTTGTTATGTAACTTACGTCCGCAGCATTAGTTAAATATAAGTCACGTAACAGAAGTTAAGTTAAATAAGTCGATGTTGACTTGGTTTAACACGAACAGTGTTCTCCTGGGTGAAAGTGTTTGTGTAACCTAACAATCCACCCCAACCGCCCCCTTCAGCGGACTTGCTCCCTTTTCTTACTATGTCTGTTGCTCTGACCATCTAATAATGATGCAGATGGGTTTACACTAGAGTTAGTTGAAGTCCCGGTGTGACTCATACAAAGGCTAAAAGTGCCCCGGTGCGTCGGTATCAGATGACGAGAGGCACTGACCAAGCGTTGGTATTTGATGAGGGAAAAGGAACGGGTTGTGGTAGCGGATTGCTTGGAGCGGTTCAAGTTCTGTACTTTGTCCTTCTCATTCACGCTTGTCGCAATTTTGCTGTGGTATCTTCCAGAACAAACAGTAATTGCAGTGTACATACGTTGTTTTTCTCAATGTCTACTATGAAAGCCATTGATGTCAGTTCTCATGTCTCCTGGTCTCCTGGTGGAAATGAGGAAGACAAGAAGAAGGAGGGGTGGGAAAAGGAGGAGAAGAGGAGAATCCAGGGGGGGGGAGACAGAAAGACAATCACCTCAGTGTTTGTGCAGTGTTGTAATCCTCTGTGATCCACTCTGATTCTGTCCTCTCCAGCCTCAGATCCGACACTAAACGAGTTTGGCTCGGCGGGACAGTGTTCCCCCGAACTAACCGCTGACGGGCGCAAAAGAAAGCATTTGGAACAAGAAAAATCTGTTCTCTCATTCTCTTTTTCTGACAGTCTGTTTTCTTCCTTATTTTTGTCTCAGTTTTTGGTCTTGTATCCCTCTCAGCCCCTCAGCCTCTGTAATTTTTGTTTCTTTTTGTTCTGTTTCCCATGACTTACATTCCCGCCTCTTGTTTTCGTTCTGTCTTTGTGATATTCTCCAATCTGACATCTCTTTATTTGTCATCCCGTCTTCCTTTCTCTGTCCTTTCATCTCTCCTTTTTCCTATTCTCCCCATGACATTATATTCCCCTTTATCTCTGTTCTTTCACTGTCTTTATCTTACCCCACATGTTGATACATTCCCTTTTCCCAACATTTATATTTTTCCTGCTTTTTTCTTGTTCCCCTCCTTTGTTCTCTTCCACCCAATCTTTCTTTCTCTGGTATCAACCCCTTTCTTCTCGACCACTCATCTTGTATCGCTACTTTGTGTACGCTTTTTATTCCTTCTTTCATTCAGTGCTCTTTTATTGATTCACCTCATCGAAACGTAGACGTTCCTCCAGAAATAGAAATGTATAAGAACTGATTGGGTTCTGATGAATGGTTGCACACCCTTGCGGAACATTTTTGAGGGTGGAAAATATTAAAGCGAACTTTCATTTCAGATGAATTTCGCGCGCAGAATTATGTGTTTAACCAATGACATCCTTTGTTCCAACTGATCGCCGTCATTCTACATTATAATTATAAGGGAGAGTGTTTATTTTCAGAGCGATGGGCATTTGTTTACTGGGTATTGGACATTCGGACAAGTGGGCTTTTTTCGGTCCAGTGGGACATTTTTTCGCACGATTGGTGTTTCAGATTGTAGTCGACGGGCAGTTCCCTCCTCAGCACCCAATAATGTACAACAAACATAGCAACGACTACCTCGACAAACAAATAAAGGAGAGTTTATGGCTGCAGATCGCTCAGCAGGTGGATGGAGGATGGAGGGGTCAAACAACCAGGACTTGCAACCAGTATTACATTTTCCAAAACATTCAAGTGAATTACATTAGTGACGTTTTGAACGTGTTTGTCCCGTACTTATGTCATATTGTTTACATAAATATTCGACTTTATTCTCATACGAATTTGAATGCGTTCTAATGACACACAGAAAGGTCAGGAAATGTCTTGCCATTCATAGCCTTCCCATTACATCGGGTTCATATCTCTCCGTCCGTCTCCTTCTGTTCTTCGGATCTTCCTCTCACCTTTCGTCTTATTCTTTCCACATTCCCTGTTTCACCCCATTAAACCTTTTTTTCACCTCAGTCCCCCACTCACTCTCGCACTAGCTGGCTTTCCCTCTCTTTTTGTCTGACTTGCAACTTTTTTTATTGACATTTCCATAGGATTCAATTATCTTTTGGTTGGAGAAGTGAAGGTGGTGCGTGACTTAACTGGGCTGTAAAAACCAAACTGGGGATTGCGTGTGGTGTGGAGAGTGTGTGTGTTTTCCTAAACCGGGTCATTTATTGTACTCGGCGTGTGTGTGAGGGTTTTTAACAGTGTGTGCGTGTGTGTTGCTGAGGTAATGACAGGAATGTGAGCAACGAAGAGGAAACTCCTGTGGAAGTTTGGGATGTTCGGAAAGAGCGTGTGTGTGTGTGTGTGTGTGGAGAGAGCGAGGAAGAGGTGTATATTTTTGTGGGAACACCTCACCCCGCTGCTCATTACCCTGACTGGAAAAGATAACACAAGGCTGGATTCCCCTTCTACAGCTGGAAATAAACACACGTGTGCTTCCAAGGTGTATACATGGTATGTGTGCATGTGTGTAAAAACAATTTAACATCAGTCTGTGTTGGTTTCTGTGTGTCCCAGCTAACATGTTGCTGCTACAATGTTTGTATTTCATCATAAAAACCATTTGAATATTCTCATAACCAAACCTGTGGAAGGTTTTTGTTCTTTCAAAAAGCCATGAACATTACATTCAACAATCTACAACACTATCCAATGTTTCAATACAACTCTTGTGACAAGGATCTATAAAGATGATGTAGCAAAGCATAAACAGCACACTACATAAGGACATTTCACGTGTCATGTCTACACATTTTAAGCTTTTTACGTGTCATTAAGGCCCCACTCTCATTCTCAACTCTCAAGTATGTAGCACTGATAAAATAGCAAATTTCAGATTTTGAAATGTTCATGCTTTCGAACCTGATCTTAAGCACCTGTGTTAAGATCTAGTTGTGAAAGTTTTGTGCTTTTTATGTTCCATTTCAGTTGTGCTTAATCAAATGACCACAAAGCACACCTGGAACCAGGTAGTATCTTAGCATTAAAATACTATTCATGTTGCTCAGAGAGTGGGATGAACGGGAGGTTATTAAGGGCCCAGTATCTCATTGTTTGCCCTGAGGCCCTCTACAATGTTAATCGGCCCACATCTCCGTAGAGAATGAGTACATGATTGGTGATTTATTTATTTATTACTGTATTGTGCTCACAGTGTGAATGCATAGTGAGTGAGACCCAGAGACAGCCATTGAAGATACATATGGAGAAAGACACTGGGCAAAAGAAATGTGGAGAGGCAGAGAGAATGGAATTTGTACATCCATGTGTGTGAAAGAGAGAGAGAGAGATTTCCCCATCTCTTTCTGTCTCTGCTCTGTGGTGTTTTATTGGCCACATGTGGTTAGGATGTCAGATCAATCACCACAACTACACACTGAATGTTTGTGTGTGCGTGTGTGTGTCTAAATGACCAAAACCTTTTATTTTATGTCCATGTGGTTTTGAATTTCCAGTCTGACTCTGACCACTGAACATGAAATAATGACGTGTGTGTGTGTGTGTGTGTGTGTCCTACACGCTGTCACATATTAAATAAGAATTGATGACAGATACAGCCGTGACTCAAAGTCTTTCTCTGGGAATGTGTGTGCAGATAAGTGACTTGTCTATGGTTGTCTTTTGATATTTTCTTTTTCATCTTTAAATTTATATACATGTACATATCTTCTGTATCCATCTGACCATCTGTTTATGGGTTAGATTTGACAGAATGATTTGAGTATGTTGATGAATGCTCTTGTATGGAGATCATAGTTGAAACTGGAGCTAGATGGAATCATATGGTAATCTTCACATTAATATAAAACAGAAGATCCTTTTGGTTGCAGAGTCGTGAGTCTTCCAGCCTCCGAATGTTCATGGAGGAATCGTATACTGTTCTGCTATAACTTTTCATAGATGTGTTGTTTTCGTCTGTGTCACCAAACACAGAAAGAATATACAAACGTTTCTTTCTGTCTTGATGGATAAACACTTCGGAGGGTTGTGTCTCTGTTATCTCCTCACCAAAATGAAAAATGCACAAGCGGCAGCTGTGGCAGGAAGCAGAGCTAGTGGTCCTCTAAATGAGGGAAGAAAACTTTTGCAATATTAATACTATCATTTCGAATCATTCAAATAAAGCCCACAACTATATAACGTGTGAAAAAGGCCCTAATTTGTGGGTCTCCCGCAGCATCACCCTGACAGCTAGCAAGAGTTATCATCAGTTACTTCCACCTTAAATTCATTGGGGAAAGCTGGAATGATTATTCAGCTGTTTGGGGAATAACCTACAACATCATTGTGAGAAATACAATGTTTATTGTGTGATCTGCATCGCAAAGACCAAAAGCTAAGCAGTTTCCGTGTGAGTGTATAAACACAATGATTCGTGGTAGAGCTGGCTGCGATACAAGGGGCACCAGCTAAAATCTTGCCCTGGGGCACCAATTTGGTCAGGGTTGGTTCTGACTGCGCCTGGCTAAATATAAACCGCTATATTAGAGTTTACCCTTTTGTTAGCAGCTCCTTCCTGCTCTTTACTGGTTTATCCCAGATAATTTTGACAGTCACATTAATTTGTTCTTAGTGAAAAATAAAAAATAAGAATAAATCCAACCTCTTGTTGATTGTCCCGGTAAATTAAAGGTATTTTTAGTGTATACATTTAAACAGCATTGTGTTGAAATAAAAGCCTGATATTAGATTTATTCAATGAATTAGCATGATATCTTTTATTTTGCAATTAAATGCATATCTAAGAACCTTTTTGCAGGTTTGCCAGAAACATTTGTCAGATACTTTTAGATTCGAAGTTAATTAACTCGCAACAGTTGATAAGGCTGATAAAGTTTATTTTAATCCAGTTGGAGGCAAACTCAGTGTCTCTAGTTGTGTGCATGCCTGGTGGTCAGCTCCATCGTCTGTACTCCGGGTGGACTAGATGATGTCATAGGGGGGGTCTCTCTTTCCCTCCCTGCCACAGGATATATCAGGCTCCCCTCCATACCCCCCCCTGCTTCCTGTTTCCTGTCTCTGTAGGAAGTAGCCCTGCGTTCACTTCCTGTCAGAGGGGCTGTTGGGGACAGGAATGGAGTGGAAGTTGAACAGCTTGTAATACTGTTGCCGGTAGCAGTTCCCAGAAAAACTCTTTGTCCGATTACATACTACATGAAGAACTTTTTTAGTAACTGTAAAGCATTGAAGCGGTTTCTAAGATTTTAAAAAGAACACTTCAAGTAGTATCATAGAAGTGCAGAACGTGAAAGCAAAACATCAAACATGAGGTCAAGGAAAGTAACTTATTCCAGCCGCTGTGTTGGATTAAAACTGTCGAGCCAAATTTTCCCAATTGGGAGGAAACTGAATTGCGTTTTTATCGACTGTAACCTGGTGACAGCTGGTCTATTTCCACAACTCTACGGAAAGAGAGAATGACCCCTGACCCTGCCTTTACTTTTAATAGATCACAGGGCCACTATCTGAACTTCCCTCCTCATCGCCCTGTATCTTCCTCTCCACCTCGCCCTCATCTCCTCTCCTTCTCTTATCATCTTCTCTCTCTGTGTCACTTATTCTTTCGGCCTGTCCTTGTCCTTTCTCCGCTCACTTCCTCAATTGCGCGCATCACCAAATAGAGGGCAGGGTCCGGACCCGGACCGAGTTACAGTTCTATCTTGACCCGTGACCAATTTCTGATAAATGAATGAGAATGAATAATAATCTTTATCGGGCTTTTTTGGATATGTATCGCGGGTGCAGCTAATCCAATTCATATGGCATTATCTCCACTCAATTAAGCCAATCAAACCAATTGTTTACAGTGTTTAGAGTGTTTGCTTGAGAGAACAACAGCGTAAGAGAGATGTGAGAGAGACGACAGCATGGAGCATGAAGCAACTGACCTGGCAGGCAGTCACTGTTGTTTTAAAACGACAAAATCTGCCTCGAGAGACAGAGCAGCCCGCTCTCACCAAATAGCATCTGAGTGACACAACAAGTTGTAAGTCATTTTGTTCTTTTTGCAAAAGATCACCTTTCTTGCTTTTTGCGTGTCATCTTTGTGAATATGCTACGCTGTGGGAGAGACCACTTAGGGTGGGTTTGTGTGGAGGTGGATGGTTCAAACAAACACAGGACCAGTGGAGGTCCTCTTACCCTCCTCTTCTTTCTTCCTCCCTCCTCCCCCATCTCTCCCTTTCTCCCTCCCTCCCCCTCTCGTCAATTGGAGCCAAGGTGTGGGTGTTAAACCTCTGAGGTCTGCTGATTTGGTGGCCTTGGCTTTGAAGGGCTTGTGGGTTGTGGGTTCAGATCCCGGGCAGGCCTGACTACTAACCTTGACGAGTGGAACCCATCTATCATCATGGAAAAAGTCAAAGCAGCCAATCAGTGAACCAGAACCTGAGTCAGCAGAAATCCAGAGAAGCAGTTCAGTTTTATTGTATTTATTGTAGTTAGTCATTCATCTGTGTCATGAAAAATGTCAAAAGTGAAAAAATGTTAAAAAAGACAGGGAAGTGAGAGTAAAGATTGAAAAGGGAAAGCCTAAAAAATAGTTCATAGCAATATTAAACGTAGAAATTAGAAATAAAAGTGAGAAAATGTAAAATGGACAAAACACTGAGATTCAAAGAGATTCTTTGATTGACTACAATGTTTAAAGTTTAAGGTTAGATTGAGATTTTTGTAAATGTGATTTTTTTTACAGTGTTTTATTTGACCACATTTCTCAGTAGAGTTGTGGTAGCGTCGCTGTTTCCGAATAGCTTCTCAGTAGTTTAGCTCTTTTATTGATCAAATAGTGCGGTAGCGTCCACAGATATATTTTCCTAACCATGTCTGAAGCACCACTGCCACACGTGGCCGTGTATTAATGTAGTTAAACTACTGTTAGCTTAACGTGCTCCATTTTCCTGGGGGATAGCTTCAGTGTAGTGAATCTTCATTTAATGCAGAGTAACTGCTGCTTAGTTCACCATACTTTTCAAATAGATTTTCCAACACTTTATGTGTCACAAAAACTGGTTCACACTGTCCAAAGCTTTTCCTGCACCTGTGACCAAATAAAGCCACTTGATCATCAGTTATCACCTATTGCCATTTTCTAACATGATGTAATGTCATACTCATATCCCTCTTGCTCTATTTTCTCTCTCGTATTGCCTAGAGTTTCTTTTTTCTCACTCTTTGGAATGTTTTGCCTTTTTCAGGTTCTATCTCCCTCCCTCTGTCCCTGTAATCCTCTTGTGTCCTATCCCTACATTTCCAAGCATATCACATGTTAAAAATATTTTAAAAAGCATGGGAAAAGCAGCACAAACAGAGAAAAACATGACCCAAATGAAAGACAAAAGTCCCTGTGAGTACAGATGAGGACAGTTTTAGGGATATCAGGCTCTCTGTGGTCTCAAACATCCATTTTTAAACCAGAAAAGTACCCGTGCTATTTGGGATGAGTGGCTCCAAAACGTTCTGTTATAATTCAGTCTATTTATCTTTCTGGCTCCCCTGGTTTCCCTAAACCTACATGCATGTCTAAACACCGGGTTTATGAGAGCAGTGCTGATGTGGAAATTCTCTAAAATTAAACGGAATTTCAGCCCTCTTTTATGTATTTGTCTGTTGTCGGTTTTGTCCGCTGCGTTGTCACTATAACAGGCACTGACGCCGCGTGGGAGTGTGTGTGTGTGTGTGTGTGGCGTGGTGACCCAGCATGACGCCGTAGTAAGCATCGCACATGGCTGCCAGCAGACAGAGAGAAAAGCAGTGTGGGAAATTGAAAGAAAAAGACAAAAAGAGGGAGGGTGAGAGTGAAAAAAGAGATGAAGAGACGAAAAACTTTGAAGATGAAACAGACAGAAAAACAGAGGGAAATGCAAAGAACAAGGATTAGTGACGAAACTAAAAAGATAAAAAGTGAAAGTACACATATCATTTAACAGCAACATGATGAGCTCTGATTGGATGTTTTAAGTGTTTTAAGGGGAGACACGACAGATTGATCCATCCATTATCTGTAACCACTTATCCCATTCAGGGAGTGGAGCAGATTTCAGCTAATATAGGCCAGAAGGCAGGGTTTCTTAAATTTTATATTGTAAATTTGAAAATAAATAAAAATTGAATTAAGGCGAAATCTACAGCCCAAACTCTCAAAAGTCACCAATGCATGAAAAAAATAAAGTTTTTGACTGTAGTGTCTCTGTTATAGTTTTCCATTTGCTGTATTGTGTTCCTTGTGTTTCCTGTTAGAGCAAATCTAAACATAACAATCAACACTAGTACATATACATGATAATGTTACAGAATACAGTGTTACTGTAAATAAGGGTCACACAGAAAGAAGTATAAAAAATCCATCCGTCAATCTTTCCTTTATATTGTTTTTCTTCTTCTGTAATTTTTCCCCTTCTCAGGTTTCCCCTCGCTATGTTTCCCAACATATCATTGGCCTCAGTGTGTTTAAATGTTTGTATGCGTGTGTGTGTGTCTGGAGCCATGGGATGAAGTGTGTGGTTACCCACTGGTGTGACCAGGGACACAAGGGCACCTCGCTCTGTCTGTCTTGAGCTCGCTCTCTCTCTCTCTCTTACTCTGTCATTTTCTGCTGCCTCGACCTTCTCCGTATGTGATCTGTAACATCTACGGAGGTCATTTGTATTCTGAAATACATTGCGAAAACTGCTGTGTCCGAAATCTGGAAAGGAAAGATTCCACCAGAAATAACCTTACTCACCTTTTGAGCAAGAAAATACAACTTTTCAAATTTCAACATTTGACACTGATTCCCACGAGATCATATTATTTCAACATCTACTAGTCATCAGCAGCTCCAGCACACACTTTCTCACATGTTCCCAGTTGGTGTCGGGATTCAAACCAGCAACCTTCCAAGTACAAGCATCCTTTCCTGAGCTTCCAAACCCTCAGACCCCATCTGAACCTTTTAATCGTCATGTCTACTGCCAGGAGAACCACCAGCCCAAACTGCTGGAATCAGTATCAGATATAACATTCTCTACAAATTGACAAATGAAAAATAAACCCAATATTGTAATTTTAGGAGCCTTTTATTAATATTTAAAACACAAGACCAACAAAGAAAACATGAGCATAAATTACACTTATCCTCTAAATTATCCTCAAAATGTATTTTTTTTAAATCACTTCCCTGTCTCTCTGTCTCTCTGCTCAGTCGTCCTAAACTCATATTTCATATTAATTTGTGTGTTCATGTTGTAGATGATGTAATTTCCTGTTTTCCTCTGAATTGTCATGATCCCATTAAGCACGCACACATACAGGAGGAGGATGCAGTAGTAAGCAGCAGTGACGTCAGGTTAATGTGTGATCAACAGCCGGATGAGAAGACAGGTCATGGATACGGTCAAGGTGTCCCTTACACACACACACACACACACACACACATCATGGATGCTGCAGCCGGTGCTGAGAACGGCGCTGCAGATCCAGCTTTCCCTCCAGAGGAGAGACAGGGAAGAGGAAGAATGAGGGAAGGAAGAAAGAAAAATTAATTATTAATTTATTTATTGTTCACCTTTGTTGAACAATCACAGTCTACCTTGCTGTTTCCAGGGAGTCGTGGCAAAAATGGCAGCACACTATACACATAAAACAATGGATCAAATATATAATTATACTACATTTTCCATTTTGTATATGATAATTATTAGTTTAGTGGTGAGGATGTGCACATTTTTGTGTCTCTAAGGCAGCATCAGTGTAGATGAAGGCCGACTGCTGTGGCGCCTTGTTGCACAACTCATCTGCATGGCCCCAGGGGGGGGGGGGGGGGGGGGGGGGTTAAGCCATTGCCTTGCAAGTAGGTCTTCAATACTGTACTTGACCTTGAGTCAGACTTGAGTTTTTGAGAAAGTCAAAAACTATGGTTTTCAGCGCATGAGGAAGCAAAAATAAAATAGAAAAACATCCTTATCTGTAAAGTCTGTTCAGTTACAAAGAGTAAAAGTAAATGAAACAGCGATTTTGCTGTTTGAAGCCACAACAGAGAAAACACACAAGGACGAGGCATTCTTTAGTTTGTAGATCATCCCTCTAAACCAGATGACTTAAACACTATTTGGTTTGGACAGCAGACAGTAAGAAATAAAGTACAAGTATTTAAAGTTATTTCAACTCGTATTTTGCTCAGGTTTGGTCCTGTTTGAAAGCCTGGGTTTGAAGCCATACGACCTTCTAGAAAGATCCAGGTTTTTATGACTACTTTGCGGAAGCCAAGACGTCCACCAGACCACAGAGTGTGACCTAGAGACGTGGCAGCAGTTTGCTTTGAAACTGTACAGGATGTGAGACTGTAAATGGACTCATTTATGTCTCTTGTGCAATCATACAATCATAAAATACAACATATCAGACTTTGTCAGAGATTCAACAATAATATTATATTAATTGATTCAATATCTGCTCTGGTATTTTATTGTACTGTAGATATTGTGCATTCCATATGTTATATTTTATTTTACTCTGTAAATTGCTGCTGCTACAAACGAATTTCCCCCTGGGGATAAATAAAGTTTACATCTATCTATCTATCTATCTATCTATCTATCTATCTATCTATCTATCTATCTATCTATCTATCTATCTATCTATCTATCTATCTATATCAACCGTTGTCCCTGGTGTTTTTTTTCTTACAGAGATTCAGCAGTCTATATAGTGCTGAGTACGGCAGATGAGTAATATTGTAAGGATGTAGGCATAGTGATTTTAGCTAAATGCTAGCATGCTAACATACTATGCTAACACACTGACATTCAGCAGGTTTAACGTTTACAATATGTACCTCACATAAGCATGTCGGGATGCTAAGATGATTTAGCATTAATGACAAAGTCCAACTGAGACTGTTGGGAATGTCTCTAGTTTTGCAGATTTTTGGTCAAAAGCTGATGTATTAGACATATTACAATGTTTAGGTGATGATGCTGTGAGGATTTATGTCTAACTCTGCTGTATTTCCCTCAGTAGTGTCCTCCTAAGAGTCGACGCCCACTGCCGCGCCTCTCTTCTGGTGGCCATCTTTGGACAATGACACCCGAGCTTACGTCTTAGCCTGTACCACCTGTGCGCGCAACAAGACCTCGCACAGACCCCCTGTCGGACTATTACGACCTCTGCCGGTTCCCCACAGGCCTTGGTCGCATATGGCATTGGACTTTGTCACCGGATTTCCCCCCTCCGAGAGCAACACGGTCATCCTGACCATCGTGGACGGGTTTGCCAAGGCGGCTCACTTTATTCCCCTTCCCAAGCTCCCGTTGGCCCGCGAGACCGCAGACTTGTTGGTTCAACATGTCTTTAGACTCCACGGCATCCCTATGGATATTGTTTCTGATCGGGGTCTTCAGTTCTCCTCCCAAGTTTGGAAGGCGTTCTGCCACAGCCTCGGTGCCACTGCTAGCCTCTCCTCCAGCTTTCACCCCCAGACCAATGGGCAGACCGAGAGGCTGAACCAGGAGCTAGAAGCCATGCTCCGGTGTGTAGCGGCGGCAAATCCATCGCCCTGGAGTCGTCACTTGGCCTGGATAGAGTACGCACACAACAGCCATACCTCCACGGCAACAGGTCTCTCCCCCTTCGAGGCCTCCATTGGCTACCAACCTCCCCTTCTACCTAGCCAAGAGGTCGAGATCTCCGTCCCGTCTGTCCAGATCAACCAGCACCGATGCAGAAGAGTCTGGAAAGAGACTCGTGCCGCCCTACTTCGTTCTTCTGAACAGAACAAACGTCTGGCTGATCGCCGCCGCACACCCGCCCCCACCTATCTTCCCGGCCAACAGCTTTCCACCAAGGACATACCCCTACGCACTGAATCCAAGAAGCTCTCTCCCAGATTCATTGGCCCGTTCCCCATTGTCTTCGTTATCAACCCGGTCACGGTCAAGCTCAAGCTCCCGCAATCCATGAGGAGCCTCGGGTGTCACACAGACGATCCAGCCTGCCAGCCAGCCGCGGACGCGGACCGGCCACTTCCCGGCTAAGATCCGAGCGGAGCGCGAGGACGCGCCTCCGTATTGACGTTTGACAGTTTTCCTGTCGGCTTCGTCTGCCGCTCCGCAGGATTAGCCACTTTCCGGCTTGGAACTGGGCGGAGGCGTGGAGACGCCTCCTATTGACTTTGTCCATTTCCTGTCTTTTCCCTTGACTGAGAGAAATAAATGAACCTTGGTTTTTAAATAGAACTTTGCTGTCTGAGTCTGCATTTGGGTCCGTGAAACACCCCACATCATAACAGATGCAAGGTAGATGAAAGTAAAGCGATCCTCCAGAGTTATTATTTTTCATCATGTGCGGTACGTAAATGCATACCAAATTTCAAGGCAATCCATCAAATACTTATTTCACTCAAAACCTCCTGGTGGCGCTAGAGGAAAGGTCAGGTGACCATGCGCTCCATCCTCTGCAGACAATGGATGTCTCTACAAAATGTCCTGGAAAACCAACCAGTTGTCGTCTGGACAAAAGGACAAATTACCACCCCTATAGAGCCACACCACAGTCAAAACCTGGACTGAACCTGTACTGGTACCTGTACTACCTGTACCTGTACCTGCCTTTCTGTCTGGCGGACTTCTTACCTGATCCATGGACTGATTACCCCTCACGGTAAGTTTGCCTGTTTCGTGGTTTGGACCCAAGCCTGTCGCTCTCTTTTCTGAATCCGGTCTGTGTCTGTATGTGAGTTCTGCTGTTTTTCTGAGCCAGGACAAACTATTTATCAGACTTTAGGCTCATTTCCCAGCATGGTGCAACTGAAACAGATGCTTTTCAGATCAAGGACAGCAAACCTGAGAGGCAAATTGTACTTGAGAACATTGTTTGATTTTCCAGGCTATGCAAACAGATCAATGTTACTATGATGACCAAAATTACTTTTAACCAAATTCTAACTCTAAAGAAGTCTCGCCGATAAGTTTTAAGATTTAAGGAATTTTGTCCACTCATTTTCACAAACAGACAGGATCGTCCAGTGTTACAATCAAATAATGACAGTAAGCTGTTCTTAAGTTCTCATCCAAACCAAACAGAGCACGATGACATGTGTTTGAGTCATCTGCAGCTGGATTGACAGAATGAGCTCTGACAACACTGAAGCTGAGGTTTATTTATATATCAAAGTGACAGTTAGAAAAGGAAAAAGGCTCAACAAAGGAAAAATCCCACCAAGGGACAAAGAAACAGAAGTTCAGGTAAATACACACTAACATTCTGCTTGTCTATGCTGAAATGTGAAAACAATGCTGGGATTCTTCTGTCACAGTGTCAGAGGTCAGAGATTGTTGACATGGTAGATGGGATGGGGTGAGCACAATAGAGAGAGGAGAAGGAAATGGAGAAAATGGTTGAGAGAGATGTCAACCTCCTGTTCTCAGCTCCAAACATCCTGTTGGAGGGAACCCCCCCCCCCCCCCCCCCCCCATGCTTTATGACAGGTGTTGTACTTTGCTTCACTCATAAAGAGAAATAATAAGTGAACACATGTTAATGTCTTCCACAATTTCCTTTTTTTGCTGCTTGATAAACCTTTTAGAGGAGGGTCACTCCAAACCCATGAAATGAATCATTATTTGTTAATGCCTTTGCAATAGGGCTAATAAATGCCAGGAAACATTTTATGTTCAAATGAGCAGATGGGAGGTTTAAAAGAGGAAGACATAAGTTGCTACACTCGCCCTGTCAGCAGAGAAACTCTTAACTAAAAACAGTCCTTGATTTCCCCTGATCAAACAATGTAAAACACAATGTGTGAGTGTATGTTATGTTTTATATTATTCATAATACACAACATACTTTTTACGAGGCTATGGGCCCCATTACTCATGAATCAATTTCATCTGGAGAATCTAAGCAAACCTGATGAAACCAGATTACATAAACCACAGAAACACTGGACTTGATATTTATGACATGGCGCTGGTGACAACAAGCCTGGACCCCCTTATGCCCCCTAGTTTGATTTTATCTTTGTGCAACAGCTGAGGATCCATGTTAAGCACAGATACAGTGAACTCACCAAGAGCCACAAAACGTACAGCAAATGTCTGATAATGACAGTTTAATGTGATTTCTTTACTGCAAAGTATGACAAAAGAATGTATGTGTGTATATATGTATATAATTTCAAATAAATGATCATTATATATATATATATATATATATATATATTTATATATATATATATATTTTTTTTTTATATATATATATATATATATATATATATATATATATATATATATATATATTTATATGTATATATATATATTTACTTTCAGCGCATCTCATCAGCTGAGCTTTTGTTTGGGGTGTAAGTACAAGGTATAGCCGGCAGATGGCAGCAGAGCATTTGTCTCATCCAGCCAACACTGACGGTCTGAACACAGAAGTAAAATGGATAGACAAGACACATAACACTGTGTCTTTTCTGTCTTTATATTTCAAAATTCACTTGTATGAGACACCAACGTTTTCCTGTTAGAGGACTGAGATGCACTTTTTACATGTGCTAGTGTCAATGCCTGCGTTCAGATGACATCATTCTCCCTCCGACGAATGCAATGCAGACATGAAGTGTGAAAAAAGCATCTGTGTCACTGGGTTTCAAAGATCTTTCAAGAGACTTTTTAACCTCGACAGGTTCAGACAATTCTGTGGTAAATCATGTTTTTTTTGTCTCTGGATTGAAAAATAAAAAGACAGTTTGCATGCGTAGATAACGGGGTGAAATTGAATGCACTGATTTTAAATTCAGGATTAGTGATTAGTAATGGTCATGTATTACGCATTATAACCTTGTTTGACGCATAACGTTTCACAAAGAATACTATATATACTGTTGTATTTCACTATGATATTACCTTCACTTCTCACAACTCGTTCTTACTTACATGCTTAAGTATTGACATTCTTATACATCTGCCTGATACCGTATTGAGTATCTCTTCACTTATTAACATAGAATAGACGTTCGATATTGTATTTACTTTTTCATACTTTTTACCTTTTTGTTAAATCTCTTTAAAACACTTGTATTATTCTAAATAACACGAAGGCCGCCAAACAACAGACAAACCGGTAAGTGCCTGAGTGATACAGCCATTGAAAGGAATTAAATCAGTTTAGTACTAGGATAGTAACTAGTGAATAATGGATTGACAAGGTTTAGACTTTTCTGAAAAAACATATCAGTAATTCAGTGAATTACAGCAACGCTTAAAGAAGGAGTTACACACATATCCACGTTAGATATTGTGGGGGAGATAAGCATACTGTGTCCACATCAAATGAATAACTCATAAGAAAGGGTTGTAATAAAACTTGTTTATAAACTAGGCAGGATAAAAAGAACAATACATCAGAAAGTGCATTGAACTTGGGAACAATATGGCGACACAATTCTAAGTGTTCTAGCATAGACCGACTTACCCTCGGAACTGTCAGTCTAGCCTCAGGAGAAGTTATCGATCTCATTCAAACTAGCTGAAAACGCGACACATCCTGTTTTTAAAGGGGACATAACGCTCAGTTTTAGCGCCTCTTAAAGCATCTTCTGTGGACGTTTTGCATCTCTGTAGTCATTTTGTTGAGTCCCTGGGCCCGTGCCCGGTTCAGAAATCCATCCATGACTGTAGTGAATGAATTGAGACAATCATCAATGCCTTTCTTCATAAATCTAACAGCAACAGAGGACAATTATCAGCAGTTTACATGTCATTGAAATTGTAAAAGAAAAATAATTTTATGCTCACAGTTTATATTATTAACAGATTCTTTTTACAGATTCAGATCTTTTAAATGGAATTGTATTTTGAGCGGGTGTGAGCTGCAGTCTCAGCAGCTCTGATCTGAAACATGGCTGTTTGCTCTGCCTGTTCAGCTTCTGTGTCAGACGTTACCCCACCGATCTGCCGTGATGTCATCCCTTCTCTCTCCCTCCCTGACGCCTCGCTCAATCTGTCATCATGTTCCCCTCTCTGTTTGTCTCCGTCTCTCATCTCACCTCTGCTTCTCCTTCCTCTGTCTTGCTCTCTTTCTGTCTTCATTCTATCTGTATCTCTCACTTGATGGTGGCAGTGCAAGTGCTCGACAAGTGCATTTTAAGACACGTGCTAGCACGCCTGCATACAGCATTTTCACATAAACACAGTGTGCATGCAAATTGAAATACACATGTACAAACATGCAAGTGGGAAATATGCACATGCACTCAAAGAATGAATTCATCTCTGCATTCAGAGGGATATGGCAAAGTCAGGAAGACATAAAGGCTTTAAACAGCGAGGCCATCATTGTCTTTGATCTTTGGGAGACGGCTCCTGGGAACTGCTGAAGACGCAACATCTAACAGTCTTCTTCAATGAGTGTGAAGTGTTTTTAATGGGATACAATTCCTTTGGGGAGAACCCTGCATATGCTTTCTGTAAACCCTTTGGCATTTAACATGACACGCTCAGATGAACAGTGCGCTGAGAAACAAGCCTGATACAGCAGCTGTGATTGTGATTGGCAGAAGTGTTGGTCCTCTTTAAGAAGAACAGAGTTGTATGAGTTGTACTCTAGTGCAGACTAATATCTTTATTGTACGAGTAAATCCACAGACAGATTGTACAGATTCCCAGGCAGGATATTCATGAGACTTTTGCTTTAAAAAGAAACAATGTATTTGCGAGACAAATGTATGACAAAATATACATAATAACAAAATATGAGTCTTATTGTTTACATGTCTTTATCAAATACATTTGAGCATATTACTTCTTGCTCTTTTATGTCTTGTGTTTCAGATTATAATGTATTATTTTGCTCCAGATCCTATGAAGATATAAGATCTTGGTCTAAGTCCTTTGAAACACTGTAGCAAAGAAAACAATAAACTTGAAGCGAGTCAACGGGAAACAGCAGTGACCCCCTATCCCAGCAAAGATGGAGCCAAAAAACACAAAAACTAAACACAACTGACATTACCACTTTAAATGCAAATAAAAGACGGTGCAGAGTTGTAAAAGAAGGTGCACTTCTTGCCAATCATCTTTCCCTGGGCAGGCTCTTCCAAAGTTAAGAGTCTCCAAATGCAGATAAGTCAGGGGGGGAAAAAAAGCATTTCTCTTCTTTATTGATTGTGGACTCGGGCTCATGCTCTCCCTGAATCGCCCATTTCATTATGCTTTGCTCCCGGTTTATTGTTTTTTAAGGCATGAGACTCCAAGGGGAGACGTGTTTAGCTTATTGCTTTGGCGGCATGAAGCAGCGCTGGCTTATTGCTGGAGTCTGAAGGTCCGAGCTGTTTCAGCTCAAAACACTATCTGTCTGTGCTTCTCTGAAAGGCTGCAGTCAGTAGAATGCACGGACTCCATTAGGATCAGGGGTGAAATAAAAAAAAGGAGCTTCCTCCACTGAAGGTGGGCGAGTGAGAGCAAAATGCACATCACAATTTCCTAAAGCTGAAGGTGAGATTTTAAAATGTGTTGTGCGACCAACAGCCCAAAATCTAAATATATTAAATGCATAGTGATGTAAAAAAAATACTTTCTACAAAGTTTGCATTTTGTCTTTCCTTTAGGCCACATCTCACTTCCCTCTGTGACCTGTCAGATGCTCTCTAACTTTTTAAGGGCACTAAGTATCAAACATTGTGATTTGGTTGACAAACCTAAAATTTGATCAAAAGGGGGTTTTCATTTCTTTATCTGAGGAGCAGCTTCAAGCCACAGTGGAACACCTCTGACCTTTGACATTGTACCAGGCCACTTAAGCAGGAGGGGTTTACACACACACACACACACACACACACACAGAGTCACATTGAGCTTGGAGTATGTATGGAGCAAAATGTATTTATGTGATACGGGCGCTTGCAGATATTGCTCTCAACCGATTTAATGTCTAATGTGCCATGCAGATCCGACCTGCGATGCACCAACATGCTGAAGATTTATTCCAGCAACTATTGAGAGCAAGAGACTCCAAAAGACAAAAGCAAACCTGAGATTAAGATTTGATTTATTAGTATCACATTTAGAAGTTTTCCCTATTTTTCCAAAATTGGGTGGCGTCCAAAATGTAATCTCATGTGAAATTCTGTTCGTTAAACTAATGGTGGCTTATGGCGTTAGCTGAGTGCCATCATTCTTTGATACAAATTCATGGGTTTATGAATCAAAACTGAATTATTAATGACTGTTACATATCTTGATATTAATTCATTATCATTTATTAAATCATGCTACACAGTCTCACATTACCCCCCATGTTCAGATCTCTTCACTGGCACCCTGTAGCATTCAGGATCCACTTTAAAATGCTCACTCTTACTGACAGAGCTTTGCACGGTCAGACTGCACATGTGGCTGAACTAGCTTACCCTTCTTTATCAGCTCTTATGTTGCATTTTCTGTCCGTTCCACACAGACATCATTAAAAAATACTTTAACATTTCTTAAAGAAGTCTCATTTTCCAGAGTTAGTCACAGCACCAAATCTCTTTTTAGGTTCAGGACATTATTTGAGTTGTACAACACATTTACTGTGTCGTTCACTCTCCGTGCTCTAATTAACCTTGTTTCCAGCAGAGGAAGGCTGCGGTTTTCAGCAAAAAAACAACAAACAAACATTGTTTTTTTCCCCTGCCAAAGACCAGACTGCAGACGGACAAATTCAGCGCCGAGCTTGTGAAGAAACTGGAACATCAGGTGTTTTTCTCAGGAGTTGCAGCTGGTTGTGCTGCCCCCAGATGAGCAAAAACAAGCACTGCTATTTTAAGTGTTAGGTGTTTTGTCATTTCGTGCTCCACATGTAACGATTTCATTTTATAGATTAAATCAATTTTAAAGCAATTTTATGAATGGTGTAAAGTCAGCATTAGTGGACGTGCTGCAGACACACCACTTAGAATGGTGGGCTCAAATCTCCCATTTTAAATGAATGAAGTGTATTATGATGCATCATTTAATGCAAATAACAAGTCCATCTGAAGGAGATACAACATTTTAGACAATATCATCATCAAAACAAATATAATCAAACATGAGGGCATTACATCTCATTTAGTATCATGTATCTGGCTGTAGTCTCAGACCAACCAGCATTTTTGAATTGATTAAGATTCTGTGATTATAATGATCATCATCCACTCACCATGTGATTACGCTACACTTTAGAAGCCTCACAATGCCTCTTCATTTGCCTTTTTTTGTCTTCTTGTGGTCAAAATACACAATTGTCTTTTGACGCCCAGATTTCACCTCTGACTTTCATCCCCTCACAAAATCCCCTCACTTTATTTCTCTCCTCTGTCTCCAGCCGCTCCATCAGTGATTATACATAACCCTGAAGTAATTAAGCTAAGAACACAAACGGGGATGCAGGTCATAAATAAACAACTGTAAGTGATATTAAACCATTGGGGGAGAGCGTTGGCAAGGGGAAACACATCGTCAGGAGTTTTTCAATGAACTCGGCTAAGTTGCATTTCTCACTTTCCACAAATTGTCTCGGTGGCACACGTCAGCGTTAGAAAGGCTTTTTCGTATCGAGCTGAGGATTATCAATCCTTCGATGATATAAACTACTTTGCATCATAACGATTACTTACTGGTTTTATGCTTAATATTTTCAAGAAGAAAATAAACACGACCACATGCATGACTTGCATATGCCAACTTCTAAAAGAGAAAGTAAAGAGCTTGTAATATTACCTTTTGTAAGATCTAGAACAACAGCATTGCCATTTATTCAGACACTTAAAACAACCTCACCTTCGTATGCCTGCTGACAAGCAATCTTTTGCTATAATGTAGGTAATTGCAGACCCATCTAAGTAGCATGATGAAGCGTGATGATAGCAATGTTTTAAAGCATTACTTTGCCATACTTTTGCCATCTCTAGAAGAGATTTGACATCTCAGTTTATTTTGAAAAGATTTAACGAGCGGAAATTGACACGTGTGAAAATGCACGGAAAAGTAACTTATCGTAAGATATCATACGAACTGTTGTATGTGGATGTGTTGCATAACCGTTTAAAATGGCTTTACTCTGATTCAATCATACGCTGTCATTTAATTATTGTATTGTTCCAAATTGGGGATTTGAATCCAAACGGCTAATGAAAAAATGACCAAAGAAGCAAAAATATCTATCACCATAAATATAGCAAAGTAAATGTGACAGTGAAGAGAGCCTTCCACCCATCCAGTTCTGCATCATCTCCCTCTTCTCTCTCATCCTTCTGTTAGCGGGTCCATTCAAATCATAATGAGACTGTTGCCGTTTTTGGAGACTGAGATTGGGAGAGGAATTCATATTCACTGAAAGCTAAATAATTGAAAGGATGAGGACGTTTTTGAGAAGGAGGCTATGGTTGGTGTTGGGGCTTCAGATGCTATGTAGAGTTTCATAGGTCGAGAGAGGACAGTTAATAGCGTTCTACTGACACTTGTGTCAAAATCAGAATCTCTTTAACAGCTCAGGTTTTTTGGAAAGTGTGCCAATACTTTCTCAGAAAGTTGTGCAGATGGTTTCGGAAAGGAATTAAAGAAAGATGATGTTCCCACGGGTTTGGATCTAATTTATGAATTATCCTGGAAATAGCTCAGATCATGACAGATAGACTTCAGTGAGGTTATTGTAATTCTACTTTGGTTGAAATAGTACAATGTGTTCAAATTGTACTGTCCAGTACTATACAAGCCAGTTATCTTGGACGAATAAAAACAGAAACAGTTACAAAGAAAACAGAAATAAACCTACTTTGAGAAAAAACTGAAGAAGGTGCAACTAGCAGAGGAGGTGGTCCATATATGGTCGTGCATACTCTAGTTTTTTGTTCATGTAGCAGTCTTTGACACATGTCAGGTGTGAAGTGGATGGGAGTTGCTTGAATTCACTAGAGAACTCTACAGTGGGTTTCACCAGTGGCAGGTTTTCAGACAGACTGACACTGAATGATGATGCATATTATAGCACCGTTGCTTCAATGGCTACCGAAACAAGCTCGATCAGTCCGTAACAAGCTTCCCCCCTAGGAAGACAAAATAATGAAGTGTTATAGAGCAGATTATAGATCAGTCTGTAACAAAGTATCTTCTCTTCTTTCACTAGGAGCAGTTCATCAACCTGTCTAAAATTCTGCTTTCACAGGAAACGTACAGTTTTCCGCTAGTCACATGCATGCACATGTATTTTCATAATAAACCTCCAACTACAGGTTCTTTTAGTTCTTAGGTATACTTGGTTTGTCACAGTTCAGCTCCACACCCTCCTCACTCTACTTGTCAGTCACTCCC
Organism: Melanostigma gelatinosum; assembly: GCF_949748355.1. Lineage (NCBI taxonomy): Eukaryota > Metazoa > Chordata > Actinopteri > Perciformes > Zoarcidae > Melanostigma > Melanostigma gelatinosum. The sequence continues at coordinate 18,854,765 of NC_136641.1, read as the reverse complement.
TCCTCATCAGTCTAAACTCCCTTCACCTGTTCACTCACCTGCCTCTGATCAGTAATCAAGGCCCTATATAGACTCCTGCCTCCCAGACACACATTTGCCAGATTGTTCTTCGGTTTTCTATGCCAGACTCTCCAGCACGCTCTCACGGACTGATCTCCTCTTACCGACCCTGCCTGCCCCTGTTCTACCCGCCTTGCCTGACTCCCGGTAAACCCACCAGCCTTCTGATCCTGATCCTGATTAACTCTGCCTGCTGTTATTGAAGTTTGTAATAAAAGCCAAAGATTCCTGGAATCCTGTGTGTTGCATTTGGGTCCATATACAACCGGTTACATGGTTAGGTTTAGGGAACAAAACTATTTGGTTCGTCTTAGGATAAGATCGTAGTTTGTTTTAAAATAAGTTTTGCTTTGCACTTGTTACATAACTTGCATTACTTAAGTACGAAAGTTGCATAACAAAAGTAGGTTACATTTGTCCACGTCAACTTTTTGGCACTAACGGCCATCTCCTGGGCGAAAGGTCTGTTTCTTTGAACCAACCACACTCCCCAGCATCCTGTAGTTGACTTTCTCACTCTTTATACTACGTGAGTTTCGCTGACCTAATAATGATGCGGATGTGTTTACATTGGAGTTAGTTGAAACCCATACAGAAGCTTAAAGGGTGTAACGGTATAAGTGCAGAGGGGCACTGACCAAGCGTCTGTATAGGATGAGTTTGTAGTGAGAACGGGTTTTACCTGAACCCAAACCAGAACCAGCTACAACTAAACCCCATATAATCTTTGGCATGGTGGGATCTCTGGAGTAGCACACCCTGGTGGCTTAGGGGTCGAGGGGCCGACCTGAGACTGTGGTGGTCTGCGTTCCACCTCGAGCCGGGGACTTTTGTTAGGTGGTGTTCCCCATCTTTCTGTAATCTTGTTTCAAAGTTTGAGCTTATGTCACAGCATTTAGAGGCAGCAGCCAATTAGAAGATTGAGACAACTTAAATTAGCCCACAAGCCAGTTAACTGCCAAACATTGTTTTGGCCTCTGTCTTGCACGATTGATTCGTTGCAACTGTGGCGCCTCTGTTGTGTTTAGATCTGACACTGTTGCATTCTGTCTTGACTCATCACTCCCTCTCTTTTCTTACATCTCATTTCATTTTAAGGAGTACATGAAGAGCTGTTGATAAAGGAGCGGGACTTAAATTATTTATAGAGCAGAACAGAGTAATATGGGATCAGTGGTGGCTCTGAGTACCCGGTGGAAATATCAATCAGCCCTCAGACAGTGATGGATTTACTGAGAGTTTAGACAGACGAGCCATGGCCCAGATGTATTGAGCAATATGACAAAAAGTTGCAGAGAAGGAATACAGTACAATTTGGCCCTCTTCCACTCCAGTTGAATTTGTGAAGCATCAACAGCAGAAGACTGGTGTTAGTGGACAGCTAAATTAGATTTGTAACAAAATGTGTTAGAGCACACCATGTGTCCCCTTTTCCATCTCTTACAAATCATTAGAGATGGGCAAGTGATACTGAAGCTCCGGAGCTTGTTTCACTGTTTTAATACAATGTGTTGGAGCTTGTGTCAAATGAGGATAACCACGTGACTGATGAAGTCGGTAGCTTCAAGCATCACTGGTGCTTCAGAAAGCACTTCATCTAGTTTTACAGTTTTACGGTTACATTTTGTGATCGGCACAGATGTTGGGTAAGAAGAGAGGAGAAATATTGAGGTATTCTAGACAGACATAATCATAAGTAGGCTATAAGCACATTTCCATCAGCTATCAAGTATAGGCAAATACAATTAATAAGTTTAATCAACATTCACAAATACACAAATATCAACCGTGAAGTCAAAACTCATGAGCCCTCAATGGACACTGGGCCTAAACTGCAGCAATAAGGTACATTAAGGTATTGTGTCAGTGAAACTATTCTACGTAGGATTTTTGGGCAATACGTTATTTTATATCTAACATATTGCACAATACCATTTATATTCAATGCAGCGCTTCTGATCATACCTGTATGTTCTATACCATTATCTGCTTCCAGATACCGATACCTGATGCAGAGTATCAATCCCATACCAGTGCGCTACAAACATGTTGCTGTATTACTGGTGGGATTTTACAGTATAAAACATTGCCAGATTTATTTTGCTTACACTGATGACACGTGGCACAAGTAACTCACTGTCACCTGCCTGTTTAAAGTGACAGTGTACAACCCTGAGTGACGCTTGGTCCTGCCTCAACAAACGTTTCTGTAGTTTGAAAATCCTTAAGTTAGTCTTTGCCCCTTGGGTGTAACTTTGCAAATAGTGTGTTGATTTGATGCTGATGAGGTCAGGTTTTCTTTTACAAATATAACTTAAAGCTATTGAGCTTTATCATCCCCTTGGAGAGGAGCTTCTGATGAATGCAAGTCTAATATGCACTTCCTTTTACCACTGGTTGGTCTCCACCAATTACTGAGTAACATCTCGCTTTCTGCATTTCCAAAACTGTTTAACATCAACTTCTGCTGCATCTGACAAGTGGGCTTTTAGCTAAAGTAAAATGACAGCCAAAAATAAGCTGTGACGTTTAATGTTTCAGTTCTTTTCCAACAACTCAGACAGCAGGTCAAACTAGCAATGTGACTTCTGTAACTCTGTGTATCTTTACTTCCTAAACATATGCAGTGCTTGTAAAATGTTCAACTGCTGTTGATGCTTTTAGTTGTAATTTTCTTGTATTTAAAACAAAACAAATTAGTGTGATTTTGAAAGATTTGTCAAAATTCACAAATTATTCTTTGGCACTACATGATGTCAAGTCTGTGTACCGTAGTTTCTTTTTACACCATACAGTCTCTAGAAAACTGAATGTGGATGTGTGAAGCTGGGGGTGGGAAGAGAACGCTATGAGGCAATGAAAGTTGGAGTAATAGTACCACCAAGAACTTCAATTTCACCCCTACTGCAGACTTGGGTGATAATTCTTCACAAAAAACAAAACTCAAAACAGCTCAGTCATTGTTTTAAATGTTCCAAATATTTAGGAGTAACTACAAGAGATATTCCCTCCATCATTGACTTTTGCCATATAATTCCCCTTTTCTAAGGCCTTTTATGAACTCAAAAATGAATGCATTCCTCCCTCTTTTATCTGATATTGTTGCATTCTACACCTACACATACAGATATTTTGGCAAGGGAGGGCTGCGATATCAAACACTCATTGAGCACTCTTCTGGGAGGCTTCCATGTGTGACTGTTAGTGGCAGAATATAAAGCAATGTGCTGCTGGAACTAAAACAGTCTCTAAACCTGATCAGCTTTTCTGTTAGCTCAAAACATTATGAGCAGTGTATGTGGCTCAAGTCTTACCCTCTCCCTGCTGAATTAAACCCTTCTCTTCTACATCTCTACATCTTCTCTGCTTCTAATTCAGGGAAGAAACTCTACTGTTTTTAACCGCCATACCTTTGTATTTTGACATGAATATTGACCCAAATCGCTTGACTTTGTGCAAATAGTGACGCAAATACATTTTTGTTCAAAATTGTGGCCATCTAGCAGAACTATTAAAGGCCATCATTTTTGCTAAACACATCCGCATCATTATTAGGTCAGCGAAACTCACGTAGTATAAAGAGCAAGAAAGTCAACTACAGGATGCTGGGGAGTGTGGTTATTTTCCACTGTTTCACTGTAAAAAAAGACTTTTCTTTGGTATGTCTACCCCTTATCCTTTCCCTTATGTCATTTTTCATGCACAAGGCATATTTGCATGAATGCCTGCATGCTACAAAATATAAAAAGAGATCCATAATTCCCGGAGTGTGTTGTACGGTAAACACAGCAGCTGTTTTGTTTGTGTGGATGGCTGCAGCTCTGCTCTTCAGTCCTCTCAGCCCTGCAGCGAGTCTCAGTAAGAACACAATCCTAATGAAGGGTTGAGTAATTACTACTTTTAATGTACGTTATAATGGGATTAAAACAATCCCACATCCTCCCCCTGCCGTCCCCAACCAACCCCTTCTGTCTGTCTGTCTGTCTGTGCGTGTACCTCGGTCTATCCTCTGTGGTCATTATTTATTTCAGGCTGTCTTTATGAATCAATTGTTGAGACAGTGAGCTCTCGAGGGCCAGTCAGCTGGACAATATACGTTGTGTGTTTTTATGTGTGTGTGTACACTTGTAGCAGACAGTATATGTAGAGTTCGTACAGTAGGTGATTCTACTTGAATGTTTCTTTTTCTGTGTGTCTGTGTGTGTGCACGCACTCTGAACAGCATGCGACTAAACAACAGAAAGTGAACATGACAGCTGCCACGCTGCACAATCTCTCCTCGGATGAACCCCACGCACACACACACACACACACTTGGACCACTATTATGAGGACCTTTCTAGGGATAATGTGCTAGCCCCCTTACACTCAACACTAACCTAAACCTAATTCCAGTAAGCGCCATTATTAATCAACAAAAAAATGATTGAACAATTTTTATAATTGATTTACTGGTTTCAGATATTTTCTCATTCAAATCCCAAAGAGAAACAATAATTAACTGGACTGTAAATTCAGTAATATTAGTTACCTTTGGCTTCGGGAAATTGTTATTTTATTGATTTTTCACAATCACGCTGCAGAGATCACATATCTCGTCTGGCTTGTAAAATATTGCCGGGAGAGGGACGTCTGGAGTGCCCCTCGATACTAAGCCTGCTGCCTCCTCAACCTGTCCCTGGATCAACAGAAGATAACTTGCATCGCTGCCGATATGAATAGTTTAGATGCTAAATATTTTCCTATTGTTTATTCGTTACCTAGTGTGTAAAGGCCTTTAAGCTTCAAAGAGCTTTTAATAAGTGAGGACTGGACAAAATGCCCAGACTTTCTGGAATTGAACACTTTTAAGGACTAAAACCTGTCCTCACATCAACGCACACATCCCCAAGCATTCAGAGGCATGTAATGCCTAACCCAGCATGTCTAACCTTAACATTAACACTGTGTTACTGGCCTTTCTGTTCTCCTCTCATCTCCAACCGAGTATAATGAGCAGTGAAAGACTGCAGTTGTCACTTTACACAAAAAATCAACAACAAACATATAAGTCTCTTCTGCAGACATTTCCCCTGTTATGGTGGCGAATCTGGTTGACAGTCGTCGCTTTAATGACAAATAACCTTCTGGTGAAACAGCCGTGGCAGAGAATCCTGCCTTCTTTTATTCCCATTGGATGCCGAGAAGAAAAACTTTAATTGTTTATCATCTTTTGTTGCAATACACTTTAAAAAAAAGAAAAAAAAGAATGGAGTTTCAGGATTACAGAAGCAAGTTGCTTCGCCATGGTCTGCTCAAACCAGCAGAAGTTTATTTTAAATTAGTCAGGAAGGCCTGGGGAACAGGCCTGAGAAAATAGACATATCCAGCTTAGCTAAACCCTTAACTGCAGCAGCTAGGCTATTGTTAAGTTTGGAGAAAGTAATTAGATGAATCACTTTTATCAAATTGAGAATTTTGTTTTGTGATTTTTTTTTTTTTAGGGCGACGTCATCTGAAAATACGATGACAAGCAATCAAAGCTTTTTCTCACCTCAATAGAAGCTTCAAATGTCGTGGTAGCCTACGGCCCGAATATAAATACAACTCAGCTTGTTTCTTTCTTTTCAGAGCGAGCGAGAGAGTGATTTGAGTCGAGCGGGCGAGGAGCGAGTGTAGAAAGCATCTCTGGGAGCAAGTTGTGAGAACTTGCATACCTCCACTCTGCTTAATGAGCTGCTCTCCAGATTTCCATTTCTTCTTTTGTGAAAATTCGTGATCCCCAGAAGATGAATTCTACTGTTTTGGTGACCTCAAATTGCAATATTTGGTTCTTCATAAGGAATCCAAAAAAGAAGCAATGATTTAAATTCCAACACAAATTGAATATGCAAGTATTCATTTTCTACTGCCCATTCACTTGTTCAACGCTTTAATAATGTGGTATGTAATCACCACAGCAGCTTTTAGAGATGCTTAAGACTCATAACTCACTAACATTTTGAAATACAAATGTTGCAATGACTTTCAAACAATAAAAGCTAAAGATCATGAAAACTCTGATAGGAGAATGTCTCATATCAGAAATATATTTGCTGTTTTTAAAACCTTAAAACGTTTTACAACTTCGGTCAACAAGTACCACCAGGGAACTGGTCATTAAAGGCTTCTTTTGCATTATGATTATGGAAGTCTCAAACAAAAGGCTAAATGAATACTTCAGGTTTTATTTTGCTGAAATGAATTGTTCACTGTTTGCTTCATTAACACCAATGAATTAACACCAATTCCTGCGGATTGAGCAGATTCCTGAAATCCATCTGTGTTCCCAGATCTAGAGGAAACAATCACAGAATTGTCTGTGTCTCTCTGTCATACGTGCGTGTGTCCTATCTATCTATTTATGATATCTGTCTTATCTTATCTATCCTATCTATCTGATTTATCCTGTTTTATCTATCATATTATCTAATCTATCCTATCTTATTGATCTATCTTATCGATCTATCTTATTCATCTTATCTATCTTATCTATCTATCATATCTATCGTATCTTATCCTATCTCATTCATCTTATCTCTTATATTGTATCCCATCTTATCTATCTTATCGTATCTTATCCATCTTATCTATCTTAGTCATCCTATCTTGTCTATCTATCATATTCATCTATCTTCTCTATCAAATGATCACAGATAATCTTCACACTGCTGTTTTGTTTTGTTGGTTTATCCACCTACAGCCCTCTGCTGTGAGAAATCATATTTATAACTGTGTTAAAAATGCAACATTATTGCCTCTAGGATACTGTGTGTATGTTTGCATGAGTGTGTATGTCTAATTGCAATCCTGCAGCATCCATGTTCATATTTAAAATTGTACTCTTTTAATTGCAATATGTACAGTACATGCGTGCATATGCTGTATTTACACCAAGCGGCAACTACTGTAGCAGAGAAATGACGCAAACTCAGAAGTGCCAAAACCTGCAGTTCTTTGAATGGTCACTTGATTCACTCCTCAGATGATCTCCTGTATATTGACCTTGTTTGCTGCGGGTATTAATCTGAGTGAGGTGTAGCCAGTGGTGGTATATTGAGACGGTAACTTCCGTCCAGTCAACACTCAGGAAAGTAAAACCTGGGTAACTGAACATGACTTGATTTTTGCAACAACAAAAAAAGACAGGAGACCAAAAAACACAACACAAAATTTGACTTGGGTTTTGCAAAAAAAAAAAAAGGGAAAGAAAGAACAAAAACATACTGCTTGTGTTTGTTAGAAGCAATTGAATAACATAAAAGCTGAGAAGGAGCCTCCAGCCTGCTTAGCCTGGTTGTTCGCTGATGAGGAGGCAGAAAAGTCTGCTGGATGGATTTATGAGGGTGAAGGGGCAGTAATGAGCTAAGCTAGCTGATGGGGCCGAGCTAATGGACAATAATGGATAATTCACATACAGCTGTCAGCTGGAGCCCACATAACTGCACGATTGTTTGGCTGCTGGTGAAACAAAGACCGTTTCGTTATCGCTTCAGAAAAGATTCAATATTTCACATGTAAGACTTGAATGATACTTAACGAGTTGAAATTAAGCTTTTTTTCCCCCCAAGAGTAACCTTAGTGTCTTTATTAAACAGGAACATCTCAGGAAATCTGCATTTGCCCTGACTATTAGTTATTTCTCTCGATGTTATTTGCTGTGATTTGATCAAACTGAAATGGTTCCCACAGACCCTTCATACATTTCAACACATCAAGCTGATAATGTTATTCAGCCATTCCTGCTTAGAAATACAAAGTGAAGCAGTTTTTGAGAAAGATGACATTTTGGGATACTGAGGGCTCTCTCAGATCAGTGTGGGCTCAGTGTAATTCTCCATGCTATGAATTATTTAAAGAACTGGGTTTCATGGACTCCTTTAATGACTCCATGTGAGTTTCTGTTTCCTCATAATCCTCTTACTGATGCTGAAAGTGAAAGCTTCAGGATCTTCACTTTGTTTATCTGACCACAGAAAGTCATGTTGGCTAATCAGCGTTTGAGATAAATTAGTACGGGCAGAGTCCAGCTATTCATTTTTGTCCTCTATCTGCTTTTGGTTCAAACATTAGTTTAGTGTTTTTGTCAATACAGCTTTCAGGTTTCTGTTTAAATTTTCAAATGTCCTTTCATCAAGCTTTCTTTTGAGCTGTTTTTGTTGCAAGATTTAAATTTCTCATGCTTTCTTTTCTTTCAAAATATGAAGATTTCTTCTGAGCTTCTTCTCAACTTTCTGGGATTCTAGGTGTCATACGTATTTACGTATCTTTCCGTTTTGAGGTAAATGTATTTTCTACCGGATTTACCGGTTATTTTTTGACACAAATACATTTCTGATCATAATCCGTGGAAGTCTGATTCGGGAGTAGGTTGTGTTGGTGGATGGTTAAAAAGAAAACACACAGGACTTTCACCAAGAAAACCAAAAGTCAACATTGACTTTTCTTAATTCACGTCCTTAAACTTAAATATCATAACAAGCATACTTATTTTAAGCCAAACCGTGATTCACTAAACATAACCAAGTATTTTTTTTTTGTTTTTTTGTTGCAACGTTAACCATGTGTTTAAAACTGCAAAAGTAATCCGGGAGAACATTTTGCAGTTTAGTTGTGTGGGAATGTAATTTTAGTGTTGGCCAAATAAATGTAGATTAGGGGAAACATTTTTTTTTTAAATAAATGTAATTGAGACTTATGCATAAATAAGCAAACAATATTTAATAACAGCAATAATATTGTTGGCCACTCCACGTGAGGGACATTTGTCTGCAGCAACCTGGGAGCTGAACAGACTCCAACCGTATGGATGCACAAAGTTACGCATTCATTATGCAACTCCCGTCTTTTCTGTCACTCTCCACTGAAAGCTACCAAGCATTTAAAAACAAAATGAAAATCATTATTTTAGAAATGGTGGTGGACTGGTGCAGATGTTTTAAGAGTCTCTCTGAAGCTCGGAGTCTGTGAGTATTCACCAAAGTGTATCGCAGCAGCACTGATCTGAGACCTCTAATTAGCTCCCTGTGCTCTCAAACTCGTAATGACCCTCATTTGTCAGGGAATGTGCAGCTTGTGAGCGATACAACAGAGTGTGTGTGTGTGTTGAGGTGAAGCAGTAGGAAGAGAACTGCAACTCCCAAGGGAACACAGTGGATGTGCACTCCCTGGTCTGATGGGGGAGCTCTAATTAAAGGCCAAAACATTATTTTAAAAGGATATCACAAACACGACAGCTGTAAGTGGGAAGTTATGATGCAATTCATGAGGTTTGATGGTTGAACACATTACACCAATTAAACAGATCACTGTAAAAAAAAAATATATATTTTCCTGTGAACACGGAAGTTTATTTTGAAGGGACACGGCGTAATACGCCTTAGCTGACATTCTGTTCCTGACCAGTCCAAAACACTAGAGCGTCATAGTTTGAAGAGTAGGGCCACGGAACGAGCATCTGCACTGAGTACTTCAGCACTGTCACCAATGCAAACAATATTCATATGTGAATTTCCAAAAGTAGATTTCTATTATAACAATGTTGTTTATGTTGGTGTAATAATTGATTAAAGGTGAATTAGGTGTGATCATGGCAAGGTTGCATTACCCAAACACACTAAGTAGGAGGCCCAGAGGCCCCAAAATCCTCTGTCTGTTGTTTTTTGGTAAATTCATTAACTGCACATTTGCGATAACAATTTGAACATCATACATTATGAACTAAGGATGGCCTTGCAGTATTGGCTACTTTTGAAGCCCTGTCTTCCAGAGAAGTCAATCCAACAATGACATGCGTGGGTGTGGACCCCAGGGGCCGCTGCACTGAGGTGGACCCCGGGGCCCGCTGCACTGAGGTGGACCCCGGGGCCCGCTGCACTGAGGTGGAATTTCTTATAGTTTGAAGTGTTTCCCTGGTAACAGCAATACCTGTATGTATTGGACATATTTTGGTAATGATATGCTATTCCTTTGGGTTATAGAGCAATTTATTGTTTTTGTATTTTCCTACCTTCATGTTGTGATGGTAGACTGTATTGACACTCTGACTCTGTGTCACTGGAGTTCACAGGTAGGACCCAAACGCAAGACCACAGGAGACAGAAGTTGATGGAAACAGGTTTTATTTAGCCTGACTAAGACAGGAAGGTGTGGAGCCCGTGGTCCGACACCAGAGTAGGCAGATCGACGGTGTGAGTCCCGTGGCTCGACACCGGAGAGCTGGCAGCTTGACGGCGTGTGTAGTCCGTTGAACACAAAGGAGGGCAGAGCGGCGGAGTGTAATCCGTAGAACACAAGGAGGGCAGAGGATGCCACGGGGTTGAAGCGGGTGAAAGACGGTACGACCTGACACCCCCAGACTGCAGGACCAGAGTTTATATCGAGACAGGGGAATCATTAGTGGGCCCTGAGTCTGGTGTGTCAGGCTGCAGGAGGTGATCGGCTGGAGTGTCCTCAGCTGTGCACCATCAAGGGTGTGGCCATGGGAGGTGTCTGGAGGCAGAGGACAAACAGAGCACATGGCACACAATGACAAACAGGGGAATGACAGGACACATGAGGAGAGGAGATCAGGGGAAACACACAACGGGTCAGACAGGGATCCTGGATCCTGACAGTACCCCCCCCCCCCCCCCTTTAAGGAACGGATTCCAGACGTACAACCAGACACAAAAAAGGGTGGGTGGAGGGGGTCCGGAGGAGGGGTGACTGGATCTGACCGGCCACGGACCGCAGAAGGCTTTCGACACAGGTGCTCCGGCGGCCAGCCGGACGGGCAGAAGGGCTCCGCCCGGACAACTACAAACTATATTTAATTAATTCAGGGTTGTTGTGAAAAACTTTGCATGTAACTTTTTATTCTATAATTGCGGAAAGAATGTGACAGTGTTTTCTATTCAATGCAGAAACTCTGTTTTTCTAAACTGTGTCAGAGTCAGAGCTGTGGTGATCTAGGTTCTCTAATTAGCTCCCCTTAGTCTCAGGCTCATAATGGGTAAGGTTTATCAAAAAGATTATTCAGACAAATCTGTGTATTTTTGATGATGTGAAGCAAAGAACTAACACTTCCAGCTTTGAATTAAACAGCACTGAGCCGTTATAAATCATCTAGGGCAGTAATTGTGGTCTCTGTTGTTCAGACCATTTAAATGTCTGAAATATGTGGCTGTACAGATGTTATAAATTGCTGCTATTGAAGGAGATTGTATGAAATTGAGGCTGAACTCTTTTTGAGATTCAAAGGACACAAACCCCATCTCAGATCATTTCAAATCCAGTCCATTAATGAACAGTTTCAGGATAGGTTCTACCAGGATATTCAGAGTTAGAAAGTTGCTGTAACATGGCCTTTTGTTGTTATTTCAGAGCATATCGGGGCTCTTCATGCAGCCGCACCCATTTGCCAAATCGTGTTAATCTCCACACCAGAGCCAAACAGGGCCAGGACCCAAAACACACTGCAATGTGATTGCTGCTGAGGTGGTTCATGAGTGCGGCGATAGCTTCAGATTAACAAAATGGGCTTTGTATCTTGTTCCACAGATATTTTGGATTGAGCACTGTTCAGATAAACCCTGTTTTGCACCGATGTGGAAACACAGTGACTGATTGGTTTATTGAGGGCAGTGAAGCGCAGAGCCGTAATTCACCAAAGACTTTTTATTGCCTATTCTGCTCAGAGTTTATGGAATCTTTTCAATTAGTACGGTCACTGCTGTAAACAGACTTGGTTGTTCGGTCTCCTGTCAGCTTCATGCGTCACTGCTTCGTTAGAATCGGAGAAATGCACTTTAAAGGCCCCGACGTTAAACAGCTTCTGGTCTGGGACCAGCTGAGGAAGAGGAGGCAACACTGAGGAATAAACATCCCTCTTTTAGTGTTCAAGGATATGTGGTATTCTATTGTTGTCTTAATTCTTAACAAATCCCATGAAAAGACCAAACAACAATGAAGACATCCAAACAATAAGTATTGTGCGTATAAGCCTAATATATCTTTTTCCTCTGTGCCGAAGCGCTATTGCTGTCTAGAAACGATTAAAAACACATTAATGAGCCACAGTGTTGCACTGGGTGACATGTTCCTTCATTACCATGAACACACACACACTGTAGTTTGTTCAGACACAATCCAGTAAACACAGTCCTGCTACTGGAAATACTCACCAAATACTCACCAAATGCACTATTTCCTGAATTTCACCAATTTCTTTTGAAAACTAAATTATCCAGTATATATATATATATATATAAGAATGTATACTGTCAGAATGTGAAGCAGGACAAAACCTCAGCAAACCCTTTCTCTCGATAAATAAAACCAAAAAATGTTGCTGTGAGTTACTTTCATGAAGACTGCCGAGTGCTTTGTCTCGCAGTCTCTCACCGAATAAAGGAGGGTCATGATTTTGAGTCAATGCACAGCACATGTATTGTCTGGAGGGAGATTCATCTCGCAGGAGCAGCACAGGAAACATTGGACAGGATGCCGGTTTACAACATTCATAGTAGGCTAAACATGACGCGTCCCCTCGGTGACAGCTGGTGACCGAGTCAGAAACTGATACTCCGCCTTATTAACCGCTTTAATATGAGTTTAACAACAGTCTTGTCATGTGCAGCAGCGTGCTGCAGAGGCAGCGCAATGTAACTGGGAGAGGTTTTTTTTATGGACAGCAACGCAAACTAAAAACCCTGCAGGTCAAAAATGTTTGCAGAACACTGAATGTCCTGAAAACATCGCGCGGTGTCATGGTGTTAAACGCGCTGTTAGTAATGATGCCTCGCAATTAATTGGCTGATGATGAGGCTAGTTATGATGTAATCTCTCTCACTCTCTCTCTCCTGCACGCTGCCAGCCCCCTCCCTTCTCTCTCTCTCTCTGTCTCTCTCTCTCTCTCTCTCTCTCACGTATCCCCACCTCTTTCTCTGTCTTTCTCTCCTATCCTAACCAACATGGCCGCTAAGTCGGATGGAGCAGCGGTGTCTGTGGAAGATGACAACACGCCCAGGAGCCTCTCGGAGCCGGGGAACCCCGCCACCCGGCCCCGCTGCAGCGCCGCCGGCGGGAAACCCTACACCCTGCTGGACTGCTGCTGGGTGCTCTGCGCCCTGCTCGTCTTTTTCTCCGACGGCGCGACCGACCTGTGGCTGGCCGCAGACTACTACCTGAGAGGTGACTACTGGTGGTTCGGCTTGACGCTCGTCTTCGTCGTGGTGCCCTCCGCTGTCGTCCAGGTATTGAGTTTCAGGTGGTTCGTGTATGACTACTCGGATCTGAGCTGCGGGGACGGAGCAGCGAGCGGCAGCGGCACCGGCGCGGCGGCGGCGGCGGGAGGCGCGGCATGCGAAGCAGCCACGGCGGGCGACCAGACTTTAAGCACCAAGGACAGCAACCAGCGCGGTGGGAGCGCGGTGGTGGGCAACACCGGGAATGCCACCCCGGTTTGCACATCCTCTGCCCTGTCTGCGACGGGAGGGACAGTCGGAGCCCCCCGGAGGTGCTGCATCGTCTGCATGTGGGTCTTTCAAACCGTGCTTCACGTCCTGCAGCTGGGGCAAGTCTGGAGGTAGGTCCGCTGGGGGTGGTGTGGGGAACAGGAGGGCTGTGCATGCATACGTGGTGGTGTGTGTTTAACATGTGCGTGGTGCACATGTGAGTATCGTATTCCCAACAGGATAGTGTTGGAGAAGTGTGTGTGTGTGTGTGTGTGTTACGTGTGCGCGCGTGCATGCCCGTTCACGTGCATGTGTGTGTATGCTTATCCTCCTAAATATTGCCTGTCCTTCTCGTCCACTGGTGACAGCAATGTGTAGAAATTGATCAGGAAAGAGTGAGATTCAGTTGCCACAATGTTGGATTTGTAGCATTCTCTTTCACACAACAGTGATCGTAAATATGTGAATTACTGGCTTTTTGCCCATCTTCCTTTCTTGTCCTGGTTGTGACAGAATCTGGAGGGTTGCTTCCAGGTGCCTGAGCTCTATAATATACTGTTTCATTCTCTGGTACCTCTGTTTCTCATGGTCCGGACGAGCTGACAGGAATACCATCAAAGCTCTGGCTGCTTGTCGTGTTAGTGATCTTGAAACTGAATCTTTTCTTCCTCCACACTCAATGAGATTGATCAAATGTAAAATGAGAGGAGGCATTGTCAAAATCTTTAAGGCAGCATTCCACCCACAACACATCCACACTAATGGTCCTATCCTGTGCTTTGAACTGTGTGTATTCCCCAATGGATGGCTTTGGTGGTTGGCTTTGAGTACGTTCAAATGAGCCGCGTTCACTTGATTTGAGATAACGTGTTGATTATTTCAAAGACTGTAAAACATGATTAACATCACAATACCTCAGGTTCACACACACTTTGTGAATTTGTCAGTACATCACACATGTGGTACTCTACAGTATGAAACCACAGTACATTAAGTCTACAACAATCAAAATCACATGAAAATGTCCTAAAATAAATGTAGCAGTATTATTTGTTAAATAGGCAATAAAATGGCAGAACAACTTGATGTACAAAAATGTTAAGTAATATTTTTCATAATGACAAAAATATTATGTGCATCAAGTCTTATTGGAAATACAACATACATACAATATTACAAGCTACTAGTGTTGGTCAAGTACTGTATTTATTAAGGTGCTTGTATTTGATTTGAGTATTTCCACTTTCTGCTACGTTTTAGTTCAACTCCACTCAATGTCTTCTAAAATACAATGTATTGTGAAAGGTGAAACCAGTGGTTCCCAACATTTTTGGCTCGTGACGCCATACATAGGGACAAAGAGAGCATATAATAATATTGTTCAGTCAGTTTTTTTTTCTTCTCTACTTTAGTACAAGTACAGGAGTATATTTACATCATGGTATTGGTACTTCATCAAATGTTCTGAATATTCTTTCCACCATTGCAATGAAAGTGTATCTTTATGTACATTTGTGCGTAAAACTACACTTCTGCACCTGCACTGTAATATTGAAGAATCTTTGGTGAACCGACACCTGACTGACAGCAGAGCAGCCTGTCTATGGCTGCTACAAGAGCAGCTACTGATGTTAGGCAGGGAAACTGATAAACAAAGGAAAAGGAAAGAAAGAAATCCAACTGGACTTGGTCAAGACCAAAGAGTGAAACAAGTCAAGAGTTGAAACACCCACGAGACTGAGACAAGTCTGAGATAGAAAAAATAAACAGACCAAACTTGAGCAATGCAGGACTAATATACAAGCGTTGCAAACAACAATGTAACCTACTCCAGAAGCTTTTGAGAAACACACAGTCACCACTTTAAAATCCATGTCCTACCCAGCAGAGTCATTATTTTTTTATTGAATTTGATATTTTCGCGCACCAGTTTAACGGGAGTCTTTTATTTTCTGCTTGTTCGTGTTCTTACACTTGTTGTGTGTTACAAGTTGTGTCAACTTTTTGGAAAACAGAATATGGTGTAAAAAATATACATGACAAGCTGTCGGTACCTTTTGAACTTGACTCTTTGCTGGTCAGACTCAGACAGCAGGGTGCCTTGCTCAAAGAGTAGGATAAAGGATAAAACCACTGTGGTTGCGACTTTAATGATTTCTACCCCTCGGAGAATTTAAATCACAGACCATCCTGCTGAAATGCCCTTCAGCCTACTGCTCCAGGGCTGCAGCTGACCTCTGACCTCTCTGTGATGGTGGAAGATGATAGGAAACCACAATATTTTAAGGGATGTTACCTGAACTAATTCAGAAATGGAACATGTGGGAATTCACACAAGCATAATTACATGCAGATTCAGTAATGAGCTGCATTAATGAACAACAATAAGATGCTGAGAGGTGGAGAATGAGCATGAGTTGGTTTTAATGTGATAGTTGCAGCCAGGAGAGTTGCTCAGTGTGACTGGGATTTGAGTGTGACTCCAGTTACAAATGTAATGAGCTGAGATGTATTCAGCACCTGTGGAAATGGCTCGCGAATTCCACCTGCAGCCAAACAATTTCAGATTTGTTTCCCCTGTGATTCAAATCTGATCTTCCAATCAATGTCAACTGCAAAATATCATGTGTTCCCATCTGCACCACATCATTGGCTCAATAAAATCAAATCTTGCAGTGAGAAACCGACATATAAAATGCATTGTAATACTCAAAATGGGAATTTGTTGGCTCATGTGAATCACCTGAGAAAATGTGCCGTCATTTTGCAATATAGCAGCTGGTCAGAGCAGAGCGAAAGAAGAATGGCTCAACGAAAGATAACTTGAATGGCATTTGGCCTAAATTTCACTAAAATGCTCACTGACTGCTTAAACCAGTCAGCGGAGAAAATGTTGGCATTGTACAATCCTGCAAACCATAGGGTACATTGAACGTGTCTGGACAAAAACATGCAGGGAAATGCATATTGAATCGTCAAAATTGTGAAACAATTCATTAGGTTCACATAACAAAACTACTTGGTCAAGGTTAGAAAAAAAAGTCATGGTTCGTGTTAAAATAACGTAACAATGTGCCGTTACAACATAATGTAACGAGTGTAAAAATACAACTACTGTAGATAAAAAAATGACCCTTTCAGCATACTCGTTTATGTACCGTGATATAACAAGTGTAACAACGTAAGGTAAAACAACGTAATGTAAAACAACGTAATGTAAAACAACGTAATGTAAAACAACGTTAGATCAAATGTTTGATATTCTACGTCACTTGCTTCTGAACGCAAAAACGTCCACATTCATCGAATCAGTGGTCTTTATGAACTTTTAATGCCAACATTTTTCCCTGTCGTCTAGGCTGTTGACAAATCGTGTTTGCCAGAATCGATTTCGGCAGTAAAATAATAGGCTGTACCTTACATGTATTCATCAAAACTCAAGAGGGGTATTTTAGATGTGTTTGCTGTGATTTTCTATCCCTTTTCTCCGTCTCTGGCTGCCGACAATCCCATTATATTTAGCGGAGAGCTTCCTCGTGTTTATGTTTTCCCGACGAGCACTTTTAATGTTGAAGTTTTTTTTATTCTTGTCTCTGCAGTGTAAGTATAGTTAGAAGCATCAGATGCATCTTTAGTCAATATATAACCTTTTTTCATTCATAGCAGATGAGCAACATCTTGTGTTTCTGTCTCCCTGTTGCATATCCTGCTCGCTAAACATGTTTTAATATTCAGCCTGTTTATGGTGAACACTGATCTCATGGGTTTAAAAACCTCTTTCCCATTTTTGTTTTGCATCGCTCTGTCATTCATGAAAGGATAATTAAAGTAAACGCTGATAAAGAAACAGAGCAGCAAGAGATCACACTCAGTTTCTATCTTTTCCTGCACAAATATTACAATCATTTAAATTCCTTTCCGGATATTTCCTGCAGCAGTGCAAGGGCAGAGGGTTTTTCCAACATTGACAACAAAACCAAATGGTTTAAATCATCCAATCTTGGGGGAAAAGTCCTTCTCAAAGGAGAAAAACAGACCAGTGTCAGTAGCCACGGCAGCAGGGCAGAGCCAATGATGCATTGTAGTACGAAGACAGGTTGAGCTTTGAATCAAGGTCGACTCACCTTTCCTCTACAGGAGACTCGCTCTGCTGTTGATATCGCTTCCTCCATCTACATTTGAAATCCACAGCTGAAAAGCAGCAAGGTCACATCTCTTTATCTGGTAGGTTGTTGAAAGGCGTTCTGGGAAATGTAGCGATTTTTTAACTGAAGCTGATGAAGCACTTTGTGAGAATGTGGATCACTCAAGAAGAGAATGTTTGCACCTAATCACCAGTGATCTTGATGTAGTGTGTGTCTTGTACTGTAAAAAGATGAATTGATGGTGTATTTTAAAGACTTTAAACTGATAACAAATACAATGTCGGTGTATTAATTCAACCCATTCTCATTCCAGACGAGTCAAATACCAAAGCATTGGTCAGTGGCCCGAAGTTTCAATGTGACGCTTTAAGTACCTCTTTAGCGTCACTTTTTGGACGTGGCAGGGACGCCGTGTCAACATTCTTGACATGCATTGTGTCTTTTTAAAAGAGACGTCAGTCTTCACAGGAAGTAAGGATCAGGCAACAACACCACTCAGCTAGGTTGTGGTTGCGCTGGCCATCTGTTTACATTGGAGTTAGTTGAAAGCCCAGTGCGTTGCATACAGAAGCTAAAGGGTGTGTCGATACCTGACTACGAGGGATACTGACCAAGCTGCAGTATTTTACAAGTTAGGAGTGAATACTACTACTATGGTACGCCTTTAAAGCAAATGCAGTCTGATACATAATATCTGCAATAAATCCCTCCTGCATGAAGATTATGATTCGTCTTTGTTGAAACTGTTCCAAAGAGAACTGTGTGATCATTTTGGAGGAAGCGGTTTGTTGCATCATACAGAGAGGTGACATTCCCATCATCCTCATCTGTCAAAACAAAAAATGCAATTCAGACATTCATCCCCCTTTTCCTGTTTTAAAATGCGTGTGAAGAAAAATCTTCAAAGAGACAGACGCGCACACACAGAAAGACCGGTTGTGAGACGGAGCAGACAGCCGATCAGAGAGGTGGACAGACCAGCAAAAAGAATCAGCCACTGCTGGAGTTCAATGGTCGGACAGCGTTGCAGTTTTTGGGACAATCCAATTGGTTCCTGCTTGTGCCAGATCAATCAATCCCAGAAATAATTGAATCAGTTCCAAATGGTCACTCAGCTCAGGTGGTCTGCCCGTTAGCTGTTATCAGTCCGAGTGGATAACTGGCAGCATCAATGTAGCTGAATCATTTAAATCTTGGTGTGTGTGTGTGTGTGTGTGAGAGAGAGAGAGAGAGAGAGAGAGAGAGAGTTCAAAGAAGGGTGGCTTCACTGTTCATTCACAAATTAAGTGACTCTAAGTGGTTATTGCGCTTAATTCATTTTATTTCAGGGCCTGTCACTCAGAGTCTCTTTAAATGATGGTTGCGTGGGGTAATAACCTCTTGGCAGCCATGTTGGATAAATGACAGTAAAAGGAAGAATGTTAGCAGGTCTTCCTTTAAGACATTTCTATGTATATGTATAGAATAACAAATCATCCTTTCTATCACACAAACGAGAGCAGATCAAGTGTCCGGTCAGAGGGTCCTTCTTATCTTGTATCCATCAGTCCTTATTGCCTTAACCGAACCAAGTCCATTTTGTTAGACCAGGGTGTGTTCAAGCTCAGAGATGACATCGTAATCAGGTGACTAGAGACAGATGTGACACACCTGGGGAGAGCAGGAGAGACTGTGGCCTGACTTTATGCGATGCAGAAACAATAATCTCAAGGTAATGATTTTCTTTTAGGTATTTGTTTTGGACGATGACCAACAGAGAAAATCACTTGCAGCTGCTCCACAATAAACGCCTTATACTACACTTGATAAATTTAATAAAAAGTTTGAGTTGTAACTTTCCTCCCTGGTGGTGGACAGCAGCAGGTGAAGGAACACGCTGAATTTCAAAAGGCATCTCTTTAAGAATTTAGTCCTGGGACTGTAAATGCACATAGGTTTATGTAAAATTCAATAGAGTTATCGATTATGTACAAAAAATATGGCTGGAGGGAAGTTTTGATGATCCACAGCCTCCTGGCTACCTGTCTTGTCCGTTTGTGTCTCTCTCTCTCTCGGTCTGTCTGTCTCTGTCTCTGTCTGCCTGTCTCACCATCTGTCTGTCTTTCTCTCAGCCTGTGTCTCTCCGACTGGTGTCTCTCTGTATGCTCTCCTGTCGGTCTGTCTGTCTGTCAGATTGTGCTGAATAATTCATTATAGCCCTTGAGGGAGCTGTCAATCATTTCCAATGTGCCTGTATGAGTGTGAAGGGATGTAGCGTTTCCTGCTAGCTTCCCCTGTCATCCAATCTGTCTCTGTCACTTGCTCTCTCTCTCTCTGACTCTGTTTATAGTCTATCTCTCTGCTTTTACTGTTATTTGTTAACCTGAACTCAACACAGGTGGGGGTGGGTGGCATCGCAGGGTGTAGGGATGTTGCATTGAACAGTTTGAAAAGTCTGACATGTGCTTCTGCGTGCGTCTGTGTGTTGTATGTAGGACAGCTCACGTAGTTTTGCACGTGCTCAGTAATGCGTGTTAATAGCATGTGCCCTGCAGGTGGGAACACACACACACACACTGAAGTATGCGACGAATGAATTCACAGACACAAAATGAGAGTATGCACATATACCAACACTCTACTGTGATTAAAAGCTTACCGGTACATATAATGTTGGTCTTGCAGCCAGCGAACACCCAAACCACACCTGCACCCGTTAAAATGGCCGGTTCTGATGTTCCAGCACCAGCTCTAAATTATATATGAATTTCCAGCAACATCCTACGCACTAAGTAATTCATTCAGAAATATTTGTTAATTCTTTTGTGATTGTTGCATGCAACCCGCTGTAACCGCAGTCATCAATGGTGAGACCAAACTGCCTATTACTGTGGAATTAAACACAAACTCATTAAGGCTGAGGAGGAGCAGGGTGAGAAGCTAGAACTAATCTCAGGAAACAATGTGTTTTTGAACATGTTCCAATGTTATGGCTATCTAGCAATCAAAAGGAAGAATTGTGTGCAAAGCCAAGCCAGACCATTGGCTGATTGTGCACTTCTGTGTTGTCCGTTTTAAAGCATTCCTGAAAGAAAAGGTATTTCATTTCTCAACGAGCGATATTAGTTTCGGAAGAATCAGAGTGTACATGTCACAAAACATCCCAGTCATCACAGTGTTGGCATTGTACATTTCTGCAAACCATGCGATATGTTGAATGGCTATATTTTTAAGACAAAAATGTGTTTCATAAATAAGTTTCTTGGTTACGGTTCGAAAAAAGATAGTTCGTTTGTGTGCGAACAATAACACAACAACATAACGACGACTACCTTTCGCCGACTTTCTTATGAAAAAGCAGATAAGAAATGTAACAATATTGCGAAACAACTTAACTCGCGTACATAAACCGCCCACAGCGAAGTTTCGTCGAAGACATTCCGAAGTAAACATAACAACGTTACGCTACTAGCATAAAGTCACGTCTGACACAGGACACGACCAGCTGTCTCCTTGGAAATTTTGTTTTTTTGTTTGTTTTACGCATCCACCATCTCTGCCACCCGCCTTCAGTGGACTTTCTAGCTTGTTATACTGGTTATTACACTAATTCATTTTAAATAACAGTCGCTCCTTACACTACGTTGCTAGCTCTGACTGAATGCAATATTGTAGACATTCAATGCATCCGCGGTTTGCAGAAACATACAATATCTACATTTTTTCCTTGGCAAATGGGTTACACAAAGCCTTTTATAGGTAGATAGCTGTGACGTGACACAAACGGCACATAGGTAGAACACATAATAACTGGAACACCACGGCGTTCTGTGTATAAACATCCTCAGCAGAATTTGTGCCTCCTGAACAGTGAACCGCTCGCTGCTTGCTCCGAACCTCAGCGCTGCAGCGATGACCCAGTTTCTCCTCTGGGATCAAGTAAGTTCATCTTGTTTCACAGCCTTTTGCTCCAAATGAACTACAGTCAGAATATCTCTTTTTCACCATATGCATTTGATCATTATTAGCAGATGGATGGGGAAAAGCAGACTGTATTTCAATGAGTTATTTTATGGTTTGAGTCAGTTAAAGCCTGACAGAGGTTAAGTGCATCCCTCCCGAAGGCTCCTTAATTCAAAAATGCATCCAAATTGCCGGCCTTTTGCAGCCGCTATACCTGCAAAAATAAGACAATTGAGAGAAACGGTCATTTTTCAAAGCACCTGCAAAGGGTGGAATGCACCCTTAACTGTGCTGCCGCGCAAACAGCGTCTCGGTGCTCCTGTGCTATCAAATGAAGTAATATGCAGACATTTGGTGCAAAATTGGTCTTGTTTTATGCAAATGATAATCATTGTAAAAACAGTCCAATTCACAAAGATCCGTACTGATGGCCACACCAAGGTTCAGTTTCAGCATTGGGGTACGATGGGCCGCAGCATTCCTTACTGACACGTTTGTGTTTGAAAGGCGTAACTGCGCGCTTGGTTGGCAAATGTGCTTAGCTTGGCAATCTTGGTCAGACTTTGCAACTAGGTTAACTGCTGGATATCATATTGTCTCGTCACATGATGAAATAAAGACTGGACATCATCAACATACATATTATCATCATTCCATATCCGTATGACTAAAATACCAAAGATTATTTTTAATGGTGTGTGTAGAATAAGCATGCAATTTGTTTATAGATTGACTATTTTACCAAAAACCGACATGGGTTTGCGTTTTTTTCAAGGCATATGTATCAAATGGTACCATATTCAAATTAAGGTGGTCTTCTCGGAACACAATCGGGTGTAATACCGAGGTGGGAACCTGATTCACTCACAAGAATGACACATTGTTGGAGGACCCGCTCCCTATAAGGGGTGTCACACCCAGACTTTATGGGGGCAACATATCTTTTGTAGATCTGACGGGGCAGATAACGGGGCAGTTCATATTAACCGTCGCAATCCATTATTTGCCAGCCTCAGTGTGATAACTCTATGGATGAGAGTGCAGCCGCATGTGGCACACGACGACCAACCTGTGAATAAATCAATCAAGTCAGTTCATCAGTAATATCTTATTCGTCATGTCAAACCACTAATTGTACCAGCTAAACAGCAGAAAATTACACATCATCAGTAAATGACCTATAAAGATCAGTCGAGGCCTTTTCTTCCGTGTCTGAGTTCGGTTTTGGGATGAACCAATTTTATGTTGACCTCGATATATTCTCCTCATGGTTTCAGGGTAAAGCAACAGAAAAGTGATGGTGGGATGGACATAGACATATAGAGATCTATAGATGGTGTAATCTGGGACAGAACATGGACTCGGGCCTGCACAGGGTTTGTTAGTTTAACTCTGTGTGCGCTTCAGTGACGCATGTTATTAGCATGTACCCTGCAGGTGCACACACACAGATTTCTCTTCCTCTTTTGGTCTCTCTCTTGCTTTGGTTCATACAAACACATTCAGACACGTTCTCCTCGAGTGTGTGAACTTTATGTTCCAAGCCCAGAGGAGCAGTTGTATCGCTGTGGATTCTAGTTTTCTCTCTCTGAGCTCTCTGAACTCACACTCTCTGATCTGTCTCTCTGGATTTTCCTCTGTGCGTCTCTCTCTCTCTCTCTCTCTCTCTCTCTCTCTCTCTCTCTCTCTCTCTCTCTCTCTCGGTGTGTGTGTGTGTGTGTTTCAGAGGAAAATCATCTAAAGGAGAGGACCTTTTTGTCTTTCCAAACTGAAACACAGGGACCATTTTAGGCCTTTTAGTTCAGTGCTCCAGTCAGATGATTGATCTGTAGTAGTAGAACCAGTTCATGAAAGATTTCCATTCAACACTCATGGTAACCTTTTCTGTCAAGGACGTTTTGCATTTTATAATTTTATATGTTCACTCTTTTTGGAGCATATGCCGCTTTCAAATGGTTTTGAGTTTGTCTTTGACATCGGAAGTGGAGAACAAGAAACACTTGACAGTTGATTAAACATGTGAAACGCTGCTGCTGTGCATGGACGTCATACGACTTCTCTGTATTCTATTAAAGACAATGTGAATATTCACACATCTTAGAACCACACACACTTGAAACGGAAGTGTTGAGGCATTGGTGTCATACCAAGTCACCATGACTACTTTTAGACCTGCAAGACTCCATTCAACACCATATAATCCATTTCAACATTCAAGTTGTAATTACGGCTGTAATCCAATTTAGAGTTTAGTAATACACAGCATCAGAACAGGTTAAAAAACACCTACATATTATCACCTTCATAAAGATTCTACGGACGACGTTTCATCAAACAGTTGCCTATTTACACGTCCAGCAGTTACAGAGCAACAGTGACCACATTGGAGTCATGTTTCGTTTTACCTGCTAAATGTTAATCTAATCTAATGTTAATCACAGCAACAACTCTAAATCACAGTTTGAACTATTCTGTTGCATGTTCTGGCTGAGAAAAAACTGAGGACTGCATCCTATCAAGCCTAACTGTGGAACCCAGACAGCGTATACGCACACATTCCCCGAATAAAACATGAGAGGAACTACAGGCTGCAAGATTCAACAGTCTTTCTGCACTTGCAGCCTGTAATTCTGACTCAAATGTGTGTCTTTGAGCACATTTTTAACAGTCAAGACAAACCTCAGACAGATGTTAAAAATGGTGATTTAATTTTATACAACACTTTATACAATTGTATATGTGTAAGAGTTTAGAAGAAAGAAATCTATTTGCCTCAGTCTCCTGAGGAAACTAATCTGTTGTTGTATCTCGCTGTAGATGGAGTGTCCACAGACGTTTTTATGATAGCTAATCTGAGTGTAATAGATTATGTTCCGTCAAGTAAAAAAGTTGGGTCACCCCTTAAAGTGCAAAGCAGGGGAAAGATGTGATCATCATTGCCAAACATTGTCCGTACATGACCTTATATATTTAGCCAAACTAGAAGCATGGCTCTGAAAATGGCATTATTTGTCAGTCCACTTCTTTGGTGAAGACAGAAATATCTAAATATCACATGAAATGATTCTGGGATGGAGGTTGGAGTTTCCCCTGTTGAAATTTCCAACTTACAACCGCCCAGCATTCTAGGTGCAATGCCAAACTGATGTTTTTTTGACAAGTGTACACACAGCAATGTTTTCAATCAACCAGTCAAATACCGTATCTCAACATCTACTCGGTGGACTTAATTATGTTTCGTCGACCTGGACCTAGTGGTTGCTCGGAGCAGTTATCTTAGCATTTTTCATGGAATCGAAAAAAAAAATATGCTGATGCAGGAGTAGTCATTTTTTATAAATCAACACACAACAACCGGTAGAGCTGCAGTCATATCAGCCACCCTTGTTATTTCTCTTGCACAGCAAACAGGCTTGTTTGTTTTTCCAACCAGGGCAACGGCTGTCACCTATTTCATTAGAAACAAAGTGTTTGCACTTTATCGACCCACACTCAACCACCAAAAATATGCGGATCATATGTTCTGGTGGTAACATGTAAATGGGGAAAAGCAGGGAGCCAAGGACAATCAGGGATCCTGTATTAGCAATGATAGGATTTCAATTTTTTTTTTGCGTTTTCTTCAGATTATGTATTTTTCTTAGTGTATAGCCAGTGTATAGCTTAGTGTATAGTAATGCATGTTGTGTTTCTCTTTATCAGACCTATTTGAATCGATGGACAAAGCATAAATGTTGGCAGCGATTAGTTAACATAAAACATACTACTGTATATCAATAACTGGATAAGCTGCGTCAGGCAGCATACAGTAAAACCTGAGTACAGCTATTACAGCCTGCAGTCGTTCTGAACTGTACGTCGCTGTGTGTCTGTGATTTACACTTGCATCTGATCAGCCCTCTCCTGTTTGTAGTGAGAAATGAGGCCCTGAAGGAACAGGCCTTATAGATCGATCATCAACCTGTCCACCGTGCAAAGCGTTGGTCCAATCCTCTCTGGACTCGACTCGTTGGGCCCCGTCATGCTCTCCATTCACCTCGAGCACAACTATAAAGAAAAGTATAGTCCTGGGAGGCTTTTTCTTCAGGAGATAAAATGCGTAAATAAGCTCATGGAAAACAGCCACATGGTATACATTACACCTTCATTGTGTTTGAATTCATCTTGATTTCATTTTCACAGAACTCCAGTATTTGGATTGAAGCTGTCCTTTTCTACTTCTCACTTGCTTTCATATCAAATACTACTAAAGTCTATTTAAAGTAATAATTTGATAACTTTGAAACACTTCTTTCCATTCTGAAAGACAACATTCATCCACATGTAGTTCATCATCCAGAGTCTCTGAAGTAAACGTCATCAGGTGTGTAAATTCTGTCAGCTCGGTCAAACAAAGACACAAGTTGTCTTCCTTTAACTTAAAAGTATTGTTAATTGGTGTCACCTGTTCGAATGGTTGGAGCTTTTATTTTGGAACAAAGCTTTTGAAACCGTCTTTAGAGGAAATTCAAGCATCAGATTTGACTTCTGAGCTCTTAGAAGTTTTTTGGATATTTACTTTTAAAGACGTTTGGCTTCATGGTTTGTTTCTTATTCATTGAAGAATAGCATTGAGCAGTTTAACTGTGCATTCATGATTTTGGCACCAAGAAGAGATTTTTAACTATACCGCTAGGTACCTCTCTAGCATCACTTTTGGATGGGACACTAACCGCTGCCTCCTGGGTGAAACTCTGTGTTCACTCTTTATACTACCTCAGTTGGCTGTCCAATACTAATACAGTATCATACGGACACTAAAGGCTGCCCTGGTGTGTCTTCTGCTTAAACACATTAACAAGTGTAGAGGATTGTGCAGCCTCAGTGGAGGTTTCGCTCTCTGCTATCTAGTTTCTATTGTTTTGGCTCTTAAAGAACAAGTTCCACCGCCCCTCCTGTCAGTCAAACAAGAGAAAGATTGCAAATCCTGACATGCAGACAATCACATCAAATCTGACAGTTTCAGTCTTGTTTTCTCGCTTGCTCTACATGTCCATCTGTCTCTCCCTCTCTCTCTCTCTTTCACCTCCTCCTCCCTCCCTCCTCCCTCCCAACTCCCAACTTTTCTTTGTTGCTTTGTGTTTTGTACTTCGCTGGGTGAAAGAAAGAGAGGAGACTTGTCTGCAATTGACAGACAAAATACTTCTGTCGAGGCTTCCTCTTCCGACATCCTTTCATTTCAAAATGAGAGAGAGAAGTAAAAGAATGAGTGTGTGAATGTGTTGCTTGTAGATGATGGAGAATATGCTCATAATCAACAGTGGAAATTACTGTGGATGAATGAAAAGAGCACAATATAGTATGAAAAGGCAGAGCGGAGAGAGAGAGAGAGCTGAGACTTAGATGTTTGATTTTTTTTTCACAAAAATCCAACGAAAACAATGTTTCATTACTAGAGCAGAGAGAGAGAGAGACTCAAAGGAGTTAAAGAAAGAAAAAGAGGGATTGAGAGTAACGGCAAAAGAGTAATGAGACAAGAGGAGAATATTCCTGAACTGAGCGCTTAACCTCTTTTTGACTTGTCCCGATGCATATTCATCTCCCTTTCTCTCTCTGGGATTTAGGGGAGGATGGCTATGACGATAAAGAGAAGACATTAAGTAGGACAGAATATCAGGTAGGGAATAAAAAGAAGACACACGGACGGATGGGTTGATGGCTGTGTTGAACCGAAGTCACTTGACTGAGAGTCCATGGTGTTCACTCTCAGATCTCCATTAGTCAGTCCAGTTCTCTTCCAGCTGCGTGCGAGTGAGTGTACAGTATATGCACAACCTATCTTCATACAACGGTTCGCATGATATCTTACGAAAAGTTATTTTGTTATTTTCCTACGAATTTCCAGCAACACATTTTCACACCAATGCGTCAAATTACGCAGCTTGGTCAGTGGCAGTAAGCTTCAAACTATGCCGCTCTTTGTACCCCTCCAGCGTCATTGAACTTTGTTTTTAGTTTCAAACTATACAGGAACACGCTTTGACCGTAATGCGCATACACATGCTAAATGAGGGAATTAGACGCCGAGGAGCACTGACCAAGCTGCATTATTTGACACGTTGGGTGTGAGAACAAGTTGCTATGTAAGTGACATTATTTAAGTATGTAAGTTACGTGACAAATCAGTCAATGTTGACTTCTGGTTTCACGTAGGGCACAAACTGCGGTCTTCTGGGTGAAAGTCAGGTGTCTTTAGACCCACCCATCCACCTCTCCTGCCTTACGATTACGTGAATTATATGCAAACTGTAGTGCATAACTCTGCTTATAGCTACAAACTGTTCATGAGAACAGCCCGATATACACCAGTGTTTTGTTGTGCTTTATTAAACATCCACGTTCACATTCAGTCACAAGTTCTGCTCGCATTTTTATATGTTAACTCACTCAGAGTACTTAAATGGACATTAGTTCCCCAGTTATGTCATATTCATTCAAAGCTGCGTAGAACTAGTGACAGGAAGAGCTGTTGTGTCGACAAGGATATTCTGCCAAAAATGCGTAATTGATCTGTGCCGAGTGTTTTCATGTATCCAGGCACACAGGCTGCTCTCATTTGTTGTTTTGGTATGTTTATGAGTAATTATTGTGTGTGGTTTGTTTCTAAACGACGTATGCCAAACTGATGGATTTGATGCATGCTTCTGATTGGCTGCTGCATATGCACTGGCGCATGCTCCACTCAAGTAGAGTAGTTAGTCAATAAAACAAAAACAGGTGATGATTAATAATGTAATAACGATCAACACACACTAAATTAAAAGGGCAAGTCTCACGCATATAATGCTCAGAGTTTGTTTTGTCACTCTTGTTTTCGTTACTCTCTTCTTGTATCCTTCTTGTCAGATGTTTTGCCCTTTTCCCTTCATTTCTCTTTTCTTTTGTAATTGTTCTCCCTCCCCTTCCCTCTCTCTTCAGGGACAACAAACAATGAAAAATAAGCTTCCTTGCTCTTCTCACCTCTCCTTCTCCCTCCTGTTACATCAATATTTCATATCTGCTCTTTTGTTGTTGTTGTTGTTGTTGGTTTGATTTGTTTTGGTCTTGTTGTCATGTCTCCTCTTGTTTTTTTTAACTTCTGTCTGCAAAGAAGTTTGCACAGAAACAAGGTTTGCGTGTGTTTATACGTTTATATGCAGTGGTCAGGCCATTATTTACACATTGCACATAAAATCCAATTATTTAAAGTACACCTGAATGCAAACATGCCCACTGATCCATGCAGTAATATGGAATTCAGTATGACACAAACACACACATTCTCAGGATAATGTCAACCTGCTGACCTGTAACATTGAGAGTCATAAATACAGACCACAAACACACAATCCCATAATCCCTCAAATCCAATCAGAACACAAACAGAGACAGGTGCTCGACGAATTAAAGGCTCACTTCTTCATTGAAACTGCAAACAAACAAACAAACAGAACAGTGTCCTTCCTGAGAACTGGAAAAGACGTCAATGTGCAAAAGCAATAAATAAATAAAGTGGATACAGTGAAAAACAATAAAATAAATGAAATTTTAAAATATGAAAGAATACAACAGAGAACAGAATATGATATCAACATCCCAAAATCTCTCCAACTGGGGTTTTATCTCAATCTTGAGAATAATCAATAAAACTGACAGTAAAATGTGAAGCAGGAGTTGATTAACAGCAGCGCTTCAATCCCTCAGTTCTGAGCTGAGAGTGAAAATAAGATCTGCAGACAATCGAGTTGAAAACACTTTTACAGAGTCTGTTCATGATTTTAAATCAGGGCTGCCAACTGTCACGCACCGACTGTGACACATGATTCCATCCCTACTTTGATTTTGCCGCTTGGGGAGAAGCGGCCCCCGCCTTTTGCGTAGTATCTTGACACAGAAGTTTAGCACATGCTAACATTGTGAAACGGTGGCGGTTATGTTTCGGCAACCAAACTATTTGGTATGGTTCGAAGAATCATGGTTTGGCTTAAAATGTGTATTACTTGTAACATAACCTAAGCTACGGACATAATGATGGTTACAATAGTATAACCTAGTTGTCTTAGCACAAGCGGATCCCTCGACTGGGCTCTATGGGTAATATGCTCCTCCAATAATGAGGATGCATTCTTCCACTGGAAAATTGCATCAGGGTAGCTGGTCAATTAGAAAGTGCATCCCAGAATCGTGCGGACCGCATAGTATATATAGCAGCTCACATCGCTGCTCAACATCCTCACGTTCAGTCTAGTTACGTTAGTAGGCAAAATATTAGGCTACTATTTGTGTTATGTGTTGTGTTCAGGCTATTCAGTTATTGGTGTTCAGGCATCAATGGTTATTGTAATTCATAATACAAATAGGCTTTAAATAGTGTATGGCACAGTCCCTTTATGGCACAACAAAACATTCAACACTGCACACAGAATGCATTATTTGAGACAACAGAGTACAGGTCAAGGTAAAGTCGTCTGGCTTACCGACACACTGTAGCTGCTAATATTGCTGCTTTTCTGGAGTGTCAACATGCATCAGGTGACTGCAGTAAAAATGTTTGACTCGGCTTCATGAATTAATCTGTGAAGTGTCTTGACAAAGACGTACATCGTACATCAATACGTTTGTTTTTTGGAAGAAATCTAATTGTGCTGGATATGCTAGAATGATGTACTGATCACCAATTTAGGAAAACAAATGTGTCTTACTTTGGCTGCACTCTGACTTTAACTTGACAGAGTGGATTTGCATTTTCTTTAAAAAAGAAATCTTGAAAACGTTTTCTGACATCCTTTGTCATAAAATGTCATGTTCTGCCTCATAATCAAAGTCTCCCCGGCCGTGTAACACCTGCCGCTTTCATGAGTTGCAAGTGTTGAATTCTTTGAACGTGAGCATCCAAAATGGGAGGCATTAGGCAAAATGTCTTTTATTTCATCGCTGCAGTAGCTGTTAGTATAATTGAAGCCTGCTGGGAAGGCACAATGAAAGGGAAACAAAGGTCTACAATTTTCAGTTTTTCTCCCTCTGTTCTCTCTTTATATTAGCTCCTTCCAGTAAAACTGGTGCTGACAATACGGCCAGCAGAGAGTCCAGCCTGACTGTGTCCCCCTGTGGGCAGAACAATTAAGATAGGAAGTGAGGGATGACGGCGAGGATGAGGAGGTGAGGGACAGACAGATGAAGGGAAGAAGGAAGGCGACGAAGAGAAGTGGAAATGGGAAATAGTTAAGATAGGGAGTGAAGAATGGATGTGAGATGAGGACAACAGAAGGGAGGAAGGGGGGAAAAGGCAGAAAATAGAAAGGAAAACGAGAGTGAGGACAAGAGGGTAAGAAAGGCGGGCAGATAAAGAGATGATTGGAGCATAGACAATAAAATGTCCCAATTTCCCATAATCCTTGCAGTTGTGAGTAAGTCCCCATAGAGCGATACGAGCCAGTAAGGCTTTGGTCTCTCCGCTGCGGGTCACAATGTTCCCATTTCTTCTTTTTCTCTGTTCACTCAGAGCAGAGATAACAGAGCAGCAGTCAGCCTGAGCCTGCAGCCCTAACTGAGGGCGACAGCAGCACACAGGTCAAGGTCAGAGGTTCGAATCCTCAGAGCGGCGCTGGGAAGAAGAATGAGTAACACTGGGCTCCTGCACAGAAGAAAAGACAATTAAAGTGATGTTGAACTTTGGGTTGTTGTGAACGTGGGATCAGTTCTTAAAGACTCTGTACATGAATAAGAGGAAAGAAGTGAGTCCTCTCTTTATCTCTGGTAAAAGTGCTAGAAATGACTACAGATGCATAATAAAATAGACGGCAAGAACAGGACATTTTATTTTACAAATCACATTTATATATTGGCTGAAGGTGTGAGCCTGTCGGAGTTGCACGGTGTCGTTTTTTAAACAATGTTTGCATTCAATCCCTTTATAAAGTGATGCCAACCGAATCAGAAGCTGCATGTTATGAAGACAAAACCTTACGTTGCTGTTCTCCTCTGACAGCATAAAGAAAAAGTCATTTTCAGAACATTTCACTCCTGAAAAGCAAGCAAGGGAAACAAGGACATACGTACACCTTAGCCAGCCTGGTTTCATAAAAAGTACCATACAACACAATGTCATTGTCAATTACATATTACGTTTTTCATGAATCACAGGACTTTCACCCAGGTGAAAAAAGGTGCTGTTCGTGTCTCATGTGAAACATGAAAAGTCGATGTTGGCTTATTTTAATTTATGCCTGTGACTTAAAAAACATAACAAACCTTCTTATTTTAAGCCAACACATGATGTTCAACTGAATATAACCAAGTAGCCTTGTTTCTTCTGTTTCAATTTAGTGTTCTTTGTCTTTTCTTTGAAAGACAATAACAGCCAAAAGCCATGGCTGAGACTATGTGCATGTTGATGCGAATTGCATGCATGCAGGAGAAGTTTGTGTGACCCTGATTCATGCGTATGCATGACAGAGAGCAGGGCCTCGCACCCCACCTGCGTTGTCCCTGCCTAGAAGTTCCCTCACGTCTAAAGAGTGGTGCCCGCTCACGCCGGGTTTGTTCCGAACAAGTGGCTCTTTGGAGCGTGCTGATTGCTTGGCTCCCCGACCGAAACGTGATGCAGGGAAGTGAAGAAAAGTTTAGTTGTAGCGTTAGTACATCCACAATCCAGTAGCAGAAGTGAACTGCAGTCACTGAGCCACTATCAAGCCTTGCTGCGGAAAACATGCTCAAGTCCACCAGAGCCCTGTAGAATTCCTGATTCAGTGCTTGCTACTCTTAAGTTCCTGGGACTGTTTGGTCTAAAAAGTTCATTGGATGTTATGTGAGCAGAGTGACTTTTCTCTTTGAGTTGAAGCCCTGAGAGGAGCCCAGGGAAACCCCTTTGATTCTGACCTGAGGCATTATTGAAGCCAGTATTGTCATGTTTGCTCTGAAGCCTATATTCCCCTGCAGAAACACGGCCTGACATTTACATCTCCCTCATCAAGCCCAGCCGCCTGCTCGCTGATAGAGGAAGAGAGAAAGAGGGAGAGGACAACATGATGAAGACGAAGACTGTGAATAACAGTGAGAACTAGAGAAAGCAACTGAGAGAATATAGAGAAAGAGAGACAGATGGTGGGGTGGAAAAAAGATATGCATCCAGAATACAAAGCAGGAGATCAAACGGGAAGATGAATAAAAAGGCAGCAAAGGACGAGAAGGAAAACGAGTGTACGTGATTCACAGAATGGAAAAGGAAGTGATGAAACGGAGGAAGTGATGAAAAAGACGACTGGAAAGAGAGGTGGAGAGATGAAGTGAGAACGAATGAGCAGGAAGATGGACTATAAAAAGACGATAGTCTATGGAAGTGTCTGACGGGGTTGACAAAAAAAGCAGAGTGGAAGGTGGAAAATAAAAGATATGGTTGATAGTCATTGAGGGAGTATGTGTCTATATATTGTATATGAGCATATGCATATGTACTGTAATATTGACTCTGACCCAAGAAAACACACACACACAGTGACATTTTCAGTGAAGATGTGACTCCTGGCTACAGATTCTCTACTGTCAGTAGAGACTAGCAGTATCACACTCTGTGTCAGAGACACACACACACACACACACAATTCTCCCTTAAGCAATAACAGCGGTGGAACATCTGTTGTGTTGAACGCAGGCGGCAACCTCCTGTTCTGCCGAGTGAAGCTGTTGCGGAAGTGTCTTAAAACTGTTATTATCTCTACTGACCAGCAGGGGCCGACTCCTCCGGTTGCAGTCGAAGTCAGAATGTATGGAAGTCTATGAGACAATGACCCTACTTCTGACTTGATTTATTACCTCAGTAAACACTGTAAACATGGGTTTATGGTCTCAATAGCTAGTTTTCATGTCTTCAATACAGCATGATGTTTATTTAGTAAATTATGGTCCCATTTAGAGTGAAATAAACTATAAAGCGGGGTATGCTTTAGGGCGGGATTACTGTGATTGACAGTAAGCCTGTAAACAGCGTCTCTACGTCACTTCTCATCATTCCAAATATGATAGCTCAAGTCTGTGCAAGATGGTTTTCAACAGAATTGAAGTGACATCAATCTGTAATCTGATTTGTAAATGACTTGCTGATTTAAAGATTGAGCTAAAAGAGGCACAGAAGTTCCACAGAGATGCAGAGAGGGTGGTAATACTCTTCTTTGCAACGAGAGACCTTGACATTAATGTAGTCGTTTGATTCATTGCTACAATAAAAAAAAAAGTATTGATTTTCGGAGCTATTAACCACTACACTACCACTCTGTAAGATCAACATTATTCCATGTCACCACATCTTAAAAACACATTCATTCAGATTCAACTGTAGCTTTAGTGAAGAGATGCTGCTCCACACACACACACACACACACACACATCAACCCGCCCATCAAACTGTCATCCTTCACAGAGAAATTCAACCCACTTCGCTGTGTTAGAAATGTCTGCAGAGAACTCTGAACAAACAGGACGCCTCAGATATACAAATGTGCACACTCCAAAACACATCAGGGAGTTGAGTCATAGGAGGGGAGGAGTGACTGTCAGAAAGATGGATGGATGAAACAATGAAAATCAATGAACTGTGTGTGTGTGCGTGCACAAGAGAGAGACATGTTACATCCAGTGTGTATGACAGATGAAGAATTGCAAAGTGAGGGAGAGAGAGAGAGACTGAAATGCAGTGGGTGTGTCTCGCTCTTAACGAGTTTTTCTTTTTAATTACCTTCGCTTGACCACAGTTTGTTTCCCGGGAACAGAGCCAGAACATCCTACACACACACACACTGGCAGAGGAACCACATGATTGATGTTTTGATGTTGTTGGAGTGTGAATTTCCTCTGATTGAAGCTGATATTAGCCATATTCCCCTGACTTATTTAACACAAAGTTCTTCATACTCTATCCATCGTCTTTAATATCGTCCGCCAGTTTATCGTCTGTAAAACTTGTGGTTTATTGCATCATCCTGTTTGTAGCTCACAGGCATCAGTCTTCCTCCCCTGGGTTCTGTAGGATGTTGTCAGCCAGGTGTAAGTCGACGCCTATACGGAAACGCCCGATCGGTCTCTCTCCTAAAAACACGAGCAATGAGGAGAACTTTTCCCAATGTGATGACGAAGGCTCAGAAAAGTCCAGAGCCACCAGGAGCTAATTTAAAATCGCAGCACGCCGATGAAGGAGCAAAGAACAAATCCGTTTGAAGGTTTTATTCAGGTGGCTAAATATGTTTGATGGTGGGCCAGAATATCTTACTCTCTGTCCCCCTTTTGAATCGTCCTCTCTCTCTTTCTGTGATGACTTTTGATTGTGTTTATTCAGCAGAACACACAAAAACACATGTCACATTTGCATGCTGCACATACAACCACATATTTACAGCATTCCATCCTGGCCTATTTATTATTTGTAATACTTACCATACAAACTCAAACAACAACACACGCACACACACACAGAGTCTCATCCTGGTCTATTCATGGTGTGTATTCCTCATTAACGTCATTCAGAGTTATTATAATGATATGAATGGACTGGCAGCTGCTGCAGCGATAAGGACTCTTTTCGGCTCATTTACTGTGTGTGTTTGTGTGTGTGTGTGTGTGTGTGTGTGTGTGCATGTGCATTTTTTGTGTTTGTGTGTGATCAAGGGAGTACGGATGAGTTTGGGTGTATTTTTTGTGGGTGGATGGAGAGAAAAAGAAGATCGGGGGGGGGGGGAAAGGTGAGGGAAATGTGTGCGAAGGAGCAAAGAAAAATTCAGGGTGTGTGAGTTAGTGTGTAAAAAGAGAGCGAGAGAACAATGCAGGCAGTATTCATGCATATGGTTTGTCATCTCTCTCTTGTATATCCTCTGCCTCGACACTATCTTTTCCGTTCATTTTGCCTCTCGAATCAGAACCCCCCCCCCCCCCCTTACCTCCTCCTGCTCCATTCCTTCCCTGAGACACGTGCCCCATTTGCAATCTCCCCTCCCTTCTCCTCTCTCTCTTTTCTGTCCCGCCTTCATCAATCCTTTTAACTCTCCTTATAAAAATCAGATTCTGTATGTCTTTGGGGGGGGGGGGGAGATGGCGTTCACCTCCAGCTGTGATCTGGCCAGTTTTCAGCTGCAGCTTGGAAACTTTAATCAGAAGGTGAAATGCTGAACTCAAGCAGATGGAAAGTAAATGCTAATGGTTCATGCAAACTGATGTCCTTGTCGGAGCTCTTCGTCTTTGGCCCCAAAATAAAAGCTTAGATCTGGGAACATGGCAACACCGCAACAAAGTGTCTCGAATGGGCAAGAAATAACAAATGCAGGTCGTAAACAAGCCAGCAGTTTATTCAGATGATCTAAACCACTTTATTTGGAAGTATAACTCTCCCACCACCTCCTCTTCCTCCTCCTCTCTCAAAGCTCTGCTCCTTTTTTCAAACACATGGTTAAAAAAAGTTACATTGATAAAATTTGATCTCATGGGAAGATGTATGAATCGCACGTCCCTTTTAGGACATATCACATGTCATGACTTAGCATTTTGATCTTTTTGTGTGTCATATAGGGTCCCGTCTCTTATAACACGGCTGCACGGTTGTAGTTTTAACCACGTGGTTTACGTTGGTAATTTAAACAACACTTCTTGGTCATGGTCAGGCAACAAAAAGATGTGGTTAGTCTTTGGAAACCATCGTGGTTCGTGTTGAAATAAGTACATGTGTTACGGGAATTAAGTCACGTGCATAAATCGAGTATTCAACATGTCAACAGTTGACTATTGGTTTCACACAGGTCACGTCACCTGACTCTCAGAGCCCTGAACATCTAATATTGCAGTGGCCTGAAATGACATGCTGAAAGCAAAACATGAATATTGATAACATGCAAAATGACTTTACAAATTGGCTTGTTATTCATACACCATATGGTGATACCTGGCTGGTCGTACAGCGTTGCGATTCCATTTCCATTGTGCAACAGAGCTCTGCTTCATTCTAAATCTGGATGAACTCATTTTAAACATAGTTTTTCTAAAAATCTGATTAGAATTCATCTTACATGATATTTATACTTGTTGGTGCAACTGAGCCTAAGGGCCTAAATCTGGAACTTAGGTTTGCGTTTTCACCAAACCTAAAGAAATATGATAGCAATACTGGATGAAAAGTGATCGCTATGTTTAAGAACACTACATTTGAGACGCACATTTTTTGAATAAAAGCCTTGGAAGGTGAGAGGCAGAAACATCACTGATTAGTAGATTGAACTTAAAAAGACCTTAAGTCAGTTTGCTGGAAAACACACAACCGTCACATTATTTTCACACAAACATGAACAAATGTTCAGACTGAAGCGGAACAACAGAGAGGAGATGAGCAGAGATAATCAGCAGGCTGTTAATGGTTTAATGACTTCTCATATCACTGGACTGTGTTTAGTACTGGAGCTGACAGAGCTGATTAGAGAGAGCACGTGTGTGTGTGTGTGTGTGTGTGTGTGTGTGTGTGTGTGTGTGTGTGTGTGTGTGTGTGTGTGTGTGTGTGTGTGTGTGTGTGTGTGTGTGTGTGTGTGTGTGTGTGTGTGTGTGTGTGTGTGAGAGAGAGAGAAAGGGATTTAGCTTTTGAGATATGTGTTTGTAAAGAAGTGGTTGATGGTTAAAAACGATGTTGGATTCAATGATGTTTCACGAATCTGCAGTTTCTCATCTCAGCGTGTCTCCAGTTTGAGTTTTGAGAATCAATCTCTCTTTGTCAGTCGGTGTAGCTGCTGCTTCTTTTTTTTAACAACCAAATCACTCTGAAGCCACCAGAACGCCTCCACTAATCCTGGCCGAACATTTCACGAGTTTGTTTCCAAAATGAAATCGCCGCGGTTTGAAAAAAGCAACACCTGCTAAAAAACTAAAACTAAAGAAACAGCTTCTTGTAACACCTCATTCAGTCACATGTAGAGGGTGTGAGAAACGTCAGGTTGAGGTTTTTTTTTAGCATTTGCTTTATTTATGGAACTTCAAAACACACACATTCAAAACTGAATTCCATTTTAAAATGAGAGAACTTCTCACATGGTCCCAACTGTTGTTTAAGACGGACACAAAACCTTTGATATAATAAAGCAATATTACTACAGAACTTACTCACTTCAAATTCAAACAATGACATCAAACCACCTAAATACAAAAATAACCAAGACATGTAAAATAATACTTGTCAAACTCGAGATGTTAAAAAAGGAAGGATTTCTAAACCACAGCAGAAACAGAGTGTTATAGACTTTGTTTCCTGCATTCTGGTGAATTTTAAAGAATGAAAATATCTAAATAATAAGTACACTTCA
This sequence comes from Melanostigma gelatinosum, assembly GCF_949748355.1. Classification (NCBI taxonomy): domain Eukaryota; kingdom Metazoa; phylum Chordata; class Actinopteri; order Perciformes; family Zoarcidae; genus Melanostigma; species Melanostigma gelatinosum. Next base: position 18,816,824 of record NC_136641.1, on the reverse strand, counting down.
ACTCTTTATTGTTGGTCCACTTATCGATTGTTTTTAGTTCGAGTCAACTGAGATGTATTTAGCTGATTTCCAAGAAATGTGTGATTATTTGTGGAGAAACTCCACAAGTTTTTCAGATCTTTTGATTCAATCAAACAATCGATTAGTGTCGATTGTGCAAGAGTACAGCATAATATGTCCCTCTGGTGAACTTGTGGGAATCTCTTGAATAAACTGCTATTTTCACTCATTCATACATTTTTTGTGCCTGCTTGAGTTTGTCCTTCTCTTCGTACTCTCCATTTCTCTCTCTCACTGAAGGGCCTTTCACTGTGACGATGGCACCACTGCACTCTGACCTCATGTTTCCTCATGCAATGCTTGACGATATCCTACCAAAAGGTACTCCTCGTTTGCCGTGCGTTTTCCGACGAAAGCCAGAAACACTTGTCAATTTCATCTCGTTACATGCATACAAGCTTTTCAAAATAAACTACCGTCTTCATAGGAAACCCAGTTAGGTTTAGGAAAAGATAGTAAGATGTCCAGTGTTTTGGTTCAATAAGATTCCCATCAGCCTCAGCTCTACTAACTAACTAAGATAGTGAACATAGACATGAACCTAAACATCAGCATGTTGCCATGTCATTGTGTGCATGTTAGCATTCATTTGGGAAAATACGCTTACTGCCCCCACGTTGACAATGGCAGGGCATAACCCTTTTGGTTTTTACCTTTCACAATAAAAGTCCTAATCACAAAAACACATACTGAGTAGTTGTAAAACAGTGAGTGATCTCCGACACAGCCTTCCGCTTTAATTTAAAATATAATAACTTAGAAGCTTTACCTTCCAGCCAATTTATTTGAGGTGAATGTAAATGAGAAGCAGATCTCCATGTTGGCTGAAATGTGGGTCAGTATCCATGGCGACTGTTTGATGGGGGGAGGGGGGGGGGGGGAAGACATTTTGTGATGCTTAAAGAATTACATGCTGAACTGTGGGTGTGAGTTTGGCTTTCGGTGTGTATGTGCGTCTCTATGTATTTGCTTTATGCCGTTGTGGCGATTTTCAAGCATCTGCAATATTTCACTCACATATCTCCACAAAGGGCATAATCAAGTTCTATTGGTGAACAAAATGAAAATATGCCAAGAAGAGTGTTTGAGGCAGGAAATATGACTACTGCCTGAATACAGTCTTCCTGAGTGTATACTTAGATATTTAACACATCACCCATCTGCTTTCAAAAAGCCTCCCTCCGGTGCTGCTGAGCTCTTGGCTTCAGAACGATGCATTCCTCTTCTTCACTATTTTATGACCTCATTGAAGACTCATACCATGCGTTTCTAAGTTGAATCTCTTTTACTCCACATCATTTAAAGAGTCTGCTTCAGGCTGGCGGTGTGATTGCAACTGACACCTGTTGTTGTGGTGCAGTGTGTTCATGGGCTGTAGGGACAAAGAATATCTATAGAAACACAATCAGAGGCAACCAAATGGATATGTTTCCCAAAAAGGCCGGGTTTCTTGTTTTTGTTCCCGAGGTTTACTGCAGTGACAGAGTGGTATGTAAATGTAAAGCATGTGTATTAATCACCCGCTGACAAAAGTCCCTAACAAAGACCATACTGTGTTCACACTGAGCCTTTGTGTTTGCGTTTGTGTTTGATACTACTGTATATATTTGCAACTTGTTATTAAAGTTGAATGTCTTCAGGAGGAGCAATGTGCTTGTACGGTATATGTGCTGAGAGCCAAAGGCAGGAAGTCAGAAAGTAAGAGACGCACTAACACGTTGGTTTCTGACTTTTTGTGGGGTTTGTTGACATTAAGATACATGTATTGTAGAGCACAACAAGCTTGGGGAAAAGAACAGCTGATGCAAATTCGCTAGACGACAAAGAAAGAAAAATGTAAAGAGAGTGAACGTTCATTTTAGTTCAGCTTTATTCCAGCATTTTCAAAGCTTGCACTGATTGGCCTGAGGGGGGCGACACAATCATCCGTTTAATTGCCGTGATGTCGAGCAGTTTATCTCAAACTTCAGAGCCACCTCGTTCCGACTTCCTTCTGGCTTTTCTAAAGCTGCTCCGATTGGCCTGAGGGGAGGGGGGGGGGGGCGCAGCGTTTATTTACTCATGACTGATTGGCCGAGGGGGTGCCTGCATCACTTGCAGGGAGATGAAATGTTTATTCTGACACGCATAATAAAAAAATATGCATCGCAAACACAAATCATACACACACTTCCTCTGACTCACACAGACACTCTGCCTTTGTTCTTCTCCTTGGATTTCTCCCCCTCGCTCCGTCGTTCAAACACACAACTTAAAATAACACTTTCTCTCTCTCACACACACACACACACACACACACACACACAGCTCAGTTGAGTGGCTATGTGGGACAGCAGCTTGGGGATGGACAACTGAACACTTTGAGTGGCACATGGATATTTATAGCATGTGTGTGTCAGACAGCAGGTGATGGGTGTTGCCTTAATAGCAGATGCAGATTTAGTGCGTATATGTGTGTGTGTCTTTATATTTGTGCATCTGCATCACTTACAAAGATGCTGTGTGTGTCCGTGTGTGTGTGTGTGTGTGTGTGTGCGGTGGGAGAGAAAGCGACAACCAGGTGATCAGCAGCGCGCATGCTCTAACGTCTTTCTTTTTGTTTCCGTGCCACCTTATATGCCTGCGTAACCATGGTAGCGGTGTGTTGGGAAAAGCTATATTGGACAGAAAGTCCTAGACACCACACACACCCGCACACACACACACACACACACGCACACACAGATAACGGATTGTGATCGGTGAAGACCATTTTTATTTCTTCTTCTGTCTGTCTGCTGAAAGTGACACACAGAGGTTTAACCTGCAGTCATATCATTTTAAACAAATCTACTTATTTGTTTCAAGTATAATCTTATTGACAACAACAAACTTTTACCAACATGGATGGATGTAGAACCAGTGCTCAGGTGTCTTAAGCTGCAGTTCCCATAATGGCCACTAGATGTTACTCCAAGTAAACGTGAAGAATATTGAAGTGAATTATAAAAATACCCAAATCTTTAAAAAGATATAGAAAATCACGTGTTGTTTTTTATTTTTGCATCAGGCCCACTGAATGAAGTGAAATGAAAGCGCTATTCAGTGTTCTTGTTTGGCTAACATGTAAAGACAAAAATCTGGCAGAAATAAATTGATGAATCAATCAAGATGAATTTCACTTGTGATCTAAATTCACATAATATCCATTACTGCAATGGTTATTGATTATTTATGTCATACCATGAAGCACAGAAGCACACTGCATCAGAAAACACGTCCCTGACTCTCAACACCTGCAGCTTCATGAAATTCCGGCCGTTTCGCAGGTGGACAATGTTTCACTCGTTAGTGCCCGTATACTTCACACTGAATGCAGGAGTGACAGTAATTCATCACTGGTGGTGAATCAGAACATTAAACTCAACCTGAAAAGCCTTTTAATCATTTCAACTCCCACAATGTCTTCATACAACGTCTTGACAAGATGCATGAACGTGGCTCCTGCTCCTGTAATATAAATCAGTTGTCGCCTGAGACATGACAACACCACCGTGTACTGTTGATGCGATGATTGTTTTAGATCGCTGAAACATTTTATGCCATCACAAACATCTCAATACCACCAGCACTCAACAAGCAAGAGGCATCCAAAATAACTGGGTTTTGGAGCTTTCAGCTGAATTAAACTCTTCATGGAAGTTTGAATTATAAAAATGATCAGTTTGTTCTGTTTTGAGGAAATTGGGCCTCAGAAAAAGTGGGAAAGAGAATAGAGTACATATGGATTATATAATCACAACAGCTTCAGTACGTTTTGGTTATGAGCGTCGCGGTTTAAGATATTTTTTTAAGACGTCCTATAAAACAAGCTTTTTATGTGAAGTCATTTTTCTTTCATGCTTTCTTATTGATCTCTTAATTTAATGGTTTTAGGTTCTAATCTTTTTAATTGTTTTGGGTCCCTGTGAGGTTATTCTAATTTATTTTGTTCCATTTCTGTTCTTTTCATGTAAGGCAGTTTGTACAAGCAGCTTTCAGATGATGAACGTGATTAAAAAGCAAAAAGACTGTTTTTAATAAAGCTTGTCTCGCTGCAGTGGAAGGTAGGATGAGTGGAAGGGGAACGGCAGTTATTGAATCTGTTTAAAACTGGGAATGACTGTTGAAATGTTTTTGGGCTGACCCTTAGCTGCAGGAGGCCATGCAGAAACTCAGCCTCCTACTGTGATTAAATGTTGTGAAAGTTATGACCTTCAAAATCTGAGGCGACACAGCGAGGAGAGGAGAGGATAGGAGAGGAGAGGAGAGGAGAGGAGAGGAGAAGTGGTGCCCTATTCCACCTGAAGCAAAGTGGTGAAAGATGAAAGAAAGGCAGGAAATATGGAAACTGAACAAAGGAAGGAAGGGGGGGAAGGTGAGGAAGGAATGGCATGGGGAAGGAACGAAGGAAAGAGGAGAAAGAAAAGGAGGCAGACAAACAGAGGGTAAGAAAGGTGAAGAGGATAATGGAGGAAGAATGGTGAAGAAGGAAAGCTGGGGGAGGAGGAAGGAGAAGAAGGAAGAAAAATGGATACGACATGGGAAATATGAAAGAAGGGAGGGAAGATTGAAAGAATCAAATAATCTCTCTCTCTCCTTCTCCCTCTCCCGCTCTCGTTGCTGGATGCAAGCAACCGCCCATACAGTATTTCCCATCATGCAGTGCTGGACTGAGTATTGTGTTAACTTTGCTGTTGTTATGTTCCAAAAAGCAAACGTGACTTGTTGCTGGTGTTAGTTTGTAATGTGTGTGTTGAGAACATGGTGGTTTACGTGGGTAACTGTTGCTATCCAAAACAGCTGGAGTGCCACATCAATGTAACATGTGTTTATTTGATTGGAGGTATGTTGATTGAAGTGTTAATATTTCACACAACAATCTGTAGAGCTGTTTTTACCTTATTCACACTTATCACCTTTTTAAAAAGAAATCCGGAACACAAAGAAAATGTCTAAATTTTTGATCCCATCTACAGAGCTGTGATTGGCTCACGAGTGTTTTGAGTTGTTTTCTTTCCATTTGGAGGAAACAGCCGTCATTAAACACAACACCAGATCTATTTGAATAGCCACAGAGAACAGAGAGAGGAATATATACGCCGATAAATGAGAGGAGAGCAAAACGGAAAGAGAAAAAAAGGTACAGAGACAAACAATAAGCAAAGAGGGAAAGGCAAAAATAAATAGGAATTTGACTCTGAGCATCCATCTCTCTTTCACTGCCCCATTATCGTTTATTTCTCTCTGTGTAATAAATATCTTTCCCTCTCCATCCATCCCCCTCTCTGTGTCTCTGATCCATTCATAAACAGTGATTGATCAGCGCAGGCAGCAGCTCACCGATCATCCCCTCCTCCATTCCTCTTTTCTCTTTTCCTCCATTACCTTTTCTTCTCTCCCTTCATTACCCTTTCTTCACGCCATAAATCTCCTCACCTTTCCTCTCCTTCTCTCTCTTCGGTTCCTCTTCACCTCCCTTCGCGTCTCTTTATCACTTCTTCGCATCTTTCTTCACCTGGCTCATTTTTGTCCTTAGTTTCTTTCCTTGCCTCTTCATCCTTTTTCCCCTTCACTTCTTTCTCCTCCCTCCTGTCCTCTCTTCAGGCTCTTCTTCAACTCGTCATCTCCTCAGTTTTGCCTTTAAGTTCCTGGTTTCCTGCTTCCTTTTGATATGCTTTCAATTTCTTTAGAATTTTCCTTTCTTCTTTTTTTCAGCATTCTACTTTATTTTCCTTTTCCCCTCTTTCTGTTCCTTAACTTTTTTGTTTCTTTCCCTTTTCCTCTTTTTATTTTCCTATTTTGATTTCCCATTTCTTTCTTTGATTAACTTTTTTCCGTTATCTTTCCTTTGGCTTAATTCCCACTCCCTTTCATTTTTATTTCATTAAATTTTATTTTCTGAACTCTATTCTCCTTCCTTGATCTGTCCTCTCTTTTGTTCTTTCTCTCTTTCCCCCTCTGCTTTTTCCACCCCCCCTCTTCTTTATTTCCTTGAATTTCTCCTCTTTAATTCCCATCTTTCTTACCTTCCCTTTCCTTTCCTCACTCTTTTTATCTGTCCTTTCCTGTCACTCATTCTTTTTATTCTTCTGTCTCTCCTTCTTTTCCATTTTCTCTCTCTTATCCCTCCTCTCCTTTTTTTTATCCTCCTTTCCAATCTTTTTATTTTCTCCTTATTTAAACCCCCTGAGACCCACATTAAGACCATACCATAGTTTTCTCCAGCGTCTGTTTTGGACGTGTCAGGGACGGCGTGTCAGTTTCTGCTCGCTACATGCCTACTGTCTTTTCAGAATTTACTTCTGTGTTCACATGAAAGTGTTCACTTTTGGCAACAAAACTACTTGGTTAGGTTTAGGAAAAGATTGTGTTTTGGTTTGAAATAACTATGTAAAATAAGGACGCTAGTTAAACAACTGGACGCTAGTTAAGCATGCACGTGACGTAACCAAACAACGGTAAAATATGTACTCGGTTTCACACGGGACACGAACCGCGATCTCCTCTTCAATTCAATTCAAATCAAATCATCAAATCATTTTTCCCTATACTCCACAGCCTACATATTTCATCACAATGTGGATTACTTACTGGTATTCGTAAGGATCTCACTGCAAAAAATCCCCTCATCTTCAGAATAGCACGAGTCGGACGCAGATTCGTCGCCATTTTCCTCGACATCTTTGCCTTGAAAAATCAGCTCCCAAGCCTCATATATGGCCTTTTTTACACCTCCTTACAGGGCTTTTATTGACTGAAGTAAAGAGCTCGCATGGACAAAAAAGGAATTGGCCTTAAGCACTGTTTCTCTAGTTTAACAGGAATGTCTCAAACCATTGAGGAGTAATGACGCTGCAAAGACACTGAAACACAAACATTGGGATCTTGATTACGATAGTAGATTACTAGGTCATATTAGAATTGAGATGACGATTCCCTTTAACCTGTACATCTCCCTCTGCTCCTGTTTCTTCCTCCTTTTACCCCTCCTCTTCCTCCTCCCGTTCATTTTCTCCTTGAAGCCGTCACACAGCAGAACGACGGCTCGGAGTTTTGTACAACTCCTGAATGACGGATATGAGAGAGGGAGAGACGGAGAGACAGAGAGCAGCGGAGAGATAAAAGTCAAGTGATAACATCACCCGCTTCACACGCACACACACACACACACACACTTTCCAATTAAACACTTCAGCGCTCGACGTGATCTTATCTGATCAGCAGCTCGGCAGCTTTGGCAGCAGCGATCAATGCTCGTTTGCCTCCGTTGTACACACACACACACACACACACACACACACCGACAAGCACACACATACGCACACACATCATGTCCTCCCTTCCTGTCTCTCCTCGCTCTCTCTACATCATTCATTCACTTTTTCCTCCTTCTCATCCTCTCTGTCTCATTTTGCATTTTTCCATCGTTCATACTCACACATAATCTCATAACCTCGGTTTTCTTCTATTCTTCTCCTCTGTGCTTTTTCGTCTTGTTGTCTTTCTCTCTTTCCTCCCCTCACACTCTCCCATAATCTCACATCCTCCTCTCTGTGCTGGGTTTGTCAGTGTGGCAGTCTAAGTAGGTCGGTGGTGACAGCTGAGCTCTACACAGACATTATTTCTGCTCTGTGTGGGCTTCCATACAAACACTCACTCACTGCTAGTGGCTCAACCTCTCTGCACTCAGTATACAGATCTATGGGCCGATCTAAATCACCGAAACCCAGAGGACCCTATGAGCTGGATATCAGGTCCACGCTTTGTAGTTCTCCTTGGCTCCACATCAGTCTGAACTCTACAGGTCCTGACATCTATGCAACATTTAGCTGGGACCCAGCAGGACCGGTCAAGGCCTCTGAGAAGTTGACTTTATGAGGGGCTGAGAGACTGTGGATGAGAGACTGCAGACAGAGAGAGTGGAGGAGATGCACTCTGCAGCGTAATAATAAATTACACATAAACATTTAGAATAACTGATAAAAAAGCAAGAGTAACGATGCAGCTTATCAATACTTAATACTGAGGAACTCATCGCAGGGATGCATCTGGTCATGTAAAAATGCAAAAGGCTCGTGCTAGGAAGAGGATCTGCTCCCTATGTAGATATATGAGGCTCTTTCTGAGCTAACAAAAATCACAACGATTCTTAGTTTCAGGTGATTGTCCACTGATGAAAACATATGAATATTATATTCCATTTCTGCCAATAAATCCCACTAAATGTAACACACTGTTCCTTTAAGAAGGGAATATATATTCCGTAATATGGGAAGTAAAAGGTACAATTTGTTTTGTCATAGCACTACTTTTAGTACTGTGTGTGTGTGTGTGTTTGTGAGTGAAAGTGTGACTATATTCCCCCCATTTGTAAAAGTGCATGTATGGCATTAAATGTGCATTATAGGCTGTGTGTATCTGCCTGCATGCATACAATGTGTGTTTTTTGCACATGTGTTGTACGTAGAGTGAGTGAGTGAGTGAGTGTGTGTGTACGCGCGTGTGTGTGTGTGTGTGCACGTGTGCATTTGTGCGCTGCAGTATGGAACAGAGCCCAGGGCAGTCCTGTGTGTATTCAGTGTGTTTCATTTTGAGATCTTTGACAGCTGCATTATTCACAGACTAGCAGGCGGTTGACTGTTCTAACCTCCATCCACCCACTGCAGGGGGCTTGTCATCCCTGCTGGGGTGGGGGGGGGGGGGGGGGGGACTGCTTGTGCTCTTCCATGATGCTGTCACAGTAACGTATGCCTGTGTGGCTCCATTACACCAGTGCATTCTTAAATATTCAACATCTTTAAGTTACATTTTGTACCAGTTTAGAGGTAGAAAAAGAAAAAAACATGATTCTCAAAGTTAGACTGCAAGCTCGTCCTCGTCCCACAAGTTTTACGTTTGCCTAATTTGTCTGAATTACATTTGTTGTTGTTGTTGTTGTTATTATGCTGATGTCACTTGATGTCCCCAAAAGACACATCATGTAGGAAAGATGAGGTGAGACTTAAAGCTGGGGTCGGCCGTACAGATTTGGTGTCATTCAACAATATGATTTCGGCATTCAAGTTGTACTCAAAAGTTCTTATGCTTGTCATGACAATTTCTAACAAATGTCGATAAGGATAACATGATAAAGTCTTTTTTGGACAGACAGGCATACAACTGTGGTGTGGTATTTTTTAGTTTTTTTATCATTGTTTGAAAGTCTATCCCTCACAGTGTCTGCCTAGAAACATTCTGTCCCTTGGACAAATGTAGTTGATGACCCCTTCTTTATTGTGTAACTTCAGCTCAGCAGCAGCATCGGTGCAGCAGACTCAACATGTAACCCAGAGCGAGCTCTGAAGGAAGGAATTCAAACGAAAAACGCCACATCCTCCAGTCGCCAAATGCACCGTAACATATATTTATATATATATATATATACAAATATATATATATATATATATATATTCTTCAGTTATTGCACAACGTCTTCCAATGTGACTCAACCAATCAGAAGTGAGAACCAGCACAGTGTGTTTCATAAGAGACATTAGATCATGCTGTGTATATCGACACACAGAGAGACGTGCACACATAGAGCGGTAATAAATGCCACTGATTGCTGGCGTGATAATGGGCAGGTTGAGAGTCTCTTCAGACAAGTGATGAAGGTTAAAGAGCTCTCTCTCTCTCTATCTATCTCTCTCTCCCTCTCCCTCTCTCCCTCTCCCTCCCTCCCCTGTTAACGGCTGAAAGATTCGCCGGATATGTAGAAATATGCTGCGGATGTGCCCGAGTCAACTAATAGATCAGTGGCTCGTTAAAAGCCTGGTGCCGGTACCAATTTATCACCGTAGAGACTGACAAGGGGGCGGGTCAGAACTCCAGTCCAGTCTTTGATCAAATCAGGGACGAGTTATTAATAAACACCCATCTCTCTCTCTCTCTCTCTCTCTCTCTCTCTCTCTCTCTCTCTCTCTCTCTCTCTCTCTCCATTTCCTCTCTGTCTCGTCAATGGAGGATTTACAGTAATGGCCTGGCTGTCAGTGATGTCACAGCGGTTAAGATGTAGTTATAACATCAGAAACCATACAGAGATGTCATTAGTCTTGTGAGCAGTAGATATAAAAATAATCATGAGGAAATAAGTGAGTGATTTAACATCATAACAGCCTCCTGGTGCCAACTATCTGCTTCAGTTATCATCATAGTTTTTATTATTGTCATTTGGGAAACAAATCATTAATTATTCCTTCCTCTAATATCTGTTTCCTGGCCTTTGTTTACTGCGCCTCACTGTGTCCTGTAAGCTGATCCATTTCAAGTCAATGAGCTGTAGTGATGGAATCTGCGGACAGTCAATCGATGCCTCAACAGTGTCAATAATTATTATAATCATGATCGTAATTATAAAAACGGAAACGCTCATCATGTCTGCTAACAACAACAACATAATAATCTTGAATGCATTTACAGCCACATGATGACCTCTCGTGTTTGTTTGACATCATGTAGACAATTGTCATTCTGGTTGAACCATTGTACATGTAGCCATATAGTGTATGAATAGAGCCTTACTTTTGTTATTTGTATTACACTACACTGCATTATATTACAAGCATTTTTAAAGCTTTCAAATGATTGATTTCTTTTGTAAGTAGCTGTATAATAAGCGTGATAATGCACAGAAAATGTGAGCAGGTCTTGAATCCCTGTGAACGGTGTTTTGTATGCCATCATTTTAATTTGTAAAGTAACCATGAAACAAATGCAATCAAACAAATCTCTACATTTTTGGCAGAAATGTAGAGATTTAGAAGTAGACAGTGCCATGAAAGAAAAGACAAGTACAAGTACCTCAAATGTAATCCCACAGCTTCCTGATTGGGCCGCGCTGATATTAAAAGAGCTGCTGGTGTTTTCAGTTAAATTACAAATCTTTGCCTCCATTTCCTTTTTTTGCTGCTGATCACTGTATTTCTGTTGACCTGTAAAATATATCTAAAGGAGATTTAAATGAAGTGTGTATCACAGTTTCATTTCTTCTCTCGCTCCTTGGGCTCATTCTTGGCTCACCATCACACTTGGCAGACATTCTCCAAAGACTCGACTCGCTCTTTTCACACATGTTCAGAGGTCCAACTGTGGCCTTGTAGATAGTCTCCTTGAGTTTTTGCCCAGAGGAAATGAAAGGGGAGGAGGAGAAAGTAGAAATAGGGAAGGAGAAAGAGGAGCGACGGAGGTAAGAGTAGAGAGACGATTTATATAGATTTTATAGATTGGAAGCTGGAAGAAGAGAGCACGCTCAAGGGAAGAACAAAATAAATTGGTTGGAGAGCGAGAGAAAGAGACAATAGCTGCATGACATTGGATTGAGAGTGAAACTAAATAAGAGATAACAAGCAAAGGAAAGGAGGCAGAAAAAGAGAGGGATTATGAACAATTCCTAGAGAAAACACACAAAAAGTATAGAGGATGAAAGAGAAAGGCCTACTCAGCAAGAAGTACAACAAGGGATTGTTTGAATAAGTCTAAACGGATAAATAGAACAAAGAGAAATGTGTCAACACAGAAAAAAAGGTAGAGGAATGAATGAATGAAAGTCAAAAATAACAGATACTGAGGTGGAGATTAAGATAGAGGCAGAGACACACAGGGACTGAATGGAGGAGTGCCAGTAGTGCTTGGACAGCAAATTATTTGCAGAGATACAGATTTCCAGGCTGCCTCGTTGGCCTTCCTGCCTGTCTGTAACTCTCTCTGTGTGTGTGTGTGTGTGTGTGCGTGTGTGTGTGTTAGAATATGCATGTGAGGCATATCATGTGTGTGCATGTGTATTTAGGTGTGTAAGACAGTTTGCATGTCAAACACATACACATGTGTATCCGTGCTTGCCTGTGTTTTGCAGACTTGAACAGCGTCATATATGCTGACGTGTGGGTGTGTGTGTGTGTGTGTGCGTCTGCTTACACTTCTAGGTTATTTTTACCCCTCTATTTAAAATCTGCTTGAAATGCAGAAGCGCAGGAAGTGAGTGTCGTCTCACTTTTCCTCCAGCATAGCTTCATCTCTCCTCATCCGTCCTGCTGCACTGCTGTCTGCCATCCTTTCACTCCCATGATGCCTCACTCCTTCCTCGAATACACACCAACACCAGATGCATTTCAGCCACCTTGTTTTCCTCCTCCATCTGAGATGAGACCCCTTAAAATGAAGCAATGTGTACTTGACGAACCTTGCAGTCACAGATTCTTACCTCAGAGTTGTTTTAAGTCATTTTCTTTTTAAAAACCTCCACCGTTGTCCTTTTTCTTCTTTTTTTAGATAAGTGAAAACAGTGAGAATTTGACTGTTTTTATAGAAAGTGCCTGTGTCTTGAAAGAAGAAGGCAGGTATCTGGTAAGAAGCATTCTTACTGCACTGGCAGATTATCTTTATTTTAACTGTAATGAATCAAGTTCCACGCAAAAATGAAGCAGATCCAGAGACCTCTCAGGCGTGTCTTAGGGACCTCTTGGACCACTCATGTAACTGAACCCACGGCACAGTTTGTGTTTACTTCTCGTTAAAACCACTTCTGCCTTATAAGGCCGAACAACCTGTTTTCCAAAAAGTATCTTGTGTTTTTCTGTCACACTTTCTTACTCCACTCCTGTTCCCGACTGACGGCTCTTTAATGCAGCCCTTGTGCTGCACCAGCAGGTTCACATAAAACCTCCAACAAAACAGACCCATCTCAGTTCTTTGAACGGCGCTGCCTCGTCCTCTCCTCACATCAAATATCTCTCCAAAAAACGAGGATACTAGTTGACCCGCTGCAACCTGGCGACCGATATTGTCGCGGACACAAAAGAAACAGCAAAACAAAAGCACAACAGAGTTAAACAGTGACAGGTGAGGGTAAAGGTCTTTCCCTGGAGCTTCACGCATCACTCTCAGGTGTTTTTATCTCCCAGGAGAACAGCGTGGTGAGGGTTCATATTTCTCCTGGAATATGTCATTTCAATTTGTTTACTGTTATAGCCTTGCACCCGTTTGAATTTAGATTGCTGCTCTGACATAAGCAAGAAAACTGTTGAGATTTTTGTTTAGCAATAGTGATGCACTGCCACTACCTTCATCATACACAAACACCTCAGGGTGAACAAAAAGCCTCCTTGACTGACAGCCTGTTGTTTTTTCACTTTTTAATAAGTGATTATTCAGGGCTCAACAGTGAGCTCCTGGAAGTTCTGTACGATGTGTTTGAGGCGTGAAATAAGGCAGGCAGTTACTGAGTCTTTCTTCATTTTAGATAACGGTTTTATCTGGAGTTTCGAGGGGCGACCATTCACAACGGTTTACGGAATATAGTTCCTTCACTCTTGAAATAATTATTGACACAGTCTTGTACCTTCTTTTTTTTTGCATTATATGTCGTGCTGGAAAATCATTTCTTTCCATTTCTTTTACCAGTTTTGGTTTTAGTTTAATCTTTTCACTAAAGCATTCAATATTTGATTACTTTGACGCAATTTTTTGACCCCCTCCCGTTGCAGTCATTGATCGCTGTGGCGAGACGTTTTTCATATCAAACAGTGTCTTCTTTATTTCAATGACAGTACGCCGCTCAGGTGACACGGCATTAAAAGCACTCATTGTTTTCTCCATTCCTCGGCTCTAGCAGGAACTTATTTCTGCATTCATTGTGTTTACGATGGTCGTTTACATAGTTATCTCAAGTTAAAGTATATCTGACGTGGCACACTCGTACCGGCCCAGTCAGTGAAAGTTAATAATATGGAAAATGTCTTGCATGAGGTCAAATGTACAGAAATCCCTCAAATGTCCTGTAAAATGATGTTCTGAAAGCAGTGGCGATGCAGGGCTGATAAAGAAGCATCGAGCATCACTATTCTGAACCTCTCTCGCCCTCAGGTACGTCCACGCTCTCTACCTTGGTGCCCAGAGCCGTTGGCAGGGCAACGGGCCCCGTCGCCACTTCCGCTGGCGGCTGATGTTCGAGAGCGCTGACATCACCATGCTGCGCCTCCTGGAGGCCTTCCTGAAGTCGGCCCCGCAGCTCGTCCTCCAGCTGAGCATCATGATCCACGGAAACATCGTCCTCCCGCTGCAAGGTGAGCGAGATGCACTTCCTGCTCCGCTGTGGAAAGTGTGACACGTCAGTGGAAGCAGGTTTCACCGACAGAGTGCCTTTGATTTATATGATGGAGTTGTACTCACCGAGTTGCTGACATTTTGTGACACAGCTATAGAGCCATGTCAGATTCAGCAGGAAGCCAGATCATTGAAACTACTTTACCACAGTTTTAGTGCAATGTTTTTATTACTGATTAAGAAATTAAAAAATACGATAGAAAACTATGAACACATATAGACCCCAGTAGCAATAGGGTGGAATTATCCTGATGGTTATCTACTTTCTATTGGACCTATTTTATTGGATTTTATTGCAATTTCTGGTTGTTACAAAGGCTTCTCCTCAGAGAGAGAGAGAGCGTGTGTGTGTGTGTGTGTGTGTGTGTGTGTGTGTGTGTGTGTGTGTGTGTGTGTGTGTGTGTGTGTGTGTGTGTGTGTGTGTGTGTGTGTGTGTGTGTGTGTGTGTGTGTGCATATGCATGTTTAGACAGCAGATATCAGCAGTGGAGTCTATGCTTTATTAATGCACCTCTTAGAAGAAGCAGATTGGCCTTTGATGAATAAAACAAAACTCTCTCACTCACTCACTCTCTCACACACACACACACACACACACACACACACACAGACGCTCACACTGTATACACTCAGCATTCACACACACACCTGGCGGCACCGAAGTGAAGAATCAGACACATATTTGAATTGTACGAACCACGGGACACATATGAAAGCTTAAATACACAACACATGACCAACAGAAAAGCTTACAAACTGAGTGATATGCATAATTTGTTGTTAAGTCCATACTTGTATTCTACGAGGGGACACGGGGACAGTGACTGTGCGTAACATCTCAGTGTAGCCAAGGTACAACATACAGGGGAGCCAGGGAGAGCTTGGCTTCTCTTAGTAAGACATGAGGTCATTTTGAAAACATGATCTGTGAAATCTTGGCGGTCTCTAAACTACTGACAATATGCTATTTTTGCCCTGCATTTCTATTTTTCTGTGTTTTCATCATCATGGATCATGCGTAAAATGAGGCTATTATCGATGTATGATTCATTAAGGAGGGTAATTCATCAGTATTTTACTTTCATAAAGATACCGGCTTGTCATGACCAGCAAAGTATGGTGACGCAATATCAAAAATGTTATCTTTGTATTTAGTCAGCAGCATACAGATATGTCAAAAAGAAGGGACAAGGGCAATAGAAAAGAAAGTGAGCTTCTCCAAAGCCCCGTGGTATTCTGTAGTTCACACACTGAGTGTAACACAACGGCATGCATGACATGAGCAGCGACTGCCGGGATCTTAGGCCGTGGTTACGCTTGTCGTTTCACTGCAACTTTTGTCATCCGATCATGCCAGGACGCATCAGCTGTCAAGTCTTTTGCAGATCTTGCTCGCTTTGGGATATCGGATCAGCCGGACCACACGCAGAGGGGGCCTGTCTCATTCTAAGCTCAGACCTCAGGGAGGTGTGGACAGCATGTGGGCACGATCGGGACAGTTTATCAAACGTACTGTAGGTCTCACATCTGTCCTTCAATAAAACAACTCTATACTGCAGGGAGGAAGAGTGAGTAGTAAAAATAACAAGGGACTTTTATTGTGAAGAATTTATAGGAAATGAAATGTGTTTATCCACCGTTTTAAAGCCACACCTTTGACCACTATCTGATCTGGCGGGTTGCATTCAACCTGTCAACTGTGGACACACAGATTAGGACACGGCTGTTTTCAGATCCGGCGGATGCAATCACAAAAGACAGATTGAAAATACGCGTAACCACGAATTTAGTTCGTGGTTGAGCTTTGACCGTCACTAGAAGAACATGTATGGCCCTGTGAGAGTGTTTCTGCACAGATAGCTCACCTGTGTGGTGGCTGTGCTGGCTGTTCTCATATACAAGAGGCGTGTGCAGGGGGACAGCCAGTATAATCGTTTAGCGTGGTAATGTTAACACCACTGTTTGTCATCTTTTGTTGTGTCTACTGCCACAGAAGAGAAATAAATCTCTTGTTCGATGTTCGAACTATCTGCCTGCATAAGCCACGGTGCCAGGCTAAATGACCTTTCTTAACTCCTGCTGAAAATCGAATCGCTCTCCGTGTGACATTTGAAAATCAGTTTTGCTCGTGATCTTGCTTCATTTGCTTATTACTTACCTTAACCTTAGCCGTAACAAAATTCTAACTTAAACCCTAAAACCTTGTCTTAAAGCTCAAATAGACTTTTGAAGAAGTGAGGAGCAAACACTTACAGTACACAATACAGACTCTCCCACGTAGCTGATATCACCTTGGTGCTGATATGGCTCATTGGTCAGCAAACCAGTCAAATTAACCGACTTTCAGTTCTGCCAATTAATCATTCAAGTCATCTGTTATTATAAATCCCTGCTGGTTATAGTTTCTCCAAATATTTGGGACGTGCTGGGTATTCCAAGCATAACAAACTGCATCTGTCTCTTTCCACCCATAATCCCCTCTGCTTCATTTCTTCAGTAGCTGCTTTGGTTTATTTCCTTAATTCCAGGAAACGAGTCATGTCATTGGTCCGGCTTGTAAACCCAGGTGGGGTTTATCAACTCAGCAAGAGGGGGTTGTTCCCTGAGACCATTGGCTGTGGTCAGCTTGGGTTGATGTCAAATTCCATTTTGTACAAAAGGAAAAAATGTATCAAGCTAAGGATGATGGTGGAAACATCCAGAGAAATCTCTCCTGCTGCAGAACACACTGAGGAACGAACCACTAATAACATGAAACCAAGAAACACTCTAAAAACATAAAGTAAGAAATTAATATTAAAACAAACTGAGATCAAAACAAAAGTGGAATCATTTAGCACTCTGTGAAGTAGACGCGCTCTCAAAGGTGCCGTCCTGACAGAAACATGGAGGAGTGAATTCCACAACGGAAGAACACAAGTTATCTTTCAATCAGTTTTGTTTGTACAATTATTATTGTTGTTGTTTTTTCCGATCTCTAACGACTTTGCAATTGATGTCTGTGCTAAAGTGCATGAGCGGGCATTCAAGGTGTTTCAAGTACAACACACAGAAAAACTAGATGAGAAGAAAAATATCAGTAAGTTTCTATATGAGAGGAATATTCAAGTTCTCCCCGATCTCTTCGTAAAGAAATTACATTAAAATGCAAAGTCGGTGCAGCTCTTTCTCTGCTCAAATTGTAATGCCTTCTCAGTGTGATTCATGGCTAATTTGAGACAAGCCTGCATGATTAACGCACATGAATGTTTAATGTGTTTAAACTGCACTCTGGGCGGCTCGCAGTGCGCCTCACAGTTACGTGTGCGGGCTAATGATCCTTTTACTTCGATTGGAAACGAGTCCAGGTCTACTTGAATGAGCGAGGAAGCAAAACATTTAAAGGTGCCGTATTAGAATTTTAGCATCAATTGAGACGTTACGCCATCTTTTGGTAAACAGAAATTCTTTACCATTGTGTTGTTTTCACTCGCAGTTGTTCAGTTTGTTCTGGTCCAGGAAAAGATATCTTAAAGGTCTCAAACATTTGACAGTGATTGTCATGGTTGAAAATTGTCACATTGGAGACACTTGTTTACATTCAATATCAAAGTTTCACAGTTAATTTGACTGAAATATTGGTATTTCATGTCAGTGTGTATTTGTTATAATTAGCCAGCTGCTACCTTTCTTTATTTAACTTTCCCCTTCATCACCCAAATGTTTTTTAATTTGTGCCTGTTTCTTCCCTTCCTCTTATTGTTTTCTCTCTCTCTCTCTCTCTCTGTTCATCTGTCCTTCCAGGGCTCTCTGCCTCGGCCTCCCTGGTCTCTCTGGCCTGGATGATCGCCTCTTACCAGAAGGTTCTCCGGGATTCCCGCGACGACAAGCTGCCAATGTCTTACAAGGCCGTGATCACCCAGATGCTGTGGCACTTCTTCACCATCGGGGCGAGGACCGTGGCCTTTGCCCTCTTCGCCTCCGTCTTCCAGCTCTACTTCGGAATTTTCATCGTCAGCCACTGGTGCGCCATGTGACCTGATGCAAAAGAGTCTGGACCCACAATGAGAAGCTTAGTATTTAACAAAATGATGAAGACTGACAAGTTTTTTTTAATAGTTATCAGGAGAAAACTCTCAATTATAGTAAAATCCCTAAAAATGCATTCCATTACCAGGTAATAGATTGAAATCACTAAACATGCATCACATGATAATTCTTATGATTACCTGCGTTGCCCATCTCATTGTTATTGGGAAGTAATAATAATAATACATTTTATTTATATAGCGCTTTTCATGACACTCAAAGACACTTTACATTAAAATCATCATATATAAAAACAATACACTAAAAACATAAAATACACAATAATAAATATGATTTTATTATGAAGTAGGTGTTAAAACGTGTCACCGTACACATTTTGAGAATATGCTCCCTAAATTGCATTGAAATCAGTTCATTAGACTACAAGTTATATTATGTTATGACATTGGGGTGCATATACAGGTGTCCAAAATAAAGAGAATATGAATGTGCTCAGTGAATTTCATGTCCCTCTGCTCATTAGAGTTTTAACTTGAATGATGGTCGTAGTACAAATAATAAAATGCATGTCAGTATTAAAACAAAGAATAGGTGCTATCTTTTAGAAAATAGAAAATACACCGTCATTACAAAGTCCTTTTGAGGTTGTCCATCCGAATGACCTCATTATTCTTAGTAGCAGGACTCATAGTGCCGTTATTAAGGCTTTTGTTTATGTTCTTTCAGGTGTGTCATGACCTTCTGGATCATCCAAGGTGAAACTGACTTCTGCATGTCCAAATGGGAGGAGATCATCTACAACATGGTGGTGGGCATCATCTACATCTTTTGCTGGTTCAATGTCAAGGAAGGCCCCAGTCGCCTACGGATGACCGTCTACTATTCTGTGACGCTGGTTGAGAATGTGGCGCTGACCGCCGCCTGGTACACTTACCGTGGCCCACACACCTCCGACTCCTACGCCCTGGTGGTGGTGTGCCTGGTGGCCTGCAGCTTTGCCCTGGGAACCTTCTTCATGTTGGTGTACTACTGCTGGCTGCACCCGGATGGGCCCGTTCTGGGCTCACAGTGGGGAGGGTGTGTGGACGAGGGTGTGGTGAGTGTGGTAGGGGTAGCGGGAGTGATTGATGCTTGCATCACCCCATCCCAAGGCTCCCAAACAGACATGGTCATTACCAGCCCTCCGAGGACTCTCCCCAGGACTAAAGACACGGGGGAGCCGGTTCCCGGAGAGCGAGACAAGGACAGAGACAGGGACAGTTGCCTGCCTGTCTTCCAGGTACGTCCCTCCCCTTCATCTTCTCCTGCACTCCTTCACAGGACCTCCTCCTCATCTCGTGCACTGGAGGGACCTGTGATCCGGATCGACCTCCCAAGGAAGCGATACCCGGCCTGGGATGCGCACTTTATCGATCGGCGCCTTCGCAAAACCATTCTGCTTCTGGAGACCTCATCAGCCGTCAGCCCGAGGATACAGTACAGGAGTAGCATGATGGGCAGCAAAGAGGTTTTAGAATACGAGACAACCGTCTAAGCCAGCGGAGGCTTTTAAACTTAAAAGTGCAGTCTGAGACCAAGGCTCAGCCTGAGATCAGTTCTCATCCCAGGACTACCTATGCCAGGAGAAGCATGGAAAGGAGACAGAGTTTCAGGCAACTCTTTTTTTCTTTTTTTTTAACAGGTTGTCAAACTTGATTGTAAAATGTGAAGCGCAATCTGGGACCAAAGCTCTCCCCTTAGGGCGCAGTCCGGGAGTACGTAGCATGAATGAGCCGTGGGAAGTAAAGGCAGTAACACTGAACTGAGATAATCTTCGTCTTTTCTAAAAGCTTGGCGGTGAGACATTTGATCGCTCATCCTGGGACCAAGGAGTGTTAGATTTGGTTTCATCCTGCATGGTTAGAGCAAGAAGTAAAAGGATTTGAGGGCAATGAAGTTGCGGAGTTTGAGATAATTGAGAAACAGACCGCTGCATGAACTTGAGCCTTGGACTCGGAGATGCAACAGAGACTTACCTGGGAACCTTTAGAGACTGGAGTTTGCACGGGACATGCAATCATTTGGTTTGGTAGCAAATTAGACAAGAATGGGGACTCACTATCTCATAAATATATGACATGCCTAGACAGCTTGCTTAAAACTAATATGGTTGAAAAGTGATAGTTATTTTTAGAAATCTGGGTGACGTGTAAAAGGCTACATATGACGTTTCAACATCCCTTAAAATGTGTTAATGTAGGACATTACTACAGGATGAAATCAACTAAAAACTTGAATTAAACAATGACTAATGATATCTCACTTTTTAACAACACTTAGCCGGGTTTTAATCAAGACGTCTAGATTTCTTTTTACCTCCAAATCACCAATTAATTGCCAATTGGGTACTCTTTAATATTTAAAGAAATGCAATGACTTTGCAGAGTATACATACAGTGAATGAGAGTATTTGTCTTTGCAATTAAACAGAGATTAAAACATTTTACATTTGCTGTACCATCATGCTTCCAAAAGGTTGCATGTCCCTCACATTCTGTCCGTGGTGTCGAAAGAGAAATGTAGTCGTATACATTGGGCTCAAGTCTCATGACAAAACCAGGACCCACCATGTGAATGGCTCACAAGTGATTGTGAAATGTAAGCCTGAGATACAAGTGATAACAGCCAGCCATCCATATGTGGTACAAAAACAGCCATAGCAAAAGTTCCATTGATTACATCCCAGCTGCTCTGTCACCCCCCAACTTGATAAAGGACTTAATTGGAAAAAAGATCAATCAGGTCTGGATGTAAGGTGGATGATTTCCGCGATGGCTACCCCCCCCCCCCCCCCCCCCCCCATATGGCATGCTCTAACTCGCCACAAACAGGCCTGTGATGTACAGTTGAATAAATACAGATGTCAGATATAAGCTATTATAATAAGCTCTAGTTGATGAATGACTTTTGGATGAAGAAGCTTCATTTACTCGTAAGAGTCTAAATGTTGTCCACTTTTCTTAGAATACATAAGCTGTAGAGGTATAAAGGGTGTCATAAACAACCTCATTGTGCTATGAAAACATGTTCAACAGTAGCTGATCAAAAAGTGTCTCTTCGTCACATCAACAGACCTTAAGGTATCCTACAGCAGTTTGTTGGAATGTGAAAACAATAGAACAAATCCAGTGAGCGGTTAATACAAGTAACAATATACGCGCAAAAGAAATTGATCACAAAAACTCAGAGTTGCAAAGTACAAGGATTGTTTTTTGCGGGCTAGCTAGTTAGCAAAAGCTGCTGTTTCTTGTTACAGATAGGATGTTGACAAGGGTTTGGAATTTTTGAAAGAAGATGTTTACTAAATGAAACCATGTACAGGCCTTCAAAGTCGATAGAGTCAGGTTTGTACTGGTAAGTGACATCATCAGTCGACTGACAGGAAAAATGACATCGTCAGATGAGAAATCCTCTTTGCTCCTTTTAGACTGCTGTTGTGATGCCCGTAAAAAAAGGTGCCACAACGTGAACAGATTCAGCGGAGTTGATCGGCACACAACTTCAAGGGTTGGCGTTTAAAGGCAACAGCTCCCAGGTGTGAATGTCTTACTATCAATTAGAAGCAGATGCTAAGATGCTAAGAAAGTCCAGCATGGTCAGCAACAGTACCTGGAGGCAGAACAGTGAAAAAAAAACAAAAAAAAACACTCTCATCAAAGCTGATTTTTGTCCTCTCTCATATTACACAACAGATCTCTCTTTGAAGTTCTTTGAAAAGTTTCTTTAAAAGCCTTAGGTTAGTCTGTGCATATAAGGTGACTTGTGA
The DNA here is from genome assembly GCF_949748355.1 of Melanostigma gelatinosum. Lineage (NCBI taxonomy): Eukaryota > Metazoa > Chordata > Actinopteri > Perciformes > Zoarcidae > Melanostigma > Melanostigma gelatinosum. Next base: position 18,794,771 of record NC_136641.1, on the reverse strand, counting down.
TTTGTTATGAAGAGGACGTTCTTCGAGTACATCCAAGAAACATTTATACCAATGTCGTGATTGTTTTAGATAAAGGCAACACAAGATGTTAGCATTTTTAGCAATGCACTCAAAAGCATTTCTCTTAATACCATCGCATTCCCTATTTGACTCTGATGCATCTCAAAAAGCATGTCCATCAAAACACCTTTGAAGATGCATTTGAGATACTGTGTAGCTCCCAGTTCATGATGCAGTTTAACTTTCGTTTATTTTTCCTGAGCTGCAATACCAAGATTTTTAATTTACAACCCACCAAGCATTTAGAGGATGTGACTGTTCAGGGGGTCACCGATTTAAGGTTGACTGACACAAGCATTAAAAAGCAAACTATTATGGCACAGTAAAAACTCATATTTAACTACTATAAACTTGTGTCAAAGTTGTTTAGATTCTAGTTTTTACAAAAGAGGACAATCCTCTCCTTCGGATGAATATAAATGACATCTCAACTTTTCTTTGGCACTTCCCTTACCCCCCCTCAAAGCTGGGGCAGGCTGTTGTGTTAACATGGACATTTTACGTCAAAATGTTTATCGTGTAAAAACTAAAAACATCTACTGAACAAATGTTTCATCCAGAGAAAGCTGTTCAACGTGTATGAACCTCTTCACCATATCCACCCTGACAGACACACGGTTTACTGTTGATTGGAGTAATCTACTATTTACTTTCTTGGGTAGTGAAGGAATTCAAACAGTTCCTTCCTGCTGCCACCTGGGGCCAACACAAATGTCTTTATTATGCAGCAGCCAGGGTGGGTTTAATTATCACCTTTATGCTGATGATGCATGTGTATATTCTGAAGTGGCGAAGGGGCTCCCAGTAGTATTTCCAACCTTGTGTACTTTAGGTCGATGGGTGGAGCAAGTCACAAAGAGTAGTTTGTATACTTGCCTTTTAACAATGCGTTTACGAAGAGAAGGGGTTGTGATGCAGTATCTTGCATATACTTCAGTCTACCTGTGGGATAAGAAAAAGTGTATCCTGTAGGGGGCAGACCGGGCCGAGTCATCCCTGGCTGACACCAGAATATATGGTAGTGAGAATGTCTTAGTTACTTAGTTTGTCTTTAAAACCTTCCATCATTGTTGTTGTTTAGTTGTCAGAGTCTGCCAGAGAGGCCATGTTTCGAATTGCATCCTGCAGATGAGTTGCATTGTTATCTGATGTTGTGCCGGAGCATTGGGTGCACGCGTGGCCATCATGCACACACGAATGCATTGTTAAAAGCAAGTATGTAAGCGCTCAGATCCTCAAAAGGTTTTTGATTGTATTCCCAATTAGACAGCAAGGGCAACATTTCCATATCAGCTCTCCTACCTGCTCTGCGGGAAAACTGTGTCTGTGGTGGGTTGAAATGGAAAAATAACAAATCAGGAATAGAAATTAAAAGTCAATATCAGTAATAACTTGGTATTAGTATTATCCTGACAGTGTTGTGTCCTATGAACTAGTGGATGTTGGTACAGTGGTGGCAGTCACTGCGATGTTAATGGTGCTGAAAACAACAATTCTATGTCATGTCAAGCATGATAATGTACAGATAATGCATATGGTAACCACCCAATCGTGGGCCGAGGGCGAGGCTTCGCTTTCTCTGATTGGATAATGAAGCCCTTTTTGGTTTAAGTCAAATAAAAGTAAGAAGTGGTGCGCTGGTTATATACCGACTTGAACAAAAACATGTTAAAAAAGTAAGCGAGTTCAAAAACTCAAATCATCTTTTATTAATTGATGCAAGTATTTATGTTTATTTATTTTTGTATTTGTTTTATATATATGTATTGTTGGGGTCTGATAAATGGCTTCAACATGTGCTGTGGACAAAGACAATCAGGCCTTCACTGTTTCAAGCACAGGTCTCATCCTGACTTGTAGTTTGAGGAGAGCAAAGGGATTTCACACTCAGGTGTGAATTCCCCCCCCCCCCCAAATAACCATGGTAACCGCGGCAATCTCATTGGCCGAGAGCCAAGAGACCCGAGGACCCCTGTGGTTCGGCCACTGTTCTATAAAACTCTCTGCTGCCCCCACCTCATAGCTTTTTCCAACTCTCCCTCCGGGGGTAACAGGAGGCACACACCGCTCTCCTCGCCCGGACCCCCCCCCTGTCCAGGCCACAGAGAATCCAGCTTTCCCCCTTCGACCTCGGTTGAGTTAGGAGGCACACAACCGCTCTCTTCGCCCGGACCTTCGTCCTGGACGCATGAAGACACATCGGCCTCTCCTCCCCCCCCCTCCAGCACGACGAGGCCACGAGGAAGCAACGGCCCTTCAACCCTACTCAAACCCTGACAAGCCGTTTCGCTGGATGAAACAGCCCGCGATAACGAATCTGCTTCAGCGATCAGTTCAGCGCTTTTTGTTTCTTTTTCTTTTGGTGCACACATTCCGGCGAAGGAAAGACGACAACGCCTCCCTCCTTCACCGACGATTCCCGGTAAGACGCACGGACCACGCCGTCAGCCGAAATTAGATCACCCTCCCTGCCGCGAGGACAGATCACGTCTGCGTTTGCTCCAGCCGAGCCACGCCACGACAGACCGAAACAGCGCCAGCTCAACGCCGCGCTGAGAAGCACCCCCCCCCTTCCTCTCGAAGAAAAAGGACAACTTTGCTCACGAACCCTTCAACGTTGCAACGAAGCATCTACAAGTAAGATTCTTGGCATTTGGGCATAGCTTAGCTTAAATTAACTTAAGTTTAATTCAGGCCATTCATGTACATGTTGATATTCCCGTGTTTTTGTGTGTTTAAGACTGTCGCGTGATATTGAGGTATTACGCAATCATTACGGAGCAGAGAAGCTCCGCTGTATTTGTGTATCAACTATGACTGTTTGCTTGGATTTATTTGATTTCTTTTCATTGGTTTTACTACCCTTCGTGTAGTATTCTCTGCTCATTAAATCAGCTCTGTGAGTGAAGTGTGGAATCTCGGCTATTGTACATAACTGCTGGCAGTTCTACCGACAACGGCACGTTATGTACGATACGCCAGACACCCCCATTATCACTACAACGCGGACAGCACGCAGAAGTCTGATCCATGAGCCCCCACCTTTTTTCTCGTTCCTCCTTTCACGAAACACGCACATACACATAGCTCCTAGTTCTACTCCTGGGGAACCTCGTTCAAACGAGCGCCTCACATCACGTGCTGCCCAGGCACACGTGAATTACATACAGCAGCCCCATTCTGCCATTTTGTCCGGGTCCCTCGACTCCGCCATCTTTGTAGTTTTTAGCTGTAGTTCTTAAGGCCCCTCCCCTTTGGCCAGCGTCACTCGACGCCGCCATCTTTGTAGTCTTTCGAGTAGCTGTAAGACTCCTTCCTGTTCACCCACAGACCCACACACACATACACATACACACACAGACATACACCCTCATCCACTTTATTCATTCTTTAGTTTAGGCATATAAAATTGTATGATAACGTTTGTTGGTTGCAATATTAATTGATTTGATCATTTATTATTTTGATTCAATAAACTCTGTTATACTTTCAGGAGCAGTCGTCTGTGATTACTTGTGCATATGTATTTGATAAGACTGTATGTAGTAGCCGGTGCTCGAACTTAAAAACCTTCACTGTCACTGAATGTATAGTCATACGCAGACTATTGACATTATGAGTGACTACTAATTATGAGACTTAGTTTTATCGTTTGGTTATTGGTCCCTGTTCGCAGGGTGGTGCCCCGTTTATATTAATAATCATTAATAATTGTTACATACATCAATAATTCTATTGATGTCAAGAATTCAGTTTCTTAAATGCTGATAACCCAAACACGCTCCTTTAGTTCCCAACATAATGGTGCCCCGTGTGAGGGTACGTTATTCCAGTTTTGTTACAGTATATATGCACAGTAATCCATAATTAATTTTGAATAATTAATTTTCCAAAAAAATATTTTTTTTTTCGAAAAATTATTTTTTTTCTTCTTTTGAATGATCCAAATTCCTGAAACTTATTTCCCAAAATAGGTAGGATTTGATCTTCAAAATCTTGTCTTATTGTAATTAAATTTTTGATTTTAAATCCAGATTTTTAATCTTAATCTTTAATTCCCTTCTCGAAATTTTATTTCGTTTCCAGGTTTAATTATTCGTGTCATTTCTTAAACTAACAGCCAGCTGTGTAGTAGATTTGATCGTTTTATTTGTAATACCTTGCTTGTTTTCTTAAATCCCTCCAAAGAAGTTACACACAGCTGTCACAGGCCCAAAGTGCTAAACCACATTAGCATTTTCGCACCTCTGGCTGCAAAGCAGTAGTGATACCTCAGAGCAGCAACAGTAGAAACGTAAGTCACAGAGCTAGACATTTCACTGTGCGCCTGCATGAACCGTAACACTAACAGTAATAAACATCTAACAGTAGAAATCCTAAGTTACAGAACTAGACATTTCACTGAGAACCGTAAACACTAACAGTTTCCGTTCTAACACTAGGGAATTAACAACCACTGGGAGTCACGCTCATTAGAGAGAATGAGCAACGAGAAATCCCCCATACCTGGAGCTGTAGCTCCAGAAGACACCGCATTACGAGATGCAGTGGCTGATGTCCTCGGACTCACAGCAAAGGAAAGAGAGTACTTTGAAAAATACACGGCTGTCCTATGCGACGAGCAATTAGAGCAGCTGGTGGCTTATGTAAATAACCCAGCAGGTAACAGAGAGCGCCTGATTCAGGACGTAATCTGCGAAATACTGCTCATCTACCATCAGAAAATGCAGCTGCAAGCTGCCCGAACCCGGGCACAGAGCGACGAGCAGCAACGCGAGATCTGGACACTCCGAACAGAGGTTCAGGAGTTGTCACGTGACTGTAGAGCCCTACAGTCAGAAAATAGTAGCCTGCGCAGTGACCTCAGAGAGGTCAACCTAAAACTCTCTAAAGCATCAGAGAGTGATGACAAACTGAAAGCGCTTCAAGGTGTTCCAGCAACCCCGGTAGGTACTGCTACCCCCTATCGAGCCTTTCAGCCCAGTCATTTCTTGGTCTCGGCTCCCTCATTCCCCGAGACCCGAACCACCTTGCATTTCTTGAAAGCGACATCCCCGACCAGGAGGAGAGAGGACCAACACCAGGTCCTAGTCGGCCCAGGTGGCTTCAAAACCACCTCAGGCGAACGCAATCCTCCACGCAGTTCACGCGCGCGACAAGAACTGACCCCATCCCCCTCAGGGAGGGAGGATGATAGTCGTTACCACCATCGCGAGTATGGAGACTCAGACGACTCGGACGGCCCAGGCCCCATCAACCTTGGAGGCCTGCGTACTCGACAGATTGAGTCTCTGGCAAAAGACGTAGAGCGCTTCAATCCCGATAATCACGACTCGAGCATCGATGACTACCTAAGGGAGATCGATCGCTGCCTCCTCGACCTATCGCGCCCCTCATCGCGCGAAAAGCTAAAGCTAGTGTGGAAAACCACTGCGCGAAGCGTCCACGCTTTCGTGGAAACGCTCCAGCCGAGCATCCGCGACCGCTATTCACCCCTTTGTCACGCCCTTAGGGAGGAGTACTCCCTGTACACCAACCCAGCTTCTGCCACCCTCGGCGCCTTTGCCATTTCCCAGGAAAGGCTAGAGTCTCCGAGAGACTACTTCAGGCGCTTGAGATCTGCGTACTTCCAAGGACGTAACGCCCCAGGTCTAGAAGAAGACCATGCCTTCAAGTCGCTATTCTTGCACAATCTCCACGACAACGTGAGATACGATGTTACTATGAACTGCAGAACGAGTAACCTCACCATGCCAGAGATTAGGAAATACGCGCAACTTGCATGGGAGACACGCGGACGGCCGCCAAATCGGTACGAAGACACCGCCATAGTCTTAGGCATCCAACAGTCGAGCGACTCCGACCTAGCGTCGGAAGACGACGAGAGGACTTGGCCTAGCGAGCCCTGGTCACCCCCGAGGAACAGACGACCCTGGCGGTCGAAAGACCAACGGAACCAGGGGGGTGAAAGACGCCCTCAAGGGCAACACCTCAGGTAACGCTGACTCGCAGCCCACCGGACTAAGCCAAGTGACCTTTCCCCCTGCTGCCAAGTCGACGTGGTAGGGGGGGGGAAGAGAACTCAGCACACTTCCGGAAACGACCACTCCCATTCTCGCACCTCGTTCTTCAACCTTCTTGGGCGACCTTGTTCGCAAAGGCAATGCCCGTTATGTATAAATCTATACATATTCTTCAGTCCTACTGGGGGGTCATAACACTCTTGCTCTACCCGACTCCGGGTCAGAAACGAGCCTCATGTGTTCCCCACCTTTTCGCATACACCTCTAGGGTGCCACAACCTTAGAGGCCCTTTCGAGCACCCTAGCTCGTAAAATCTTTCGTCAACTAAGCCTTCTTCTCCTGCTCTCTCAGCATGAGCCACCTCCAGCTTGTTCCACGAAGCCACCGCCTTCTTTCAGCCGAGTCATCGGCCGGGCCTGTCAAGTCGCCAGTGCCGTAGGTAACTGAACTTGACCTGTGCGCCGGACCTGTCTCCATCTCTAATTAGGAGGGTGGGGGGAGGGAGATATCACCAGCCCGCCATGACACACTCCAGAGTGAAACTGTTCGCGACCTTTCCCTGAGTGCTGACGGTAACGTGGGATATCTGCCCTCGCCACTCAAACAGCGCGAGGGGGGTGGGCTCTCTGACAACAGAAACTTAGAGAGATGTACTTCACAGGAAGTACACTCTAATCTCGCCAGTGCCGAAACCAACCGGCAGAATGGCAGCTTACTATTGACTACTGACGTTTAACTGCATGCTCCAACTCACCCTGTAGACATGCACTAACCGCTAACACAGCCAACTTCAACCAGAACAGTTGCATGACCTGACGTTCATTGCGACTGTAAACTGATGCTCCACTCTCATAGAGAACCCTTTGCATGCTTTATAGACTCTACCAGAAGTAACCAAAGAAGACATAACCTCTGCCGTAGCAGTCAGATTTAACCCAGGACCTCATCCGAGAAGGCTCAGCTGTCAACAGCTGGAGCAGCGAGAGACCAGCCTAGCTAGTCACACTAGCTGTGCTAATGAAATCTGTAAATCTGCTACCACTACTGTTATGCAACCCTCACAGGTACCTCTGGCCTATAGTCTTGGCAACGCAACTCCAATATCGATAGATTCTAAAACTTAGACACAGGACTCGCTCTAAATCTACCGATTAGAGAGAGATAGACGCACATATCATGTACTAATAGATCCAGAAGCGACAGACAAACTGGATTCCCTCCTATTCATAACACCACGTAGCCAACCTACGACTGCTCCGCCGACGGACTCCAGTCCTGTCTAGGAGTTGAACCAGTAACCACTGTTTGCCCCTCACCTGCTTCTTGTCTTTCTATTCTTTCCTTCTCTCTCTTTTGTTTTGTTTATTTGGGTTGTTACTTTCTTTGACACTGTGCCACAATGCTAGATTATCACAACATCATAATAGCGATTGAATTATTTGGGAATAATGTTTTGCTCACCTATGATTTGAATTGTGTATGATAGTAGATGTAGGTAGAAGTAGTTAAAGTCATCTGCCCAGATGCCACCTTAGTCATCTGCCCAGATGCCAATGAACTCTGAACTTGAACACTATGAACCTTGAACTCTATGAACAATGAACACTGCCTGTTTTAACCACTGCTTTTGGTCTCAGGAACACTTGGACTGTCTCACCTCTTCAGGTTTCCCCACCACATGGATGCACATGCCAGCCCTTGGTTTGCTCTAAAGACCGAAGCCAACATCTCGCTCTTCAGAACAAAGGGGGGATGTTGGGGTCTGATAAATGGCTTCAACATGTGCTGTGGACAAAGACAATCAGGCCTTCACTGTTTCAAGCACAGGTCTCATCCTGACTTGTAGTTTGAGGAGAGCAAAGGGATTTCACACTCAGGTGTGAATTCCCCCCCCCCCCCAAATAACCATGGTAACCGCGGCAATCTCATTGGCCGAGAGCCAAGAGACCCGAGGACCCCTGTGGTTCGGCCACTGTTCTATAAAACTCTCTGCTGCCCCCACCTCATAGCTTTTTCCAACTCTCCCTCCGGGGGTAACAGGAGGCACACACCGCTCTCCTCGCCCGGACCCCCCCCCTGTCCAGGCCACAGAGAATCCAGCTTTCCCCCTTCGACCTCGGTTGAGTTAGGAGGCACACAACCGCTCTCTTCGCCCGGACCTTCGTCCTGGACGCATGAAGACACATCGGCCTCTCCTCCCCCCCCCTCCAGCACGACGAGGCCACGAGGAAGCAACGGCCCTTCAACCCTACTCAAACCCTGACAAGCCGTTTCGCTGGATGAAACAGCCCGCGATAACGAATCTGCTTCAGCGATCAGTTCAGCGCTTTTTGTTTCTTTTTCTTTTGGTGCACACATTCCGGCGAAGGAAAGACGACAACGCCTCCCTCCTTCACCGACGATTCCCGGTAAGACGCACGGACCACGCCGTCAGCCGAAATTAGATCACCCTCCCTGCCGCGAGGACAGATCACGTCTGCGTTTGCTCCAGCCGAGCCACGCCACGACAGACCGAAACAGCGCCAGCTCAACGCCGCGCTGAGAAGCACCCCCCCCCTTCCTCTCGAAGAAAAAGGACAACTTTGCTCACGAACCCTTCAACGTTGCAACGAAGCATCTACAAGTAAGATTCTTGGCATTTGGGCATAGCTTAGCTTAAATTAACTTAAGTTTAATTCAGGCCATTCATGTACATGTTGATATTCCCGTGTTTTTGTGTGTTTAAGACTGTCGCGTGATATTGAGGTATTACGCAATCATTACGGAGCAGAGAAGCTCCGCTGTATTTGTGTATCAACTATGACTGTTTGCTTGGATTTATTTGATTTCTTTTCATTGGTTTTACTACCCTTCGTGTAGTATTCTCTGCTCATTAAATCAGCTCTGTGAGTGAAGTGTGGAATCTCGGCTATTGTACATAACTGCTGGCAGTTCTACCGACAACGGCACGTTATGTACGATACGCCAGACACCCCCATTATCACTACAACGCGGACAGCACGCAGAAGTCTGATCCATGAGCCCCCACCTTTTTTCTCGTTCCTCCTTTCACGAAACACGCACATACACATAGCTCCTAGTTCTACTCCTGGGGAACCTCGTTCAAACGAGCGCCTCACATCACGTGCTGCCCAGGCACACGTGAATTACATACAGCAGCCCCATTCTGCCATTTTGTCCGGGTCCCTCGACTCCGCCATCTTTGTAGTTTTTAGCTGTAGTTCTTAAGGCCCCTCCCCTTTGGCCAGCGTCACTCGACGCCGCCATCTTTGTAGTCTTTCGAGTAGCTGTAAGACTCCTTCCTGTTCACCCACAGACCCACACACACATACACATACACACACAGACATACACCCTCATCCACTTTATTCATTCTTTAGTTTAGGCATATAAAATTGTATGATAACGTTTGTTGGTTGCAATATTAATTGATTTGATCATTTATTATTTTGATTCAATAAACTCTGTTATACTTTCAGGAGCAGTCGTCTGTGATTACTTGTGCATATGTATTTGATAAGACTGTATGTAGTAGCCGGTGCTCGAACTTAAAAACCTTCACTGTCACTGAATGTATAGTCATACGCAGACTATTGACATTATGAGTGACTACTAATTATGAGACTTAGTTTTATCGTTTGGTTATTGGTCCCTGTTCGCAGGGTGGTGCCCCGTTTATATTAATAATCATTAATAATTGTTACATACATCAATAATTCTATTGATGTCAAGAATTCAGTTTCTTAAATGCTGATAACCCAAACACGCTCCTTTATTTGGGGGGGGGGGGGAATTCACACCTGAGTGTGAAATCCCTTTGCTCTCCTCAAACTACAAGTCAGGATGAGACCTGTGCTTGAAACAGTGAAGGCCTGATTGTCTTTGTCCACAGCACATGTTGAAGCCATTTATCAGACCCCAACAGTATCTATTGTTTACTCACTCAGTGGCCATGTCTTTGGTATGACTCTTATATTAAGATGTAAAAACTGAAAATAGATTTTCCTTTTTTTTTTACTCATTCTATATATCTGTATATATCAGAGTGGCGCTATACTAGGACATGTATGAGTGTGTGTGCTTTGGTGCGTATGTATGTATTGTATGTACAGTACGTATGTCAGGATGTGCTCTAACTTCTTTTGATAATGCTGCTTCAACATCCTCTGAGTGAATGAGCAGAAAAATAAACCAGTGGTGAAAATATCTGTGACGCTGTTAAAAAAAGAGCTCAACATGATGTGCTGATAACTGTAGATGGGAATAATACTGTAGTAAACATGGCTGAACAGCCGGCGAAATACACTGCTGTCTGTGTTTTCTGTTACAGCGTATGGAAAATAAATATGAGGTCATATATTGTACTAAATTGCAATGTTTAAGGTACTTGTACTTAACTTTACTTAACTTATTTGGGAAGCTTTATTGAGCGTTTTACTTCACTTATATGTAAGGGCTTAATTAGCTGATTGCATTTTTACATTCAATGACGTACAAAGCACAGACTGAGGTTTGCATCCTGAGTCCTGCATGTTAGATTGAGACAACCAAAAGATTGTGTTGTTGGTTAAATGTGAATTAAGTAAAAAAAAGTCACTATTCACATTTTCAGTATTTCATCAAGACCACAATATTTCCCTAATCCTAACCACATGCTAGGTGTTAGGGAAAGAAAGTGCCAAAGCATAACCATAAAATAGTTCAATTATGTTTTCAGTTCTACGACCGGATATCATGTTGCAGATTTGCAGTATGAACATTTTGTGACTTGCCAATTTAACATTTTCTGATTATGTTGATAAAAAAAGGTCAGCGTTTATAATATATATTATTTGCACACAAATGAGGCTTCATGAAAACCAGATAATGACAAAGTAAGAAATGTGACGGGAGAGGTCAAGAAGAAACAGGCTTATACAACAGACCTCCCCTCAACATAAGGAGAAACAACTAAATATTAAAAAGGAATAAAAAAAACTGCACCAACATAATGACGATAAGAAGCACACAAAAGAAAAACGAACCAATCAGTAGGTAGTAACTATGTTTATTTTAAATTGTATCTGCTGTTATACGTTGGTATTATACAATGTACCCATATTTCAAGGACACAAGTTTAGAACAGCAGATCTCAGATTTGTTTTCAAACTAAGCCAATGCACTTTCTGGAACAAATCACAATTTTCTAGTTTTTGCGAACAGTTCATCGAGAACATTCGTTTTTTTTATCAAATGTCTCTAAATACTACAGTACCCATGAGCCTCAAAAGCTCTGTATTTCATTAAACACTGCTGCTGAATTTAGTTTTTACTGAATACATCCAACAAGTTCTACAAAACCTGTAACTTATGTCCGCCACTGAGACAGAATCTAACTCATTCTATATGTCTGTTTCTTACTGGCCCTGGTTCTTCTGTTTGTACTGTACTGAGGAGCGATACCGGAGTGAGGCGGAGCTGAAACCGAAGCTGGAGCTCCACCAACGCTTTCCGCTGAATCTTCCCGCCCTGTTTCTCTTGTTTCTTCTTGAATCTCCTCTTTCCTTCCTCTCGAGGCGACAACACAAAATCTCTCCCTCAAACCAACATTCTTTGATCTCTTTCTCACATCACCTCCATCCTGAGGAGTTGTTTATTTGGCAGGCATCTCTGGAGATCCAGCAACCAAACAACAATCCCTCCTCCCTTTTCTCTTCAAGACTTTCTCCCTTTGCTTTCATTTTCGTTTGTCTGTTTTCACTCTGTTTCTTCTTCTCTGTTTTCTTTTACTTCGCAGCAGGAGGAACTCATGGGCTGAGTATTCCTCCCCTTATTTGACCTTTTGTTTTTCATTTGCACTCCTTGCCTCCAAGCACTCCTTCCTTTTTTCCCTTTTTTCTCAAGTTCAATCAACCCCGTTCTCACTCACTTGGTCAGCGCCGCTCGGTGTCTGATACCGACGCACCAAGGCACTCTTTGAGTCCTTTGAGACGCACCGGGCTTTCAGCTGACTCCAATGTAAACCCATACGCTTCATTAATCGGCGGTCAGAGTAACTGAAGTAGTATAAAGAGCGAGAAAGTCCACTTAACAGAGGAGGTCTGTGTGGATCACCTTCGACACAGACTTTCACCCAGGAGACCGCTGTTAGTGTCCATGTAACACCAAGTCAACGTTGACTTATTTTACCTTACTTTTGTTACAAAACTTACATGGCATTCGTTAAGTACGTAACAAACATACTTATTTTAACTGAGGCAGCGATTTTAAAGCTAAACAAGTAGGTTTGTTTTGTGAATAAACCTAAAAATGAAGTAAACCTATATTGGAAGAGACTGTATGACTGTATGCATGTAACAAGCAGAAACTGAAACCCTTGCCTTCTCTCCAGTCTCAATCCCTCTTTTACTTGTCTTCATCTTCATCCTCGCCTTCCTTCCTCACTGGTCAGCCTCTTTGTTCCGCTTCTTTGTTCTTTATCTGCCCTTCCACTCAACCCTCCTCTACTTTCAACGTTTCTTCCTCGTCTTTAAGCTACATTGTCCTCGTTTTCTTCCATCCCTCTCTCCATCTTTTCTCCTTCCCTCCTCTTCCTCTTCCACCTTCGTCTTCTCCTTGATTCTTATTTTCCTCCTTGTATTTTTTTCTCCTCAGACCTCGTGTGATTTTGAGGTGTTTTAAGGATTCTGCTTCTTTGATACCACTGATGCACACACACACACAGATGTACATGCATAAATTCACACATAATACACCCAATACACACTCTCACACACACTTGCAAAGACACACACATTTTTGGAGCGATAGAGTTGATGCAGCACCAAAACACATCAAGATCTGACGTACTTTGAACTTCATACAAGCATGAATTATTGTGTGTTTTTGTGTGTGTGTCAAAGAGAGAGAGAACATCAAGAGCAGGTGAGTTTATGTGTACGTGCATTTATTTTGCATGACTATGTGTGGGCATACTATATGTGTGTGCGAGTGTGTAGCCGCATGCTTAAATTTACACTAATATACCGTAGCCCTGTGTGTGTGTGTGTGTTTGTGTGTGTTTGTGTGTGTGTGTGTGTGTGTGTGTGTGTGTGTGTGTGTGTGTGTGTGTGTGTGTGTGTGTGTGAAAGGTCACAGGTTTGATGTCATCTCTACTGCCTCCATCAGTATCCTGCTGAGAAGAAATATGTCTTTCCTTCCTTCCTCTCCTCCCCCTCCTCCTCCCTTCAGATGTCACAGCTCTGCCACTCTGTGGCCCAACCTGCTCATTGCACCTGAAGACTCTAACAAGTCCTAGCAACAGTCCTAGCAACATTAGCAAACAACCTCACAACTGTCTTTTTGATTTGATTTGCATTCATATTTTGATTCCAATGTTGCTAAACTCTGGTTGGTGCAGTGACATGTGTGCAACTTTTGGGATTCTGAAAATGTGTGTTCATGTAGGATCCAATTACTGATAGGAAGCATATATAGTCAATAGGTTTGCTGTCAATAGGTTTGCTGTCCCTTTAAATGATCATTTCTCGAAACTGGAAATTACATCATCACTTCAAATGCGATCAACACTAAAGACAGGAGCAAACTTGCAGCCAAACTTAAAAGTGCTGTTCTACAACATAAAATACTTCAGTAAATATCTCACTCATGAATTGTAAAGCAAAAATCATAAAAGGGGTCGTTTGTGAAGATGATCTTGCTGAACAAAATGTGGAAGTATTTAATATAAAGCTCATTTTCTGTAATATTCCAAAATTCAATTGAAAAGTCCCATCAAATTGTCTTCGAGGGATCCAGGGCATTTGTCATCCCTGCAGCTCTCACTATTTAAAGTTACATGGTGTAGTAAGAAGAATAACAAGCAAGAAAATCGATGTGCGGTTAGTATGGTGCATGAGTCAAACAAACACGAGTCTTTGACCAAGGAGACCACTGTTTATGTTCACTTTATGCTTGTGTTAAGAAAGTTATGTGAACTTTAAGAATGTTAGTTTAGAAAGTCCGGTAGGGGCAGTTGTTATTTATTTACGCTACATTGTTTTGTTATCATTCTAACACAAACATCACCTTTTTTCTCACTTCAACCAAGTATTTCTCTTCCCTAAACCTAACCAATCATTTCACGGCGTTAACCGCGTGTCATTGTGTGTTTCTGCAAGTGTGATACAAGGCCGATATGTGACGTATTCATGAAATGTCTCTTTGGTTCAGAACGTCAAACATTCACTGTATCCTGTGGTTTGCACAAACGTACAATGCCAACAATTATTTTACTGGAAATGGGCGAGGGACGTAAAAGAACACCAATGAAATGTGGTGTACATCAAGAATAATGGAGAGAAGTTAAAACTGGATCTACATATAGTTTTTGTTAATAAAATGAATTGTTGCAGTTTTCTGCTGAGGCAGTTGAACTAGACGTCAGTCGAGAAGTGTCATAATAAGAGCATGGGTTACTCTTCCCTTTGGGCAGCTGAAGGGTCACTTTTGTACAATGTTCCTTGGTTAGCGTGACGGAGATCTTAGGTTCAGATTTTAAAAAAATCCCACAGTGTCAGTCTCTGTCAATAGGTTTGCAGTAAACATCATCACATGATGTTGCATTGTGAACAGTGTCAATGTAGTTGAAAATGTAAAGGGGTGAAGAAAAGAAAATGCAGGTATTTTACAATCCCGGTTATGTTTTCATAGTTTATCATAAACAAAATGAATGATAGGTGCTGATTATTGACGAGCTCCACAACTCTCTGTTAGCAAGTACAGTAGCTCATAGTTGTTCGCACCTCCAAACATAATGTTCCAAGGTTTTCAATGAAAGGAAACTTAAATAAGAGAAAATCCCTTAATTGTGTGTGTGTGTGTGTGGGGTGGGGGGGGGGGGGGGAGTGCAGAGACAATGGGCCTTATCAGTCTCTGGTGGAGTTTCCTCTCGGACAGGAAGTGGGCTTCCTCTGCTTCCTGTTCTTGTGTGTGTCTGTATGGCCCCAAAAGAACAATCAGTGTAGAAACAAGAAAGAACTAGAATGAAGCAGCCGAGATAGAAGCAAAAATAACTTCAACAGAGAGAGACGTTGAAACAGTAGGAACGATGTAAAAAAATATCTGGGAGACAGATACAAAGACAACAAAAGACAAACTGAAAAAAAAAAATACATTCAGTTGGAGCGTGACCAGAACCAGGACTCAGCTGACCCAGAACAGGACCAGTACTGGGGGGGGCTGAATCGCAATGGACTATGAACCCAAGAAATCCAAGAAGGTAGGCCTGCAGTCACTTTCGCTCTGCTCTGAGTGCCAGACAGCAAATCCTTTTTAGTGTCATTGTTGAGCCTTTGAAAAATGCTGCTCTTTCAAGCAATCCTTAGTTTCAAACGAACACAAGTGTATGCCTGGTCACACCAGCATTTAAAACGACATTAATTGTGAGGAAATCAATTTAGTGAATTCACTTGCAGGGGTGAAGTAAATCAGTGTGAATCTTTTGCAGTTCAGTAAACTCTGAAAGCCAGATTTACGCTGTTGACCAAGAGCAAACTGTTTCAGTGAGTTCAGACTGGTGGCACCTGTTGTAACTTATTAGCTGTTACTAGAGCTGCTGCACAGAAGAGGAATGGTGTGAGGCAGGAGTCGATGGTGTAAAATACTTAAATAAACTGTTTCAATGTATAGTCCTATTAGTGGTCGAACTCAGGAGTTAACTAACTGGCAAGCTGTTTTTCCATGCTTCATTAATACTTTGTTGAATGCAATGAGGATAGTATGGTAAAGGAGTAAACAACAGCACACTACAGAGTGTGACTGAATATGTCCCCAACCTGCAAGCCTGTTAGCCATTAGCTCAGCAGCTGCATTTCCTGAGAACAACAGGATAAACTTCTCCACGATTGAATTGAATTGATTGATTCAACTCTTTAAAAGCAGTAAATGAGAAGAATCTTCTAGATGCCTGGCCTCCTATTTTCTAAAACTCTAAATAAAACAGCATGCGAAAAGACAAATATTTTTAAAAGAAAAATGCATCAGAAGAAGGAAAAAAAGCGCAAACCTCAGAATTAATTTGCTCTGCAGCACTTTAGTTTTATTAAGCACATTCATTACAAAAATCCAATTATTTTCCTCTTTATGTCTCCTCAAAAAAAAAAACTGGAACAAGCGGAAGAACAAAACTCATTATGACACTCGTCTGTCTTACAATGAAATCCAGCTGATTGCAGAGATGTTCATCAGACAGTCTGATATGCAGAAACCGTCCTTGTAATTCATAAAGACAAGACAGGTTTTTCATTCTAAAAAGCTAATTTCCTCTCTCTATTCAGTGTGTGTGTGTGTGCGCGTGCGTGTGTGTGTGTGTGTGTGTGTCACGGTCATTCACCTGACGCCTTCCAGCACCAGTATATCAATGTGTGCGTGTGTCAGTGGGTGTCTAACAGTGGAAGCTTTGTTGACAGTGAGTCTCAGCAGGGAGCTGTCAAAGATTACTGCTTACTTGTCAATCACTGCTGGAACAGCCAAGGGGATGTACTGCATTAACACACATGTACACACAAATACACAGAGGCATGTATGTCCACACAAATGAACTGTCTTCTATGATATTCTAGTTCAGATTCAAAACCAAAACCTAGTGACTATAGAGACTGCTGAGATAATTATATCCATAATTGCGTACAGCATACTCCCGATTTAGTCATTTTTAGAGACAGTTGTCGAGCTTAAAGTTTCCCCTGCGGGTATATAGAGAGACGGTCATGGTCATTAAAATAAATCGGTTACATCCAGTTCTCACTCCCGACTCGTGAAATGCCGGTGCTTGGTCAGTGCCCCTCGGCGTCTGATAGTGACGCACCGTGGCACCCTTTAGCATCAGGTCTGAGTAACGGACTTAGAATAAAGAGCGACTGGGCGGGGTGTTTGGATGCTCAAACAAACACAAGACTGTCACACAGGACACTGCTGTTTGTGTCCCACGTGAAACCAAGTCAACGTTGACCTATTTTAGCTTTGTTGACTTATGTTATGTGACAAATGTATTTATTGTAATCCAAACACTTATCTTTACCTAAACCGAACCAAGTACATTTTTTTGCCTAAACCTAACCTAAAGTAGCTTCTTGCCAAAGTAAAAACAAAAAACTCAGTAAACGTACGTTGGAAGTTTATTTTGAAAAGACACTAGGCAGGAAATTAACGGATCTGACACGCTCTTCCTGACACGTCCGACACTGACACTATAGGAGTACCATATGCCCAGAGCATCATATGTTTGAATTACCTTACACAATCACAAAATAATGCTTTTGTGTTCAGTAAGCTAGAGCGCCGACCAATGGCGGCTCCTGAAGACGTTAGCGTATGCTGCTATAGCATCAGTTATATCAGCCATGGAGATAATTCCTCCATTGAAAGAAGAGCACACATTGGCACTGAAGGCTTTCCTCGATGAAAAATTAGTTTTTTTGACAGATTGACAGATGATTAATCCAATCACCTGCCAATCATTCTCTGAAACTGTCTGCCCTTTTACAAACAGATTTCAATGACGGCTGCTCTGAAAGCTGGTTAACTGATCAAGTGTTGGTTTTTAACGAGTTGGGAGTGAGAATGTCTTGCCCCTGGGGACCAGGAATGTACTCAAAATGTTTATGACGACAATGTTGAGATAAGGGATTACTGTGTGCAACATTTGGCTTGATGGTGGCTCTAAAGGAAAGGTCAGCAGAAAAGCTTGTCTTCATTACCACGGGGCCATGAACATGCAGAGAAAATGTTGCTGAAATTATGATGCTGAATGTCTTCTTCTCTTATCTTCTCTGTCCCAATGCCTATATGCATCTCTCTCCTTTCAGAGTTTTGTCTCACCAATTAAGCGGCTTGTCTGGTCAAAAGCTGGTCGCAGGCCGGTGGATCGAGGCAGCGTTTACCGACGCCCGCTGCACACTGTCCCTCTCTATCCCCCGGACTACCTCATCCACCCTGAGAGACTCATCTTCGACTATGTAGAGAAGGAGGTCAAGGTAGAACCTGAAATACACTACAGTACAACAAAATGCATATATATATATATATCAACTGTTGTCGTATTCAATATATAGTATATATATATATACATATACAGCAACAGTTGCTTGACCTTTCACCTCTCCCTTTAGTTCCTTGGTCACCTGACCTGGGTGTCGGTTTCACTGAACCCCTCCAGCCGAGACGAGCTGCTTCAACTATTGGACACAGCCAGGGTAAGTAATCAATAACCTATCTATAGGTAATCACTGCTTAGTTATCAATAACATAGCTATAATGAAGCATTTCTGTCGATAATGATGTACATCTATGGCTAAAAAAAAGCCAGGCTTAGTAATCAATATATTATCGACAATGAATCACTGATGTATAAATAATCCAAGCCAGGGTTATAATAATAATATTAATAATAATGACAATAATAATACATTTTAGATTTTTAAAAATTGCAATGAAATAAAATTCACACAGCAATCAAAGCTTTTAAAAGAAGAGTGTTTTAAGAAGTGATGTAAAAGTGGTGATAGATTTAGATGGTAAATCGTTCCAGAGTTTGGGTGCCAATCGGGCTCTGGAAAAGCTCGGGAGGCAAATCAACTGGTCTAAGAGGGAGCATGGGCTCCGATGTTAGGTCTGTCTTATTACTAGGGGCCTGGTTATTTAAATCATTATTAGTTATTAGTAATCAATAAGCAGTGATTGACGGCCAAGGTTAATAAATAGTTGCATGTATTAATCATTTCAGCACTGATCAAAAATCATTAAATCTCATTAAATGAGGCAATGCCAATTTTCCCAGTGTTACATCTATCACGGCTGCAACGATGTCTGACTCAGTGATCCATCATCTATCATCACATCTCCCTGTGCGTTGGTCAGTAGCAGCTGAAGGTGCTGCCGTTGAAGACCAGCGTGGATCAGGACTGTATTCTGAGTCTGTCCGCTCGCTGTCTGCTGCTGACGTGGAGAGACAACGAGAAGCTGCTGGTGAGGATTCCCACACATGAGATCGCTGCTGCCTCCTACCTGAGAGACGACGCACTGCACCTGCTGGTCCTCAAGACAGGTGAGGACACACCTGATGACAAGACATTGTCATTTACTGAAGGACAACAAGCAATTAGTGTGTTTTTAATGATGCCTCCACTTCTCAGTTGACAAAAAAGTATTTAGAATGGAAGATAAGCTCCTCACATCACAATTTTGATGATGTTTGTCACTAAAGTTTAGAGTATAGGGCTGTAATGGTTCGTGTATTTGTACTTCATGGTATATATATATGGATATGGTTATACAGTGCCATAAACTGTAGAAAAGAAGTGGACGCAGCCAACGTATCGTCACCCATTGGTTTTGCCGTTTTTAAGCCTCGAGTTCGGCATTTTGGTCGATACCATCTTGGTTTTTAGCCGTTGGATTCTGCTTGCAACAAGAAGTGAGACGAGAGGGTTGAGCTAAGTACAATCGAACGCTGAATAAGACATTTTCAGTCGACCAAAAATGTTCCAATTAACTTTCATGAAGCAGAAAACACACTGTGAAAGGGTTAAACTTCTAAGACGAAAACACAGCAACTACCGAAACGGACCGTGGCAGCGACCTGTCAATCACAACGTTGCTTCATTCTCCATATTACTCTAAATGGGACCATCATTTACTCAATGAACATCGTGTTGAAAAAGATTTGAAACTCACGACTGAGACAGTCAACTCATGTTTACACTGTTTACTGAGGTAATAAATACAGTGAGAAGTAGAGTCATTTTCTCACTGACTTATTTACAATCAGACTTCTTTTTATAATCTGAGGAGTTGCCTCTTGTGGCCATTAGAAAGAATGCAACTATAAGACTAAGACCATGCAGAGTAAAAAAGTATTAAATTAAGTTGAATTCGATTTCAGAGCAGTAGATGTAGAAATGTGTCGGCTCTAAGCAGGTATTTTCCAAACAAAACCTGTAACCCCGCAAAATGATGTTCGCTAGTAACATGCCACTGGGGCGACTGTGGCTACGTGGGCCGTCTTTCAATCAGAGGGTCGGCGGTTCGATCCCCGGCTTTGGCTCTGCTAGTCGCATGTCGATGTGTCCTTGAGCAAGACACTTAACCCCAAAATTGCTCCCGTAGTTGTGCCTACGGTCTAGAAATGTGATAGAATCTGAATTATAAGTCTCTTTGGATAAAAGCGTCTGCTAAAAATGACTGTCATGTAATGTAATGTAATGCCACCTTGCCTTTGGAAGTAAAGCTGGTTTACTGCTGTTGTAGTAAGCTCATTGGCCGGACAGGCAAACGTTTGCAGACAGACACACAGTTTAATCCATTCCTTAATATTTTCTCTTGGACTTCTGAAAAGGTACCAATCGGGGCCTTCAGGGGCGGTTTTGCGAACAGATAATCAATGTCTTTTACTTGTTTTCTTTTTGTGTATGCGTTTTTGGTTTAGTGTGAGTGAAATTTGGTAGTATGGATCATCTCTTCTTCTATGAGAACGAGAGCGTACACATTTTTAAACCTCATCCCACAGGTCTGAACGTGGATACAGTGGTTGCTGGGGACGACAGCTTGGACAGGAAAAAGCCAACAAGCGTGGATGGCCGACGTCAAACCATGAGCAGCAACACCGACCCTCGTCCGGCTGGGGGCACGATGGAGCGACGGCACACCATCTGTGGAGTCGACTGGAGGACGTCGCTGTCCAGGAGTAACCACGACAAAAACCAGAACGTGGAGAGAGGGGGAGGAGGAGGTGGGGGAGAGAGAGGGGGAGGAGGAGGTGGGGGAGAGAGAGGGGGAGGAGGAGGTGGGGGAGAGAGAGGAGGAGGAGGAAGTTTAGAGAGGAAGAGAGTGGGAGGGAGCTGGGAGAGGAGGCAGCAAACACGCAAAACAGGTGGGAGCTGGGAGAACCGCAGAGCGAGGCCAATGAGCGGGAGCTGGGGGTTGGGGGTAGGTAGTGGTGGTGGAGGGAGCTGGGAGAGGAGGGGAGGAGGTGGTGGAGGAGCTGGAAGTTGGGAAAGGAGGGGAGGAGGTGGTGGCAGCGGTGGCGGGGGGAGCTGGGAGCGGCGGCAAGCCTGCACTGGAAGCTGGGAACGGGGGAAGAGCTACGGCAGCTGGGAGAGGAGAAACCACAATCCACTGGAGCCGACGCCCTGCCCTGACGCCTACTGCAACCTGGTCATCCTGGCTGTGGAGAACAGGGTGGGTCACCTGATCTGCTGAAAGTTACTTTTCAAAGTAAAGCAAAATGTTGCCTGAAATTCAGGTCCATGACCAATCACATTTCTTTTATTTTTTTTAAAGCACAGCATATTTTGAATTTTCAGGAGGACGGAGAAGGGACTAAGATCTAAACAGTTTCATTTTCTTTCCCAAAAAATATCAGTTTTTTTAGGAATAGTTGGAGATTTTTGCAAATATGCTCATTCACATGAGAACATCGATACCACTCTTGTGTTTGTGTTAAGTGTCGAGCTGGACCCGGGAGGCATTTAGCGTAGCTTAGCATAAAGTCTGAAAGCAAGGGGGGAAAACGTTTTGATTTCCTGCTCGTGCACAGATTAAACAAACAAGAAACAAGTAGACTAGTTAGTGAACTTTAGTGGTGCTTTGGTGTAGGCGAGCTGTTGCCCCTTGTTTCCAGTTATGCTAAACTAGGCTCAATCTGGACTCTAATGTTGGATCAACCAAAATCACTCTCCCTGGATCTGTGCTGCTAGAGACTAAAAACTGTTTGTTTGTTTGTTTGTGTGTGTGTGTGTGTGTGTGTGTGTGTGTGCGCGCGTGCGTGCGTGCGTGCGTGCGTGCGTGCGTGCGTGCGTGTGTGTGTGTGTGTGTGTGTTATTGTCTCCAATTGTTTTCAATCACAACAACGGACTACTGGCTTGGCTTTATATTACTGTGACCCGTCAGATTCAAAACAGCTTCTTTCCTCTGACTTTGAGACTCCTTCATTCATCTTACACCGTCCATATATAATGTAGTTGTTGTTTTTTCTTTCTTTCCTATGTAGCAAATTGGGACTACAATTTAAATTCCGTTGTGCAACCCTGTTGTACAATGACAACCAACTCAGTGTGATGACAGCCTCTTTGTTTGTTCATGTGTGTGTCTGTGCAGGATGCTGCAGAGGAGTACTGTTCTCTGATCTGTCAGATGTTCCAGATCATTTACGGCCATCAGACCATCGAGTGTGTCGACAGAGCAGGGTTTCACCACTCCATGCCGGACCGCTATTGGCTGGAGAGAAGTGAGTGACACATGGGCTTATATGTCAAAAGTAGAGCAGAGGAAAAATAGTGGCAGAGTATAGCACACACATCTCATCTCATACTACCTATTTCTGGTTCGTATCCTGACCTGCAACTACACACGGCAGCAGGTCAGGATACACCACTTGTCAATGCTTCAGAAAAACTGCAGTTTAATCACAACTTTGAACTCTAGCTTCATTCGCCTACTGGTAACGCTTAGAAAAGCTGCAGTACATCATCAGTATGTCTTTGCATTTAGTTTTAGTGAATACTGCAGCCTCTACATGGATGCTAACAAGGCGTCCGTGTTCGAAATTGCGTATTAATGTATCGTACAAACTCAATTTGTATGTATGTATCCTGCCTTTATTTTGGATAAACTGACAACACATTGTAAATCTAAACAGTTACTTTCTCATCGGAAAAATATTTTAAAACGTAATAAAGTGACATTAAAACAGCTTTAAGCCTGCCTTAAAATCTCACACAACTGACAGACGGTCTCCAGGAACACAGACGCAGTGCATTGTGGGGCAGTCGAGTATGTTCAGTAAGCTTACGTCTCATGCTCTTGCTCAGGTATCATACATCCGGGCATTTTTTGCAAACACATCATACACATACTGTGCAGTGTGACAGCATTACTTTCTAAACTTGACGTCATACTAAGTATGAACAGTATGCTATGCAATTTCGAACACAGCCAGCTGTGGGTCTCTTATTCCTTAGAGGGTGTTGATGGTAAAGTTCACACTTAACGCTCTGTCTCTGTGCAGGTGACAGCTGTCTGACTGACATGTCCTACGGTTATGATCCAGAGTTTAGCTGCTGCAGCTCATAGTGAGTAACATTCTGTCCGAACTGATTCTGTAAATGTTACGGCCTCCAGATAAATATATTGTGTTATCAATTCACAAAATATCCTAAATATTTAGACACTTCTTTTCTTACAGCCTTGAAAATCTTTACCACATTCAATAAACGTATTACCAACCGCTCTACTGTAGTTATGGGTTTTGGTACTGTTGTCCAGACACGGAATGCATTTTAGATAAAGCAGAGGGTCTATTTGCAATTCTTTTTATTGTGAATTGAAAGAATGTATGCGTAACTTAACAATGAAAGCCCAGCAAACTGTATGATTGATCATTCAGAGACTGTGACTTCTATTAAAATGAATTTATCAATTACTCCGTCAATGTTTGTTGATAATGATAACCTGGCCATGGTGCGATAATATAGTTTGTCACTCTCTCTCTCTCGCTCTCTCAGTGAAGGCTCCCAGGATGCTTTTGAGCTGTACTACAGTGAAACGTACAGTGAGAGTTCATCTCTCTCGCTGCAGGACTCGCATCGCAGTCTCGCTTCAGCCAGTGAGGGAGGAGACAGTAACCCAGCCCTGCTGCTGATGCAGGAGTACATGATCACTGTGAGTATGTGTGTGCGTGTGTCGCCTAGAGAAGAAGAGTGTGCTGCCAACAGAAGCCTCAAGATATATTGAATGCTAAATATGAGCTCGGCTACTGTAATAGCAAGAGCAATACAACTTTACTCCAAATACACAGGGACAGTAACAAAAGGAACAGCGGTTCTTGCTGTCTGTCTGCAGTCTAAAACAGGAATATATTCCATTGATATTTCTAATAGAATGCCTATTGTTCAACTATACATTTATTAATTGTCATATATAAATTGTATTCTCATAGAAGCGTCTTGATTCATAATCGTCATAGTTTGTTGGCAAGTGAATGAGTTAATGTTAGCTGCCAAGCAATTACTTTATGCAACTAATTAGTCTTAGCTCACAAGCTAACAAATGTTACCGATAATGAAAGAGGGTCTGTGAAACAGTTTTAACTGAACTACTCAGCCATGACCTAGCCAGAATAGTAGGCTAGGTCACGGCTGAGCTGAAGTTGGAAAATAGAAACAAAGAAAAAATATTGTTTGTGTGTTTGTATGCTCTTCAGAGTGTCTCTTTGTGTGCATGTGTAGCTGCGTAACAAGCTGAGTCCGGTGGAGTTGCAGCACTTTGCGGTGTTGCTGAGAGAATATAGACTGGCATCAAACATCGACCACTTCTGCTACGAGCTCCTGGAACTGTATGGAGACAACCGCAAGTTCCTGCTGATGGGTAAGGCACATAGCGACTGACAGGGAGGGAGGGAGAGAGGGAGAGAGGGAGAGAGAGACAGAGAGAGAGAGAGACATGCACACACACGCCACATAGCTCATTAACTGACTGAAACTTTGCAGCAAACCACAACTTACTATTCCTATTGTTATTATGGTAGTGTTGCACAGGAAAGGGCAGGCGGCAACTTCCAGGTCTGAAATGTGAAGCCTGGAGTGCCTTAAACTTGCATTCTTTCTAATGGCCAGCAGGGGGCAACTCCTCTGGTTGCAATATTAAGTCAGATTGTATGGAAGTCAATGAGAAAAGGACCCTACTTCTAAATTCTAAATTACATTTTTTACTTCAGTAAACATTGTTAGTAGGAGTTTATGGTCTCAATCACTAGTTTCAAGTATCCAAGTTTAAAATCTGAATAATCTTTATTTAGATAATTATGGTCCCATATAGAGCAAAATAGACCATAAAGCAGGGTATGCTTTAGTTTAGAGTGTGGCTACCTTGTGATCTGAGACATTTTTAACCCCATGAGTTCATCCAGGTTCACTTCATTGTCTTCCCTTATGTTATATAGATATCTTAGTTATAATAAATCACTTTTAAATAGAATCACAGTCAACTAAACTGGTGAATGAGACATCTTAATTACTAACCAAGCATACCGGTTACAAGGAATATTCGGCATCTCATGTAATATTGACAGGATAGTGACAGTCTGAGAGTATGAAAAAACGTTATTTTATGTAAAGTTTCCAAGTGAACCTTTAACACATTGACAAAACTCTCCTTCAAACTTGAAAATTCATAAAACTCTCAAGCAAAGGGGATTGTTTTATAGTTGTCAATATTATTGTAATTGTTTGTGATTATGATTGAATAGACTACAGATATCCCCAGATTGAACATCACGCAATTATTCCTTTTTTTATGCAAAATTCATTAGAAAGAAGTCATGTTTTGAACCTTCAGGTAACATTATTTAACAATAAAAGTAATGTTGAAATGATTTCAGTTTCTATCTTTCTTTTAATAAATATTAAGCCCTACACATTCGTTGCTGTCTCTCATAGTGCTAGAGAGGACACAACCCAAACACAATGCTGAACAGCAAAAGTCATTTTAATCCATAAACACCAGACTCGTTATCTTTGTTTCCTTTGTTTCCCAGGCATGCGTCCTTTCATCCCAGACAAGGACGTCGGGGTGTTTGAGAGTTTCCTGGAGAGTATCGGGATCCGTGAGGGTGGTATTTTAACCGACAGCTTTGGACGCATCAAACGCAGCATGAGCAACACATCAGCTACGGCCATGAGAGGGTATGTAGGTCAGGAGGTGTAGGTTGTGATTTGTGATCGTCTGAAGGCTTGGTTTGAAACCTGCTTGTGACTGGTCTGTGAGGTTGCTTCTGAATACCACACTGCTGTCTCACATTCCATCATCTCTTGTTGATATGGTGCATTTTGTTGAGCACCAATCTCCTGTGAGCCTATGAGAGATGATGGCCCTATTCTTCGTGACATAATTGTGTTTGCGAAAAGCTTTTGGTGTACATATTTGGGGAATAAGGTTATTGTAAAGTTAGGGTATACCCTAACTTACCTCTATACGCGAAACCCTTTTTTACAGTGTAGCATTTGGTCATGCATTATCTTACTTTGATGCAAGACCACGCCAGTTTCGACCTTTAGCAAACACAAAAAAATACCTTTTATTTATTTTTGGAAAAGCAAGTTCATTCTAAACTGACGATGATTTGAGTAAGCAGGAAGTCAGAGAGATGCGTTATCATTTACATCATCTGTTTTTTACCCCCCAGCAGGTATGATAACTGCTCTCTGGCCTCAGGATCTCAAGAATTCAACCGACGCATTACTGACATCACCCACGACATCCAGGCGCTTGGCTTCCAGGACACACACGGAGACATCGAGGAGGAAGACTACTACCTCTGATGCAGGGATGAAGGAAAACAGAGAGCGATTGATTCCTTGTTGAATTCAGTTTGAACTTTGAATCTGCCACGGTGCACCTGAGCAAGAGCAGCTTGTCCACAGTTCATTTTCTCTCCACAATAAACCGTAAATATAAATAATCTGACAGAGGCAGCCTTTTTAATGTTGACAAATGCAGTTTTGAATGCATCACACAGTAAATGGACAGCAAAATGTATACTATGATGAAACTTATAATAAATAACTGCTGCTAAAATGAAAATGAAAACTACAGATCGTGTATTCTCCTGCATCGGTATTTCATTCGTATTGAAATGTACCTGAATGAAACTGAATTTTCTTCCTTTGGCTGTAATTTAAGAGAGAGATCAATGATATCTAAATGTGAAAAATGACATTTTCAGAAGGGGCAGTACAGTTTTGTTGTCGAGGCTTCACAATCCAAAGATCGTGATTAGAGTATATGTCGACTAGTGTCGGACATAATTATCAGAAATAAATGAAATTTCAATTTAAATATCTCGTAACTATAAAAGATGTAAAAATAAAAAACATACAGTTATTACCAGGTAATTACTGTGCTTGAGTTTCCACAGTTAGTGGAGGTTCAACAGTGTTTTATAAAGAGTGAGAATGTAACTCACTGTGTTTCATTTCTTACCTTTAACAAATTTGTAAAAGGAATCAGAAAATACAATCTAAATATATATATCACCATGAAGAGCTCCTGAATCCATTTTTAATCGAGTCTCTGTTACTCAATTTGCATAACATCAAGGCATCTAAATAATTCACGAAGCTGCTTTCCAGTATAACGGTGTTTTCTGTAGGGGCTGCAATACCTAACAGTGACCACATGGTGGCAACTGAGGATGAAAGAGCTGATTTCCATTCCCACTGGTGAGCTAAACAGTTATTAGTCAGAAATTATAGGTTTATTTTTTTTTTTAAACAGATGAATGATAAATGGATAAATATATAGATAGATGTACCATATTGCTAGTAAATGCTACTGTTTTGATATAAAAAAATCAAAGAAAGTGCATGCTCAGATTATTTTTATGAATGTGTTGTTATTAATATGATGAGAACCCCCCTTCTCTCTCTCTCTCTCTCTCTCTCTCTCGCTCTCTCTCTCTCTCCCAACCATACAGTCTATGCTCTCAACTCTGCATTGACCCGTTATCCTGGCAGCAACATCATGACCTTCCCATGGTGCACTGCTTCTCTGTGCCCCCGGGTCCTCTCCTCTGCCAGACTCACTGAACATCAGAGTGGCAGAGTCAGTACCACCATGGGCTTCACCCGAGTCACGTTAGTCTCCTCACTCTCATGATGTACTAATAGACTCATGCTGTGTGCATTTACTTTTCAATTAATTTATCATGAACAGAGTAACTTTATAAAACAGCAGCAGTGAAAACAATTCTGTAAATGTAACAGGATTGATGGAACAAATAAATAATAACGGTAAAAACACAGTTATTTAAATAGCATACATGCACAGAGAGTACTGGGTGTGATGAGAAAAGAGATAGAGGGAGGTAGAGAGAGAGAGAGGCGCACGGAAAATAATGAAACGCTTTCTTCTCTGTTGGAAGCTTGGCTAATTGAAGGCTATATTGTAGATACATCTTGAACTGCTTCTAAAAGGTTAAAGTCATCAGAATTCATATCAGTCAAAATGATACCAAGAAATACGATGAGAAAATGTTCGGTTCTGTTATCAGAACAGGAGATAGGAGATCAACTCTGAGGTCATTTACTGTAGCTTTAGAGCTGTGTGTGTGTGTGTGTGTGTGTGTGTGTGTGTGTGTGTGTGTTTGTGTGTGTGTGTGTGTGTGCGTGCGTGTGTGTGTGCGTGCATGTGTGTGTGTTTGCATGCAGGCACATTGTATGAACCTTATCCTCATCATCGGATTACAGCTTTGCAATCATCATGTGGCGGCATTTACTATCATATCATCATCATCCCCCACATACACAGGATCCCCTCCGCCTTGCGTCATCATGGATACACTGTTTACTATCAGTCCTAGGCAAAATATTATTTTTGTGTTCTCCTACAACACAGTACTCTATTAACCCCATGAATATTTGTTATGGTTTGCATATGTGGCAGGAATGAACATTCTTTGAATCCATATTTCAATTTGGATAGTATTTATATATCTATAAAGTAATATTTATGTCAATAATTGTGTTTCATTTCAGCTGACAACCAAAGTATTATTGTCAAAAGTAATAATAATCTTAAAAATGTATTGCAATACATCACACCGTACACCTTTCAGTGCACAGAGTGCAGTGCAGAAATGTTTTTCTTTGTTACAATCTCTATTGTGGAGCTCGTTAAGCCCCCAGCCAGCTTCTTCACATGTACAAACACACAGAATTACACAGACACTGCCGAAAACAGTAACAGGAAGGTAAAACCACTTGAATGCAAAAAGAAACAAAACGAATAAAGCGTATACAATTCAACCATAATATCCAGCTTGGAACCATATAGTACTTATTGTTGCAAAACAATAGGACAAGATGTATTTATTATATATTTGTTTATCTGATTGTTTATATAACAGGGACATAAGACAAATTCGATTTTAGAAACAGACACAGTATCATTGCAATTGTTAAACACAATCCAAACAAGCAATTTAGCTTAGATTAGTTGGCTGAGGGATTCGTATTTTTAATAGTGGATCTAAAATGTTAAAAAGCACGATACTCTCTGGTACTAATTGGTAAAAGGATAATCTGCTTCCATTTCAAATGTTATTGTATATTTGTTCCATTGTTTTCATATATTTAATAAGTGTATTATTGCTTCAAGGAGATACGCAAAAAAAGTATGAAAAATGGTGACCAGGCCCAAAATAATTTAAAAAACATTTCTTGATCTCAATTTAAATCAATGGTTTATTAAAGAAAATATATTAAAAATACAATAATTTGTTACAGTGCATTCTTTACCACTTCAGTTCAGTATATTTGTTTGTAACAGTAACAGTATGAACAGTTCAGAGTGTGGGAAACGCACGTTATCACGTTTTCCTGTCTTGGCCAATGAGAGTGGAGGAGGGCGTAAAGTCGTCTCGCGCCGAGTAAAAGGGATTTGACAGCAGCGGGTCTGGAGCTGATCCTCCACTAGACTTCCTCGGTGGGACGGCGGCATGGCGGCGGCTGCTGCGTACGGCCAGCACAGCGCTGTGATAACCGCCAGCGGCAAAAAGACGCACGGTAACAACAGGGAACACATGCGGAGGAACCGGGAGAACTCGCGCCGGAGACAAGCTGCTCTTTTATTTCTCAGTAACATCTCTTTGGACGGACGGCCAGTCCAGAGTAATTCAGCCGACCACGTAGGAAGCCGTCACCACAAAGAGACCGACTTAGAGGGACTCGTCTCCGGCTCTGCAGCAGCGGGCGAGCTGTGTCCGGAGCTTGGTGCCACTGGAAGCTACGGGACATTCTCCGGTTTGGCAGTGGACGTGAGCTGC
Organism: Melanostigma gelatinosum; assembly: GCF_949748355.1. Lineage (NCBI taxonomy): Eukaryota > Metazoa > Chordata > Actinopteri > Perciformes > Zoarcidae > Melanostigma > Melanostigma gelatinosum. The sequence goes on along the minus strand of NC_136641.1, from coordinate 18,764,851 downwards.
GGGGACGTTAATCCCTCCTCGGCACCGAGGATGGGTCTCCTCAACATACCGCCTATCCTCGTCCTGCCGTCGGACACCGGGTTTAACTGCGTGGGAAGCGCAGAGGTGCTGCTGGAGTGCCGCAGAGACTCGTTCCCATCGGGGAACAGTAACCTGCTGTCTCCGTCTCTGTCCAACGCCAGCATGCTGCCGTCACCTCTGGGACCGCGGAAGTCCTCCACACTGCTGTCTGTGCAGAGCTGCAACTCGGTGTCCTCAGAGCCGCGACAAAGGTGAGAGACACACGGCTATGTTTTTGTTATCAGTCTCAACGTTACCTTAAAGTTTGAGGACGGAGATGGCTGTCATTGGTCGTGTCTTTATCTGGGCTGTGTGGTCAAGTTCAGCTTTGGTTCAGAGTACTCACACTCACGTTCCCTCTCTGTTTGAAGCTGTAAATCCACGGTGCCCTTTAGCGTTTGTTTGTGGTGGGTGTCACTGGTCCTGATGCAACTTTTCTCTTTTAAGTTCACTTTTCCCTCACTGCCTGGAGGTAAAAGGCAGAACGGCAACATTTTACCCACACATGCTCAGTTGAAGTGCTCCTTAAGAGGAGATCATGACTAATGTTGACCTAAGGAGGTGGCCTGGTGTTTGGTGGTCTTATTTATTGGGTTTAATTCATGCAAAGTCCTTCTCCGTCTTTAATAAGACATGATTCAAAAGTAAAATGCACCTGGGAACTTATGCATCATTTTTTTCAGGTTTTGTGTAATTATGTGTTTATACTCCTAAACATAAGGTATTTAAAGTATTGTTTTGTATATGTACCTATTAATTAAATACATTAAAGGATGCTCGTGCGTCTGCACCATGTTCATGTCTGGCAGCTGCTTGTATGCATTGTTTTTTCATTGTAAACAGATAATATGCATTTTTTGCTGATATGTTTACTTTGACATGGCTGTGTAGTGGCCAACACTGTTGACTCACAGCATGGGTTCGATTCCCGGGCTGGACGGGCCTTTCATGCCACCAACCTTCACCCTCTTTCTAAAACACTGCCTTGAACTTGCCTTTTTGAACATGAAGATTTGCGATATCTCATATAAATATATCATATATATATACAATGCAAGAATATCATGTATTTATTCTCAGCCTTAATCATAACTTTGAGCTTGGTTGTAGTCTCATAGGACGCATCATTTTAATGTATAGCCTGCTGGAGGAGATGGTGGCTTTGTAGGGGGGAAGTGAACCTGGTGACGGTTAAAAACCACTAACAGACAAAGTCAAGCTGTTTCTGTGGCAGAGTAACCCAGAATCGCTTTCATTTGGTGTGTTTACAATAACTCAGGATTAGTTTGGATTTTCTCTGCTGAGAGGAAGACATTCAGACGCAGAGAGAGAAATATGTACTGGCTGAGATCAGAATGATGAAGTGGTAAAAGAGATTCATTTGTATGAATGTGGTTTTATGAGGATGTGAGGTAGTGTGTGTGTGTGTGTGTATGCAGCATCTGTGGTTCGGACTGTGTGTGAGTGCTGATGGATGGATCAGCTTTGTCACCATGTTGGCAGCGTATCAAACCCCGAGAATCAGCCCCGCTGGGATAATGACTGCTTAACCTATTTATACCTAACGACAGGCTGGAAATTAGTGACGGATAAGAGCTCATCAGACACCAACCGTCACCTGCAGCTACTGCTGCGCGACTTCATTTTGTTTATGTACTGCGATGCTCCATAATACAGGATTTCATGCCAAGATTGTTGTTGTCAGTGTTACGAATGAGTGTGATTTGTGACCAGACGACTTTGCAACGTGAGGTTTAAAAAAGGTTATTTTGCAAAAGGCTTCATCTTATTATTATTGATTATTCAAGCATTTATTTAAATAGATTGATTGATTAGTGAAGTCTTAAAATGTCACAAAACAACTGAAATGCTCCATCACCATATTTGTTTGTTTTCCAACAGTCCAGAACCCCCAAAATATTCAACATATTCAATTTACAATGATATAAAAGAGAGAAAAGCAGGATATTCACACATCAACTAATCAATGATTTGACTCATTATTTATTCTTCATAAAATGTAAACTTATATCAACTGATATATATATATTTTTAAATAAAATAAGAACATGAACAAACGTTTTTGATTGTGATCGGTTTAATTTAGCACATATTTCTACCAATATATCTACTGGGTGGGATACTACGTAACTCTTTTTTTGTGGATGAAATATGGAAATAGAAATATTGTTCCTTCGTTTCTGCGAAGTGCAAACATATTTGTGAACTGCAATTTCTTGTCTCTTGTGTATATACTGTATATATATTTGTAATGAGCGATTATACCTCGATAATATTGTCTTACGGATTTATTGGTTGGATGCTACTTAAGAAATTCTTCCTGCATGTTGATGTGAACTATATTTGAATTACAAATTCATAAATGTATTACCTTCCTCATGTCATTAACATGGGAATGTTTCTCGTAATTAAAGCTGCTGGTTTCTTCAGTGATGTTACTTAATTATTGCAGTACTTACTTATTGATTTTAAAATACTTATTTTTACGTTTAGACAGCACAGCTGTGGTGTTGCGGCTCCTTTGCTGAGCGCCCTTCTCCTCACCTACACACTTCCTGGTGTGATGAATTTGGCTGTCGTCGGATACGATCATCAGTCACGCTCCGTTTAGCTTCGCTGTCTGTGACAAAGCTCCGTGTGTGAAGTCCTGCCAGCCTGCTAACCGACCAGCCAACTGCTTCATTAGCATGATCACACACTGACACGTATGATCACGTTAATATCTGCTGCTTTTATTGGGGTAAATGTGCAAGTATGCATCGTGTGATTTTATTATTCGGCTGTGGAAGCATATAGTAAAAATCAGATATATAGGGGCTATTTATTGAGTGACTCAGCTAAGGATCCATTGCAAAAAACATAATTGGGATCGTCCTAGTGGACCCATGAGCAGTATTCTCATCGGTCAGTGTAAGGTTAACCTGCGGCTGACGCAGCAGGTCAGTATGTGGAGAACGCAGTGAAACTCTGCTGACCGACAGACCCGAGAGGACGTTCAGGCAGGTCTGGAGAGGTCACGTGATCCCCGAATGACATCATGGATTCAGTGACGTGTCCAGTCAAAGCCTCGACACTGAGGTAATGAGGGCTGTTCCTGGTTCAGATGAGGTTTTGGCATTTCCCCCTGATGACATCGGGCCAAGAAGGGCAAATATTCTTATTTCAAACGTTTGCGTTTCAGGTTCTCTGCATCAAGGTCCATCTAAGACTAGGGCTGGGCGATATGGCCTAAAAAAAAAATCTCCGATTTTTTTACAAAAAATCCGATTCACGATTTAAATCGATTTTTTTCCCCCAAAATTTTTTGCAGATGACAGAAGCTGTTGAAAACAATTTTTTCTTTTATTTTGTGATGATTTTCCCAAGTAGGTTGATAAAAATAAAGTGCAAACAAAACCTGAACATTGTAGAAAGGTGCCTGTAGTATACAAAAAGTATTTGGTCACTCTTTTGTTTGCCTGAATCATTTAAATATAAAATTAAATTAAACATAACATTAAATGGCATTAAATAGTAGCCTTCCATTGTAAACAACTGTGCAAATGTAACTTTTTACAGTAAGCTTTTCTAACTGAATACACTGATACAAACACAGCATGAAATAAAATGTATATGACCCTTTAACATTCACATTTTCAAAAGTGCAACATCTGATCTAACATCAACATAACATATTTTGCACAGTAAATAAGTGCATGTAAACAAAATCAAGTGCATTCACAACATAACCAACAGTATTAAACAGTAGTGCATGTTTTTTCTAAATATTTTTTGCCAGGAAGACAAGCCTGTCTACTACCTCTGGCTTCAGGCATGCACGGTGGCATGTAACAATGCCCCCCCCACACACTGAAAAGCCTCTCAGAGGGGGCACTTGTAGCTGGCACAGAGAGGTATTTCTTTGCTAAAGTACTTAGCCTTGGAAAGTTAAGTTGGTGACGCTTCTACCAGTCAAGTGGATCGGTGTCTGGGTCAACCTGCTGGACCACAGGTCAGTTGTTGCGGAGTAGAATGACATCCCCTCCAGCTCCGCAGAGATCCTTTGGCGTGTACTATTGTACAGTCGAGGCAAGGCAACGTCAGAAAAATGTTTACGGCTTGGTAGCACGTACCTGGGGTCCAAAGCTTTGAGACGGTGAATAAACCCCGGCTTTTCCACGGTGTATATGGGCACCATATCTTTTGCGATATACATCGCGACTGCATCCGTGATGGCTTTCCACCGGGCACTCTTCTTCTCATGCGGAGTACAGTTGGTGAATGTCTCCAAAATGCTGGGTTGTTGTTGTGAGGTGGCGGCGGCGGCGGCCAGCAGTGAAGCTGCTGGCCGCCATTGTTTTAGTTTGTAAACAATGCGCGCGCACTCTACTACGGGAACCCAACGGGGGGGAGGGGTGGGGGCGATTTTCTCGATTTTCAATAAAACACATCGCCTTAAAGCACACATTCGAATTAATCGATTAAATCGATTTATCGCCCAGCCCTATCTAAGACTCAAGGTTCCTCCAAGAAATGACATCACATAAGCAAAAATGTAGGCATGGGCGGACCATTTCCAATTGAGTTCAAAGGGACACGGGCACAGTTTACAGGTGGTGTGATCGTGTTGTAACAAGCAGAACATCTCCATGATTTAAATTCTGCCTTATTAGTCACATAATAAATTTGTATTTTATTTTAACACCAGTTAAGAGACGGCGTATTACCTGCTGTTAAATGGCCAGGAAAATCAACGCTTGAATTGTTACTGAACTCTTGCTATTAACTGATACTACTAACCCCCAATCTTTGAAATCAGTAATCTTTGAAACTGTACTCTATATCGCCCAGCCCTGATTGACAGCCGGTTTATCTGTACATCTTTAGCCCTCTCTGTCTCTTCTCCAATGTTTTCTCACGGTGTCTCCTCCCTTTATTTTCTCCTAGCAGAATAAACATCATTTTAGGGTTTGGTTGTTCAAACGTTTCTTTTGTTCTCCTCCCGTGTGTCTCTCTCGGGTTTCTTTCACGCTCCCTCTCTTGTTTCTGTCTTTGGAGTCTTTCCCTTTTCTTTATCTCTTTACTTCACACATGGGTTGAACTGATACTGGGGCAATATGGAGAAAATCAAATATCACAATATTTCTGACCAAAACCTCAACATCGGTATTATGACAATATTGTATGATTAACTATCGGTGCTTTCACAAAAAAATGTACACAATGAGATTTTTGAAAACTCATAGGTAATGTGAATATTATGACTAAGTGGGTAAAAGCAAATGATAGAACAGCCAACAGTCTGGCAAGTTCCGAAAATCACATGACTTTACTATAAAAGCACTGAATGGTTTAGGGCCAAAATACATCTCTGATCTGCTGCGACCTTATGAACCATCCCGACCCCTCAGGTCGTCTGGGACCGGTCTACTTTCTGTTCCCAGAGTCAGAACTAAACATGGAGAAGCAGCGTTCAGTTTTTCTGCTCCACATATCTGGAACAAAGTCCCAGAAAGCTGCAGGTCTGCTGAGACCCTCAGCTCATTTAAATCAAGATTGAAGACTTTTCTGTTTGCTGCTGCCTTTAATTGAACCACATTCAATTCATATACTAATCAATTTCCTGCATTTCTGCATTTTACTGCTGTATTTTATTTCTTACACTGTTCTTAATTGCTGTTAAATCTCCTTTTCTTTTGCCTTATGTTTTGATGCTTTTAATGGTTTTAAAAGGACTGCACAATATATCGCCATTTCCTCCGGGACCGAGTTCGTGCAAGGCGTACACTATAAAACGCAGATCGGCAGAGATCTTTTCCAGCCGTGGTTTGTGTGCGAGTAATTGCAGAATTGCGGCAGTGTATGGTTGATTGCGTGCAGCGTAATGTCTCAGGGAGACATCGATTGTTGTTTCAATGTATGTTTTAAATCTCCTTTACTTTTGCCTTTATGCTTTTAATGGATTCATGTGAAGCACTTTGAATTACCTTGTTGTTGAAATGTGTTATACAAATAAACTTGCCTTGCCTATAATGCAGCCTTTAAAACCAGGAAAACACATGTCATTATATTACGATATCCAAAATCTAAGATCATATCTCGTCTTGTATCACAATTCTGTATATTGCCCAGTGCTAACTGATGTTAAAGGTTGATACTGATGGGTGTAAAGCTGCGCACATTTTTTATTAACATTTATCATCAGAATTTGACCATTTTCAAAATAATATGAATAATAATTGCCAAAACTACCTTGAAATGTCTGCAATCAAGTACTGTGCCTGGTTCCACTGCTCCAGCACTTGTGTAGCAGTGTTTTGTCGACAAAAATTGCAATTTGGTTGATCAGCGTGACACTCGCGTACAAGCAGATACATTTTGTTTTGACTTTGGCCTTACATTTTTTGTCAAACTCCTTCCCCTGTCTCACTCACACACACATAAAACTTGACTGCATGCAAGTTTAAGCTGCTCTGTTCCCAAAACTTTGTGCTGAACTTTGTTTCCTTAAGCTGAAACGTATCAGATTCAGCACAAATCACTGATTAGACACACCCTCTGGACCAACACACACAACCCAAAGAAGAGATGGAATCTGACTGACATCATCTTGTGTGTGTTTTTCTAAACATGCACGACTCTCCACTGGAGAGTCTCCAGTGAAAACCGAGCTGAACTCCACTCCCCTCCACACCCCTAACACACACATGATTTATCTTAATCATCAACTTTCCTGCGGACCGTGTCCTCCTTTAATGTGGATAAATCACAAGAAACACTTCACCTTCACAAGATTATATTCATTATCAATAATCTGCTGATTAAAGTTAGCTGAGCACCGCCATAGAGCCTTTGCAAAAGTATTCATCCCACTTGGTGTTTTTCCTATTTTGCTGGATTACAACCTGAAACTAAAATGGATTTTATATTTGGATTTTATGTAATGGATCAACTAAACAGTCAAAAGTAAAATATATATATTTTTTAATCCTGGAAAATAAAAAATGTATAAGAGTCGTTGCAGCCAATGGCTGACTGACATCCTACTGTATTTTTATATTTTGAATTTCACCTGGCACCTGAACGTTGTGTTTTCTTTTCTGTAATTAGACATTTTCACCATAAATGGATACATAAAGATTCACCGGAAAAACAGGAAATTAAAAAAAATTGTCCGTGAAGGTTTCCATACTGTGGTTAAGTGTGTAAACCCAACATGTCTCAGTCCACACTACAACATGAGAATGGTATTAAGTGTGGATTACTTTAGAGCTGCAGAGTGGAACTTCTGACTGGTTAATGTGTTTCACCATCAGTGTGAACAGGCCGCCGCAGTCTTCCTATCACCATGTGTGTGTGTGTATGTGTGCATGTGAGGTCCGGTTTGATAATAGATGCTAATCACACACACACACACACACTTATCAGTCACATCCAGATTGCAGTATTATGTTCTCAGTGAACATTTGAACGTCCCCAACATGCAGCATGCCATTCTCCAAAGACGCCCTGCTTCAAATGCATACAGTGTGTTTGTATAAACTCTTCTAATTCCATCATACAGACATCTAATTAATCCCGGCCGTCACATAAACCCCTTACCCAGGTTATGTCACATTTGGATTACAATCATAGTGAGAAGAACAACCCCATTAGCAGAGCTGGATTATACAAATGAATCTGCTGAAGATACTCTGCAGGTACACAGTCGGGAAAATCCCTGCAGTCACGTGCTGCTAGTTATATACTCCGTTTAGATCTCTTCTAAGAAAGCTTCCTGAACAGTTCACGAGTAGTAAAATGATTTATTACTATAGCTTCTGAAATTGTGCTAAAATCATACGTAGTAAAAAAAATCCTGCGGTAAATCCTGCAGAAGAAGAAGCATGAGGATTCTGTTAATCTAGTGATGTAAGACACACGACTTTGTGCGTGTGCGTGTGTGTGTGTGCGTGTGTGTGTGTGTGTGCAGAGTCTATTCTGAGCTTCACTGCCTCTGATCAGTGGAAGCTGTATGTGAGGAGGAAGCAGCTGTCAGCTCGCTCATCAAGATACAACAAGAGCAAATATCATTGATCCTCGAGGACGAGTCGGGACAGAGACGGCAGCGACGTGTTCGGTGCAGTATTTAGTACGACACCTGCCGTTGGTGTGGTGTCGGTGTTTATTTGTATCTTGGATTAAATTGAATGAAACTTTATCCCTTCTTAAAACATCTGGTCAGATTCTTTCAAGCTTAGAATTTCAGTTCAATGCCATCCTTTAAATAGTGTGTGTGGTAAAAGTGTGTCATGAATATGAAGTTATAGCGGTCATTCTCAAACATACAGTTGGTGCTCTTTAATGTATAGTCATATCTATCACTTATTGCCAGCTGCAGGTTATGCACAAAACGGGCAGCTGAGTGAATATTTTCTGAAGTCTGAAGCTCTGTCCTGCTCCAACATTTGTAATCGGCCGGACCTAATGTGACAGCAACGAGGGAAAGCTTTGCTGTTTTTGTTTCGGCTCGTTGGTCTTAGCTTGATGGCACAAGGATAAAAACATTTCAAGAAAAATGTCATATGTTCAGAAAGTATTCTTCTAAAAGTAGGTTAACTGTACTCCAATCATCATCCTTCTCAGCAGCAGGCGAAACAACAGACTGGATGTTTCCATTCCCACAGAAAGGAAAGTTTCCACAACATCCCAGAGAGACGCAGCAGGTTTTCATGGAAATGGGCCACTGGTCTGCAGATCCACAGCTCAGATACTGGGACACATTTAGAGAGACTGTGAGAGCAATGGTGTCAGCCAGATATTGTTGATGTTTGTGATTTCAGTGTTTTCCTTATGGACGCCTCCAAGCTGAGAGGAATGATTTAAAGTTAACATAGATTGTTATTGTTTAGCATTTGCTATCATAAACCTTATTAATTGTCACTGCTGAAGAACCTCATGATTGTAATTAAGGGGTTTGTTTGTGGTTCATTCAAACACGTTGTTAACTTAAGTCCTAATTGTTACTGGTAGCAATCAATCATGAGATGAGTAAGCTACAGTTAGTTACTGCTGCACTGAATATGAACCAGCTCATTATTCCTCCATGTAACATCCTGGGAAAGAAAAACCACAACAGTACAAATTGTCATTAAATGTCTCGTTGGACGTATCGTGTTTACTTATTTTATCAGATAGCTCCTGATTTGAATTATCATTTTTCCAATGTGAGGATATTTCATTTTGACAAAGGTCTTGTGTGGCTGCTTGTGTTTATACAACATTCAACATGATGCGATGGTTGACTTTGTTTGCTAAATGAAAAACAGATGTTTGTAGAGCAACATGGAGATTTTTCGTAAAGCAATAAAAAACGTTTTGCCGTTTGTAACAAAACTTTTCAAACTACAGCCTTACTACTTGCTAATGTTAACATACTTGCACAAACAAGAAGAAACGCATTAAGGATATCCTACAGAGGGTCAGGTTGCAGCTGTGCCCTGCTCAAAGGCACTTCAGTTCCGCTGGGAGGGTCCTGGGGTTGGTTTGAGTTTTTTTCAATTGAGTGACAAAAATATCAATGCATTGGTGACTTGCTTCGTTCAAATTAAAAGAAAACCCTTGAAACAGTGCTGTGCTTCACACAACATCCAAGTGAAACGGTGGCTCTAGAAAGAAGCCCTCACTCTTTGATTCAGACCAAAATCAAATGTTTACATGTTGCTGCTTAGGACTACAAAACACTCTCACAGGACAGAGTGACGCTTCTCGTACCTCATAAACAAAACTAATGTGTGGATTGTTGTTTTGGGGTGGAATGTTAAAGGATCATCAAACTACCCAGATGTCACTGCCACACACACACACACACACACACAGCTCCCTCAAACATCTGCTTCACAAATGAAGCAGGTGTGTGTTTGTGTGTGTTTTCAAACTCCATGTGGTGTGGACTCACCAGGTCAGTCATACAAAACCTGTAACAGATGCTGTCTGATGTCTGTCTGTCTGTTTGTGAGCACAAGTGTTCATGTTTCTACATTAAGTTACACATGTTCACAGTTGTGTAACAGCTCTATGTCGTCGCAGCTCTGTGTTCTTGTTCTCTCCGGGGCTTGGGTTTGTGTGTGTGTGTGTGTGTGGGGGGGTGTGTGTGTGTGTGTGTGTGTGTGTGTGTGTGTGTGTGTGTGCGCGTGCGCGTGTGTCATTCAGAGCATTCACGAAGAGACAAGAAACCGCAATTAGCTGAGCTAGTGCGCTGCACTTGTGTAATACAGATGAATTGGATGAGAGACTGCGGACAGAGCAGATTAAAGTATTGCTTTTTTTATATGTTAACACACAGTTTTTGCTTGTTGAACAGATCTATAGATATGTATTGGCGTCATATATGCTACGGTTTTATTACACTTACAGTAACGAGTGCAGTTGTTGTCAACTTGACGTCACCTGGTTCGCTTCATTATCTCCACCGCAGCCTCTCTGATCAGTTGTGTGTGTGCGTGTGCGTGTGCGTGCGTGCGTGCGTGCGTGTGCGTGCGTGCGTGCGAGAAGGACTTCAGCCCCGACAGAGCAGGGGAGGGGCTTTAGCGTGATGATAAAGACTACAGTCTTTAGCCCCGGGGCCCGTTTAATACCGGGTTTCAGTAACTACCAAAATGATTGTTCTTAATCACTGTACTCTATGTTCAATTTGATTTCAGATCGAATGTTGTGTGTATGCTCTAAATCCTTATTCATGAATTGCTACAATGTGATCGAAACCCTTCATTTATCTCCATGTCTGTCTGTCTCCCCGTAGGACTCGTAACCTCTCCGGTGGCTCTCCAAGACCTCGACACACCAAGAAGATGCACTTCATCAAAAACATGAAACAATACGACACAAGAGGCAGCAGGTTAGACACGCACATTATTCTGCAGTTGCTGTTGTCTGCAACGCCACAGGTTCAAATCCTGTGGCCTGTCCAGTAATGCAGTGGTGGGTTTGTATCCCTTTTTAAAGGTAAAAGTTGAAAGTAGCACACATCACATTGTTCCACTGCTGCAGCCGAGTCTTTGTCCCGGTTTAGACGTGGGTTGAGCAGCATGTCGATCCCAGCGTGTAGCGTTACAGAGCAAAACCTAAGCACAGCGAGGTCATGGCAGTGGGCTTAGGGTCTAAATTCAGAGAAAGACACAGCTATTCTTTGTGCAATTTACCTTGTTATTCTTTTCAATTTTGTGTTTTTTGACCGAGAGACCTGTGTTTTCTATGTTCTCAGAGCTATAATCTGCGATAAATCAAACCACTTACTCTAGACCCCATGTGGAGTTATTCTGATCACATCCAGCTGGAAGAAAACCCTAAAATGTTTTCATTTAAAGCCACAAACGGTATTTCCCAACCTGAAATATGACCTCTTAAATCTCCTATACTATATATTCTACTGTATTTACAGTCATTTAAGGTAGTTCTTTGTAGAAGTTTTCTTAAGGTGAAAGTAACTTTGAGTATTCCACTCTGGCTTAGTCTCTTCAGCCTTGAACCTTTACAAACTGCTGACGTGCGGAAGTGTGCAGCCTTCACTCTCCAGGTGAGGAACGGAGCTGAAGCCTGGACAATGTCATTCTGTCCATTTCTTCTTCTACTGTCTTCTATCCTTGTCCTTCCTTGTGTATAAGTCAGAGCTCTGTGTCAAAGGAACACAGACATACTCATCAGATAATAATAGACTGAGGGCTGATTGTTTTAGAATAAATCCAGCTAAGAGCAGCAGAGCTCTTGTTTGTTGTTCAGCCAAGTCACCATGGCATTACGGGGAAGAGACGGCGGCTTAAAGAGAAAAGCAAATGTTAGAGTCTGAAGCAGGAGGGCTTAACCCTCCTCTGGGTCATGGGAGATTTTAAATGGGTGACCAACAATAACAGTGCTTCCAGCTTGCTGCTTCCAGCAGTTCTTAGTCATAGTCAAAGTAGGACAATCGTGAAATGATTGTCTGTATATCTATAACTATAGCTGTCATGGTGCACCTAAATCTAAATAGCTTAATATAATAAAGTGAAGCTTCTTATGGATTTACAATATCAGTACATGTATATTGTGCACTACTTTGTCCATTTAAACTGTCCCAGAAGATATAAAGTACCACCTATGTGTCAATTGATGGTATTTCTGAGTAAACTAACTGAACAAAAAGCAGCACAAGTTTAAAAAAAATAAAAACCTGCTAGAGTATACATCCTGTGTGGGTCCAGCTCCCAGTGGCATTCGTCTGGTGTTTTTCTTTAAAGTGATCATGGAATAATGTGCCCCCGGTGTTGTGAAATGTGTGGTAGTAAATGGATTTGTGGAGGGCACAGAATTCCCAGCAGAGTCTCATTTCCAGCAGACCTGTTTTGATGCTTCTGCTGTTTCCTCTGAGCTCCCGGCGACTTCCTGCTCTCCACTTTTCCCACGCATCATAGGGAACGAGCCGAGTGTGTGTCAGAGTGGACACACAAACAGCAACAGCATTAAATCCAAACTCGTCTGTCTCATGGGACAGACAGAGGAGGAGGAGGAGGGGCCGAAGAGGACGGTCACTTCTTCCACAGTTCAGTTATAAAGATGTGGCCAAGTTAAAGTTAAACATGATTTATTCACAGTAAAATCCAACATTAATACTTCATGTATTTTTCCAGAAGACAACTACATATTTAGCTCTTTGAACCAGAGTGTTTCATTTACTTCCTTGGTTGTCTCCTTTGAATCACTTCATGAAACAGTTCTACCTCCTCCTGGGATGATGAATTGCCCACTTTTTAATTGCCCAGTCAAATGCAAAGGATTTGATCTAAAACCCTCATGTAACTCTAGACCGCTCCAATATTCCGTTTCAGTGGGGAATGCTTCACAGCACAGAAGCTAAAGAGGCTCTAACTGTAAAGGTACTGTCACAGGTACTGAGGTACACAGAGATGAAACTGGAATCATGTGACATGTATTCGTCACGCCCCCCCCGGTGTGTAAAGGCCTTAAGAGTGCCGGCTCCGGAGACTGTTATAAGATTCGGATTTGCTCCTCTTTGAAGCTTGTATTTTATTCGCTCATATTGTTTAATCCAGGTTGTGTAACTCCTTCGGTAGACTTACTGCTCCCTCTGCCAGTATTCTGCTTAGCTGCAGAGCCGGTCGGTGTCTTCGATTGATTTGTCTGTATTAGCGTCTGGTGCCGTTCCCTCGGACAGTCTCAGGATGGACTTGATGTTGTTTCCGTGGTCAACCTCAGTTCTGTGTGGAGCTGCAGCTCAAACACTGTGTGGTCTGTTTTTAACGTGTACGGCTGTCAGGAAAAGTCAAGGTTAATGATTTGAGGTCTAGTGGCTGTATAAAGGACTCGTGTGTGTGTGTGTGTGTGTGTATATATATATATATCTATATATATAGAAGATAAAATGATTCATCACCAGCATGACAGAGTCAAAGATAAGTGTGTTTATGTTTTCACACACTGTGAATCATCTTCCAGTCTCTTTGGTGCCTGAGCCAAAGATAATGACTGTAAACATGTTCCTGTGAGAAACAAACCAGGCGAGGGATGTGCAGTTTCTGCTCCACTGGGATTTCTACTCCAGAGGATCTGCAATAAGAAATACACACACTCGCACTCTGTTCCATTGAAACCCCGTTATAACAAGTTGATAATAAGCTCTGGTGAGATACACTTGGGTCAGTTAGGAAAGTGTCATTTGAGGGTTCGGCAAAACATTCAAGTCCATGCTGAAGAGAGATATGATTGTTTTGTGGTCTTTTAGCGTCGTGTTGGAGCTCAGCACATCCACTGGGTTTGTGTTCCTGTAATAGCACTCTGAGGTACTGCAAGGTGTCTCATGTGTTCGCAGTCCCGTTTTAATGAGTGTGAACCTGAGAAAACCCCGAGGGACTTTCACAATACAAAGAAATATCATCCAACACACGTCTGTTTCACTTGTTTACAGGTTGAGTCTTGTGCCTAAAACAACAGTTGGAAAAAGGAAAATCTGTTTCAAAATTAAATCAGTTTAGTTTAGTTCTGATATTTATTGTGAATGTTGTTCATACAGTGCAAAATATAATAAAGAGCCAACGTGGTAATGACTGCATCAAAGTAGAACACGGATCAGATAAAATACCCGACTGTGTCGACAACTGAGAGATGGTTTATGGTTTATTTGAGCTGAGGGTTCTGCACCCAATAATGTAATCATTTCCTGCAAATGCAATCTAATGTGTGCTTCACCTGATCCAAAATGTAATTGAACTCAATCATAAAAGAACTTGAGCAATAACGTATGTATATTTGCTTGATAACAATGTACTGCTTGCCATCTGTTCCAAATTTCAAACAGTTTTTTACATAATTTTTCTTCAAAATGATTACGTCATCAGTAAGAAAAGAAATAACCACCTGAAGAGTATTACATTATTGGTAAAATGTCAATATTATATCAATCTGTTACACGCTATATTCAGACGTGGGGAGTTTTCTCTGACCAGAGGGGCAATATAACCTAAAAACAATATCACGATTAATTGTCATATTTACCTCTAACAATTAATAACGGTTGATAAACAGGGGAGCTCTTAGCTTTTGGACTTAGTTTTTTGTTTGTTTTTAGTCTGCTAAAAGTGTGTCATAAGGAAGGTTGCTGTTCACCTTGACGATGTTAATTCCTGATGTTTCCTTTACAAACAGACAACCGGACAGATGTTGTAACAACCATATACCAATAACCACCAATGTGTGTGTTTGGTTGTCTTTCAGGATCGTGCTGATCTGTGCGAAGAGGTCTCTGTGTGCTGCCTTCTCTGTTCTACCCTACGGAGAAAGCTTCTACCTCAGGTAATGAACACACCTGCACATGCACACACATTTAGGTCGGTGTCTGGCTGGATGAAAGAGTAGGAGGGGAGCTTAGCAGAAGAGCTAGAGCTGGCCACAGAAAGAAGAGGGAGGAGAGGAAGTGATTTCCTTACTGAGAGACGAAGAAAAAGGAGTTGCCTCGGGAAGACAATTTTTTCCCATGTGCCTAAGAGCCTCCTAACTTGACTTGAGGACTTTTTAGCGGCTGACACACACACACACACACACACACACACACACACACACACACTCTCAAAAAGAAAAAACACTGACATAATCACACATAAACTTTCCCATTGATAAACACTTTACAGATAAACATGGAGCAGAAATTACGCTTATCATGGTCTCTTATTCTCTCTAACTCCAACACATACACACACTCGGATAGCTGAAAATACAGATGTTATTACAGTTATGTAAACTTCTCCTAATCCCTTTCTCTCTATCACGTTCACACACACACACACACACACACACACACAGAGTTTCACATGGTAATCTACAACTGCTGTGTGCGTGCTTACGTCACGTCATACTCACGTCATACACATGCACATGCACATACACATGCACTTTGCACCTCTTCAGCAAGATCAGTTTTTCATGATGCCAACAGACCAACAGCCATTGCCTTTTGAGGAATTTAAACTGCTGCAGTGTTCTGGCTCACATTCCTTATGTTGTGAATCTTTTATCTGAACTGTCCTTAATTTACGTTCCTGATGGTAAACCTGCTGCCAGGAAGGACTCTGTTCTCACGTCACCTTAACAACCTCTCTCTCTCTCTCTCTCTCTCTCTCTGTCTTTCTCCAGTGACCCTACATTAAACCACCCGAGGAGGAGACACTCGTCTGGTAACATCTCCACCACCCTGGAGATGCTACCGGGGCTGGAGGGTTTCCAACTGGACACCTACGGCAGGGTAGATAACCACACGGTCAGATGTTGTTATGATTAGGGAGGTTTTTGATTCAGATCCTATGAATTCATCTCTTTTTCTGCCTCAGTCTGTGTCGTACGCCCAGTTCCTGTACTCTACTAACGCACTGGTGAGGCAGAAGCCGTCGTCGACCAGCGACCTGACGCTACAGATTCCAGTTTCCAGGAGTACACACAGCATGCAGGGCAGGAGCTGCCCACCTAGCAGACTAAGCAGCGCTGTGGGGCTGGACCTGGGTAATGCATGCATACACACGTGTTGTGACCTCCGACAAGGAGGTTCTGTTTTTGGGTGTAGCACAGGCAAAGGAAGAGCCCATTAAAGTTGGGAGCGGATCCAAATGATGGGGCGGTTACACACATTATATTTCACTTTTGTCGACATTGCTTGACAGAGGTCTAAACTCTTCTTGTGGCCTTCTAGACGTAGTTATTTAATAGTGTTGATGTGCCTTGCCATACCCCTAAATATTGGGTTATACCATTACACCAAATAAAATGCAATATTGCTAGTTGATGCGTCCCTGCATTCAGAGTAAGCGTGAGAACATTGTGACAGGAAGTAGAAGCAGAAGAGGTGTGATTATGGCTGCAGAGAGAAAGAAAATAAAAATACAGAAGGACGAGCAAATGCAGGATAGAGGGATGAGATTTGAGAGTGGTTGGGTGAAGAGAGAGAGAGAGAGAGAGTTGTTGCAGTCGTACTGGAGTTCTTGTTGTATTTTAAACACGCGTGTGTACGTGCACACTGTGTGTCTCATGCTTCTGCTATCTATAAACTCACCCACAGTGACAGAGCCCTTTATTATCCTCTATTTCTAATCTGGAACCTTTCATTAACACAACACAGCTGTGCATGCGTGTGTGTGTGTGTGTGCGTGTGTGTTAGTTAGTGTGCATATTGATAGCAGGTTTATATTTTTAGTCCTCTTGTGACACGTCTATTCAGTCTCTCAGATTCCAAAGGTGCCGTATTCACATTCACACATCTGTTCTTAGCAGGCTAACTCGTCACAAAAACCTCGAGCAATCATGTGGTTTATTGACAAATTAATTTCTGATTATCATATTTTTTATCATATTGTGTGTGTGTGTGTGTGTGTGTGTGTTAAGGTCTTGAAGATGTGACGGACTACGACCCTAACCTCCTCAGTGACCCCCAGTGGCCTTGTGGGAAACACAAACGGGTGCTGATCTTCGCCTCCTACATGGTAAAAAAAACACTTTTTGATTATTTCAAGAATGTGCTGCATTACATATCATTCTACAATTTGATTACAATTCTCCAAACCCAACTCCTAACATGTGTCAGCAGTAAATATCCAGGGATTATTTGTGCGTGACGACAGATGACTCTTTTACATCAACATAATTATCCTATAGGCAGCAGCTTAGTGTTATCCTTCCACTGAGATCAATTTAATACTACGGACACACGCATGCTTTATCATTACTATTTAATCTGTCGAGAAGATCACCGTGTGTGTGTGCCCCCATTTTCTAAATCTGATACAAAATGTTTTCTCTCATTTTTTTGTAGTGTTTGTTGTTGTAACACTTATTTCTGTCCACAAGAGGCTGAAGTGCACCTCTGCCACATGTTGTAAATACTACTTAAAGCTTCATGTCTTCTCCCTGGTGAGATCCATTATTTCCATGTACTCTAAAGATGCGGTACAGGCGTTAGCCGTTAGCAACTTGTGTAATGTCACATCTCTCTTGGCTTTAAATGTATTTCAATAGGTGCTCTTCTGCCGTTAGGGAAATCATGAATGCTTTTAGCCCTATTAAGAACATTGTGTAGTGGTGCACTTTGACCTCTTGTGGCAGAAATGAGTATTACAACAACAAACTTACACACACACACACACACACACACACACAGAAAGTCTATCCTGGCAAAACCTTTTTTCACCTGTTCACAGTTTAGTTTAGATTCAATTTAGAAAATGGTTCACCAGGTCCACTTGCCTCTCAGGACTTCTGTTATTATGTGTGTTTGATGTGAGTTGACGTGGCTTTCTCCCCCAATACCTGAAAATAAAAACATGAACTACTCCCATCATTCTTCTCACACTACTTGTAAAGCTGGTCTTTCATATCAATATTAAAGACATTCATTCATTTTTGAGAAGCAGGATTCAACCGACATTATTCCAGGTTGTGAACTGCACATACACAACACTTATTTAATTAACTGATGTCTAATATTTAATAAATACCGATAAAAGCACAAGGATACTTAACAGGCATCGGCATGGCTGTACTGTTGGCAGTTTGTGCTCAGAGTGAAGCAGTCGGTGTTTACTTCATCGTGAGGTTCGTTGTTTGGCTTTTAAATGTCTGTGCTTACACTTTCACATGACGACACGTCTCTCCTTTCCTGTTTATGCATTCTTCTCTTCCTCCGCTCCTTTTCCTTTGTTCTGTTTTACTTTACATTTTCTCCTCTCGTCTTTCATCCTCCAGACAACGGTCATAGAATACGTCAAACCGTCTGATCTGAAGAAAGACATGAACGAGACGTTTAAGGAGAAGTTTCCTCACGTTAAACTCACACTCAGCAAGATACGCAGGTAGTATTTGAAGTGAATTGACAAAATACCTTGAAATGTATTATTATGACAATAAAATACTCAATTCGTTTTTATATACAGCACGGCATTCTACATGTTGCTGAGACTACTGTAAGAATATCAAACCTGCCTTTGACTTTCATACGGTCTTTGTCTCAGTCTGAAGAGCGAGATGAGAGTAGTTGGGGAGGATTGCGGCATGCAGCCCGTCACCATCGCGATGGCGTTCGTCTACTTTGAGAAGTTGGTGCTGCAGGGTCGACTCAATAAACAAAACAGGTACTTTACATGTATACATATTAGCCTCTTATGTTTATTTAACAGAACACATATGCAACATGGATCGGTAATATGGACATTAATTGACGGTGTGCGTGCTGAGTCCACAGTGTGTGGTGTCGGAGTGGCTCTCTTTTGTGTTCATTTTTAGTTAATATCATAAAAGTGGTAACAAAAAAAAACATCAACACTTTCCTATTACCATTGTCATGATTTATTCAAGACGTTCTATAGATTATTGACCCATCTCTGTTTAAAACAGCTGCTAGCCTGTCGAGAAACTGAAAACTGAATTCTCTCCTTCATATTGACCGTGTTTGGTATAACTTTCATTTCTACCGTTTTAACACCACTTTAGATGTTGTTTCAGCAGAACTAGCTAGTTCTGGCTTCCATCAGTTCGTTGCACGTACCCCACGGGGTAAAGCAGTGCAAAACAAACAGTGCATGTTGTTAGACTGGAGAGTTCAATCTAAATCAGGGGCTTTGTTTTGGATGTAAATGTGGTATCCCCATGTCTTTGTCCAAAATCTCAACACTGTGGATGTTGCCTGTTGACGTTTAATGTTATGTGACTGTTGTAATGAAGTAAAAACACATGAATCTGACCTGTTCCAGGTCCATTAGTCATCATCTTCTCTCATGAGCTCCTCTTTACTGCTGTGGCTTTACAGGAAGTTGGTGTCAGCTGCCTGCATCCTACTGGCTGCTAAGATCAGCAGTGATCTCAAGAAACAGGAGGTCAAACACCTCATAGATGTGAGTCTCTCACACACACACACACAGAGAATAGGATCATGGTGGTTACCTCTGCCTGTCAGTGAGTTCATGTTGTGAAGCTGATCTACCTGAGCAGATGGAAACTGACCTGCAGCGTCTCTGAGCTGCAGGTCAGTTTCTGTCCTTCACAGTTAACTCACGACTGGCCTCACACCGTAGAGAACAATCTGCCGTAGTAGTGTTGTCATCAGATCCCAACTGGTAAAGTGGAAATTTGAGCTTATCAAAGAAAAATCAGCGTGTGTGTCAGCTGATAAGTAAAAAGAAACGTCGGCACAGAAATGACAATATGTTTCTGGTAGAAACAGTGTCTCCATTACTCCAGGAAGTACCGACACGTTTGTTTTTCAACAATACAATGTTCCAGTCAGTTCTTATCTTGGTTACAATTGTTTAATAACCATATTGAACAGCTTTATCACAAAATGTTGATCTGATTAGTAAATTAATAGTCAATCAATTACATCAAATATGAAGCAAAAATGTTAAACATATGTGAGAAATTGCTGTTTTACTGTTTTATTTCATTGTAAACCTTATTTTGGGGTTTTAGACTGTTAAAACAAGTCTAAAGACATCATCATGTTGTTGACAGATTCATGTAAATAATCTATTGATTACTGGGATGTATAATGATGAATCCTGTCTCAGATTAACAGATTTTATACTAATTATTAGTAATTATTTATTTAATTTGAAACTTTTATAACTTAAACCATTAATCAATGCTTTTGATGCAGTCATATCAGAATTGCGTTGATTTTGGCATTATTTAAGTAAGTAGGGTGGCCCTGTGGTGAGAAGATACCTGATGACATGTTTTTACACTTGTGTTTTGTTAAGAGTTGCACTTTTCACCTCAGAGCCACCTTAAGAAGGTATTGAATCTCAACACTGAATTTTAGCTTCAAAAGGTACGAAATTCATCCTCTAATAGGCCAATGAAAAGGAAAAGAGAAAGTTAAAAAGCCATGTTGAAAGAAGGCATTGTGTCTCTCGTGCTTTTCTTTGTGTTGCGTCTCTGTAGAAGCTGGAGGAGCGTTTCAGGATCAGCAGGAGGGAGCTGATATCGTTTGAGTTCACCATCCTGGTGGCCCTGGAGATGGCGCTCTACCTACCGGAGAGCAAAGTCATGCCGCATTACAGGAAGCTGGTGCAGCTGCAGCAGTCAAAGCAGTGACACGCTGGTCCCGCCCTCCAGCGACTCTGAGGTACGAAGTAATCCTCCTCTGTGCTCACAACGCAGACACCAAAGCTCATCCACACTGTGATGGTAGTACGACAGCCCAACGGCTCGGCATCACAGACAACACCGCCTGCTCTCCTCCCTCAAACACCAAAGTGACGACACACTGTGATCGATGGTTCAGCAGCAGGACCGATGCCTGGCTCAACAGCACCACGAGAATCACTCATCATAAAGCTCAAAAGCATGTCTTTCTTCCTTTCTTCTTTCTTATGTTTTGTTTTGTTGTTGTAAGGTTTCCCTCACTATCTTAGTGATGGAAACTCTGCTGAACACGGCTCTCTAATGTTTGCTCGTTGAAACTTTAATCATTTTGGTTAAATCTGAGTTTATGTGTTTAACAGTTGCGTAATCCTTTCTGAAATTTCTGCAGTTGAGAATGTGAGTATTGGCCCAAAAACTCCAAAGGTTTCCCTTCAAGTTTTACCGCTGCACCTGCACCCTCTTCAGGTTTACAGGATCGCTTCACAATTTTTCAAATCAGTGGAGAAAATTAGTTCCAAACTAAATCTCATCAGAAGAGACATTTTAAAATACACTTTCATATTCACGTCCAATCAAATTACTGCCATGAGGTTCCCACAATTACAATTTCCCAAATTTCTTGACAACTTTAGAGTTGACTGTTTGTGTAACACTGTGGGCCGAAGACACTGAGACTGTGAGAACGAAGACATTGGAGATAAAGGCTAAAAATAACCGTCCTTACTTTAGTTCAAATGTGCTGACATGACAGTCACTCAACAAAACGTTTTGTGCATTTGACAATCGTTGCTTTTCAAAGCATCTTAAATCAAAAGTGCTGAGTGTTTTCAGAAAATATAGCAAAGATTTGAACAACATTCACTTATTCTTGTATGATGTTTTGTTGTGAAATTCAATTCAAGCAATACATCCATGGGAGGGAATTGATCGAGCACTGTGGTGACTGCAGTTCCCAGTGCTTCCTTGCATCCTGTCCTCTCTTCAGACTGGTTTCACTGGTCAGACGTTTAGTTTGGTCTCTCGCTCGCATTGATGACATTGCGTCAGCACTTTTCTGTGTGCAGTCCTGATGTTACAGCCTTCGTTCTCTGAACGTCCAGTCGGCTTTTTTCTGAATTATCGGCATGATTTTTCGAGGCTTCTGCATGTTTCTTGAAGATGTTTACACCGCCACTCAATCGCTTCTTCACTGCTCTGATCGTGATTTCATTTATCGAGGGGTAGGTTATCATGAGCCCGCTTTACTGTAACAAATATTACGATGTTTAAGTGCCTTGCCTAAGGGCACCTGAATTTTGGCTGTTTTTCTATTTCATCCGTCCGGATCCAGGGATTCAAACGAGACACTTTATCTCCACCTCTCCTCTGTATTTTGACCGCTGTCTTGCTCTGATGTTGTCGTCCCTCCACCAGCAGACGGCTGCTCACTCTGGTGGTCACAGAGAAGCAGTGCATCCTCAGAAACATGCTGTGATGATGAGAAGAAGCAACAGATGAAACCATCACTGACATTGTCATATAAACACCGTGTCCGACATGCTCTGCATTTCAAGGCTTCTTCAGATGCAACCCGAAAGATTCCTTCTTTTGCCCAAGTTTGGGGGACGCAACAGGTGTTTCCTTTTGAGGGTCTCTCGTGTCCCAAAGCGATGGAACTCATGATACCATGTTGAATCAAATATGAACGTTTGCTGGTTTTCTTGTTCTGACAAAACAAACCATTTGAATATGTTAACCTACATTTTATAGACCAATGTTTAATGAGTTTATTGAGAGAATAAATTACGGATGGAGGCTCTGAAACAAACACACCAGCTCACTTAAGGTACAAGAGGCCTGTAACGACGGTCATTATTATTATTATTATTATTATTATGATGATGTTTTTGGGACAGGACGGCTTGTAAAGGTGGAAATAACTGCAAAGACGTTGTTTGTGTTTCTTGAAGGGAACTTGCTGTAGCTACAGACTTCCTGAGGCAACATCAAGTACCAACAAGACCTTCCTGTTCATAAACTACCTTAGAAAGAATAATTTATTCTGTTATTTATTCTTTTACTGTATCATAAAGGGACAGATATTTAACCAGAGGCCTCTATCAGGTGGGTTGTGGCTGTTTTTCCTCCATGTCGCAGCAGTAAAATCTGCTTTATCCAAAACCAAAGTGGTCACCATGTCCTACAGACGGTCATGTTGGAGGAGAGACTACAGCACAAACACTTCCTGTCGGGCCTCTGTTGTTTTTGCACTTTGCCTTCTTGCTTCACGATCCTGACTCTTAATTTCATCACTAAGTAACGAGGATAATAATATTGTTCTACATTAAAAGTGTAAAGTATGTTCTTGTATTATTGTACATTGAAATCTGACCGATTCACTGAGATGTATTTATTGCTAATAATCCTCCAGATGAAGAATCATGTTTACGATGAAACTCTGAGCCGATGATGCAAATCAGATAATTCAGTTGTAAACGAGGTTCTGGTTTTAAAATATGATTCTTCATCTGGAGGTTTCCCTTCAATGGTCTTCCTCTGATGTTGTTTTCCTGTGTGTGTGTGTGTGTGTGTGTGTGTTTGTGTTAAAAGCACTTTGTTGTATTTTGGAGTCTGAGTGTTGGAGCAGAGGAGCTGATGGGTACTCTCATGGTATCGTGTTTCAGGTTGTTTTGTAGCATAAAGCTGAGGGTTCAAGTAGGGTTTGTTTTGGTTATTTCAAAAAAAATGTTCTTTTCCTCTCTGAGCGCCAATCATCTTCAAAAACACCAAGTGGGAAGAAGGGAATGACC
The DNA here is from genome assembly GCF_949748355.1 of Melanostigma gelatinosum. Lineage (NCBI taxonomy): Eukaryota > Metazoa > Chordata > Actinopteri > Perciformes > Zoarcidae > Melanostigma > Melanostigma gelatinosum. The sequence continues at coordinate 18,741,353 of NC_136641.1, read as the reverse complement.
ATTTCATTAGCTTGAATTAGCCAATAATGGCTGTACCGAACAGTTCGAGGCTTCATTCATTACGTTCACATTCAAATTTAAAATCAACATTTGAATGCTGCAAAACCATGTTGTAGTATTTGTAAGATATTTGTCTTTCCTTCCATGCAGCCACTGTTTTCCATTCATTCTGGTACATCATGCAGCACACTCTTGAAAATCAAACTGTGTAACGTCACAGTAAAAGATTGTCTTGAATACAGGGAAATTAAGAGTAATTTCCACTATTGCATGACATTTTATTCATAAAACAATTTATCGACTTAACGAGAAAATGATCTACAGATAAAATAATAAGTTGCCCCCCCCCCTCCCCTCCCCTCCCCTGTTCACAGTCATCACAAGAGCAATTTGATTGTTGTACTCTGCTGGGAAATGAAACCAGTGGCTGCCTGAAAGCTGAGACAAACAATTTGATCCAAAATGTTTTTATTTGTCATTGGTCAGCAGAAATATAAGTTGTACATAAGTTGAAGTTAAGGAGCGAAGCTTGGAGGAACATGAAGACATGTTCCTGTTGCAGCTTTGTATCCTGCTGTTCTAAGCAGTGAAGACGACTCCATGCTTCATAGTTTGCACTGAAACAGTAGAATCATGTATTTAAACTGTTATCTTTGTCAAAATCCATCAAGGAAAAAAAGCACATGTCAACAAACAGCTGGGATTCTTCTGTTAAAGTTGGTGAACTAAGAGGTTTAAAGAAGCACGATTACTAAATAACTATATGTTAAATATAAGCTTGAACGACAGCACACAATCGTCCAAAGTTGTCTTCTGAGATTTGTGATATTGATTCTATGCAGCCATCACTCTGTCAGCTGACCTTCATCCTCCTCCTCAGTGTTTACCTTTAATGTGCCACGGCATTTATTTTCACCTTTTATTTTAACCTCACGTGTTTATTTTATTGTTTTGTATCAGTTATGTGTATTCTTCTTTGAGCACTATAAGGCTGTAAAGGGAAATATTTACCAAGTGTTTGTCTTCCATTTATGATGATTGTTCTTACATTTTAAGTGCAATGAATTTGTTTTTTGTATGTTTTGGACATACAATATGGACAAGCCACGCAGCAGTTTGGCAGCATTGCCTTCGTGGCGTCACGTGAAGTTATTCTGTGGAAATATTTATGTTTTTGGTTCAGCTGTTGCTGCCACATGTACTGATGCAGATGAAAGCAACATGTTTGGGACATTAACTTGTGGGAAGAGCAATTCATATATTTTGTATCGTGTTTGCAACACAAAACTGAAGGATATTAGTGGATGAAAAATGTTTATAAAAATATTTAATAAAAGATAGACCATGTACTGTTTAAACTGCCAATGTTATGTCAAGTTTATTTTCATTAAAAAATGTAAATTGCTTGTTCTCTTCGAATTCATTATTTTTACCAAAGTTATTTTCTTTCACTTCAAACAGAAACTGTTTAAAGAAATGTCTTTACAGTTAGACATCCGCTGGTAGTCGTACTTGATGAAACCTGTTGACAGTAAAGTCATAGATGAGACGGTGTTAACCCCAAATGACAATCAAAGCACCATTTGGTTCCTAATACCTTTTACCTTACAAATGCACGGTGTTGAAGCTACAGATGTAAAGTGCAGTACAGATGAGGTGAAGCGTCTTCGGCGTGGTTGCAGTCAAAGCGTGCTTCTACCCGAAGAACAGAGTAAACAACGTCATCGACCTACTATATTATGACTTTTATTGACACATTATACTATGATTTTTTATTAAAAAAATTAACTATACAAAGAATTCTTTTTTCTGTGAATTTCTTTTTTCGACATGCTATACCATAACCGTTTATGACTTTTTTTCACATGCTATGCAATGACTTATTTAATGACAGTTAGTTCAGTTCAGTGAGGAAGACTCGTCTCTTTACACTCCTTTTCATTCATAATCTCTGTCTCTCTCTCCCTCATCAGCTGATTGGGGGCGTTCACTTAAAGTAACCAACCAGATTCTGCACAGTTCCCTGAAAGCCAATCACATCGTTGCTGTCAAACTTTCAAAGGTGTTCTCTCTGCTGCTGTCAGTTGTCAATTCAGCTCAAGGTAGACGCGACCCTCCACCCCAGTCACCTCCAGTCAGCATCACAGACATGCTGCAGTGGATTGCAGCAACTCGCTTCATCATCACCACCAGTGTCTGGACTCCAGGGGGGATTAGGCCTCATCTGACCTCAGCATCCCGACCCCTCGTCGAGTCCAGTCGCCAAAGACTTTGCAAATTGAATGCATGTATAATAAATTATTGTTAAATTCTAATGAACTCTCCTGATTGAAATGCCATATGACTTTTTTCAACATACTATACTTTGGCTTTTTTCGACTTACAACACTCAATGTTTATGACTTTTTATCTACTATGTTGTGAATTTCTTTGACATGCTACGTTATGCTTTTTTTAATGAATCTTTTCAGCATACTATAAAATAACTTTATTCAACATGCTATGACTTTTTATGAAGTTTTTGACATGCTATTCACTTTATGACTTTATGAGTTTTTTCAACATGCTTTAATATGACTTTTGTATGCCTGTTTTGGGCATATACTATTACATATTTCATGACTATTTTAAATGCTGTACGATGATTTTTTTTTTTTCAACATGCTGTAATATGACTTTTCAACATACTATGACTATTTTTTTTTTCAAAATGCTATATTATTACTTTTTTCGACATGCTATACTCTGAACAAAATCATCTGCAAAAGTCAGGGATGCATTGCTGATGTCCCCAAACAGGACCCCTTGAAACTGTATCAGCTAAGCAGCAGTACATAAAGTAGTCAAAATCAGCTCCACCTCTACCAGCTGCAACATTAAAGTGATGAACACATTAATGCATCAATAATTAAAATGCAGAATAATGAGCTACATTAGCATGAAATAGGCCATTCTGCATAAAGGCAAGGCAAGTTTATTTGTATAGCACATTTCAACAACAAGGTAATTCAAAGTGCTTCACATAAAACCATTAAAAGCATCAAAACATAAGGCAAAAGAAACGGAGATTTAAAAACAATTAAGAACATTCATTAAAACATTAAAAAACAGTGCAAGAAATAAAATGCAGTAGTAAAATGCAGGAAATTGATTAATATATTAATTGAACATGGTTCAATTAAAGGCAGCAGCAAACAGAAAGGTCTTCAATCTTGATTTAAATGAGCTGAGGGTCTCAGCAGACCTGCAGCTTTCTGGGACTTTGTTCCAGATATGTGGAGCAGAAAAACTGAACGCTGCTTCTCCATGTTTAGTTCTGACTCTGGGAACAGAAAGTAGACCGGTCCCAGACGACCTGAGGGGTCGGGATGGTTCATAAGGTAGCAGCAGATCAGAGATGTATTTTGGCCCGAAACCATTCAGTGCCTTGTAAACCAACAGCAGGATTTTAAAGTCAATTCTTTGTTGGACAGGAAGCCAGTGCAAAGTGAATACTTTTACCTCTAATACTTTAAATATATTTTGATGTTAATACTTGTAGTACTTTTACTGCAGTAAAAATTTGACTGCATGGCTTTTATTTGTCACCGAATATTTCTACATAATGTTATTTAAAGTATTTCAAGACTAAGAGTACTTCTTCCACCACTGAGTGAGTCATACAAACCGATCATCCTGTAATCCTGTAAAAGTAATATATTGGTCACAATTATTTAGAAATACACACAGAATTAATAGTATTGTATTAAAAACTGTTTGTTTAAATGATGTGTTAATGTTTTAAAAAAATATCAGCAGATATACAGTAATCTGAATTTTTATAATCTAAAATATTACCATCAGTATCAACCGGCTGCTAGAGTGCTGCAGGGATGATGTAATGTATCAAACAAACATGTATAATACTGAATTGTTCAGTAAGATCATCACTTTCATGATCTTTAAAGGGTAAATACTATCACCATAAGTAAAACGCTAACAAACTACACCGCGGTCGAATGACTTCAAGTCCCCACTACTTCAGTCGTTTCATTTAGCCACTTGTTTTTTTAAGACATGTAAAAGTTTCAAAATTCAAGAGTGAGATATTAACTGACTTATTTTATGTCACGAACTGAACTAATAAAAATAAAAACATTGACTTTCAGATGAGGTAACCTTTAGTTACTAACCCAATTCTGGGTGTTAGGGCTCATTCCTGCAGCACTCTTTTTAGTTTACTCGCCTGTTTGTCACATGAGCATAATTTCAGCATGTATGCTGCTTCATGTAAACTGTTAACTTAGTATTGAACTGCATATCTGTACTTCTCTGTTGTGGCTTTGTATATACGTATTTCACAAACTGGCCTTGTTCCTGTTTCTTAAGAAGGCACCACCTTACTCTAAAACATAAGATGATGTGAAGTTTGTTTAAAAGATCACATTTTTGAGGACATGTCCACCATTTTGTTTTGTATTCTGCTACTGCAAAAATATTTCCTCTGCTGTACAATGAAGTTGTTTGACTTGATTTTAGCAGATGAAGTGTAAAGATACTGTGATCTGAACCCAAAGCTAAATTCCTTTCACAATTTATTCTTACTTGCTTCTGAGAACTGGCTTCAGTAGAAAGTTTAAACTGCAGACATTTCGAAAGGAGGAGTTCTGCTATCTTCGTCTTCCTCTCTGATCTCCTCAGACACCCGTTTGGCCTGCAGGAGAACAGGTTTGTATTATTAGCAGGTGGTTTCAATATTAATAATGCTCAATATCCCAAATTTACTCAAACTCACCTCTGTGATATTAGCGTACACAGCTTCTACAGGAGGTTCTGAAAAATATGTGGTTCAGAAGATTAGGTCCACTGCTTACACATCTGGCATGACAGGCAAAGTGTGTGTTTTGTTTGCTTTCAGTGAAGAGTTTTAGACGTTGAGTTCCCTTTGTGTGTGTTTCCTGTAGCCTCACCTTTGGGTTCACTGGCCTTCTTCCTGCAGATTATCAGCACAGCCGTTGACAGTATGATGATCATGATGACCAGAGTCAGACGCACATACAGCAGCACACCTGTGGTAGTTTGAGCAGAGGAACAAGTTTGTTTTACACTTTATTTTGCAATATATCTGGGAGCCTGCATAACTGTCAAGCTAATAATAACATCAACTAAATATTGAAATCATTAAATTCATAATAAAATGTTCCAACCTGCAGCTGGTGTCTGTTCCCTTTGAGACGGCTCGGTACCTTCAGGGGAGGCTGATGAAGGTGTGTAGCTTCCTGTACTGGAGCTCAACTGTGTTGTAGTCAGTGTGGAGGCTGATGGGAAGAGGTTGGAGAGTCACGTTTGGTTTTGAAGAGATTGGAGCTCAGAAACACAAAAAACAATGATCACACAACTACACAATCAGATAGTAATTATACAGATACAAATAAATCTGTGGTAACTTTTCACTTCAATTCTCTGCGAATGTATCAATGAATTTCTAATCATACAGAGAAATGCAGAAGGTACTCAATGTGTTTGATCACTATTCAGATCAGCTGTAGTGTGGGACAGTCTGAATTCATCAGATATTTTACAGTTGAACTGCTGGTTTTAAAGGAGCATTCATCAGTTTTTACAATGATGAAAAAATGCAGCTCTAAATATAATCGTTAGACTAAACACATCGAGGTATTTGAAACATCAGCAGCTGTCAGTGAACAGTTAATCCTCTCAGAAGAAACTCACCTTCTTCAACTCTGATCTCAATATCCTGGTATGATAATGGGAATCGGAAAGATCTTTGCAAACCACATCTGTACTCTCCTGCATCAGACTTAGTCAGCTTTGTGATGCTCACATACAGAATTGTATAAGATGCTGGAAACAATCCTTCTCTATATGCAATGCTGTATCTGCCACTCTCAGCTGTGACATCCTCTGTTTCAATGAGAATGTCTCCTTCTTTACATGGTGGCTTACAGAAGATCTTCTTTTTTCCAGAGAAATTGAATTTGCATGCAACTGTGACGTTTCCTCCTTCAGTTCCTGGTCGGCGGATGATGTCTGCATTGATGAGGCCAGTGTTTCTGCCCCGCAGTGCTGTTGAAAGGATGATCAATCAACAGTTATTATCTGGACTTCCCTTCCTCTACTGAGATAAACTACCCAGTTCAATTAGTCTGTGACTGAGGGGTAATAATTTAATACAACAAAAATTTAATTTGTATTCTTTCAGCCAAGATTTTAAACATCAAAACTGTGTAACATTCTTACAACGGGGTTTTAAGGTCACTGTAATATTATTACAGTTTGGGGTAATATTCAGAGAAAAGACTCAGAGAACAAAGTCACACATTTAGAAGGAAAAAACGATTTTCTGAGATTAAAGTGGCAGATTTACGAGAAAGAAAACACAAATATACAAGAAAATAAATTCTGAAAAATAGTATTGATAAATATTGAGTTCATAGTTTGAGTTATGGAGAAGAGCTAAGACCATAAAAGTGTATACTTATTACTCCTTCTCGGAGATGTAATATTTATTGATGTTGATTATTTTTGTTGTCTCTGAGAATTTGTGAGACAGTTTGCTGTAATTGCTGTTCATTTTATTTGATTGTTTTGCTGAAAGAGATGGAGTCTCTGTTTTTCAACACACACACACACACACACACGCACACACACATACACACGCACTGTGCGTCTGTTGCTGGCTAGCTTGTAGTTAACGTCTGTACCGTTGGTACATTGACTGTTTGGTGCGAATCAACACAAACAGTCAAACTGATACAGATGATAAAAGGCAAAAATGAGCTTTGTCTTCTCTCTGAACACGTTTACTTCACAGTATTTGTTAGATGCACAAACATTATTGAATGAGAGGTTTATTAATGAAAACAAAGACTTTATGCCGAAAGATTTAATTGATCCCAATTCATCCAATGGATGCAGCTTGTTTTGCAAGATTGAATTTCTACTGAACTATCTGCAGCTGTATTTCAGATTTACTTAAGAGTTTGACCATTTCATTTGAAATGGCATGAAATAGGTCATTCTGCATAATGAGTACTTTTACCTCTGAATACTTGTAGTACTTTTATTTAAGTAAAGATTTGAGTGTATGGCTTTTATTTGTCACGGAATATTTCTACAGTGTTATTTATAGTATTTCAAGATCTTAGTACTTCTCACACCACTGAGTGAGTCATACAAACCGATCATCCTGTTTAACCACAGAAAGCAACAATGTGTGTTGAACAGATATGAGATGTGATGAAACACACTTCACTCATGAGAAACTGTTTCCCATCCACTGCAAAGCTTAACTGACCGACTGAAAGAAATAACATCGTAAAATAAGAGAATGAAAGAAACAGAAAGTCAGCGTACTCACTGAAAAAGAAGAAGCAGATCAAAGTCTGACGAACGTCCATGTTTGAGGTTCTGATGGTTAACACGGCCTCTCTTCAGTCTTCACTTCACTAAATAGACTTCACTGATAGAGCCCCTCCTCCAAACACATCCTCTACTTTACTCTACTCCCTTCCTTATGCATTTTTACACTGTATTATATTTTTTACACAAATTAAGATTTTTTTGTCTGTATATTCACATAATCTACAGAGCCTTAAAGTTCTGAAAGATGCTATTTTTCTATCATGTGCATACTAGTTATTATAAAATAATAACCAACATTATATGTAATGTTTTTCTTTGTTGTTTTGACATCAGCAGGGTTTTGTGTTCCGTACACTAGCAAAGCAAAACCAAGCTCCAAGCTAAAATATGTATTACTATCGAGCGTTTCTGAGCATTAGAAATAAACTAACTTTTTAATTCTTGTATTTTCTTAAATGCAATCCAGGAACGTTTGTAGTAAGATACAAAAGTCTTTGTCCATAAGACAGCACTGACAAGCTTATCAACATACAGTATATATTTATTAATATATTGGCCACAATCTTTTAGAAATACACATCGAATTGATAGGATTGAATTAAAAACTGTTTGTTTATATTATGTGTTAATGTTTAAAAGAAATATCAGCAGATATACAGTAATCAGAATTTTTATAATCCAAAATATTGCCATCAGTCGCCTGTTTGTCACATGAGCATAATTTCAGTAGCCTATGTATGCTGCTTAACGATCTATTTCTTAGTATTGAACCACATATCTGTACTTCTCTCTTGTGGCTTTAAATATATTTCACAAACTTGCCTTGTTCCTGTTTCTTAAGAAGGCACCACCTTACTCTGAAACATAAGATGATGTGAAGTTTGTTTGAGACCATATTTTTGAGGACATGTCCACAATCTGTATTTCCTCCGCTGTACAATCAAGTTGTTGGACTTGATTTTAGACTAAACACATCGAGGTATTTGAAACATCAGCAGCTGTCAGTGAACAGTTAATTATCTCAGTGGAAACTCACCTTCTTCAACTCTGATCTCAATATCGCAGTATGATGGTCGGCTAAAACAAAAAAAGTTCGTTTTTTATTTTGAGGCGATAACTTATACTTGTAAGTAACTCATACCAACTATCAACATTATTCTGTGGTCATGTTTAGATTAGATGAGAAAACTTTATTAATCCCCAGTGGGAAACTCATAACGTTTTCTAATCGAATCTAATCTGACCACAGAAATCAACCATCTGTTGTTGGACTGAAATGAGATGTGACAAAACAGAGCGCATTCATGAGGAACTGTTTACTATCTGATGCAAAGTTTATCTGACATACTGTAAATAAAGAAAAAAGAAATGTTCGAGGATCTGATGGTTTAACGCTGCCTCTCTTTCCTCTTCACAGGCAAACCACCAACTACTCGCTTCTTTACATGAAGGAGCCCCTCGTCCAAACACATCACAGTTCCAATGCCTTTATCTGCAAGTTAATGTATAATTATTTTTACATTAAAAGTACACTTGGTTGCAACTTAAAATGGCATCAATGTCATATTTTATTGAAAAAATGGATTACAGTATCTGCGCTGCTCGGAAATCATATAACAACTTTTGTAAATTATTCAGTTTTATGTCTTTTTTTTGTCAAAACATGTACAAATCTGCCAGCTACAAATACTTATCAATAGGTTGAAAAAAAATAAACAGGGTTTGTGCTCCAGTACAATAATAACTAATGACAATGGATTCCAGAAAATTCTGTCAACACAATACATTTGTTTTAATTTTGTAAAGAAAACTGATTTCTTTGTGTAATATGATGAATGACAAGAGGGTGAGAGAAATCATGCTGTAAGAAATGGTACAGTATAATCCATGAAGAAATTTCTTCCCATATCTATAACGTTAAGGCCTTAGCGAGGATTCTGCCCAAAAAAGTAAGGACACGCATGTTATTATTAACAGTGAGATGTGTTTGACCCCAAAAGAGTGACGGTGGCACGCATCGCAAAGGCACCGAACCCCACCATACAGAAGGAACTTCAACAGCTTCTTTCAAAGACGCCCGGAAAACCGGGAGGAGGTGGCGCTGGTGCTGCAGATGTGTGTTCGCTGTGCAAGAGGAAGACCCAGCAGGGCTCTCCACACATCAAGCAACAGTGCTGGGAGTGTGGGCAAAACATCTGCATTCTCATGTCCAAGCATGTGTGTCCAGCCAAACCCTCACTGGGGGCGAGGGAAGATGATACAGATGAGAAAAACAATTCCAAATTCAGGATGTTATCATACATTTGGTTTCCTTACATAAAACAATAACTGTAATAGGTGTAAAAGGCCATTTCATTGCCAAAGCACCTCTCAACAACAAGGCTATTAGAAGTTCTTTAAATAAAACATTAACAGACATCATGACAACTTAAGAAATAAATAAATAAAACAATAACTGTAATAGGTGTAAAAGGCCATTTCATTGCCAAAGCACCTCTCAACAACAAGGCTATTAGAAGTTCTTTAAATAAAACATTAACAGACATCATGACAACTTAAGAAATAAATAAATAAAACAATAACTGTAATAGGTGTAAAAGGCCATTTCATTGCCAAAGCACCTCTCAACAACAAGGCTATTAGAAGTTCTTTAAATAAAACATTAACAGACATTATGACAACTTAAGAAATAAATAAATAAAACAATAACTGTAATAGGTGCAACATGTTTAATGCTGCTGGACATGTTTTGGGGATGTTTGTATTGTATACATTTGTATTTGTTTTCTTTACGTGAGAGGATCAATAAATAAATAAAGCCGGTTGTCTCTCATATGAGTAATCGTGTGAAATCTTCCATCACACACTGAGCAGCTCTAAGGTTTCTCTCCTGTGTGTGTTTTCATGTGTCTCTTTAAACTTGAACCCCGGTTAAAAGAGTCCTTACAAACTGAGCAGCTGAAAGGTTTCTCTCCTGTGTGTGTTCTCATGTGTCTCTTTAAACTTGAACCCCGGTTAAAAGAGTCCTTACAAACTGAGCAGCTGAAAGGTTTCTCTCCTGTGTGTGTTCTCATGTGTCTCTTTAAATTTGAACCCTGGTTAAAAGAGTTCTTACAAACTGAGCAGCTGAAAGGTTTCTCTCCTGTGTGTGTTCTCATGTGGCTCTTTAAATGTGAACTCCGGCTAAAAGAGTGCTCACAAACTGAGCAGCTGAAAGGTTTCTCTCCTGTGTGTGTCATCATGTGTCTCTTCAGAGTTCCCTTTGTTCTAAATGTTTTCTCACACTCAGAGCATCTAAATAATTTCTCACCAGCGCTACGTCTTGAATCACTGACAAGGACTTCATCAGGTTTCACATAGTTTAAACCTGACTGAGGTTCTCCGGTCTCCTTCCAATCATCACTGTCATCAGTGTCAGAAGAGTCTCCAGTCTTCTCATCAGTATCTGGTTCTAGATATCTATCTGGATCCAAGTTCCTGTCTGGTGCTGGTCCTCCACAGTCCTCTCCATCAGCATCTGTTTCCATCTGTTCAGTTTGCCTTTGATGAAGCTGTGAGGACTGAGCTTCCTCCTCATCATCTTCAGTCTTCACAGGAGTGAATGAGAACTTGACATCAGCCTCCTCCAGACCTTGAAGCTGCTCTCCCTCCTGACTGGTCCATAGGTCCTCCTGTTCCTCTTTAATGTGTGGGGGCTCTGGGTCCTCCTGGTCCAGACTGGAGCTCCACTCCTGCTGCTCAGGAGGAACCTCTTCTTTAACCACCAACAGCTGCTGGACGTCTGCAGGAAAACAGTAAACACACACAGAGACGTTACAAAGAAATATTAGTACTGAGCAAATAATCTCCTGAACATACACTTTTTTTTCCTGCCATCATTCCCTCTTACACTCCCTGTGCACAGTTACCAAACAGACATGCCGACACAAAATGTAAAGACACAACGCACCAGCAGCGATGAGGTCATCAATAGTTTACATGGCAAAAAAGTGTGGCACGACCCAACATTGTTAAGAAGTATTCAAAGAACCTGCATCGTCCATAAAGTCCGGCTGAGATGTGATCATGTGGGCAGTTATAGTCGACTAATGTACGTAAACCTGCCACCGTAGAAACAGTGAATAGAACCTTCAGAAGCAGCCACGACGTAACCGTGGATGTGACCATGAACATATTAATCAAGCTGCAACAAGCTACAAAATCCACGTGGTGTTATCAAAGAGACCAACGTGTGAATATCTTCTGTCATAAAGAAGCTGAGAGAATAAACAGTGAACCAACCTGCTCTGTGTAACCGGAGCTGAGGGATGAAAATAGCGCGCGGTTGCCTATGTTGTCGCTCGTTCTCCTCTTTTGATCGACAAAGTTCCTCCTCGTACTCCGCTATGGTTCTTTCAAACAGACCAAAGATCTCCTCGGCAGCCGCAGTTAGTCGCTGGTTGACTAAAGATCTCAGCATTTCGACTTTAGACATGTTCCTGGGTGGACAGAACCAGATATACTCATTTGTAGGCAGGCAACAAAAATATTCAGGTTGAAATAAAAACCTTCTTCTTCAGTGAACTTGTATCAAACTAGTCATTGCCAGAAGCATTTGTAGTGCAAAAAAATGCAGTGTTATATTTCAAAAAGACACTAAAACTATGCATGTAGTGTTCAAGAACAAATGTCACTTCTGCTGAAAATGTTGTAAAAATAGCTAAAGAACCAGCCATCAATAACATTTAACATGAACCACGAGCAGCGCAGACAAGAGAAACAATTAAAAATGTATCAAATCTAGTTAAAACTAGAAAATTTCGCAAGACATTTTGACAGTGTGGCTGCTACTGCCCAAAGACGTCAAAATATATATATATACACGCCAATATTACCGCTTCTCTCTTTTCTGCATTTAAGAACTTTACAAACACACACGCACACACTCTCAATCAATATTAGCAAGATCTTAAACGCTGCCTGTCTCGCAGAGTAAAATAAAATCACATGAAACAAAATTATCTGTCAGCCATTTTATCTTGTCAAAGAAAGAGCTAATGTTATATCAAAATGCTAGGAGCAATATTCTAAGTTTTACACACACACACACACACACAGCTAATAAGCTAATAGCTATCACAGGATTCCAACTTCACACACATTTCTCACAGAAATGATGATAAAGAAACATCAACCGTGAATACTGACTGAACTCTTATTTTGTCAAAGATATAGCTTAAAACATTCTCATCTGAACCGGTGGCTTCAGAGGGATAGCATGTAGTATTAATAGCATAAGATAATACGTTGGCATGCTAGCAGCGATTAGCATTCAAACAGCAGTACATGTAATTAGCTCTCCAGCCTGACACTGGCTCATTCCTTAACTACGTTGCTATAAACATTCCCATAATCCATATATATATATCTAACGTTATATATATATAGATATAGATATAGTTATATATAACTAACTTCAGCTCTCATAGAACCGGACTGTCTTTTAGCATTAGTCAGCAGAATTATTTCAACGAGCTAACGTTAACAATAGAAGCGCGAAAAAACGTATTACAGACTACAATGAAATATCTGCATTTTACAGTTACTAAGGCTTCTCAAGTGAATACAGATGTTATATCAAACATGTTTCTGTTTAAAGTCAGTTTACCTGTATATATAGGACATTCATCAGGTCAGTTGAGAAGCCGCTTTCTCTTTTGACTACACTTAAGCCGTTAGTACTGACGGCTTTCTTCTGCTCTACTTACGTTCGCTACTGATGCTCAGTATACTGCCTAGAGCGCCCTCTGCTGGCGATGTTGGACATAGCAGAAATAAAATAACCACATCCCAGTAAAAGACCAAATGACAGCATGATACAGATACTTTCCGTAATATGTGAGTTTCCCTGTTTGTTTAACTTTATTGAACATTTTTATTATGTTGCTTGCAGTTTGAAGAAAGCTGAGTAGATGAAAGAAGTTATGAGAGTGGATGATAAGGTTGAAATAAGTGTCTATTGTGCTCAGGAAGCCTACTGGACTACACATCTGGCTTGTGTCTTGTGACTGCAGTAGTCTCGGGTATTTATCGGATCCAGCTCCGATCGGCAGTGATGGAAACACCCCACCACGGCACGTTGTAATGACTATTATGACCAATTATTTGTCATCTCAGCCACAAAATCCATCCGTCGTCGTCCAAACTGCACTCCAACATCGTTCCAAATCAGTCGGCACCGAGTTTGAAGAAAGACTGAAGACGTAACAGATATGAAAAACAAGTAAAACCTGTAACATTTTCTACCGTTTACTGATTGTGAAGTCGAAGATAACACACCACAAAAAAACACAGAAAGACATATTCGTCTACTGGCAGTCGGAAAGGGGATTATCACCTCTTTTTAACGTGTTCAACGTGCAAATTTCATGGAAAAATTGTATGCAAATGCAGATGCAAATGCCTGGAAGTGAAGGGGGGGCTTTATGTTTTGTAAATGAACAAGAGGGATTAAATGGCCCCTAATCCATGTGTTGATGAGCACTGTACCCTATTGATCATCAGTCTGGACAGTCACAACAACAGCACGTGACCCTCAATCGGACATGATAGCTGTGCAAGAATTAACCCCAAAACACTGGGACAAACGCCGCACTGCCATGTAGAATTAGGATGAGGTGTGTGTGTGTGTGTGTGTGTGTGTGTGTGTGTGTGTGTGTGTGTGTTCAGGGAGGCTAAACTAAACTACGGTACATTAGCGGGGGGACAACGGCGGCACACAATCTACAAACTCTCCCCACAGCGTTTAGCTGTTCCCTACTGATTCAGACAGAGTTAAAGCAATCGCCACATAATCCCCCATTTCTCCAGACCATCATGCTTGCTTGTAAACAGCCCGAACGGATTCAATTGTCCGAACCTAACCCCGCGCATGACGGGATGCTTCGTAATTAACGAACAATGCATATAGTCCAAATCAATGTAATTAACACAATGATAAGAACAAACTCACAAGAACCAGTCATATATATATACATATATATATTTTGAGGTTCTGATGGTTAACACGGCCTCTCTTCAGTCTTCACTGACAAACCAGGAAGTGCTCACTTCTCTAAATGATAGAGCCCCTCCTCCAAACACATCCTCTACTTTACTCTACATGCATTTTTCCACTGTATTATATTTTTTACACGAATTAAGATTTTTTTGTCTGTATATTCACATAATCCTCAGAGCCTTAAAGTTCTGAAAGATGCTATTTTTCTATCATGCGCATACTAGTTATTATAAAATAATAACCAACATTATATGTAATGTTTTTCTTTGTTGTTTTGACATCAGCAGGGTTTTGTGTTCCGTACACTAGCAAAGCAAAACCAAGCTCCAAGCTAAAATATGTATTACTATCGAGCGTTTCTGAGCATTAGAAATAAACTAACTTTTTAATTCTTGTATTTTCTTAAATGCAATCCAGGAACGTTTGTAGTAAGATACAAAAGTCTTTGTCCATAAGACAGCACTGACAAGCTTATCAACATACAGTCTATATTTATTAATATATTGGCCACAATCTTTTAGAAATACACATAGAATTGATAGGATTGAATTAAAAACTGTTTGTTTATATTATGTGTTAATGTTTAAAAGAAATATCAGCAGATATACAGTAATCTGAATTTTTATAATCCAAAACATTGCCATCAGTCGCCTGTTTGTCACATGAGCATAATTTCAGTAGCCTATGTATGCTGCTTAACGATCTATTTCTTAGTATTGAACCACATATCTGTACTTCTCTCTTGTGGCTTTAAATATATTTCACAAACTTGCCTTGTTCCTATTTCTTAAGAAGGCACCACCTTACTCTGAAACATAAGATGATGTGAAGTTTGTTTAAGACCATATTTTTGAGGACATGTCCACAATCTGTATTTCCTCTGCTGTACAATCAAGTTGTTGGACTTGATTTTAGACTAAACACATCGAGGTATTTGAAACATCAGCAGCTGTCAGTGAACAGTTAATTATCTCAGTGGAAACTCACCTTCTTCAACTCTGATCTCAATATCGCAGTATGATGGTCGGCTAAAACAAAAAAAAGTTCGTTTTTTATTTTGAGGCGATAACTTATACTTGTAAGTAACTCATACCAACTATCAACATTATTCTGTGGTCATGTTTAGATTAGATTAGATGAGACAACTTTATTAATCCCCAGTGGGAAACTCATAACGTTTTCTAATCTAATCTAATCTGACCACAGAAATCAACCATCTGTTGTTGGACTGAAATGAGATGTGACAAAACAGAGCGCATTCATGAGGAACTGTTTACTATCTGATGCAAAGTTTATCTGACATACTGTAAATAAAGAAAAAAGAAATGTTCGAGGATCTGATGGTTTAACGCTGCCTCTCTTTCTTCTTCACAGGCAAACCACCAACTACTCGCTTCTTTACATGAAGGAGCCCCTCGTCCAAACACATCACAGTTCCAATGCCTTTATCTGCAAGTTAATGTATAATTATTTTACATTAAAAGTACACTTGGTTGCAACTTAAAATGGCATCAATGTCATATTTTATTGAAAAAATGGATTACAGTATCTGCGCTGCTCGGAAATCATATAACAATTTTTGTATATTATTCAGTTTTATGTGTCTATTTTTTGTCAAAACATGTACAAATCTGCCAGCTACAAATACTTATCAATAGGTTGAAAAAAAATAAACAGGGTTTGTGCTCCAGTACAATAATAACTAATGACAATGGATTCCAGAACATTCTGTCAACACAATACATTTGTTTTAATTTTGTAAAGAAAACTGATTTCTTTGTGTAATATGATGAATGACAAGAGGGTGAGAGAAATCATGCTGTAAGAAATGGTACAGTATAATCCATGAAGAAATTTCTTCCCATATCTATAACGTTAAGGCCTTAGCGAGGATTCTGCCCAAAAAAGTAAGAACACGTATGTTATTATTAACAGTGAGATGACAAAATCAAAAGCCACTTCTTAAATATCAAAATACGGTAGATATTTTCACAGGACATTGTTCTCATGTCAAATAGATCCCCTAAACAAAAGCAATTATACTTTAAAAAATACAGAACAATACAGTGTCTAACTGCAATATCAATATAAATATATAGATATGTGAACAGCTGGTGAACAAGTGGTGAACAGCTGTTTGTGTGGCGTCTCTTCCATCTCTTCCTGTTTCCTTCAACTACATTCCCCTGGGTCCTAAGTCCCTCCTTGTACTGCTTCTTGTCACCCTCTATGTACCAACGTACATTTATAACAAATACCACACATATTACGGTAATCAGCGTTATTATGTGTCTGACCAATAAAAGCAAAAAAAGCAAAAAATAAAAGATGAATTTAAATTATTTGTTTTGAGTTTTTAAAGTTGTTTTGTTTGGAATATGTATAATAAGCATATCATTTAGTTATCGCTACTGAGAATATAACAAACACTAAAAAACATGACGTAGATAGGTTTGCAGTTTTCAAGAAGTATATTTCAAATTGCATCTATTACACACATGAAAATAAAGTTGTGAACACCGGCTGAATATCTATTATCAGAATCATTATAACTGTATTTTAACTGCTACTGTGTGAAGGGAATACTGCTGTTAAAAAGCACCTTATTTGTTTAAAGTGTTTGCAAACCAAATGTTATTGCACTTTTGTTCATATAGCAGTACTTTTAAAATAAAAGTGCGCAATACACTACTTTTGAATTCATCATTGAATTTTGCATAACAATGAGATTAATCGCGATTAAAAATTGTAATCGTTGCCCAGCGCCAATATATGTACATATATTTTGATATATAACAATATATATACATATATTTTGAGAGATATATACATTTCAGCTTAGAGAAACATCTCATCTTCTCAAACCTAAATATATTAACTTTTTTCCCCAGCAGTGATTGCTGTTAGGTGTCACATGTTCAATCACACTGTAAAACTAACAGTTAACAAATATAACAGTTTAAAAATAACGTCAGTTGTCTGACATGATAGAAACAGATTGTGGTGTGAACGTTACTCATTCAAACCCCTTTGTGTTCCTCTGTTGGCCACTGATGGAGAATGTGGCGTTGACAGCGTCTGTGCTACGGCTGATGTGAAGTAACAATGGAGTACAGGGGAGGTGAAGTGTCTTCTACCCGAGGCACGGAGTAGATAACGTTATCTGTATTACCACAGGGGGCGCTGTGGAGCGAGGCAGCTGCAAAATCTACGTCAGAGTAGATTAGTTTACTCGAAGCATCTTCAATCTGCAAGAAAACAAAGATAGGTCAAAGTTCATCACTTAGGCTCTTAGCGTGTGTGCTTCCTCGTATCATGTAAACCGTTTACAGGGTTTTATCTCCAAATGTATTGAACTCAATGTCTGCATTTCAGTGCAGCTTTCACTCTGAGGACTTGTACCTTGAATCAACGGAAGCTTGTGGCTCGAGGTATGAACAGAAACTGGCCTAGTTCTTGTTTCTAATGGGTTTATTTTCTCTCTTGATGAAAAAAATAGACAGATGGAGTTTCTTTTTCAACTTTCTTGACTGAACTTAATATTTTTACCAAAGTTAAGTTCCCTGGAATTCTTTTAAATTTGAAACAAACTGATGTAAAGTTCATTCAAAACCCCTCTTATGAGGACTTGTTCACAATCTTCTGTCTAATCTGCCGCTGCAAAAATATTTCCTTTGCCGTACATTGAAATAACATTTTCATTTGTCTCAGACCACGTCTCAAAACCTGGATCAAAACAAAAAAGGCAAATGTACTGTACTAAAAAGCTAAAAAAGAAAAAGAAAAAAAGAAGAAGAAGCCGTCTTTGGATGTGGGACAGAGAAATCGCTTTTGTAAAATGTGTGAAAATCGTAACCATGACCAGTATTTTAGTGGATGTAGCCTGCATGTGTTAAGCCTAAAACCTCAAATCCTCCCACAGTTGCAACTTACAGTCTTCTGAGAAGCGGCTGCTGTGGCCAAGCTGTATTCGTTTGAGGTTTCGACATCATTTGCTTTGGTGTACGTTACGTAAGCGTAAAGTGTAGATACTTCTACAGGAGGAGATGTGCTCCGTCTGTCCTCCTCTCTGACCTCCTCGTACACACGGTTGGACTGAAGGAGGAGAAGAGGGGTTCGTATTAATATTAGCAGGTTTCACAAACATGAAGGATGCTGTGATGTCCCAGATTTACTCAAACTCACCTCTGTGTCATTAGCGTACTCAGTTTCCACAGGAGGTTCTGAAAGGCATGCAGTTCAGTAGATCAGGTCAAAGAGACAACTTTTTAAAAAACATTTTACGTCTTCTTTTCAAAAAAGGATCCTAGAAAGGTTTTGGGCAGACGTCCACTCCTCTTGAAGAGAGTCGCCTTTGTGCTCTATTTGTTTGGCAGGATTATCGTTATTTCCTTTCAGGGCTACTGTAGAAACGTGGTGCAATATGGTGAATTCCGTGAAAAGGAAACACTTCCTATGAAACTATAAACGGCTCACTTTAAGGCAGGGGTCACTAATAGGTTGGCCACGGAGACGACGTTGGATCCGGACTCTGGACCTATAACCGATTGATAATTGATAATTATTTTTATTTTGACGGAGCGCTTCAATATTTACTCGCGCAGCTTTTCTAGCCTTTATGGTACTCGTCCAGCGGTCCGGGAAACACTCCGACCAATGCGTTGTAAATATCCTCATGTGATGCTGCTCAGCCAATCAAATGTGTGTATTCTGACAAACTTTCCGACTCAAGTGAGATTCACATACACGGGAGAGACGGGCGAGAGACAGAGTCGATTTTTATTTGCAGTGATACTGTTAGTGAGATATAAGAAGTTCTTTCATTTTGCGTTGGGTTGTTTAAAATCTTTGTTCCATTTATCGTACAACTTTTACAGTAAGTGCTGTTCCTTCAGCATGTTGTATATTCTGCCAATGAAATGTTTCTTTGTTCCTTCTTTGAAGATAACATCCTCCAAAGGTCCTGGCAACAAATCATCGTGTAAATAAACGTTTTAGTTATCCAGTCTTTTAGCTGTAATGATCTAAAAAAAATAAAGCATATTTGTCAATATGAATTTATTCTGAAGTTCTGGAAATGATTGAACACTATTGTGCATAATTATATCTGATAAGTGTTAAACTCCCCTTGTAGTCTAAGTGCTCCAGTTGTGCTCCACATTTTGGATCTTTATTGATGGATCTTTGTGTTCCTCGGGATACTAAATTGCACTCCTAGTATTTTATTCAATTTTGTTCCATGATTTTAATGTGCTTTAGTTCATAAAGAAGTAATATTTTAGATTGGGTTTTATAAACAGAGATTTCAAAAGGTTTTGAGGCTTTAATTGTTTGCATCCATAATCTATCCAGGGTTCTTCAGCTGTGTAAATATGATATATAATATAATAATATGCTATATATAAGACATCTGAGAGGCATAATACATTTGGAAGTTAAGACCTCTTTCTGTTCTTGGATTTTGAAAAAGAGTTCTTCTCACCCAATTAGACCGGACTAAAGGGTGAGTAGGAATAAATACAAATAATGTTTTGGGGGAATTACAGCTATAGTTTTGAAAATAAAGTTCATGGGCAAGTTTGACCATTTGAGCTACTTTGCAGCTCAAAGTGTGTGTGTGTGTGTGTGTGTGTGTGTGTGTGTGTGTGTGTGTGTGTGTGTGTGTGTGTGTGTGTTGTGTGTGTGTGTGTGTGTGTGTGTGTGTGTGTGTGTTTCCTGTTGCCTCACCTTTGGGTTTACTGGCCCTCTTCCTGCAGAATATCACCACAGCTGCTAATAACATGACAATTATGACGGCCAGAGTCAGACCCACATACAGCAGCACGCCTGTGGTAGTTTGAGCAGAGAAACAAGTTTGTTTTACACTTTATTATGCAATATATCTGGGAGCCTGCATAACTGGCAAGCTAATAACAACATCAACTAAATATTTTAGTCATTAAATTAATACTTTATAACAAACAATGTTCCAACCTGCAGCTGGTGTCTGTTCCCTTTGAGACGGCTCGGTACCTTCAGGGGAGGCTGATGAAGGTGTGTAGCTTCCTGTACTGGAGCTCAACTGTGTTGTAGTCTGTGTGGAGGCTGATGGGACCGATGCTGGAAGAGGTTGGAGAGTCACGTTTGGTTTTGAAGAGATTGGAGCTCAGAAACACAAAAAACAATGAACACACAATTACACAATCAGATACTAGTACAAAGAAATCTGTGGTAATATTTCACTTCAATAACACTAATTCTCTGCGAATGTATCAATGAATTTCTAATCATACAGAGAAATGCAGAAGGTACTCAATGTGTTTGATCACTATTCAGATCAGCTGTAGTGTGGGACAGTCTGAATTCATCAGATATTTTACAGTTGAACTGCTGGTTTTAAAGGAGCATTCATCAGTTTTTACAATGATGAAAATATGCAGCTCTAAATATAATCGTTAGACTAAACACATCGAGGTATTTGAAACATCAGCAGCTGTCAGTGAACAGTTAATCCTCTCAGAAGAAACTCACCTTCTTCAACTCTGATCTCAATATCCTGGTATGATGATGTGAATTGGAAAGATCTTTGCAAACCACATCTGTACTCTCCTGCATCAGACTTAGTCAGCTTTGTGATGCTCACATACAGAATTGTATGAAATGCTGGAAAAAATCCTTCTCTATATGCAATGCTGTATCTGCCACTCTCAGCTGTGACATCCTCTGTTTCAATGAGAATGTCTCCTTCTTTACATGGTGGTTTACAGAAGATCTTCTTTTTTCCAGAGAAATTGAATTTGCATGCAACTGTGACGTTTCCTCCTTCAGTTCCTGGTCGGCGGATGATGTCTGCATTGATGAGGCCAGTGTTTCTGCCCCGCAGTGCTGTTGAAAGGATGATCAATCAACAGTTATTATCTGGACTTCCCTTCCTCTACTGAGATAAACTACCCAGTTAAACTAGTCTGTGACTGAGGGGTAATAATTTAATACAACAACAATTTTATTTGGATTCCTTCAACCAACATTTTAAGCATCAGAATTGTCTAACATTCTTACAACGGCGTATTAAGGTCACTGTAGGAAAGAAAGAAAATGTTGGGTAATATTCAGAGAAAAAACTCAGAGAACAAAGGCATACATTCAGGAGGAAAAACATATTTTCTGAGATTAAAGTGGCAGATTTAGGAGAAAAACAAACACAAATATAGAAGAAAAAAACTTGAATAGTCTTTGAGATAAAAAGAAATGAAATTCTGAAAAATGTTTTTTTCAGAAAAAATCGTTTATGTCTAAACGTGGACCACTCAATGAAATTCATCACTTCATTGCCCAGTTTAGAATTGAAAGAATAAAATAAAAGAACATGCTACCAGTGACAAAAGCTGATATGATAAATATTGAGTTCATTGTTTGAGTTGTGGAGAAGAGCTAAGACCATATAAGTATATACGTATTACTCCTCAGAGATGTAATATTTATTCATGTTGATTATTTTAGTTTTTCTGAGAATTGGTTCGAGACAGTTTGCTATAATTACTTTTAATTTTATTTCATTGTTTTTCTGAGAGAGATGGAGTCTCTGCTGAGTTCATTAAGCGGCTGAGCTGAACACAC
This sequence comes from Melanostigma gelatinosum, assembly GCF_949748355.1. Classification (NCBI taxonomy): domain Eukaryota; kingdom Metazoa; phylum Chordata; class Actinopteri; order Perciformes; family Zoarcidae; genus Melanostigma; species Melanostigma gelatinosum. Next base: position 18,719,353 of record NC_136641.1, on the reverse strand, counting down.
ACACACACACACACACACAGTGCGTCTGTTGCTTCCCGTTGGTACATTGACTGTTTGGTGCGAATCAACACAAACAGTCAAACTGATACAGATGATAAAAGTAATAAATGAGCTTTGTCTTCTCTCTGAACACATGTTTACTGTACGGTATTTGTTAGATGCACAAACATTATTGAATGAGAGGTTTATTAATGAAAACAAAGACTTTATGCCGAAAGATTTAATTGATCCCAACTTATCCAATGGATGCAGCTTGTTTTCCAGAATTGATTTTCTACTGAACTATCTGCAGCTGTATTTCAGATTTACTTAAGAGTTTGACCATTTCTTTCTTGATTTGAAGTTTATTTTGTTAAAGTCACCAGTACTTTTGTACTTTTAATGATGGCATGTCAAAGTGACTAGGTAGCTGGTGACTAGTGGAAAGTAACTAAGTACATTTACCAAAGTACTGTACTTACGTGCAATTTTAAGGTATTAATTCCCATTTTCAAAGTACTGTGAGTGCAGTTTTGAGGTACTTCATTTCTATTTTCTGCTACTTTATGCTTCTATGCCACAACAATGATTTCATACCTTTCATTACTCTGCAGACTTAGATTAAGTACTTCAGTAAAGGTTTGAGTGCATGGCTCTTATTTGTAACAGAATATGTCTCGTGTTATTTATAGTATTTCAAGATCTTAGTACTTCTCACACCACTGAGTGAGTCATACAAACCGATCATCCTGTTTAACCACAGAAAGCAACGATGTGTGTTGAACAGATATGAGATGTGATGAAACACACTTCACTCATGAGAAACTGTTTCCCATCCACTGCAAAGCTTAACTGACCGACTGAAAGAAATAACATCGTAAAATAAGAGAATGAAAGAAACAGAAAGTCAGCGTACTCACTGAAAAAGAAGCAGCAGATCAAAGTCTGACGAACGTCCATGTTTGAGGTTCTGATGGTTAACACGGCCTCTCTTCAGTCTTCACTGACAAACTGGGAAGTGCTCACTTCTCTAAATGATAGAGCCCCTCCTCCAAACACATCACATTCTCTACTTCCTTTCTTTTGCATTTTTTCCACTAGAGTCAATTACCTGTAAGTTTATGATTGTACATTAGAACTGTTTGTTTGTAACTTGATGCAGTGATGTCATGTTTTTGTCTAAAACTCTAAAAAAAACAATAGGCGGATGCAAAAAGAATCCCTCTCAATCACTTATGAACCACGAGCATTGTGTGGCGAGAGACCCTGCCCTCTTCCTGTGTTTTCTGCTTTCTTATTAGTCTTGCCGCGTTCGGGACTCTTCTGAGCACTAGAGCCCCATGTGGGGGTGTAACCCCCCCCCCCGCCGCCAATACCCAGGCTGTGCAGCCCGTACTCATTTCCAGGTCAAACACCACCACTTTGTCACGTAAATGGCGTGTTTGTATTTTCAGGACAGAATAAGGCAGACTGCTGCAGTAGAATAAAGCATCACAAGAGCGTGCACCATTCAAGGTTCTTTCAGTCTGTAGAACTCATCTGGTGATAATTGGTACGGGATAATCCCTGAAGCTATTTCTTCCCACATTTTCCCACAAGAGAAAATTCAGAAAAATGTTTTCGCATGAGGTCAAAGTTCCTAATTTCTTCGAAAGATCAAACTTCTGGTTCAAGAAGATTTGAAAGATGCTGTAGTGAAATAAAATTCTACTTTTAAGACAAAAAAAAAAAACTTCTTGGAAAAGATAATCAAACTCATCTGGAGGTTTATTATAATCTGGATTAGTTTACAAAACAACCAAAGTTGAGTGCACAAACTACTGCAATGCTCTGAATGATGGACAGATATTTTACACACTTTCTCTCACACTGTATGCAGCTTTCTACAACATTATTGCATCAGGCAGCCACACACACGAACACTCTGACATAAAAATGTTCTCTTCATTCGACGAAGGTGACGATCAACACCTTTTTGTTAACGTGGACACACACACACACACACCATCCGTCTCAGGGCTGCATGCGAATGGCTCCGTCCAGTCTGATGACCTCTCCATTGATCATGGGGTTCTCAGCCAGTGATGTCACCAGGTGGGCAAACTCAGCGGGGTCTCCCAGGCGAGAGGGGAAGGGCACCTGGCGGGCGAGGAAGGAGCGCACCTTCTCTGGGAGACCAGCCAGGAGGGGAGTGGAGAACAGACCTGGAGGATGAAAGAGACAGAACATTGAGATGTATACACCAAGGAAATATCCTGATGTGGTGTTCAGGTCTTAAGTTAACTCAGATCATGCACTCGAGTAAAAGTACCAACACAACAATGTTAAATACTCCATTAAGAGTAAAAGCTGGAAGAGCCGCCTGCGGGTTCCCGGACACTTGCAACATAGAGAGTTGTGTATAAGACAAGGACGGTGTGTCTGCGTTGCTCCACCACTGTAGAGGATGAGATCTCAACGGGACAAGATGTCTGTGTGCCGTTACACTCCTAACACTGACCCGGTGCTATGGTGATGACTCGGATGCCCATGGGTGCCAGATCTCGTGCAATGGGGAGGGTCATTCCAACGATACCGCCTTTAGAGGCGGAATACGCCGCTTGGCCGACCTGGAGAGGAAATGGAGAGCACGAAACAAATGATTGAGAAATGGAGTGACCACTCAGTTGTTTCTTCAATGCTTTTTTTTTTTTTTTTGTTCATTTCAAATGACCTGTCCATCGAAGGCGGCCACGCTGGCTGTGTTAATGATGCAGCCTCTGTGTCCATCTGCATCAGGCTCGTTCTTCCCCATCGCACCCACAGCAAGACGAATCACATTAAAGGTTCCTGCAATGTTCACCTGCAGAAAACACACAGATGCTATTGTGGTCATTTTAACTCCTTTATATACTGCTGGGTAGTTCAATCTGCAGTAATGCATCAAGTTCAATAAGATCATCACGTGTTTGTGGAGTCGCTGTCCCGTGAGAACCACGCATCTCTAAAAAGTCAACTTTTCATGAGCTCAGAATAACGTTTTCAGCTTTGTGACTGTGTTTTTTTCCGACTGATCCAGGAGGATTTTTAAATGGTTTATTTGGTTAAATAGTCTCTAAGAAGTAAGAGAATTTTCTCAACACATAGTGGAACATTTAATCCTTCAGTTTATCACAAACTATCAACACGTCTGGAGATACATATTACATCGATTAAAAACATAATCTGAGAAGTGATTAAAGCTGTCAAACAAATCGAATGCAGTAAAAACATGTTAAAATGTATAAAGTTGTATAAAAAGCTAATTCTCAAGTAAAGCACAAGTACTTTCAATTTGTTCAGAAGTGCAGAGCTTTAGGTAACGTAGTTACATTCCTCCACTGGAGCTGTCACACAGCTGCGACTGGTATTCATTTTTCTACTGATCTACATCCTTACATTGATTACACGCTGGAAGTCCTCCAGGCTGTGAGGCAGGTCCTTCTTAAAGTTATACGTTTTAACGGCGACAGCGATGCCGGCACAATTAACTGCCAGGTCCAGCTTCCCAAACTTCTCTCTGGCCAGGTTCACCGCCGACTGCACGTCTGCTTCTGATGTCACCTGAGGAATGAGAAGGCTGAGAGATAAATATCACCGAGCAGACACGTGTCAATGCACCAAATATAGAGACCGGTTCTTTGGCTCAATTTGCATCCGGCAAGTAGAGGAAAGTCTGGCATAAATAATGTGGAGGGTCAACATGTATCACATGCACTACTCATTATGTTGGATGATGTGTGAGTGCCATCTGCTGAGCTCAGAGCATCATTGTAGAGCTCAAATTACAGCTGCAGCCTCGATCTGTATTTTGTTTCTCTGACAGTTCCCATAAGAGCAATTCGTACATTTTCACAAGCTTACAGATTTTACATCTTCCCATGAAAGTTATTATCCTTAAAGTTTTTATGGTTTTTCAGCTGACAGAAATCAGGTCGCAGTGGCTCATGATACGATGGAAAAAGGCAGCGTATTGACCGACTTCTGTATAAAAAACAACGTGAGAAAGAATTAAGAGACTTTTTGTGTGAAATTTGTAATCACGTGCCACAAAAGCTTAACTGTCAGATGTCTGCTCGATATGTTTTAATAGTCTTTCATGCTTTCAGGTTGTAAGTCCTCTTGACAAATCGATGTTATTCTGTATGAAGGGTTTGTTTTGTACATGGAGAACAAAAACAGTACAATGGTTCAACCAGACAATTGAAAGGGCAGAAAGAGACGAAGGTACCTCTGAGCAACAGTTCAATGGGAATAGAATTAATCACCAGTTATTAATTAAAGAAACTGGAAGCTTAGCATCAAAATGTCTGCAGATTCAAAAGAGGAACAGCTTCCTGTTTCAATGTGAAAAGAACAGTAATAGTCTGCAGCAAGCTGGAATAAACATGTTGCTTTAGCAAAGCTCTTCTTCAAACTTCACAAGAGAAATAAAAGGTTAGTGTAGGGTTTTTATATAGATGTATAAAATATAAAATTACATTTGGTGTTTGAATTATACTGTTTTTATCTGTTAAGATTTGTGTTTTTTTAAGGAAAGAAGCACAGAATCAATAGAACAGCTTATTAATAACTTTAACTGTAATGTACAGGTTTATTGATTTTGCACGAGTGTGTTTTTGACCCACGTCTGCAGGAGCGAAGGCACAGCGGTCCCCCAGACTGGCTGCCAGAGCCGGTCCATCAGAGGAGGGCAGGTCCAGGATCACAGCAGACGCTCCGTTCTGGATCAGACGCTCCACAGTGGCCCGGCCCAAACCGGACGCACCGCCCGTCACAAGGCCAACCATACCCTACACAACACACACACACACACACACACACAGGTTAGGGTAGTACAGGATATAAAAAACACAGGAAAAACACAACAGAGTAATAAATATCAGTGTATAAGTAGTAATACTGACACCAGTTACAAAGAGACATTTTCACGAAAACCCCTAAAACCTAAATTATAATATGCTGGGTTTTTCTGCCCGCTAGAGAAAACACAGCTGAACGCGCTCACTTTTAGTGTTTTGGACAATGTGTGTTCATCTTAAATGTGTAGAGTTTCAGACCTCTGGTAGCTCTATGGAGCTAGTCAGCGTGTACACACTGATACTGATACTGGGATTAAAGTACTTCTTAAAAATATTTAACTGAAGAGAAAATGTACTTGACACGTCTGTTATACCTCAAGAATACACTATGCATTTTGGTGAGTAGCACTGAATGTAAACAAAACTTGTGCGTGTCGTTGGTCACTTTCCTGTGAGAATCTCTCAAAAGTCAACTTTTCATGAACTCAGAATAAACAGCCCTGTTTTCAGATTCGTGACGATGCATTCTCCAGCTGACTCAAGAGGCGTTTAAAGAGTTTATTTAGCCTAAGAAGTAGGAGAATGTACTCAACACATAAATTACTTCCTTCAGTTTATCACAGACATTCAACAACCACACATGTAGAGAAACATGGTTTTCAATGCACAGGGGATGAAAGATATAATCTGAAAAGTAAACAAACACTGTAACTAGTGCAGTAAAATGTACAATATTTCCCTCCAAGATGTAGTGGAGTATGAGTGTAAAGTAGCTTTAAGAAGAAATACTCAAGTCAAGTACAAGTACCTCGAATTTGTACATACGTAGAGCACTTGAGTAGATGTACTTGGCCAGACAGTACTAATGTCAGGGACCAACGACGTTATGTTTGTGGACTAAACCTTCAAACTCTTGTCTCTCAAAGTCTCCAATGTCAGTGTAACCGAGAAGACAAAGGTTGCCAAACACGCTGCTGAGTGGACTCATTAATTCCCTTCTGTTGTGTTACACAATGAAACTTCGTAGTTACGAGGAAAACAAATGAACAAGGAGAAGACAAAACACACATGAAGCCCAACACAGGCGTCTAATGCTGCGTTCACACCGGTCGCGTTGATTTTTTGACGCACGGCAAAAAAGCGTCCAACGCGCCGCGCCATCGCAAAATCGCGGCGCGCCAGTCTCATCGCGTCTGTGCATAGACTTTGTATGTAATCTCGACGCGCGTCAAAAAATCAACGCGACCGGTGTGAACACGGCATAACAAGTGTAACGCGTCCTTTTTAATGTTAATTTAATTTAATTTAATTTAATGTTGCAAGAGTATCATATTCCGAACAACACAAGACGAGTTTTTTTAAGCGAAAACTTTATGGAACATTTTAATTATGTTGATTATTCTTGGTTTTGTTGATGGCATCGTTTATGGTCGGAACTACGACGGTATCTGATCGTCTTCGAACCTCCGACTTTCGTTCTTGATTAATGAAAACATTCTTGGCAAATGCTTTCGCATGTATTATAAATCATGTAAGTGTGGCAGTGTGGAGATTTTTATTTTTCTTTCCTCACCTTGACACACCGAATGTTCGCCATGTTGGTTTATGAATGGATCACCTTCTTCTTCTTTAGTGTTTAATCGGGGTCGTTAAACCAGTTTAGAGCTGCATTACCGCCACCAGCTGGACTGGAGTGTGTAACAAGAGATTATTCAGGAAGAAACATTATTTTAGGTTATTTAAATAATGTCACTTTATAATCAAGCCTGATACTATTTTCTTAATATAAGATGTATTCACTGGGATGTAGTTCTGCCCCAGCACACCCTGCACGTGTAGTAGGAGCTACCACTTGATATGTTGAAGCACGGATTAATTTAATTTAATTAAAAACATTTTTTTTAAATAAATTAAATAACAATAAAAAACTGAATAAAAATGAGATAAAACAAAAATAATTAATTATAACAGAGATAAAAAAAAGAACAAAACAAAATTGTATACGATTAAATAAAACTATGGAATCAATAGAAGACGAATAACCGTAACAACGGACCTGTTGTCCTGCTGTCCTTGTACTTATAAGGACAGTATAATACTGTAGTACAGCAAGTGTGAGAGTTATGTCATTCATTTCACGACTTTAGCTTTTAAGCCCCGCCTACGTCTGTTTTGACCAATGGGTGAGCGTATGAGGGAACGCCTGCTCTGGGATATGAAGGATGATGTCCAATCACAGACACTCTGCTGCTCAACAAGGTCAACTCAGGCGACTCTTCAGGAAGTTTAATATGTCAAGTTCACCAGGTTTTGTCTTGGTTACTGACTTATCTGCGGTGGAAGAAGTACTGAGATCTTAAAATACAACGGTGAAGAAATACTCTCCTATACAAGTAGAAGTCATGCATTCAAATTGTATTAAAAGTACAAACATTTTAGCAGAGAAATATAAAGTAAAAGTACTTATAATGGAGAACAGCCCATTTCAGAATTATACATATTATATAACTGAATTATATTTGTTGCACTGTCACCTTAATGTTGATGCTGGGAAATGTGGAGCTAATTTGAATTGCTTTATATAACCTACTGCTGGGTAGCTTGTGAATGTCCCCCCAGTGATCAATAACGTTTTATCTTAATCTATATTACATCATGATTTATCTGTTAATTAAAATGTGTTATTAATCAGAGTCTGCAAGGTCATTAAATATAAAATATAAAGGTACAATGCTTCCCTCTAAAATGTAGGAGACATATAAAGTATCAGAAAATGGAAATACTTCAGTGAAGTACATGTATCTCAGAATTGTACAGTATTGTACTTGAGTACAGTACTGTTTTATTATTCTACCTACCTTCCCAGGGAATACAGGTGGAAAATAAGAAATGTTCTAAAACCTGGTACATTACGTTATCTATCTCCTTATTTCAGTATACACATGTATATATTATATATTGTCCAACCTGTTTCATCATTCAGGTAATACTCCTTCAATTGAGTCACTCAGGCTTAAAATAAATGTCCCAGAATGACATTTAGTAAAGCACAAACACATTTAGAGGTACAACTGTTATCTCCTTTATTTTAAAGTGAATACAAAATTACAGCATTTAAAATACCTCAAACTTTCTACAATTAATTTAAGAATCTATGACAATGACAATGAAATAGATCAGAATTTCAGGCACATCTTCACATACTCAGCAGGTGAATGGCGAAGGAAAATATATAATTTATATTCCTGATGAAGCGATGAGTCTTTTAGTCCAACCAACAGTCAAAACCCACAGATACTTAGTTTAAAGCTGCAATGATTAATCAAATGAGAGGAATGTTTCACCTATTTAGACAATCTTTTGATGATTTCAGTCATTTTCAAACAAAGACACTTCTTGGGTTTCAAAATTTCCAATGTCAGGATTTTCTGCTTTTTTATATCACTGTAAACTGAATACTTTGGGGTTTTAAATTGTTGGTGAGACAAAACAAGGAGGTGTCATGCTGGGCTCTGGTTATACGCATTTTATAGACTGAACTAATCAAGAAAATAATCTGCAGATTAATCTGACACACACGCAGCAGCTGGAACACAAGTGAATTATGCTGCCACGCTGTGGAAGGCAGTAAGTTGTATGGTTGTATCTCCAAATTAGGGGTTGCAAATATCCCAACACCCCACAACAACACAACTTACTACCTCACCACAGCACAGCTACAGACACGTCTGCGTTTGGACGTCGTAAAACCGGCTCAGGGAGGTTATTAAATAGCAATAATGTCAAGAATTTTACAAATATCTTAATATCTAATACCTCAGGATTCTCCTTCTACGGCTGAGAAATGTAAGTAATAGAAATACTGAATTCATGATACAGGCGTTGTCTTCTGATCAAACAAGGACAGCAGACTATAACGAGCTAAATTAATCCTATGTTCATGATGTAATTTAGGAGCACTGTTGGTCACCAATGGCAACAGAGGCTTAAGTCACCGTGGCAACTGAACAAGGATATGCTGGAGATCTCCATCGTGAGGGTTTTAGGATGCCGTGAGAAAGACAGTAGGCTGTATAGTTATCTCCCAGATCTGGTGTGATCCTAAAACTATACAAACTACTACCTCATCCCACAGCTCCCCTTTCATCCGTTGAGTCCAAATCATTGAAGGTCTTTCATTTGAGTCCCCTTCCATCTGTTTAAACATGTCGGACAAGGACACGACTGAAGGAATAGGATGTGAGAGGACAGGAGAGGTGACCAATCCTCAAATGATGTAGCCTACTTCTCAAAAGGCTTCCTGTCCTTGAAGAGTGTCTCCAGGGCCAGACGACTGCCTAGGGAACAAGAAAAGTACATGTTATAAAGGGGGCCAGGACGTGACGAACTGGCCTCACACCAACGAATATTAAAACAGCAATCCTTGAGCGACCGCTAACATATTTTCTTAGCTTGTATCCTACATCAGGTGAGGCTAACAGGCTAACCCGGACACCAACTCAGCCATTTAAGCTAGTTACCATTAGCTGCTCAGCAAATAAGCGCTTGTTGACATTACGATGATATCTGCTAGATTAGTAAGAACTAAAACGTGTCACGAGGTATTTCATTTTGGCTTTTAACTGCAGCACCAGCCTTTGAAGTGAGCTAGCTAGCCCAATTGTGTTCGCAAGCTAGCTGACAGCGAGCTGGAATTGGCGGTTCTCGACCTCTCAGTCCTGCTGTCACATCCGTCTGTTGCGCGCGGCTCCCAAGTGGTTCATCTGTACCAGTAATGGTTGGTGATGTTCCGCTTGATGCAGCGGATACTCGTACACTAAGTGTCGACCTTTCCTAGCAGAAGTATCGCAGCGAGATGTTTCGATGCCTCGCTTCACCACGCCAAAAAAATAAATCACGTGACCAACCCCAAACGAGGCCTCGCTACGTCACGCTCGTGTCAGTGGCGAACCTAGACTCTAAGGGGGCCGTGTGGAACTAACTAGCAACCTGAATGTATGGAGGACTAAAGCTGCTATGTTAAGAAGTGGGTGTTAGCGATGAGTAGGAAGCTGGATGGTGACCTTTAAAGAATACAAATAGTAACATAAGTAACGTTACACAGCAATAGCATTTTTTTCATCATGGACGCTGATTTAATTGAGCCATACAAATATACTACCAACAGTTCGGCCAAACGTCAGTGATTCCGGCCAACATTTTCTCACAGAGTACTTTACCCTAACTCTTGCTAGTCGTCTGTTTGGGAGCAGGTCACCCATGGGTTCACCTCAAGCCTTCATGTGAGCCCAGGAGATTCTGTGTATCACCCACCAGCCATCTTTCCCAGTGGAGCGAGATCTTTCAGTGGTTCCTGCTGGCATGCCTAAATATCGCGAGATTTATGGGCTATAAAGGCGCAGGGGAGCGCACAGAACGAGACTTCAAGTGCCAACTGCCCCAAAGACCCACAATGAGCCACACAGACCATATCTCAAGTATATTTGGTGATATTTTTAATGCAGGACTTAATTAGGTAATAGCTGAAACATGAAAAGTTTACTTTTTATACGTGGTTCTCAGGATAGCGACGCTGTAAACATGATTGTCACAGAATATGCATTGATGTAAATTAAAATACCCCCTAGCATGCACGAGTTAAAATTACAACAGTAAAATTCAACAAATATGCAACATTATTAATCTTGAAACATAAGAGCACAGGGAACACTTCACTGCACAACCAATACTTGCTATAATTTAAGTACATTTTGCTGAGAATATACTTACATACTTTTACTTGTATTTTCAGTTATGTAAAGGATATGAATTATCTGCCTCCACTGGTATTAAAATCACAATTTGGTGTTCAGCTCATTTCAAATAATCTTTGTCTTATATAGTCTTTGCTTTTATAATCTTAGTGATCATACTGGTGACTAATCATTCTAAATCAAAGCCAAAGTAAGTTTAAAAAAATCAAGACACCGGACACAAGAAATACTTTTTTTACTAAAAGAATAAATTTTATTTCAGCACTGTAAGTCATTTCCCAACCAGTACAAACATGACTGTCATCTTTGTCTCTTTCTGAACCATTCCTCCCCTCCCTCTGTGAGATCAGACCACCAACAGCCAGACAAATTTAAAAAAAAAGCTTTCATTTTTTGCTTCTCTTGTCTTTCCACAAACTGTCCGGTGCTTCCATAATGCTAACAATGATGACAAATTATACCAACTATAATTATAAAAGCAATAATGATGATACTATTTCTACAACAATAGTATTGTGGATCAATTTGAACCCTTTTTGCTGCACAGGTAGTTTTGGGTGGCCCTGGGTACTGAAGTACATGCATCGGTACACTCGTGGCTGAGGGCACAGTTGACCAACATGACAACAGCCCATACTGATCAACTTGAGCCCCTTACTGGGACTCAGCCATTGGAGGGTTGGGAGGGGGTGGGATTATACTGGAGTTTGGGGGGCTGTTGAGGTTGGCGGGTGGCAGTGTAGAGAGAGACTTGACAGATCAGGGACTTTTACTCAAACTGAACAAAATGCTGTGAGAATCCTGCAAATATATCAGAACAGATACAACACAACGGCTGACTCCTTTCCACATTCTGTATGACAGACAATAATACTGTTTGACTTCCACAATACAACATAGTACATTTCTATTCTGGGACTTTTGGTTCTCTTTAACATTGTCGAGCTCTTCAGAGGCGCTCCCATTTGATAGGAAGCGAGGCAGGATGCTTCTATCATAACTCGTATCATTTCATCATCAGTCAGAGAAGGTGGATTTTCCTCAAGACACATCAGCTGAGATTCAGACAAGAAACTGGAAATACATTTTTTTTATGGATCATAAAAGAAAGCTCAAAGCGATGGATTGTAATCTGTTGAGTGTTTTAAGGCTGCAACGATTATTTTCCCAATTAACAAACTCAGTATAGTCTAGAAAATGTCACAATTTCCATAAGCCATGTTTTTGATTTTCTCAGTTTGTTTTTGGTCAATCGACTAATTGGTTAATTGATGAATCGTTTCAGATCTTAAAGAAAAGCTGGAAGTTAAGTTAAGTTGTAATCTATTCGTAGACTAGTTGCTTCATCCTCATACAGGTGAATTATTTCTTGCTTGCACTATGACATCTATCAGGACACCAAGTCATCTCAGATTTGTGTTTTGAGGAGAATTCATCCACTTTCAGCAGCCTCCGTGCCCACGTATGAAGAAGCTTAGTACAGCAATGAGTTGCTCTGTCGATCCGAGTCTGGGGCATTAGAAGGCAAGTTTGAGAGAGCACAACAATTACATGTTAAAAAAAAAAAAACGCAAAAGAGGGCGCCAAAACCCCAGCGTGACAGAAAGCATATTTGTCGAGTGTTGTTCCTTCCTGTGTATTAGTGTCGATCTGAGCGTGTGCAGTAGTTCACGCAGCCTGAATTCAGTCAATGGAAGAAGATGCGACCGAGTGTGAGCAGGAGCCGGGGAATTTACCAACAATGCCTCAACACTTGGTCACATGTCCAAATCTGCCGACTCGCTCACTCACAGTCAACACATACACACTTCCTTCTTTCCCTGTCTGTCTGTCTCCCCACTTAAAAAAACAGCTACCTCAATGTCAGATAAATCATACGTGCTGCAATGTCATTTGATATATATAATCATACTCATCAGAAAACTTGTTACTCTGGGGGCAAACCGGCGATGTCGGAGTGGGGGAGGGGGCTTTATCGGGGGATGCTAGGTGTACTTTGGTTCTCAGGTGTTTACAAGAGATATTTTGCTGCTTTGTGCAAGGGTGCAGAGTTCAGCTGAGATTGATTAGTCGACCATGAAATTGTTATCAGGGATATTATGAAAATCATAACATAGTGCAGACGACAATTTTCATTTCGAAAAAATGGGCAATATTTACTTACGTACGTAATAAATGGTGGTCTAAAGATGCCATATAAAATACAGGTAAGGAAAATCGCAATCATTACAGTTCAAATCTCTAGGTTGGCTAAGCGTATTTCAGTACTAACTGAAGCAATGGTAGAAGGATTAGATTAGAAGATGTAATAACATTAAAAATAGTAAGAAAAACACATTTGCACAATTGAATAAAACCGTTTTGATTTTTTTTTCAGATTTTTTTTTTCCACTCTGGCTAGATACATACAGAAACTGATTATCAACGTTAATATAACCTTTACTGTTAGTTGGGTTGATTAAGGGGCGGGGCAGCCCAAAGAGAAAAACGGCCAATAGAAACCTTCCTAAAAGGGCTAAAAGGAGAGGCAGAGAGGGAGGTGATAAGAGTGAAAGAGAAGAACTGAAATACAGGAAGTGACGGGGGGGTTAACCTGTGTGTCAAATATACGTGTATGTGACTGCTTTTAATGGAAATCAGTGGGTGTGGTGAGTGTGTGTGTGTAAGTGGATGCATGTACTCGATGAGGAAGATTAGGGAGCTGAGAGAAGTGAATGAACATTTGGGGGGGAGGAAGGGCAGAGAAAAAGTGTCATAGCAGGGGGGTAGGATAACAAGCATAAAATCACTGATTAAATATCTATCAAACTAAAACAGACAAGGACAAGAGAGGGACACTACATCATGTATTGTGTTGACTTTTTTCCCCCATACTGTAACTCAGGGTTTAACATCTATGTATCCGTGTGTGTTAATGTCTTGTGTGAGTGCTGTGTGTAGATGGTTGTTGCTGTGCCTACCTGGCAACATGTATTTTAAATCCATGCAAACTTGAAAATGTGGGATTTGTCGTCTTTGGGGGATCAGTAGAATGTGTTACCAAAAACGATCTCCGATGAACTGACGATCACTCCACTGGGAACTGAAACTGCACAAAATCACTTCAGCACAAAAGCAGAGAGAATGCTGGTGGTAACAAATGCAACTGAATACCTGTTTGTCGTGTGTGTGTGTGTGTGTGTGTGTTTTTGTAAAAGTTATCTGGCGAGCGAATCGAGAGAGGGTATCGTATACCAGATCACACTCTGGCTCGCCACAGAAAAGACATCTTCTAACAATGTACTGTTGCAATACACATATTTGTACTAATGTCAAAAGTTGAAAGCAGTTAAGTATATGACTCCTAGTAATTCTAGACTTAGTATTTCGGCCAGTGGAGCTATATTCTCGAGCCTAGTCTTCGTGTCTGTGTATTACGGTCCTGTGTTAAGCCCGGCGCTGTTACCTACTCTTAACCTACAAACACCTACAGCACTTGTGTGCTTAATCCCTACCAAGAACGGCTATAAAGTCAGTCCAGACCTCTGGTTTCATTTGGTGTAAGAGACAGCGGCGCGGCCCTGTGATGATGAGCGTAGGCCTACGCTCAAGGCTGGGTCAACGGTCATGGTTGAGTTCAGAATTGAGGGGATGTCTGACGCGACTACACCAACACTTACATATATATATTTATATAGTCAGGGTTTCTTCCTTCAAAACAGCATTTCATAAGAGCTTTTCTTTTTGCCATGTCAATTTTTGTTGCACACGATCGAGCACAAGTCATCAACATAGTAAGAAAATAAGGTGCTTCTTTGTTGACTTGCCTTTGTTTCTGTTTAACACGGTGAGCTCATTTCTCTCTCAGGAAGTTTAGAGATTACAATGTTCGTGGCCAGCATCTCTCGGGCAGTATCTGTCGGTCGACTGCTTTTACATCTGCAGTCGTGCTACCGGCTATTGGTAAGTTGTATTTCCGTAGTCAGATGAAACCTACTATTGGGGGACATGTCTCATTCTCTGCAAACATAAGTGCTCTAATAAAACAATTCATTATCTTAGAAGTCTCAGATTGTGTGCGGCACACTTAAGTCCGCCGTGAGGCCTCCCTCTCTCCCGTCATGTGACATGTGATCCGACCTGTAAAGCCTCCGCCCTCGTTCGGCGGAGGTACTTCAGGGCAGGGAAGTGCTTCCTGCTGGTCTAAAGTGACACACCAGAGCTCTGCGGGGCAACAGCTCGTGGTGTTGGGCTATCAACATGACAACCGTTACTCAACCACCACCAGAGGGTGGGGTGGGGGGGGGATCTTTGAGGCGTAGTCGCCAAACCCCCTTTTATATCACCGGCTGCCTCAATGGGCTAGCCTTTTTTTAAATACACTTTGGAAATAACTTTAGAAATCTGAAAAGATTTCCAGGAATCCTTGATGTGGAGAATCAGGGGTCCTTTCATCTCCATTGCAAAAGGTCATGAATGAACGCGTGAGGTCAGTCTGAGGGAACTCTGACTGGCAGTAGTTACCCAAACCCTCACGCATTAATTTCCATCTTTTTCTGGGCAGTATCACTATTTTCTTTTTTTGGCCTTAACTCCAGAAGGTGATTCAGGAGTTTTTTCGTTTTCATTTCTTTATCGCCTGGTAGAAGACGGTCCAGTGTGGTTTAACATTTTTTAAAACAAAGTGCTTCTTTGTCTGAAACCACTCCGTTCACATTCTGACGTCTCTCAAATAGATCTCTACCTTTTAAATGTAGTTCTACATGTCATAATGATTTACTTAGACTGTCAATTCATCTGTATATAGGGGCCTGTTCAAATTCATTATATGTAAATACAACATTAAGTGCTTCTGTTGGGGTCATACAATCAAAGCGTTGGAAGAAAGGAACAAAGGGGGGGGGGGGGGGGTGGGTGGGAAGAAAATATAAGAATGCACTTTCTTTTGGAGGAGCGGGGTTATATCTTACATACTTTCGGGCTTAAGGTGCATAAAGTCATGGGGTCTCTGAGTGCTAAGCACTAGGCTATGCTACAGGGGTTAAAATAAGATAGCACGCTAATACCATGTGCAGAAGTGCTCCTGTGATAAATAACCAATCAATCAATACAGGGGTATGTTGCTCGTAAATACACCAACATTGTGTGATTAGCAGTGCTGCTAGAGTATGGGGGGGGGGGGGGGGGGTAACTGCACAGAAGAATGGTACTCACTTTGTTAAAATCTTACTCACATTGTCCAGAGTCAAACTCTGAACACCTCTCTGTATCCATGTAAGAGAAACTCACACGAGACGGCAACAAACCGCATCAACACAGATCTACCAACCGTGGCAACCAGGCCGACAATGGAAAAGACATCTGTCATCGTAGACGCACGCTTAACATCTGTGTGCAGAGATTCAAACAATGGGACCATTAAAAACACAAAATAAGACATTTTACCTTTACAGATACCCATACTTAAGATGGGAAGGGGGGGCTCGTGGCGGGTTGTAATGGGGGGGGGGGGGGGGGAGTTCAAGTTTATCTTACTCTGAGTGCAGGAGGGAAGCTTTTAGGATATTTCGAGGGGTGGGGCGCTTACAGTCATGGAGAAAACCTCTCTTCATAAAACAATGTAAAACCACATGAGAAAACTAAGAAGGAAGTAACGGCTAACTGCTTCATCACAGGGAGCAGGAGGCGGAGCTTCACCTCCTGCTCCCTGTGATCACGTGCACAGCTAGCAGGCAGGGCTACAGAAACAGGGAAAGGCAGTCAAACACAGAGGACTCTCTCAGAGCAGTGCATCCCGTGAAGGATCCCATTACTCCTCCTTTTGTAGCGCTCCGTCTGACGGGCAGTCGTCAAGGCAACAGGGGGCCTCCACCTCCACCCCGTCTGATTGGTTGTCTCTGCTGGCTAAGGCACACGGGATTGGCTGGACCAGGGGGGCCAGATCATCCAAGGGCTGGCCGATGGCGGAGGCCGCTGAGCTGCCGTTCAGCTGCTGGGTCGCAAACTCTGGCGTGGAGGCCGCCTCCTCCTCCTCCTCCTCTGAGGGCTTTGGGGGACTGCTGGATGGGGGGGGTGGCGACGTCTGGTGGACGACAGTCGGACAGAATTTTAACAGAACAGCAGGAGGCAAGAATTTACAATACCAGTTCATGCATATCCTCAACAACCTTTCCTTATTTCCATCTGTGTAACATGATAAGTCTTGAATTATGGGAAGTACACGTTAAGATACATGTGTCGGGGTCTGCTGCTCCTCCCTCTGAGTTTGAATTGAGGCCAATGTGAAAATGAAGCACATGGACGGGCATGACCTCGACCCCTTGTGCATCTGTATCTGTTTTACCCTTTCCCTGGAAATCTGTGTGGACTGACTCTTACCCCCTCATCACTATTGACACATGGACATGTTCACAAACAGATACAAGTTGATGTATTAGTTGAGCGCCCCTTGATGCTTTGCCATCTTATAACCAATGTATGCGAGACGATAAACCCTTAGACCTAAGTAATAAAACAAGACACAAAAGAATAACACCCGAAGGGAAGATGGCAAGTGTGAACGTGATAGACAAAGAGGGAATTTATAGCTGTGACCACTATTCATGTTGAAAAATTTACAAGATTTAAGAGCTTTGTATAAAGGTCTGCTACCTGTGTTCTGTTGGTAGGTGGCTTTTTCACCGCCCTTACTTTAGCTGGAATCTCTTTACCCCTCCTGTGATGAAGAAACAGAAAGATATCAGTAGTCTGCTCCAGGGCTCCATCCCACCGGCGGTTCAGACTTCACACAGAATTGGTAGCAAAGTAAATCCATGCGGTCAGTTCACTTCTATTCAACTCTGGAGAACTTTGTAAAAAGCACATTCACGCTCTGAAAGAAACTGCGTCCAGTAATTGTAAACGCAGCAAAACTGTAGTTAATAAGCTTCACAGAGGAGTAAATGTGAGTAAATGTGGACAGTGTCTCTGGACTGCAGCTCTGCTCGGCTTACATTTTCGTGAATGTAATTAATGTTGCATGTACTTTATATAGATGTATTATTTCAATCATCCGCAACCCATCCGCTGTTAATCATAATGATAATTTGTATGACACTAAACGCCCGATGCTGCAGATATAACTGCAATCCGTGCATCTAATGTGCACTCACTATCTCTGGTTTTATCTTAAAAAGGGGACGGCGTTTGGCAACATTATGGAGTTAATAACTTGATTATTAGCTTTGCAAGTATTTTGGCTGACCAACACAAACTTCTACCAACTCTGAACGGTCAAAGGAAATAACTTGGTCCTGAGACCAAGACCAGAGCCTTACAGTTATGGATAACAATGGCTTTCCAGGGTACCAACTTAGCACCACGTTCAAGCATTTATGCTCAAACATTTATGCTCAAGCATTAACACACATTCTTACTCACCCTCTCCCTGCTCCCACTGACACCACCTGCATGTTGAACCCTCCTCTTCCACGGATTGGTTTGTTCCCAGCCCACTGGCCAACCACCATGCCAGCTATCTCCAGTTTCCCTCCCTGAGGGGGGATGGACTGAAGGCCTGAACAAAAAAAACAAAAAAAACAAGTGACGATACTGAGCCTTCCTTTATGCATTGCAATGTACAACAATAGAGTACATCAACAGCATACGTTTTGTTGAGCGTTCATACTGATTAATTTGAGTAAACTTGCTTTTCCAGTGTGAACACAATACATACTCAAAAGCTGTTCGAACGTGTGTAGTATGAAATTTGGGCAAAGTAAGAATGTCTACATTGATTAATAGTATGCTTAGAGTGTAGAGAAACAAACCATCTCTGTACCTGGGAAGGCTCTGGGTCTGTGCTGGGCCGGGTGATGTGGATGATGCAGGTGATGATGATGAGGCATGCCCATGGGGCGAGGTGGGTAGAGGGGAGGCATGGGGTAGAAAGGGGGCACCATAGTAGGGGGAAGGAAGGCAGGAGGTGGGAGAGGAGGGGGAGGAGGAGGGCGGGACAGGTTGATGCCCTCGAGGATTGCCTGACGCATCTTCTCCACCTTGGACACCAGCTCTTCCTGCAGAGCAGAGAGACAACTGTGACCGAGCCTTTGAGCTACAGAGTGATTCGTGTGAATCCATCTCACAGCCTGGGAACATCTGAGCGGGGACACTGAATGGCAGAATTGTCCTGAGCCACATCATGGCCGATCAAACGCCACTCCTTTCTTTACTCGACTCTCCAGCGATTTATCCACACCGGCATATTTGCAGCGCTGTTAACTTTAATTCATTTCACTTCATAGTTTGAATCATTTGGAAAAAGTTAGGCTGTTTTATAAGGCTATAGTTGTTATTTCAGTGTGTGATATTGTGTCTTATCTGAATGCAAGCGTCTGACTATCGGACGCTCTCGCTCCACACTGAATCTGTTAAATGTTCACTTCTATTACGTCATGTAAACAAACCACATATATATCAGCTGTGTGCTCAAGATCAGACTGGAGATATAACCACTTAAAAGATGGGCGATACTTCCTATCTTCCTACGTTTGTACTTTTTAGAAAACACAAGTTTGATATTGTGATATTTACTAGAAATTACATGACACAGCCAATAGCAAGTAGGCTGTTATTAGTGATGGACATTTACCTTAATAAGGCTGATCCAACCAGCTGCCTCCTTATTTAGGTTTTTGTAGTGAAGTGGAGGTTGGGACCCCTCAAGGGGCTTGCCATAAATCTGCATTCATATTGATATTTTGATTGATTATAAGTTTTGCTTCGATGCGAGTTTTGGGATTATTTTACCTCATTGAGTATCAAACATTTATTCAAATCAGACAATATGAGAAGTTTAGAGATCAAAACGGAAAGACTTTTGTCACCTTTAACAAGGGGAAGCAAAGGAACTTTATGGGGTCACATGGCAAAAAAGTTGAGAACCACTGATATTTTCGACTTCACGAATCAGCCGTTCCTCGTTCACTTTCAAAGCGAGAGACAGGAATGAACACAAACTAACAAAAGTTCAGCTCAAAGCGGCATGCAGCCAGTTAAGACATTCCAATACACAGTGCCGTAGTGCCATCAATCACATTTTGTCGCTGACACGTGCTCGCATTGCATTCAGTTAGGACACGGTGTATGATACATAGCTAGACAGGCAAGTATACGTTTTGAATCCAATTGGGAACTGGCAGATACCCAAACTAAAAGGACCCGGATCGGGGCCAAACTGACTTGATTTGGACATTACTGCCCTCAAACAGGGAAGGCACTGAGATATTTTATGAACTAAATTTCATTCACATCTAACTTCGTTATAAAGACACGCATCCATCACACAGGATAACATACTGTACATACCTGACCCTCGCACATGTCTAGCAGGGCGGACCGGTCGCGAGAGGCCCGGGACAGTTTGCTCTGAAACAGTTTGCCATCAAAGAAGCCCCAGGGGCAGCAGTGTTCCCATGGCAGCGGCTGACCGCACACGTCGTTGACGAACAGCGCCGTGTCCACGCCGGCCATGAAAAGAGACGCCAGCTGCACGCCGCGGGAATCCACCTTCTCCACCTAACGGCAAATATACAAATGAAAAATGTGAACATTTTTAAACTGGAGGCAGTTCACAGATACGAGTCGTAGAAAAGATGGAATAAGTGTTCATGTGAATCATGAGGTATTGAACACAGGAGATGTAGCTTGTAACACCAATATCACTTAAATTCATCTTTAGCGGTGCAGGAAGATTCGTATCTTTCAGCAGCTGTGCTGGCACCGGGTTTGAGGATGCATTAGTCTTGTGCAACTAAAGTCTGTGCAACTCAAAGTGCCCGACACAAAAGGGACCCGATCAAGAGCCCCGAAAAATAAGAAAACTAGTAATAAAAATGAATTGTGCAATACTTGTGTGCAGAAACCCAAACACTGATTGTCCCAACAATGAGGAAGTGAGGAGTGGGGTCTCACCTTGAGCTCCTGTAGCTGGTCGGGTTCATAGAGTTGGCTGGAAACAGCCTGAGCCAGAAAGGCATCGAGCTCATGTCTCTGGAGGATCCTTCCTCCAGGCCACTGCATCATATACCTGAAAGAGAAGGAAAGCAACACTAACTTTAGAGCAGGAGCACAGAGCTACAGTGTACCTGTCTACAGTTACATTGATAGGATTAGCACTCTGTATGCAGCAATAACCTTACATGGCTTTCATTTAGAATTGTGCCCAATGACATAACACAACAGTCCATATTCCAATGGTAAGACTGATCAGCGCAATATTAAATATGTCCACATCACTCATGACAAGCAAGCAGAACAGTTTAGATGAAGATCTCTGCAGTGAAGATGCACAATGTACTCTAAGAAGCGTAGTATGTATGAAGTATTGCTGAGTTTGCATCAAAATCACACAGAGGTCGCGTTGAGTTCTGTGACTATGGGTCACAGCGCCGTGCAGCTGCCGCAGACTGAGCGCATGCTGCGGGATTTCCTCCCGGTGAAGCAGTGCTTGCAGGATCGGGTAATCCCACATTCAGAGTCTAGTAAATCTAGTCTCCCGTGTGGCAGCAAACCGCTGCCACAACCAAAACTCAAATTACATTACAAGATAGATATAATCATTTCCAAAATTCAAAACTCTTCTCCTAAAAATATTAAAGTGAAGGGTAATAATAGATTGACGGAATTCTTACAACCCTGTCCGTCAAAATTATGGACAACGAGAACGTTCACCACTGATATCACTCATATTGTCATTTACTGTCAATCCACTAATGGGGAACGTTCACATGTTGCGTCAAAAATGTGTGGAAAACACAAGCCGTGTAGCTTTAAGTTTCTTTTTTACCAAGTGGAAGATCAGAAATTCCCAATATATACAACTTATATACAAATATATATATACAACTTTGAATTAAAAATGGGCCGTTAGTCGATCAAAAATAGGTAGTTCAAATTACTGCAGACAGATTAATTGACTGATAACTTCAGCTGTAGTGCACGGTGAAAAGAACTGAGCACAAATGTTCAAAAAGTATACAAAGCCAGTGTTTTATTCTCACTCAGGTGTTCCTGCAAAGCTCATACCGTATTAAGGACAACACACAGTTTAGGTGACTACAACCAGCAGCGGTGTAGAGCACCATCATACCTGAGCACACAGCACATGAGCAGCAGATGCTGTGGGACCTGTGCTGGGTTGAGGAGGGCTGGGCAGTCGGAGCGTAGGCAGGCCAGGAAAGCCCTGGTTCTCCTGGAGCGATCCTCACTGGCACGACCCAACCACAGCCGCCGCAGGTTGGGGCAGGTCCACTCCCGGAAACACAGGGCCGGGACCAGCTCCGGAGTCAGGGCCGACTTGGCTTTACCGCTGCTCCACTCTTTGACTATTACTGGAGGAACTGTAACGCAGAAGCAAGACAAGTGTGTTAAAAATGTACGGGGTTTACTTTTAAAAAACTGATGCAACCAATGTAATGACACAATCAATTAGATACAGTGATACAGGTGTTTCAGTGCCGGGCTTTGGAGCAGACTGATATGTTAAGAGTTGCGATATTATTATAATCATGTCGCATAGAACTCCTCCAAAGCTGCTAACGGGGAGAGAGCAGGAAAGGGTTCAGTGTGTCTCTCTAATATTGGCGATCGATGTCCTGAAGTCGGGGTTTAATTCCCATGGAAAAGAACTGACCTTTCTTTCAGCAGATATTTTCGACTGCTTTGGTTTTTTGGTCAGACATTGTACGATTCTTGGAAGTGCGCCTTACCACAACGTTACATGTAACAACTGAAGCGAATAATGAGCTGCCTTTTAAAGCTAAACAACCATAAACAATCTGACCTCTTTTTTCCCCCCATTTTATGAAGCCAAAAATTGGAGCCTCAAATGGCCCGTTGAGGCTGGATAATGTCTTCACTAAACTGCATTAAGAATAGTGCTTTCCCTGACTGGCCACAGAAAGTGAAAAAGTATTGTTTAGTGTGGCTTTGTAGCCTAACTTAAGAGAGAACTTACATCCAGCGACCAGCTGCAGACAGATCAACTCTAAGCACATTCATTTTAAATCAATCAGTGATTGAGCCAATGCACTTGGGATACTTTCCACCACTCAATAAATGTGAATATATACAGAAAAAACAACAACCACAATCTGTCCTCCTTGTTGCTCTCCTCTATCTACCGGTACTCTTAAGGACCTACCTTCCAGGGGAGCCCTCTTGCGGAGAGCGAGCCTCTCCAGGCGGCGGTGAGTTTCAGCCAGACTGAAGAGGACGCCGTAGGCATACTGTCTGCCAGCACGGAAGAGCAGAGAGGCAGGAGGCAGCTCAGCGTTACACTCGTCCTCTATGCACACTGGCATCTTCATCTCTCCCTGCCGGGTGCAGCGGGCGAAGGAAGGACATAGAGATTACAGGGTAGCTCTGACTACGTTGGTACATTATCTCCATCTCTATTTGATGATGACTTAGGGGCCTTGTAAAAGATAAGTGAGAAAAGCAGTTTACCTTGGTCAAAATGTGGTAAATCTGGGGGTACATTAGTCCTCTTCGGTGTCTGTGCTCAGCTACTCGAAGAACCTCAGCACTGACCTGATATCAGGGGGGAAAAACAGGAAACATGGTGACTTTTTAACACAAACATTTAGTTTGAAAATGTGTTTTTTTCAATCTCTCATGGACACACACCTGAGGCAGAGGGGGCGTGGTTATGTCCATGTGACTGCGTGTCGCCATAGACAGCAGTGACGGAATGTGTGATCCGCTCCCGTTGCCTTGTGAACCGTCTCCAGGGACTGAGCCCACCCTTCCAGCAGGATCCTCCCACCGAGAGGGCTTGTCCGTCAAATGGCTGACAGAAAGGGTTTATGAGTGTTTCATCAAAGTGGCCTGGCATTCAATCGTGTGTGTGTGTTTATGCAATATCACCATTTCTGCTGAGGAAGCAGTTCCTCAAAAACATTTTGAGCTGATGAAACACATTTGTGTTCATTGCTCACTTTGTTTCAATATTTGCTATTGCAGCAAAAGGAAATTGGCAGCAGCATAAGGCTCTCAGAAATTGAACACTGAAAACTTAAAAATCATGGGACGCCCTGCTCCCCCATTGTCCTCTCAGTAGCTGTAATAAGGGTGCTTTCACAGCTGTAGTTTGGTTAATTTTATTTAATCCAAGGGGGAACATTTTTTATCTTGTTGCATTTCAGTTCTGGTCTGGTTCCTGTTCAAGAGGAGTTAACATTAAGCTATACAGACTGACAGCTAACTCGTTGATTTGACAGTTTTGGCGATCGTCATTCTGCATCATCAGGACCCACGAGAGGAAATCAAATTCCAGCGAGTGGCAGAAGTATATAAAGCACTTTAATGGTTCTGATGTGTATGTTTATGTTCTTTGGAGACACAGGGCGCACGACGAAGGGATGTTTTTTTTAACGTCATTCTTCCCTTCGCATTGAACTCCTATAGACTCATCTGACATTAGAAGAAGCTCAGCAGAAACATATATGGTACCCATTCAGTGTTTCCTGGTTTAAGAAACTGAAGAAATTAGAAGATATATACTTATTATAGTGCTCTCAATTAGGCAACACTAAGGCTGCAACTAAAGATTATTTTCTATATTGATTTATGTGATTATCTTCTCAATAATCCATGAATCGAAAACAAATGGTATGAAAATGGTGAAAAATGTCTGTCCTGAAGTCAAGGGTGACTTGTTTGGTCCAAAACATTCAGTTTACACATATGGAGGACAAAAGAAACCAGAATTACTGAAATAGTTGCAGATCAATTTTCCGATGATTGATTAATCGATGAAATAAATTGTTCACACGAGTCGTAAACAATCCTACGCAGCCACCACTGGAGTCTTATTCTATAGATAGTATAATACTTATAATATGTGTGAAGCCTAATCTGTATCTGCAGCTGTGCAGAAATACAGAGTTTAAAAAAGGCCTTCTGGACGTAAATAAATAACTTGCCTAATGAGCCACAAATCTTTAATTACGAGCCTGTCAGTGAGCACTTTCTCTACTTTTTTCCACATAACATGAAAGCTAAACTCTCCTTGTGATTAGTCAAAACATGTGTTCTGTAAAATGCTTTGCTCCACCTAAAATCCCACAATCCCCCTTTTCACTCGAACACAGTTAGGGAGATAAAACCCAAACAGTGTTAACTTTGCCGTCTCTGTATCTTACTTTGTGTTGCTGTCGTTGGGCTCATCTCCATCCGATGACGATGAGGGAGACGGAGAGGGAACAGACTGAGTGGTGGTGTGATGATTGGGTAATCGATTTCCCCCCTGAGTGGAATCATATGGAGCCGACCAATCGGAGAAGCCCATCTTGCCCGCCATTGAATCGTTGCAGTCTTGGGATGGTGGCGGCGGGTTCTGGAACAGAGGGGCGGAGCAAGGTCCATATGGAGCATTTTGATAGGGTGGCTTTAACCCCGGCATCGGGGGAGGAGGGAACTGTGATTGGACGGAGAGGAACAGAAAAAAGGAAAATGGATTTTAAAAAAAGAGAGAAAAGACAGAGCAAAGGGGGGAAGGGAGGGGGAGATGTCGTTTACTGTCCCATTTTATTTCAGATCTAACCCGAAGTTTCTAATCGAGGCTGGTGGGAGAATTTGGGACGGGAAGGGCTGCACCCTCCGTCTCTCTCAGCCAGTTTTTCCCCCTAAATGAGCACATGCCACAGAGGGATTTCAAAGAGGGAAAAAAGCGTAATCCATTCTGTTACATGTAGATTCATGTAGAGACCAGACAACCAATGACACATCAAAGAGGAACAAAGGATCACCAGGCTGAGGAATCTACCTGATTCTTTCCAGGCTGCATAGGTCCCATGTGGCCAGGTGGTCCCCCAAATCCAAACCCAGGTACTAAGCAGAAAAAAAAACATGGATGCGAATGAATATTTTCTTCTCATAAATACATATTTAGTGAGCCGAAAATGATTACATAACGTTTATTAGTTCTGTTCTCTAGACTTTTTTTACTACTCACAGATGAAAGAGGAAGGCCCCATGTTGGGCGAGCGAGGTTTGGAGGCAGCTGAGAAATACTCCACAGCTTTCTTGAATCGCTCCACTTTGTCCTCCATACGAGACTAGAAAAAGAAAGAAAGCATTATGTTGATTGCTTAGTTGTTGTTAAAGGATAAGGACGGCAATATTTCCTTCTTATAGTCAACAGATCCTATGAACAACAATGGAGCTCTATGGAGCAGAGGAAGAAGATATATCAGGCTTCGGATGCTCAGATAACACTTGTTAGTAGTTCGTAGAGTAACACCAGACTTATCCATTTTTGGTCCAAGTCCAACAAATCGGTCAACAGATGGCTTCTGAGACTGATAATGTTATGGAAGGACATACTGCTGTAACTCAGCGAATCAGCTGTTTACTGAACTCACTGTACATCCTGGCAGTGCACCTCAAATGTGCACACTACACTTTGAATATTTTGCTTAAACATTTAACCACAGAATATCAAGTCGCTGTAGATTTGTAGTTTTGATCACATGGCTGCCTTCTGGGGCCGAAAATAAGAGGATCGGGGAGGATGAAAGTAAATGTGACGACATTTGAAAGAAAAACACCCTTTATATCAGGGGTCCCAAACTCATTTTCACTCCGGGCCACATCAGCATCATGGTCGCCCGCAAAGGGCCGGTTGTAAATGTAACTACTCGTAACATATTGATAACTCTCTGCATTCACAGTTTAAAGTAGTCTTCAATGTGGTCACAATACATTTCCATGTTAAATGTACAGTAAGCCAAAGAGCTGCTTCTATGACTGTGTTTAAGTATCTCATAATTTTGACTGTCAATCTCATAATTTTGAATTTCTATCTCAGAATTATGACTTTCTATCATAGTTATGACTTTCTATCGAATAACTTCGACTTTCTATCTCATAATTTCGACAATAGGGATATTTTTATTATTATTAGTCTAACTTTAAAAAAAGGAAAAAAAAGAAAGAAAATGTAACCTTTTTTTTGCTGGCGGATTCGCGGGCCATTACTTTCATAAATAAAAACATTGTTTTGAATAAATCAGAAATTCATTAACAAAAAATTTAAAAAAACTTTTGCGGTTTTCTTTTTGTTAAAAGGTCCCTTTGAATGATTTAAACTAACAATACATTTAGACTGAACGGTCCATATTCATTTAGGGGCGGCTTTAGTTTTTTTAGTACAACCAGTTTTAAGGTATGTGCAACACGGTAGATTCATTTAGCTGACGTTGGCTAAAAGATAAAGTGGAATTAATATTCTGACGTCGTCTTTAAATTGCTTGTTTTTTCAAACCAGCAGTCCAAAACCCAGAAGGATTTTCAGGTTCCTGTCGTATGTGACAAAGAAAAGCATCAGATATTCACTTTAGAGATGCTGGAACCACTACATTTTTTGATTTGACGATTCAATTCAATTATCTAAATTGTTTATTCATTTTCTGTTGATAGATGAATCAACTAATTGCTACATCAAGTAAAGTTTTAGCCAGATTCAACCGGGATGAGGATTGGATAAACTGCTACTGAACCCTACTTGCTCAATCATAAACATACTGGAGAGCAACAATACAGCTCTGGTGAACTGAAACTACATAATCCTGTGAAGCACATGGATGTATATGAAGTGTAATGAAGTGTAGCACAATGCTATGGTTAACACTGATGTGGGAGGAAGTGCAGATGCTGACTCAGGGTCTTGTGTCAACAGTGATGACCTATTTAACCATCAGCAGCAGTCCGGAATGTACGCTCAGAAATGAAAAGATGTAAATCTATTTCAATCAATTCAAATTAAGACCAATAAAGAGGTTAGCAGAAACTAATCAGTAATTATCACAGACAAAGGGGCACACCGCCTACCTGTGACTGTTTGAAGACATCTCTGGCGATGGCGTCCAGGTTTCCCAGGTCTTTGATGGAGGAGACGTACTCTGAGACGGCCTTGATCACCACCTCGCAGGGCGGCAGCACCAACTGGTGAGCTCGCACCTAAGACAGGAACAGCGCAAAGGTTTTAATCCACATATACCTGGTTGGCATATGATGGTCAAAAAAATATCAATATCTCTTTTATTCTGGTGTGAAATTATTGGGACATTATTTCTCCTGATAAATGAACTACATTTTATTCCAATAACTTAATCATGTATTCAAAATATTTCTATCAATTTCATGATTTGAGGATGCACGTTTCACAATAAAAGCCTTCTATTGATGGAAAAGCATTATGTTCCCAAACCTCATGCCACTATTTTACTAAATATACAGTACTGCATGATTCTTGGAGCCAATATTCGCACAGCTTAAGCTGAGGTTAGCAGAGGTCTTTGGACTTGATAACAATACGATACCTTGAGAGACGCTAGTGGGTGTTCTGGTCCCAGCAGACTCCAGTGGAAGGCAGCCAGGTCCTCATCAGGCAGAATATGATTTCCTGGGAGACAGAAACTCTTTCAAATGTTTGCTGTGTAAATGAACATGGACAACGATGGGCGCCAAAAAAACAGCTTACAAGTAGGTGTGTGTGTTTCAGTGAGAGAAATGTGGGATACGTGTTTGATTTGGTGTATTCGTGTGTGTGTGTGTGTGTGTGTGTGTACGCTCCTTACCCAGCAGAGCAGCGAAGCAGGGCAGGTGCTGTGTCTTCAGCCCGAGCTGCCTGGCGGCCTCAGACAGCAGGTATTGGTGTGTGGTCAGGTTCTTGCCGTTCCAGCTCAGTTTGAGCGCGTGCGATGAGAAGTAGGCGGGTACGTTGCACAGGGCAAACTCAGAATCCTGAGCAATCAGGCCGGCGAATCCAAAGTCCCTGTAGAGAGACAGCACTTCCTGGTGGTGGTCCTCCAAAGTCTGTACAACCTGTGGATGCAGAGGGGACAAACTGAGTATCTGCTGAGTCATAGAAAAACTAACTCTCAACGGAGTTTGAAACAGTTTATACCTTTCCGGGAATCTATCTATGAAGATAGAGGTCACAGACAGTTGAGCTGACACTTTGTATACAATCACAATACTAAACCTCCACAGCCCTCGCAAAAACACATCTGTGGAAAATCTGTGCTGCATCAATCAGTTCCAAATCACTGGTGATGATGCCGATACCTGGACCTCAGGCGACATCATGGCTTAAGAGCACACTCGTGCAGAACCCAATGGGTGGGTGAGGTGCATGGTTACGCCAGACAGAGCAAGCAGGAGAACTTCTGTGTTAATCAGTGTGAAAACAAAATAATTACACTCAAGTTACTCAGTTAAAAATCTATTTCATGAGCTGATAATCAAATCTCTGTCTTCAAAGGAATGCAATATGGGGCAGTGGTGGCACGGTTGATTATGAGGAAACTGTTTCACGACTTGTTCAAATGTATTCATATTTATTGTGTCACTCACCAATAACTAAAACTAACAACCAGTGTTAACAACCAGATGTGCAATAATTCCAAATAGACAGACTAGACATTCATGCAGTACATGTAAAGCTGAGGACAAGAAAGCTGCACAGAGAGGAACAGCAGTGACTAGAGTAAATGTTTAATTCAGGCAGAGGTGAGATACTCAAAAGTTGCAGAAATAGGACCATTTCTCAGGACACAGGCAGGAAAAAAAACAATAAGTACACATGGGAACTGTGAGTAATGATGCTGTAGTCACACAAGGATCATCAGAATGTATTCTACTGTAATGTGGGTGGGATTTTCTACTCCATCTTCTCTTGATACACTAGGGCAGCGTTTCTTAATGCTACCATATAAGCAGATGGGAAGGTAGCTCACAAGCAAGGAGACAGCTAGGTAAAGATAAAGGTAGGGAACCATGAAAGGCAATCAGGGGTTCTGATGAGTTTATGGCAGGACTTGAACATAACTTTATCAGTCACTTTTACTTTTTCAAAAACATGTTAAGATATTATTTTCCCTATATTAGTTGAGTAAGGAGAATATAGCACACCCACCTACTATAATTGTACACCTAAGCAAATACTATTGTGCAAATAGGTTTAATGTGTAAAAAATATTTCCGTAATATTCTCAATCACCATCTATCTGAAATGCACAAAATAAATCATTACAAATGTACTGCTGACAGGCAATGGGGACCTACAGTCTATCACCACTCAGCAGTTCTCCAACAACGTATGAAAGGTTCAATGAGTTCATGTTATGTAACATGGGCTAGCCAGACTAGGTCATGTTGCACCAATGTACATACTGGTTTAGCCAATAGCTGCTGCTTCATATATGCACTGGACACTTTCCTCCACCCAGTAGACCAAGCCATAGACACACGAGAGCAAAGCAGGCCAACTACAGGCACAGCAGTCCGTTTGATTTGCATGTATAATATTAAACACAATTACAGATCGACTCATTTCAGTGGTGAGGGCCAGTAGTTGCACTTGCTCCCCAACTGGAAGGAGTTAAAAAGGGCGCTGGGTGATGTAAGCTGCTAAATGGGCGTGCAACAAGAAAAGGGCAAGTGTTAAATGAACAGAACGCCATACGACCACAATACTCAAAACAGTCATAATTCACACATATTGCTCACCCGCACTCGGAAGCGGAACATCGCGAGGCGGACGCAGTGGCTGAGGCAGGCCGGGGGCAGGAACCATGCCCGGGGAGGCGGGGTGGCCTTGCTGCCGACGTGGTTCACTATCAGCTGCGCCGTCTGTCGCTGGCCCTGAGCTCGCCGCGCCCACTCGGGCCAGCGCTCCTTTCCCAGTGTGCCGTTGAAAACCACGACCAGCTCCAGGCCACCCTGGTACAGGCAGGCCTGCGACAGGGCGGCCAGGTAGCCCAGCATGGCGTTCCACTCGCCCCCGCACACCCAGTCCGTCTGGTAGCCGCCGTAGAGGCGTTGCAGGCCGGAGTCAGCGTCGATTAGGATCCTGGCAGGCGGGGGCGGGGGAGGCATGGGCCCGGGGTGATGTGGGTGGTGGTGGTGTAGATGGTGGTGGTGAGGGGGCTGGCGAGCCGCGGTACGGGCAAGCTTCAGGAGGTCCACTGGGACCGCGGCCCCGGGACACCGCTTCTCTAAATACTCTTGAAAACCCTGCACTCCCATGACTGTGTTGTTGAGCCTGTGTGTCTGGCTGGGAGCGGGCTCTGAATACGTTCTGTACGCCGTGTTTGTAATGTGATGTGGGGCGAGACCGGAGCTAGCTCTGCACTTTAGGCGAGCTAACTGGTCTCCGATGTAGTGACTAACTGTACTTTAGTTAACCCTACAAAACTGTCACCCAGACTAGTGAAATGAGCCACCGTGCACGTGTGTACACGTGTGACAGCAATCGGTATTCTACTTATCCCGTGATATATATAAATGACAGTTTCTCAGTTTTGTGCGTGGGTGCTCCGTTTAGTGTCCATCCCGGTGGATTTTTGGTGAGATGCCAGCAAGGCCAGTGTAGCTACCTACAGCCAGAAAAAGTTGAACACATTTCCTGCTCCCATAATTTGGCTTTAACATAACCAGCTTCAAACAGGTAGTTGGCAGCAAATAACGGAAATGTAGCAAGGTGGTTGGATTTGAATGAAAAATGCCAATAAAATAATTATCCTGCTGATTTGTGCACATGAAACAGATGCAGTACTGCGCATTAGTTAACGTTAGCAATCCACAGGCTGGATGGCCAGTTCGCGGACATGATGTTGAACCGCGCAGCTTGCAAAATTGTTATTTTTTACTGTGACAGCTAAGATATTTGACATTTATTCTGCACTATCTCAGGCAAATTTCCGCACATTTGTACTGGTAGCACGCTGGCTCGCGGGTTTTCCGAATATCAATTAAAACAAACTAACAAGCTACGTCCTCGGCTGACTGGCTAGCTGTACTAACATTTGCTAACTGTGTAGTTAGCCGTTAGCTGCTGGCAGGGTCCCCGGCGTGATTTGACTCGTCAACTCCCGAAGACAAGTCCGGGGCGGACACGACGCGGAATGAGATGGATGTTTGACGAAATAAAAGAAAAGTAACTAAAATAAAATAAAAATAAAAGCCCGATGGTGCCTCCCTCGCTTTCTTCCACACTCACGGCTTCATGTTGCAGAGGGGAACATTACTTCCAAGCGACATCAGCCATCTTGCGACTTCCTCGCGGCCCAGTGGAGTGGGAGGGAAGGCGGAGAGAGTGGAGGGAGGAGGCGCGACCGCAGGGTATGCTGGGAACTATAGTCTAACAAGTGTATCACGTCCAACTAGAACAGATGTGATGGGAAACAGAAAAAACTCCAACTACCAGGATGAGGATACCGATGGTTGAACGAAGATAAAAAGCCGGAGAGTAGAATTTTTCCAAGTGGCCCACAACTGATTCAAGTACTAACGGCGTTATTTTATCCATTACCCATCTGATTCTGATCATATCGCTTCTTGCATATCAACATGTAACGCGATATAATCGTAATATAACGCTATCGAACTGCTGTTACGGTATGCCACCACTGATGCTACTGAATACAGCAGTGGAATATAAGAAATGAAGATCAGCAAATGTAATAATCAAACATTAAAAAGCTATTAGAAGAGACATTACTGAGTGGTGTAACAGGTAGAATGGCGACAGTTCATGTTAAATCTTGTGTGTTTTTGTCGCCTCCCGGTGGTTCAACAGTGCTCTCGTACGGAAAAAGTGCCACGAAAGAAAATGGGGGAACAAAACCTGAAACTAAGTGGGCCATCGTGCCCTCGAGGCTGTCTATTCGATCTACCATGGCGACACGAAGCTAGCTAGAATAACTTCAACTTCTCGAGCATCCTCTCTGAGAAATAGTTTCTTCTCTGTGTGTGTGTGTGTGCGCGTGTGTGTATGTGTGTACGTGTGCGTATGTGTGTGCGAGAGAGAGAGAGAGAGAGAGCGC
The DNA here is from genome assembly GCF_949748355.1 of Melanostigma gelatinosum. NCBI lineage: Eukaryota > Metazoa > Chordata > Actinopteri > Perciformes > Zoarcidae > Melanostigma > Melanostigma gelatinosum. Next base: position 18,686,950 of record NC_136641.1, on the reverse strand, counting down.
GAGAGATTAACGGTGAGCGCGCAGCACGCCCCCGTGTCCTTCATCCATCCCCGGGGGAGAGTGAAACATGATGGCCCGGTCAGTGTGCTCCCTTTCCGGAACACTGAAGCTCGTGTTCAGCAACCGGTTAACCAGGGTAGGAGCGGTCTCTGAGTTCACCAGCATGTAGTTAATTAACTGGTTTAACAGACTCTTTTATTGATTTATTTAAAACATTTGTAGTGGTTTAACGCTACTAGTTAGTTTGGTGAGCGACGCTAAACTGATTAACGGTTGGTTGGCTAACTGAACCAGCTCGGTTAATGTCGCTGTCCTTTCAGCACCACTCTGTCAATTTAATATGAACGGAAACTCCCTGCAGACTGAGAGAAAATGTACTTTTTGCAGCATTCCTCTTTTTCTGCCAAGCGAGTTAAAACCGCAAATGCATACTTAATCTGCTCCCTGCAGGGTCATACATTATTCAAACACTATTTCAACAGGTACGCCGTCGACCAGTGGTGGATGAAGTATTCAGGGATTTTACTTAAGTAAAATGAGCAATACCAAAGTGTAAAAAAAGACTGTTACAACTCAAAACCCTGCATTCATAACCTTATGGAGTAAAGGTATTAGCATCATGATCGACCTTGAGTACAAAAAGTAAAAGTAGCCTATTCAATCTGCAGAACGGTCTATTTCAGGATAATTTATACTATATCACTGGATTATAATGAAGGATGGATTCATGTGTTCAGCACTCATTTGTACAGATAGTACAGAAGGAGAAATACTTTACATACTGCTGGATGTCTTAATTTGTGATAATAATACATAATAATTCATCCGTTGATGATACCATGCAATAATAATCTATTCTGAATATGCAAAGTCACTTTTTTTGTCAAATAAATGTAGTGGAGTAAAAAGTACAACAGCGGCTTCCAAAATCCAGTAGAGTAGAAGTATAAAGTAGCATAAAACAGTATTACTCATGTAAAGTACAAGAGCCTCAAAAGTGCAGTATTTGAGTACATGTACTCATGTACATGTACTAACTTCACTGATAGTTACCGGTTAACAACTTCTACCCACTGGAAAGAGCTGAAGACAAAACTGACTCAAATTCTACAACAACACTTTAATATACATAGTAGGTAAAATGTTTAATTTAGCCAATTACAGGAACAGATAAACAGCATATTTACAGGATAGATTTATGCCATTTTTCAGACATACCAGCATTAACAACAACCTAAGTAAATTTGCAATGATTGTTGGAAATAAATTCCTATAATTAGATTCAACTTTATTAGATTACATTTAACTTTATTGTCATTGCACAGAGTACAAGTACATCCAACCAGAAGTGCACAAAGCAGTAAAGCGCAAAGTAATGTACATATGTACGTATGGTGAAAGAATAAAATAAAAATACATATATTTAGAATAAACAGTAAAGGGTAGATATGATAGATAAGACCACAGATCTGTCGTCTTCTCTGCAAATAACCACCTTTTCTCTGTATTCTCAGGTTTATGGTGCAGCTACATGTAATCAGAGACACAAGTCCACTTACACTGTGAGTTGTTCAGGATTCATTCGAAAAGGAGCTCAAGCAACACACACCTTGTTTACCTTATGACCTTCCCAACCTGATAGCCCCACCGCCTCAAGGGATTCAACATGTCTTTACTGCACGTCCACAGGAGTACCAACATTGTTTTGTCCCGTCAATGTGCTTGTAATGCCACCAGGAATCTGCTGGTCAGCATATGTCTTCCCCCTCCTCTTTGTCCTACTAACCTTCCTGTTTTCTCTCCTCCATTCTGAATCCCTCCTTCCTCAATCCACCCACAGCAGACCATAGTGAGTATGGCTGCTTACGACACACAAGACAGACGAGTAGCATATGTCTTATTAGAAGTTATCAGAATTGCTAAAGGATTTCAATAGTGTGTCTTTGTAGTAGCGTATAGTCTTCACAGTAGTTTTGTAGGGGATGCATCTCCTGGGTTGTATAAAGAGGAGTTAGAATTTCTGTGTTTTGTGTATGTTCGTGCGCTACAGCCTCCACCAGCGCGGTATGGAGGCAGGCACACTGTGACTCTGATTCCCGGTGATGGCATCGGACCAGAGCTGGCCAACCACGTGTGTGAACTATTTCGGTGAGAATTCGCATGCAGGCATACAGTGTTTGAAATAAGTCAGTAACAAGACTCGTACTGTTCGGTCACCGCATGACTCAGCGCCGTCATATTGAAGTGATCTCCATCTGTTCTCTGTTATCAGGTTCTGCTGTGTGCCAGTGGACTTTGAGGTTGTCAATGTGGACTCGTCCATGGACTCAGAGGATGACATCGATAACGCCATAATGGCTATCAGACGCAATGGAGTTGCACTAAAAGGTTAGTGTTGTATATGAAACATGTCCGTACAAGAACTTGTCTGTCAATGTTCATGTATGTCAGAAAAAGATCATTCTGACAATGTATATCATATACACTCAGTTGCCAATTCATTAGCTCTGTTGGATTTTCCGCATTTGTAAAGCGAAGAGTGTACTTCAAAAGAAAGTCCAGACATTCTGCTATATGGAGTTCGTTTATGTCTCTATTTTAGTTCTCATTCTTTCGATGTAACTTTGTTTGTTTATCCAGGTAACATTGAGACCAACCACAACTTGCCACCGTCCTACAAGTCCAGGAACAACCTGCTCCGGTATGTTTTTCTTTACTTTCGCCACACTTTGGCTCTTTGTGCTTGTTCTCATATTCCATCTATCTAGCACCATCTTTCTGCCTCTCCATCCATCTAATCTATCCTTCTCTTTTGTTGTCTTTGCCTCATCCTCTCTCTGCAGCACCACTCTGGATCTGTATGCCAACGTGATGCACTGCCAGTCTCTACCAGGAGTGACCACACGGCACAGAAACATCGACATCATGATCATCAGGGAGAACACAGAGGGAGAGTACAGCAGCCTGGAGCACGAGGTGTGTGTGTGTGTGTGTGTGTTCATAATCGCTTCACAAATCACCACAAATCCGGCCTCCATGCATCTCGTTCTCTCTGTCTCTCTGCAGAGTGTACCAGGCGTTGTTGAATGTCTGAAGATCATCACCAAGACCAAATCTTTGCGCATCGCAGATTACGCTTTCAGAACAGCTCGGGCCAAAGGACGCCGACTAGTCACTGCTGTGCACAAAGCTAATATCATGTCAGTTTCTCATGGCTCAAAGGCCCCGACCCTGCCTGCTTTTATTCATCTTTCTCTGTTAAACACATGATACATCTTAATGTGTGTGTGTTTGTTGGAGCAGGAAGTTGGGTGACGGCCTCTTCCTGGAGTGCTGCAAAGAGGTTGCGAGCGGTTACCCTGAAATCACCTTCGACAGCATGATTGTGGACAACACCACCATGCAGGTATAGCTACGCCATGTCTACCCACTGTTATACAGCTCATCACATTATGCAGTGTTTATATCCTCACCGTCATCATGGTCAGTCCCTCACATTTCTGTTGCTATATTAAATCTGAAGGCTTACATTGAATCATACTTTTGAGCCAAGTCTCATGCTGGCCGCCTTATTCATAGTCGAAGAACTTCTTTTGGCAAAAATGTAACAATATTCTGAGATTATGTTTGATTTGTGTCTGTTAGCTGGTTTCCCGGCCCCAGCAGTTCGATGTGATGGTCATGCCCAATCTGTATGGCAACATCGTGAGCAATGTGTGTGCTGGGCTCGTTGGTGGACCCGGCCTGGTGCCTGGAGCCAACTATGGAGAGGACTATGCCGTGTTTGAGACGGTGAGAGGATTCACATCAAACTCGAAATCGAAAGGCCAAGAAATAAATCACAGAGACGATACAATATTCACTCTCCTTTAAGTTCTGATCTCCACCAAACAACTCATGAGGGAAATATCTGGCTCTTAAGCTGCTAAATGCTCCACTATGTCCAGCAGCTAGTCTCTTACTGTGTCTGTCTGTAATTAGGTGCTGGGCCGGTAGTGTACAATGGGTTTATCAGTTTTGCTGCAGCAGGAAATGACTTGACAGGTGGAGAGAGGGAACCAAAACAGGCATGTCGTTGCCCAGGTAAACCAAAACTATGAGCTTAAAGACACTAAAATGAAGATGACATTCTACATTTGATCCATTGTTAAAATAAAAAAATACATATGATAAGAAAATCTATTACTCTTACTTCTACAAACATCTACAAACTTAAATTAGTGCAAAGTATTTTCAAAAAATAAGTATTTCAGCACTGCAGTGACATTGTAAATAATCGGATGTTAAAGTTGCCACATCCTTACATGTTCTTCCATCTATATACGCAACATGTTCCTCTATGTGCAGGGCACCAGGAACACCGGGAAGAGCATTGCTAACAGCAACACAGCCAACCCCACGGCCATGCTGCTGGCCTCTTGCCTGCTGCTGGACCACCTGAAGCTCCATGCCTACGCCAGCATGATCCGCAGAGCCATCATCTCCACCGTCACTGAGACTCAGGTACGATCACATCACACGCTTCAACATCTCACTGATGGCAAGTTACCCAAAAAATGAATCGAGAATATTCTGCTCACATTGCTCTCTTTGTCCTCCAGCTGCACACCGCTGACCTGGGAGGCCAGGGCTCCACCTCAGAAGTGGTCCAGTCCGTCATGAATGCTGTTCAGAGCACCGGGCCCCTGACTCTGAGCATCTAGAACAAACACACATTAATGTGTAAACTCTCTCACACTTCAGAGTGTGTATAATAGTGTGCCTCTCTTTAGTCTTCTATGCAATTTCCTATGAACAAAAGCAAGTGTTTGGACAGTAATTCTGACATGGAATGCAATGGTTGTTGTCTTAGTAGAGTTTCCTCATCTCCCGATGGTTTTTTGAAGTTGTTTGAGCACTTTGTTTGCATCTATACTTTACCTGAACCGACCATCATACTGTTTACTGTATGAAACCGTACACAATGCTACAGCTGTTTTCTGTTACACCCAATCCTTTCCATGTTTAGAAGTTGGTTTCATGTATTAATTATGACATGAAATCGGTTATTCTTCATGCATTTAACCTATTTTCCAACCAAACACTGTCTACTGAAACACCGACGTCTTACTTCTGAATGTATTGGGCATTCATAAAGTTAGTCCAGCTAATAAAACCCACGTCCCCGTAGTTTGTTTTCTGAATTGTCTGTGCAGATACAAACATCTATGAATGCGTGCAGCATTGGCTTGTCTCTGCCACAGGGAGGCCATATTGTCTCGTGTAATCCCTACATTCAGTTTGTTGTGACTGAGTGAAATGTTTTAAGAGTAGTAGTTGTGCTAGTTGTGCTCCACACAAGTTCCAGAATGTGACGGCTGAAAACTGATGTTTACTGTTAAAATATTTACCCGCCTTTCAAAATCAGTTTGAGTGTATTAGCTGAAAGAACACTTGAACATTACCTGTTACGGTTAGGTTGTTTCAAGTATGATATTAACCTGAACAGACTTCTAAGAACAAAAAACTCCACATTTGGTCGCAGCCAAGCTGTCGACTTTTTTTCTCTGATAAGTGCTTCACATGGATACACAATTTGAAGGCAGAAGCTGTTGTGTTGAGCTAAACAAAGAGGACTAACCCAACACTTCCACCAGAACCAAGTTCACACTTTGTTTAAGGTTATGTTTAAGGTTCATTGTCCTAATTCAGGGATTTTTAACTCAAACCTTGCTATGACTCGAAATAGATGAGAAACCAAATGGATTAACACTCACTTCTAAGTCATGCTACTCTTCCCTACAATGTGTCTGTCTTCTCTCTCAAGGTGTCAGCAATTGTCTCCCTCTCTTCTGCTGTGCAACATCCACTCCCGTACAGGTGTCAGCGATCTGCTGTGCTGTAAAGGAGCAGTCTGCTCTTTCATTGGCTGGCTGCTACAACTTTTACCTGAGTTTGTATTTTGAGTGCAAACTGTTTGTCTCACTCCTGTTTCTACCAGCTGAGGAACATTGCAACATTCATGTGACTCTCATTTAGTTTTCTTTACACTGACTTCCCGTTCAATTTAGAATTCAGTTCTTGATACTTGTGATCCCGTTTAGAGCCGTGCATGGTCAGACACCCGCCTATACATTAAAGAGCTACTGCAGCTCTACATCAGCAGCAGGTCTCTGAGGTCCTCGGATCAGGCTTTGTTGGTTGTTCTTGGCGCCAAGATCAAGAAGAAAGGAGACTGTGCTTTTGAGGTGGTAGCTCCTAAACTGTATCTCATTGGAATTAAGATCTATGGACACTGTGTACACTTTTAAAAAGCAGTTTAAGACCCATTTATTTAGAATTGCTTTTGTTTAGTTTCTTCCATGCTTTCAGCTTGATATCTATGAAGCACTTTGTGACATCTGCTCTTCAAAGGTTCGATATAAATAAACCAATTGTTATTATTATTATTAGTAGTAGTTAAAATCACACGTATCAGTTCAATGTTTGTATGATCAAGGTCTTTGATCATTCTGGGAGGCTAATAACAGAAATCTCATTTGATCTGATGGTACACGGACCTTGTGTGCACTTCTGTCCGGCACTGAATGTGGATCAAAGCAGGGCCAACAGCAACATGGTTTATATCTAAACAATCAGCAGGAAATTACATTAATTCACCGCTGCAGCCTGGGCATCATGTGCTTTGATCAACCCACTCGAGGACCCCCCTCCTCATTTGACTCCTGCTTTAAATCCAAGAGAGGCGAGGAGCGGGAGAGATGTGTTAAAAAGAGGAGGGAGGAAGAAGGGAGGAGATGGGGAGACAGGAGTCAGCAGCGTGAGTTGGCAGAGGTCATCCTCGGAGTAATAAGCAAGAGGGAAACACAGCATGGCTGCGCTTAGTGTGTGCAACAGCAGATCAGGTTGTCCTGGATCCTACAGATGCTTCACAGGACGCTGAGGGCGAGGACGAGATGAGTGAGTCGTCTATGTTTGCTTGTGCTTCCTCCTCTCTCTCTGTTTTCTGCTGAAATGGGTAATTAAAATTGGCACAAAAAAAGTGGCAACGAGGCTGTAGAGGTGAGAGAAGGATGTTTATTTTCGTGTTTAGAGTGAGAATGAATCTGTTAAAGTTGACAGAAGATCATTTTTGAGAGGAATAATCTAGACAAGACCGGTAAAAATAAATACTCAGAGGATTGATTTGAGCTTTTTGTTTTGTGAAAAGAAAAATAAGTATTAAGCAGCAGGTGTCCAGTGCTCTAATCGGATTAACATTAGCCAAAAGATGTCAACAGACTCTGCAAACCAGTGAATCAGGTGAAATGAGGATCAGCTTTATGGGCTGAAGTAGATTCTTTATAAACACCTGCGTACCGTTTTTAAGTGGTATCCCGGCTGCATGCTATGAAAGTAATACGTTTCATACCTTCAAACTGAAATATCTACACTCTAAAGGTGCCACTAAAAGCTTTCACTCCAATTGTTTTAAAGGAAATATACGTATGATTACACATTTAGAGGTTTGCCACAGTGTTTAAAGATGTTTTACTACCGTGTGTATAATGTGTACTAACAGTTTCCAGTCTTGTATTTAGCGGCAGTATATTTAACATAGTAAAAGTACTCGCCCTGCAGTAAAATGTAAAAAAAATGTATTCTAATTTATATTCATATATAAGTGCTTGTCCCTGAGAGTTTATTTGTCTTTGCACTTGCTCTTTCTTCGGGTGTTGTAGAAAGTGCAGTATTTTGGAAACCCCTTACTGTCAGTTGGTAAAGTTGATCACTGGAGATTAGAGGAGCAGCTGTGATCTTATTAGAGCCTGCACCTTTGCACTCAGTAAATAGTCCGAGAGAAGGGGCCCTCTCTGCATGCCTCTGCGATTGTGTGTGTGTTGAACTGTAGTGTATGAAGGCGCTGCTGTAAACATGTTTCACCTCTCATTGTTTTACAATTAATGTGCTCACGCATTCTAGACCCTGCACGTACATCCCTCTTAACTTCAGCTGTGTGTGTGTGTGTGTGTGTGTGTGGGATGTATACAGGCAGCAAGAGGTCATATAAAGTGGACGTGGTACCAGATCTGACCACAAACAAGCAGCTATACACATACAGAGTGGACTGGTTATAAACAAACGGTGAACCGAATAACGCTCATGTCCGTTTCATAATCACTGACATCACAATACAACCTGTGATCATTTCTGGCAATATATTCATTTTTAATTGCCATTCACTAATTGGGTGAACTATCACACAATAAATAAATAGGCAGTGGTGGAAAGTAACAAAGTACATTTACTCAAGTCTGTACTTCAGTGCAATTCGGAGGTACATATTGAACTTTTTACTCGACTACATTCATCCGATAGATAATAATCACTGGTTGCTTTGAAGATAAAGATTATATAGAAAAAACAACAACATATGATATGCTTATAACATGTAATACTAAACCAATGTTTCCCAAACTTTTGGGCTTGTGACCCAGTTGGGGCTCCTTGCCATGTTTCTGCTGTTTTTCTTGTAATTGAGTGTTTTCACATTGTTGCATTCTTACTTCCTCTTGGATGCGTGCTTACCATCTGGCACCTGCACACTACAATCCCATGTCCTTGAGGATCATAATGAACTTCTGTCTTTAGTGAGGACAGTCCTATGACTCTCCTTTTCTGACGTGCATCTCTCCTCCTCTCCCAGCCAACACGTCAGTCTCACCGGTAACAGACTCACACCCGTCCACCGGCTGGTCAGCGGCCTCTGTGACCCCCGCGGTTACGAACGGCACAGACTGGGAGCGCGATGCTCTTCTGGCTGTGGCCGAGGTCGTGGTGCTGACGGCCATCTTGGTGATGGCGCTGCTCGGTAACGGGCTGGTGCTGGTAGTGTTGCTGAGGCGGAGACGACACCACAACAACCCGCTGCACCAGTTCATGCTCAACCTCTGTGTGGCCGACCTGGTGGTGGCACTGTTCCAGGTATTAGAGTCGCAATATACCGGCAGTGATGTTTAAAAATGAAATACTGATATCATGTTAATAATAAACATATGAAAATATTGTTAAACAATATCCAGCACCTCTGAAATACTTTTTTATATACAGTTATGGTTACAGACACTCTCCAACCTTCCTATAATGGTATTTTGTTAGTAATTCATTTGCCAATAAGCAGACAAAATGCATAATAAACAAACTTATGGATGAATTTGACAAATTATTATCATAATTTTAAAATGTTCAATAGATATCGCGATAATATCGTTATTGTGAATTGTTTTGGCCACAATAATCGTGAAGTCTAATAAAAAAATGAAAAAACTGATAACGTGACTGCCCTAATTGCAGGTCACACACACACACACACACACACACACACGCGGTGCATCCCCTCCCTGCATCTCACTCCCCCCTCCCTCCCCCTCTCTGAGGTGTTGCCCCAGCTGGTGTGGGACGCTAAAGGCCGCTTTCCTGGCCCGGACATCCTGTGTCGCCTGGTGAAATACCTGCAGGTCCTCGGGATGTTCGGCTCCTCCTACATGATTGTAGCCATGACGGTAGACCGACATTACGCCATCTGCTGGCCCCTGCTGGCGCACCGCAGCGGGGCCACCCAACGCTGGAACAGCTTCATACTACTGGCCTGGGGTCTGTCGCTGCTGCTCAGCCTGCCACAGGTAGGGAGACACAAGAAGGGAGACACAGGTAGGGAGACACAGGTAGGGAGACACAAGAAGGGAGACACAGGTAGGGAGACACAGGTAGGGAGACACAAGAAGGGAGACACAGGTAGGGAGACACAGAAAATCTGTGTTAAGGTTTTTAAGGCTAACAGAGGGTTCGATTGTTGCTATAGTTTAATATTGTGATTGTCCTTGAATATTACTCCAAATATAAAGCAAGGAATCTCTGTCTGTACCTGTGTGTGTGTGTGTGTGTGTGTGTGTGTGTGTGTGTGTGTGTGTGTGTGTGTGTGTGTGTGTGTGTGTGTCTGAAGACCGTTCATACCATGCTGGGGCCTCAAGTACATGCAGTGTCGAAGTCGGTGCAATTTGGACAGCAGGGCTGTCAAAAAAATCGAATAGAAATTTTGTTTCAAATAAATAAATAATTCTGCACCATAGTTTCCTTCTTGGTGTTCCGTTTTCTTCTCTGTATACTTTTGTAAAAACACTTTAGATTTAGTTCCCTCAAAGTAAGATGACAGCCCACACACCTCTTTACCCCTCCAGGTTTTCATCTTCTCCCAGTCAGAAGTGGCTCCAGGTGTCTACGAGTGTTGGGGCAACTTTGCTGAGTCCTGGGGCCTCAAAGCATACGTGACCTGGATGACCCTGGCTGTCTTCATCCTCCCGGTCCTCATCATCACCGTTTGCCAGGTAGAGGTGGACGGACCGGACCAGGACAGAATTTATTTATAGACACTAATGATGATTTTAATACAGCTCAACATCACTAAACGTCTCATTTTCCCTCAGGTGCGAATCTTCATGGAGATCCACAACAATCTGTACCTGAAGTCAGAGCGCCGCCTGTCCCCCGCCTCCTTCCCTCCATCCAGACGGGACAGCCTGAGAGGAGGAGGAGGAGGAGGAGGGAGGTCCAGTCTCTCCCTGTATGTTTCTCCACTCATGTTCAACAACACCGGGAGTGACACCAGCTTTGACCCCGGATCCATCTATCAGCACCCGCCCATGGGTCCACTCAGGTCCAACAGCATGGTGTCACATTGTGATATTCACACCTGCACTGCTGTTCACCCAGGTGAGATCCACACAGACTGCCGAAGTTATTCTGTTCTATTGCGGCAGACGTTTTAACCCTTTTCGGTTCATGCATCCGCATCTTGTGTTGTGCCCGTTTCCTGTTTCCCTGTCAGCTGAGCTGCACCCCGATGTGCTGCCGGGCCCTGTAGCGCCCTCTGCTGTCTGCTGCCCCCCACCCAAAGCCCCCCCGGCCCGTGGTGGAGAGGTATCAGCGGCCATGTCCAAGACAGTGAGGATGACGCTGGTCATAGTGCTCGTGTACTCGCTCTGCTGGGCCCCTTTCTTCAGCGTCCAGCTGTGGGCCGCCTGGGACCCCAACCCACCTCAGAATGGTAGCACTTCTCCCACCAAACATGTTACAGTATTTACGATTGCGTTGGCTAAGGTTTCATACTAGTTTGGAACTTTTCCTTTTAACACACATTTCTGTCCTCACAAAGTGTCTGTTGTATGCAGGTGTGGAACTGAGACATGAAAAGTAATGCAGTTTTGTGTTAGTTAGTACTTTGAAACTCGTTATGCTATGATTGATTAAACGTTCCTCTTGAATAGAAAATATGCCGGTAATTTAAAAAGAACAATTTCATATTGAGTCGGGTTTGCTGTATTTTGATAGTGTTTGTATAGAAAGAGTTCGGAAAAAGTAGCGCAAGTATACCTGTAGGTCAACGCTAGTCAGCAATTGTAAAAAAAAAAGAAGAAACTAACGGTGTAGGAATGTAGGAGTTACTAAGTCAGATTCTAAACTACATTATTTTTATTTGCACAGCATCTTCATGAAAGTCTTACTCTTCATAATTTCAAACACTGACTTCTGCATACATTGTACTCACAGGGGCCATCTCTCTGCATTGAGTACTTTAACTTTTGCACTTTATTTCAATTTTGCTGATAATACTTTTGTACTTTTAAGTAGTAATCTAGTATTTAGCAGTTTGGAAATGGTACTTTTTAAAGCGTTAAGACTACTTCCTCTATCACAGAATTTGATCAGGCATGTCCAAACCTCTTCCTGTGTGCGTGTGCGCAGGTGTGGTGATCACCTTGCTGATGCTGCTGGCCAGTCTGAACTCCTGCACCAACCCCTGGATCTACTCCGCCTTCTCCAGCAGCATCTCTCCGGAGCTCCGCCTGCTGCTGCTCTGTCACACTCACTCACAGCGCCGGGGCTCGTTACCAAACGACTCCACCACCACACACACCTCCAACAACTGAACAATACACACCATCAACACAGTCTGCCCGGAAGGAACTATAGTCAATGAACAGCAGCTCCCTTTCTTGTCCAGGCGAGATAGCGTGGAGGAAACAATCCACCTCCCAGCACCTCTAAAGTTCACAAGTTGTATCTCATGTGTCACGCTATATGAATCCAAGATAAAATCAAAGTGTGGAAAGACATTTCTCCATTTGGAAGGTTGTGTACCTGACAAGCAACCAGCAGAGACTCTAGTCTAGTTTCTGCTTTTATCTAAAAATAGTTTAGCACAAACCCACGTAAAATCACAACTTCTCATTTTTAAACTTAGTTTTGTTTTATAGAAATTAAAGAAACAAGTCATGTGTCCATTAGAGGTGCTACACACCAGCTCCTTTTGGACAGGGCCAGCTGTTTCCAGTTTCCTAAACTAAGCTAACCGGCTGCTCACTGGGCAAGAAGGCACATGTGTCAAACACTGCTAATCATATTGTATTCCCCACAGCGTTAAACTATATTCCTGTAAACCAGTAGTTTAGATGAAAACTGCGGCAATGTGTTTTATAAAGTGTAATTATTGTAAAAGCAAGTGTTTGGGTGATTTCTCCACACTTGACTGAGAGAACTAAAATCAATTTTCTTCATTTTTTCGACAGAAAATAAATAAAAGCAAATGTTTAAAAAAAAAAAAAAGTTTATTCACTCTCAACAGTCATTAAAACAATTCATACATACACATGAAATAAAACTGCCACAAAAAAAACCTGTGGAAGACATGTGGAAAACGCATTCACATATTTCAATGAAATGATAGTTTCAGTCTTTGAAAGTGTTACCTTCCTTTTCAAATACTTGGACCAAATGCAAAATAACTAAAGGTTCACATCAATTTTGAACCAGTGTAAATCCAACTTGCCTGATGAACAGTATATTTTACACCCAACAGCTTAGAATTTGTAATGAATTGGTTTGAAAAGGAATGCTCACATTTAGTCAGTGAAATGACCAAAACCTTGTTCACACAGGTTAAACAGGAAGCACTCAGTGTAAACGTGCACCCTGTAACACATTTGTATTCCCACTTAAGTGTAAAAGTTAATACAAAATAAAGTAGTGTTCCATTACAGAAACATAACTGTTGTATCTTTCATTTGAACAATTTACATTTGTTTCAGATCATCAAAGATAAAGCTGGTTATATTCTATATTTTTGTTATTGTTAACAAATCCTATGTTAGTCCATCTCTCTTCCTGGTTTCCTCTTCCTGTCTGTGGTTCTGTAAATTCATTAAAACAGCTTACAAATAAACACATATCTCCCTAAACAGCTGGGCAGTTTTAAGTGATATAGTGCATTTGTTGCACTATATTACAACAGCTTCGCTGACAAATGTTTGCAGTAAACTCACTCACTGAGCAATGCAGAGCTTTCACTGAGCCTCTGTGATTGATTTCAAGCTAAAAACATTAAAGGTCTGATATGACACATTCGGTTCAGTCCAGAGACAAACTGTGAGACCTGTTTGATCATTTAAAAACAATTGTTTTAAACTGTCTGCTTTTTAAGATCACAAAGGTTTGTTGATATAACCGTAAACTACAATGTGTTATTCGCAATAATAATAATAATAAAAAAACACTATCAGGAACGCAACTCCTATAATCCAATATTATGAAAATTTAGGATTGCGAGTGATTTAGTTTCCCCCCCCCCCAAATTTGGCACCACATACACACCTCGTCAACCTGGTTCAATAACAGCCTTTTACCCGTCCCCTCTGGAAAGAAGAAGACCAGCACGTGGTGTAATTTAATAACGTGACTGCTGGTTACACAGCAGGGAGGTCTGTGGGGCGTCACCGTGTGACCACGTCTCCTTCAAACGTGTCTTTATCAGCACGACGACGCACGAGCCGCTCTGGTTGGAGGGCGCAGAACACAGAATTACACACAAAGTACACAAATATTGATGTACACGCAAACGTCAACTGAGTCTGCACTGTGACCCACTCGACTTTTCAAAAGATTCCTACATTAGTTCTTAACTTCCTTACTTTCCTATATCTTTGCATTGTTAAGCATTTTGTGATGAACTTCCTCACAAATTGTTCTTCATTTTTGAGCATAAATCTACATTAAAAACTGGGCATTTTGCCCTCTGATCCAACGTGTGAACAGATTTACTGTATCTACATTAATATGAATGTGTCCTTTGAATTCATGTCCAGCCCTTGAGAAGGGAAGCAATGCAAGTATGTAGTATGTAGTATGTAGTATGTGAGGGTAAATGTACAGTACTTTTGTACCGTTTGAGCCTCAGCTAGACTCGGAGTCGAGGTCGAGTGTGTCTGAGTGTGAGAGGTTCTGAACCCTTACAACCAGGCTGACCCTGAGACTAAAGTCCTTATTAGTTTACTGGATTATTATCTTACAGTCATTCTGTCTGTTGTGCGTCTATCTGGTGTTTATATAATATATATAAATCGTGTACTCCTGGAGGACTTTAGTTCACAAAAGGCACGTCAAAGAGGTGCCAACGCGGTGAAAAGCAAGTCTCAGCTTACATTAAAAATAAAAGTAAGTTTCTATGGCTTCAGGGTTGTGTACACGGATCGTATCTCTCTATTAAGACGACGTGTGGCTGCTGCAACTCTCGTGTGTGTTTCTGTGAAGCGTGTGCGTCGTCCTTCAGTCTTTTTTTTGTTTTCTACACCGTGTCCTCGTCCATATTGGCAACTTCATCCAGCATGACAGCAGCTGACCCCGTGTTCTCCTCCGCCGGCTCGGCCGATTTTGACGGAGAGGGAGGCGCCAACATGGCGGTTTGCTCCTCCTTGGCCTCCTCCCTCTCTTTTCTCTCCTCGTTTTTCTTCTCTCGCGCCAGTAGGTGGTAGTTGATGCTCATCCCCACAAAGAGGACCACACTTGCGACAATGAGGATGATGCCGGAGGAGATGTAGGTGTAGTCATAGTGCTGGTAGTAGTTATAGAAACTACCTGTAGGGGGACAGAAGAGAGAAGAGTCAGATTTAACACTCATTTTGACCATGTTTTTTTATCACTGACCATGATATCCCAGCTGCATATGCTGTGTAATGTATTCTTAGAAAAAAAAAAGGGAGCGAGAGAAAGAAAAAGGAGAGAGCGAGAGAGAGAGAGAGAGAGAGACAGGTTGACGCCGTCTAAATAAATACAACCTTCCACCCGTCCCCTTTTCCTGTCATACATGTTGGATGTTTTACCTGTTAGCGGTGGGCCCAGCAGCACCGGTCCACACTCCACTATGGTGACCAGACCCACGGCTGAGGAGAACCTCTGAGCTCCCACCAGGTCCATCAGTGTCTCAAACAACACCGAGCTCAGCCAGCCAAAGGCAAAACCGAAGAAGATGGCGTACACGACAAATCCCGTGTAGTCCACAGACAGCGGCGCCAGCACGTGGCACACTCCGTTGTAGAGGACGGCAGCGGCGAAGAAGTACTGTATTCTGGGCCGGACCCACTTGGTGTTGGCCAGCATGCCCATGGAGGGCCGGGCGAACATGTCGACGAATGCCAACACCGACAGCAGGAAGGCCGCTTTCTCTTTGCTGATGTCCTTGCTCTTGGCGTAGTTAGAGAGGAAGACGAGCGGAGCGAAGAGGCCGAAGAACATGATGACGTTGCCGAACAGGTAGAGCAGGAAGCCGCGGTGTTTGAACAGCGTCAGGTCGATGAAGGAGTTGATGGTCTGCAGGACCGTCTTCTTAGGCTGTGGCTGTACCGAATCCACCACAGCCTTGACCTCGTCCGCCTCCGAGTCGGGTGTGGGCGGCTGCGGTGTGGGTGCGAGGGGGCGCATCAGGGCGCCGGCCACGCAGCAGTTGAGCAGAAGTCCTCCCAGGATGAGGAAGCTGCCTCTCCAGCCAAAGGCATCGTACAGCCACGAGTTGAGAGGAGCCAGGGTGGACAGGAACACGGGGCTGCCTGCCATCGCGATGCCGTTGGCGATGGGACGACGGTTGTAGAAGTATTTACCGATCATGGTGAGGGCTGGATTCAAGTTGAACGCCAGTCCCAAACCTGCAGTGAGACAGAGAGAGAGAAGGGTGGGAGGGGAAACAGAGGAGGCATGAGCAGAAGATGACGGCAAACAAAACAGCCATCCACATACAGGTGAAGTGAGAAGATGGATGTCTTTTTTACCAAAAAGGGTGCCATTTATATGCAACATGTGGATATGGATATATGGGGAATATCATTAAGAGAACTAAAGCAAAGAATAGCAGAAGAACGCATAAAAGTACAATATATGGTTGTTGCATCACATTTCACGAAAATGATCCTGTCTCTAAATATATGAGAATTGAGAAGTCACAATACTGATCAATGGACTATAAAGCTAGAAGACATCACCATGAAAACACTTGAATAAAGAGTGTGAAGATATGTTTCAGTTTAAATGGACAAACTTAAAACAAACACCAACTCAGTGCTGCATTCGACACGGTCGACCATGCCATACTCCTAGAAAGACTAAACATCTGGGTGGGACTCTCTGGCACAGCACTTAACTGGTTTGAATCCTACTTGAAGGACCGAGAATACTTTGTGTCTGTAGCTGATTACACATCAGAGCTGACTAAAATGACATGTGGTGTTCCCCAAGGTTCAATACTGGGGCCTCTTCTGTTCAACATCTACATGCTTCCACTCGCTCAGATTATGGAAAACAACAAAGTGTGTTATCATAATTATGCAGACGACACACAAATCTACATAACTATGTCACCAGGGGACTATAATCCCATACAAGGGCTGGGTAACTGCATTGAACAAACCAACAACTGGATGTGCCAGAATTTTCTTCAATTAAACAAAGATAAAACAGAAGTAATTGTTTTTGGTACCAATGACGAACAATTGAAAATCACCGCTCAACTTCATTAAAACCCACAAACCAAGCCAGAAATCTAGGTGTAGTTATGGGTTCAGACCTCAACCTGAACAGCCATATCAAGACAATTACAAAATCAGCCTACTATCACCTGAAGAATATATCAAGGATTAGAGGACTTATGTCTCAACAGGATTTGGAAAAACTTGTCCACGCATTTATCTTCAGCAGACTGGACTACTGTAACGGTGTGTTTACAGGTCTCTGTAAAAAGTCTGTCAGAAAGCTGCAGCTGATTCAGAACGCTGCATGTCTTTGCACTGGCTTCCTGTCCAACAAAGAATTGACTTTAAAATCCTGGTGTTGGTTTACAAGGCACTGAATGGTTTAGGGCCAAAATACATCTCTGATCTGCTGCGACCTTATGAACCATCCCGACCCCTCAGGTCATCTGGGACCGGTCTACTTTCTGTTCCCAGAGTCAGAACTAAACATGGAGAAGCAGCGTTCAGTTTTTCTGCTCCACATATCTGGAACAAAGTCCCAGAAAGCTGCAGGTCTGCTGAGACCCTCAGCTCATTTAAATCAAGATTGAAGACTTTTCTGTTTGCTGCTGCCTTTAATTGAACCACATTCAATTAATATATTAATCAATTTCCTGCATTTCTGCATTTTACTACTGTATTTTATTTCTTACACTGTTCTTAATTGCTGTTAAATCGCCTTTTCTTTTGCCTTATGTTTTGATGCTTTTAATGGTTTTAAAAGGACTGCACAATATATCGCCATTTCCTCCGGGACCGAGTTCGTGCAAGGCGTACACTATAAAACGCAGATCGGCAGAGATCTTTTCCAGACGTGGTTTGTGTGCGAGTAATTGCAGAATTGCGGCAGTGTATGGTTGATTGCGTGCAGCGTAATGTCTCAGGGAGACATCAATTATTGTTTCAATGTATGTTTTAAATCTCCTTTACTTTTGCCTTTATGCTTTTAATGGATTCATGTGAAGCACTTTGAATTACCTTGTTGTTGAAATGTGCTATACAAATAAACTTGCCTTGCCTTGTAAGTAAAGAGTGATTTGAACAACTACACTCCACTCTGGTTCAACTTCAGAGGGTCCGTTCATGTTTGAAGCGAGTAAAACACTGACCTCCCACTACTCCTATGAAGAAGTAGAGCTGCTGCACAGTGTTGCAGAAGGAGGCCGCGATGAGTCCCGACGAGGCCAGAACCCCTCCGACGAAGATGATTGGTCGACTGCCAAATTTGTTCACAAGGATGCTGCTGATTGGACCTGGAGAGACGCATGAGAAAGAGAAGTGATGTCATACAAAGCATTGATACATTATAGTGAATGAGACAAAAACAGGAGGATTTTCTACGTGTCCTGAACAAATTTAACATCTTTTGAACTTGACAAAAAGACTTTTGAAGATGGCCTAAGCAGAGTGTAACAATTCATCAATTAATCTGCATATTAATCAATAAAGAAAATAAGTGTTCCTTGCAGCCCTATGCACACGTACATGATCTATGCAGGTAGTGACAAAGACGTACTGGAGCAGTTACAATGTGATTGCATCAGCTCACCATTTAAACCTTTCACCAACAGGTGGTGCTATGGTGGTAGAAATCAAAGAGGGACAATGACTTGATTATGTAACAGCAGCGGGTTGCATGGATGTTACATGGAGGAAGAGGGGAGGAAAGGAGGGAAGGGTGAAAGGGTGAAGAGGAGGGAGCCAGGCAGTGCAAGGTATGGCACATGTCAGAGTGGGAGGTAACATATAGAGGAGCTAAAAAAGGAAGTAGAGAAGGAAGAAAGGAGAAGAAGAAGAGTGAACAGAAGGGGAAAGGAGAGAAAATACAATGAGAGAAGATGAAGAGATGAGGAAGAGGAGGAGAGAAGAAGAATCAATCCATCGTTATTTATAAAGCACCTTCTGAACAAATTAAATGCACTTCAAAGTGCTTTATAAGCGATTGATAAAACTCAGGTCATGTTAAAAGTAGTAAAATGTTTATACGATCAAATAATATTAATCCCCAATAAAATGTGATCAACCAAAAACAAGTCAGAAAGTTATAAAATGATGATAGAATAACGACTGAAAGCAGCTTCACAAAAGACTTGTTCTGCAACATCTAAGAGAAGAAGTGGAGGCTCCAAGGAGCCTTCCTGGTTCATAGATAGTCCCGCGGCCATGCAGTGCCTTAAAGACTAAGAGGGAACCAGTGTAAGGACAAGAGAAGAAGAGAAGAAGAGGAAAGGAGAGAAGAAAAGAGGAGAAGAGAAAAGGATAGAAGGAGAAGAGAAGGAGAAAAGAGACATGAACTGAAAAGGACAAGAGGAAATAAAATAAGAAAAGAGGATAGAAGGAGAGAAGAAGGACAGAAGAGGAAGGGAGAGTGGAGGCAGTCCACGTGCTCCGCTTGCATGCCAGCCTCACTATGAATGGTCCTCACATGAACTCAGACTGAATCTATTCAGCAGCTCTGTGCGCAACTGTACTGCTTCACATTCCTCTGGCATCAATACTGAATATCATGTGCAGAGCCGAGATCGCTATTGACTGACTATTTTGATTATCAACTGTTTTATTGAAATAAATGCCAAACATTTTATTTTTTCCAGCCACTCGAATGAGAGAATTTGCTGCGTTCGTCTGTTTTACACATTACTGTGAAGAGAATAATCAGGAAGATTACATCAAAACAAATCTTACTGGAGCTTAAGAAACATAACCGTAGTGAAAATCAACGAGCGCTTACAGACCTCAGCTCGCTTTACGACAAAACATGAATGGCATTGTTGGTTCAGAAGTTGTTTTCCAATCCAGACAAGCTGACCGACTCTCGATCATTGTTGAACCACAACGGTGCAATTAGGCTCTAAATATCGAGTTAGTCTGTTTGTCTTCGGGCCTTCTGCGGTCTACTCAGTGGTCAGATTCAACAGGTTTGAACTGTGATTTGTCATTCCATAGTATGTGCAGCTGATCATCTCACAATGACAACAATAGTTAGCTGCAGTACTAATTATGTGTGACAGAAGATGGGAAAACTAAGATAGCGGACACTGAGACGAATACCAAAGGAAAAAATATGAATGATGTCTGAATCAAACATCGCCACCCTTCTGCTCTGGGCTGGCATCCATTACCTCACAACCAGCAGGGGGGGGGGCCTTCACACAGACAGTCGCCCTTGAAACTTGGCAGCTGGCCACGGTGGCGGCTCTGGAAGCACGATCGTTCCCTCACGCACTCGCTAAACACCGCTCTAGTTTCTGGTGCCGTGTCCGTCAACGAGGGTCTGACGAGCTGGCACAGAGCCCACCAGAGCCTGCCTTGTTCGGGGGTGGTGGGTTTCCATGTTCCAGGCATGCAGTAGATAAAAGAGGTTCTACCAGAACACACATCGGACACAAGTGAACCTGTACAAGGACAGGAATGACTCTGCGTCCACTCCAACGCTCACATAGACAAATGAGTAGCGACAATCTTTGCTGCTGTATGGCGTCATACAAAGAGGGCAGTGAGTAGTGTCCTCCGTGATATTATATAAACGATCCCCCTCCCTCCATATCTCTGGGAGAGAACAGAACACTGAGGAGGAAGAGAAGAGGTCCGTCCTCATCTTCACTCTGACACAGCGTCCACACATGATTAAAGAAAACACACCATGTGTCGAGAGCAAACCCAACTGTGACGAGCTATTCCTCCATCTAACTTTAGCTTTTGCTTCCTCTGACTGTGCAAAGTGCGTAGATTTGATTTTGTATTACAATCTGGTCTTTGTTCATTCAATTCAGCCAGTCGTTACAGAGCAGATGCTCAGATTTAGTGTCAAACTGAAGAGGAAGAGGCAGAGCATCAGATGGTGTTGAGTCAGTCCTTCCAACAACAACAACAACAACAGGAGAGGGACAGGAGAAGCAAACCCACCAGTTAAATGCAACACATTACTATCAAGAAACTGTTATGGAGCTTTATTATTTATTATAACACCTCTATGGCATCATAAAGTAGACTTTATGGCAGCACAGTTGTACTAGATAGCATTAGATTGTACAGCTGTACTGAGTGGTTTATTAATTCATTATTACCTTTGACAATAATTTCACTTCATAGTGTTTTTTCATTCTTTTGCTAAATCGGCTTAAATCTCAACTCTCCGTCTCATGCTGAATCATATCAATATCCTGTAATCCCGAGCACTACTTCTTGCATTAAAACAAGCTGATGTGCACTCATGCACAAATTCACACACTCGCAAACACACTCTTTCTTCAGGCACCGGCTCTTTTCCCTCCATACAAGAAGAGAGAAATCCCACAGATCATAAGAGAAGTCACACACACACTGAGGCTGTGACCAGTAACGTAAAGTGACAATAATCGAAGACAAAATACTGAGGAATTAAGAAAATTAAAACGATGTTTTTGTTTGTAATTCCAACACACCCGTAAAGCCATGAGGCCTGTATTTTTTGCAGCGTGTTTCATGCCTTGAAACTAATAAACAAAAGAGGTGAAACAATCACACTCTTCCTTCATGCAGAGCATGCTGTGCATCTTTAACTGGTTCACACTATTGTGTGTGTGTGTTGCCTCATGAGTAACTGAGTATTGTGGTTATGGTAATTCACGCCCTACGACTTCACTTCTATAGTACAAGCCAGCATCATGACATCAGTAACTGGTGATCCGCGCTGATTTTTGGAACAGGGGAGAAGAAAATTGAAAAAAATGGGACAAAAACAAACTACTTCAACATCTGGCTCCTGTTATGCAACTTGACTCCTCCCCTCGGTTTCCCCCTCAGCAGTTTCCTCTCCTAAACCTACTGTGAGCTAGCACGCAGCTCTGACGAGGAAGAAGGAGTAAGTGGAGGGAACAGAGACCATTTTTAGATATAAACTGAGACGGAGAGAGCAAACCAGATGACGGCATCTTGCTTTAAGGGTGTGCTGGTTATCAGATACACTGCGGGAGAAGGAGCGAGAGTGGGTTTGAATTAGGACGGAACTCGCTTTGTGTCAAGAGACAGAACGAGAGAAACCTGATCTGAAACTAGAGCAGAGTTTTGCTTTCCTAAATCCTCCCTAAACATGCAAATGGGAAGGCTGTTGTTCCAGCAGTGCAAATAAAAGAGCCAGTAAAGAGGTACTGCACACTTAGACATGTTTTTTGAGCTGTAACGCATTCTTAGATTGGTATTTCTTGGGTTGAAAATGACTCGACCCGCCATCTACTGTTTAAATGAGCCCTAAACCGTGCAAGGTCAATGCTCGGATAAAGTCGACTGGTTGTAAAACTATGTAAAAAACTATACAGAAAATGAAATTGAATGCAACTTAACACCGCCTTCCGTAACTTTCCGGTGGGACTTGTCTGAAGGAGTTGCGCAATGATCTACCTCTTCCAGTTCACCTTTAATGACTTCATGAACGTCACTATTTTTGTGGACTTTATTAAACATATTCCGTCTGTTCTCTCCGGCCCACATGTCAAGCATACATTCAGATTTCTGCAGAAGTCAGTCCTCTCCCACTCATGTCAACCTGTGTCCATTTGAACAAGTGCAACCTGCGCATGCAGCCTGTAATCTACTGTGTTTTGGTTTGGGTCAGATTATGTTCTCACTGCAAGCGAAACATAAGAGGGTTCGTTTGGAAACCTGTCACAACAGGTGTTGAACCGCACCAGAGTGTGATTAAAACAGACCGAGTGTTGGCTTGTAAAAGAAAACACAACCGCTAGCGACACCATGAAGTTCACATTTGGGTTTTTCAATTAAACTCCTTTGATTGCAATCCCTATTTTTGTATTTTGTAGATGTTAGTATAGTTTTAATGCCTTCTCCTACAGCATACTGTAAACCCTGTGACAGAAAGGAATTTGGTCATTAATTCAATGTCTTGTTTATCTCCAGCAGCTTTAGTAGGAAAACAAAGTGCGCCTTGTTTTCATATCTTGTTTGCAATCACTCCAGAGTATCCATTTCTCACATAGTCCCCTGCTCTCCACTCAGCAGTAAGTGTTATTCAAGCTGTGACTGAATGAGAGAGACAGCATACGCAGATGGAAAGTCGAACGCAACCTCTGGGCGTGTTTGTTTTTATGTTGCTTCAGTGAAGAGTGAACGATAAAGTGTCACGCTCAAGTCCCGAGAAGAGCAACAGGCTTAAGAAACACGACCAGCGAGGCCACGACCAGCGAGGAGAAAAAAATAAAAAATAATAATAATAAAAGGGACTCGAGTTTTGTTCACAAAAAATGCACTTAAATAAAGACCAAACATTTGCATAGGGGTGGAGAGTTATTCATTCCTTAAGAGGCAACATACTGTCAATCCACACTGGAAACTCTTTAGAGCTTCTAATGTTGCTAACAATGTTCACCTAGAGAAATTGAATAATCGGAATGAAAAGAGTTTTCTTTATTATGGAACAACCCTTACACACACACACACACACACACACACACACACACACACACACACACACACACACACACACACACACACACACACACACACACACACACACACACACACACACATCACTCACCTCCAGCATACATGACAGCCAGCATGATGGAGGAGATCCAGGACACCTGACTGGGTGTGGCATCAAAGATGACCTCGATCTCTTTGAAGAACACAGTGATGGACTTGGGGAAGGCGTAGGAGAAGCCGATGGAGATGAAGGCCCCCAGCACCACCGCCCAGCCCCAGCCACCTTCAGGAGGGGTGTACACCACAGGCCCAGCCGGCGCTGGAGGCATGTCTGCTCACGAGGAAGACGAAGAAGAAGAAGAAGAAGAGGGGACGAAAAGGCCGGACCAGGTGCACAGAGATCAGGACTCACAACCTGTTGGAGGAACAGAGCAGAGAGCTGGTAAATATCAACATAGACAGTGAAGGAGACGAGCACACATTTCATCCTTTGCTTCTTAGCATTTTTATCTAATTTGCTGCGAGATGAAATATGTAGGGTTGAGGAAGGAGAGAGGGAGGACGGGAGTGAAGAGTTTGATGGAAAAATGAGGAGGGAAACTAAATATTTATGTTTGTGATCATATTTTCAAGTGCTGTCATGGTGAGAAAGAGCATCTCTGCCAGGCCACATGCCAACATACCATCAGAGGATAAGCAGATGGCATACTTATCTTATTAAGCAGTACAGAAAGATTAGCCCTCGACAACTTAGGTGTAAAATGCTGATTTTCCCCGATGTAGTTTGGAGAAAACATTTTAGAAACATTTACAGTACAACACACCCACAGTTACCAGAACAGCTAGAGAACCATGAGCTTCCTCAATGAATGCGTCCATCTATAGATGTCCTCGTTTCCCCATTTAGGCCACACAGAAACCAGCTATTTATGGTCGGCTCTCAAATCAACTCTGCTACTGTTTGGGCCATTTACCTTAAATGGTCTCCGGATTACAAATCTGCAATGTACAGAGAAGGGACTTGACACGCAATCTGTATGGTGAGACTAGATTCAGACAAAAGCTGAGTGATGCCGCCATAAGTGGAGATATAGAGAAAAACAACATTTGTCACATAAGCTTATGTCCTAAAATACTGCGAGAGGACTGACTAACCTCGTTAGAACTAACGAACAGCCAGGCGGCTTGTTTTCCTACATGCAGCGTTTAGCCTGGATCGTGCTGTAAACAACCGTTACACCGCCAGCCTGTAGCAGTACATAAACTGGTTAACTCAGCTCTGTGGTTCACAATGCAGACAGATGATGCTCGTCACGGGAAGCTAAACCTTGTGGCTTTCACTTCTTCCTGCTTGTTTTTTTATGTTCATGTCTCCTCACCACAAAGAACAACGCTGAGAAACCAATCACAAGGACTGACACATATGCTAACGCTACATAAACAAACACATGCATGAAGAAACGCATAACAACTTAAACTAGTTGTGCTAGTTGTCCTCCTTTAACAGTTCAGTACATGTGTCTCCAGTTAGAGAACCGCTGGTCAAACATAGTGAGACAAATCAGATGTCTTTTTTAAAGCCACACATGTTTTGCACATTTTATATTTATTCTCTGTTAATGCTGCGCTTTCGGTTATTTCCTTCCTTCCAGGCAGTTTCGGTTGATGCCAGTACACTCAGTGACGTCTTTGCTATCAAAATTCAATCGCTGGTCTGTTTACATGACAGGGTTTTTCAGCACTGAGAATGATAACCCACCTCTCAACCACTACGCACACTTTAGCGCATCGTTTTGTTATCTTTTGTTGGTGGAAAACGGCGTCTCAGAACGGTGCCTCAGTGTTGATGAGATAATTGTACGCAGCCAAACCTTTGCTCGAGGCAGGAAATCCATCCGTGAAGAGCGCGTCCGCTTTATTTCTGTCACAGTTATGATTCTGTCAAGCAGCAACGCAGCAGCAGGCTGTGGGCTGTGAAGACAACTCTTCATGATTCAGGTTGGGCATTGAGACTGGAACAAATATATTTTGGGAAATTCATTGACTGACAAGCTTTTTGATCACACACACACACACACACACACACACACACACACACACACACACACAAAACAATCATCTGAAACTCACGATGAAATACAGAGTCGTGGTGAACTGCATCGGGTCGTATCTCCACGGATCTTGCAAATACTTTATCGATACATCAGTGAAACAAGAACGAACGACACAGTCTGAGCCAAAGCAGCCGAGGACACCTGAAGGCCACCGTAGTTCTCTAACACGCTTGGAAGGGGAGGGGTTGGTTTTAGTTGGTTCTGATCCGCAATACACCACTAGATGCCAGTAAATCTTACAGACTGGGCCGTTAAGTGAGGAGCCGGAAGTATTAAAAAGGTCCAAACGAATACAAGAGACATCTGCACACTTAGATCTGTGCAGGTGACTATTCCTGTATTTTTTCATATCGCAGAAAAAAGAATATCGCAATTAATGTTATTTTTTCCAATTTCGTGCAGCCCTACTTAGGACCAACAGACTGTCAAACGGATTATGTCAAAGAATCTAAGCAGTCAGCAGATCCGATAATGTGCACACGCGGTTTCACTTCCTCGTTAGTAGTCTCTTCCGTCAGTGACTGTTGACACACGGACCTCAACAGTAACAGTCATGAAACAACTTCTACCTTCAGTCGGCCCGTCTTGAGTGTGTGTCAGTACATGAGAGCTCAAATCAAACTACAGCGCCACCATGGAGAAAGCAGCCCGTCCGTGTGAGTGTGAGCAGGATTTTGTGTATTCAGTCAACAGTAAATGTTACCGTTCATGTTTAGCGACATAGCAAAGAATTTTAAATTCCTTTAAAGTCCTTCTCAAATACAAACAAAAGCAAACGAGCACCCACAAACACGTGGAGGGTGGCGATTGGATCCAACTAAATGTCATACTCAAACACTACGGGCGTTACTTTGTTACAACCTTAATTACGTGTAATGAAACGTCATCCAAGGGCCCTGGACTTACCGGCCCTCAAATGTTGCTCACAGAGTTGTTTGCAGCAGAGCCCTTCCTCCAATGACCTCACTGACAATCATACCATCACATGTTTGTGCAAAAAACAATATATATAATTCATCTCTGCAGTCATCACTGGATTTGTTCCACTGGATCTACAATTTAAGAGGGAAAAAACAAGTATTATAGTGCTACTGATCAAAACTCTGTTCAGAGTACATCTTGGAAGATATTTTACCGAAGCTGGTGCTCTCCTTTTGTTTCTCGTCGACAGTCGTCATTTATATCATAAAAGTAATTGTTCTCAACATAACCTGCGACTGAGCCAGAGAGGAACAGGAAACGTGGTCAAACATAAAATACAAAAATCTTTTTCTTACAGTGATCTGAAAATAGCATTCAAAACAAATACTCTTTAAAAATGAGACTAAATATATGGCCTAAAGCTGGTCTATGCATTTTCCATGCCGTTATGTAGGCGACATTGCGCTTTATTGAACGGAGAAACAAACACAGGACGCTAAAGGATGCAGAAATATTGAAGTTCCTCTCTTCCTCGCGGCCCACAAGCAATGTGCTCGCTGTGCCTAAAAATGCAACGTCACTGCTGGTCTCAGCTGTCTGATCACGCACAGTCATGTGACCTCGTTTTAGGTCACGCAAGGCAACAGGCCCAAAACACACAAACACACCGGCATTTATTTCACTTTCATATCTACATGCCCGAGTTGCAGAATGTGTGCCAGGACATCAACTGCCATGTAATCGAATTGGTGTCGTAAAAAGTACTTTGTCATAAAACCACTTCCACTGTCAACACTTCCGTGCAACCAAATAATCCATTATAAAGGACACATCTACAATAAGTCCAACTTAAAACCTGTATAAATATAATCACTATTGGCCCTCTCACCACAGAAAGTGGATCCAGAGTCCCCCTATGGTTTCCCCTGGCTTTCTATGCGTGTTTCTGTTATTTTAACACCCGAATTACATCGAGAAGTCATAAAACCGTAAAGCAGTAACAGTGACTTCAGTCTCCCTGAGTCATCACCCATTGCTGTGTCTTTATGTTCATGTTGTCTCCTGCGCATGGATAGCCATGCAGCTCCAGCCTCAGTCTTTTAAGCATGACTGTTTATGTGGCCATGAAGCGCATGTTTAGGATCCCTTTTACAGGGTTATTGTTTTATAACAAGTTAACTGGAAACTTCAAAAAGTCATACGAAGACGAGAGACTTCAACTAACTTATGAAGCCAACGTTTGCTTAATTAGCTAGCTAGCCAACGGCTGATATAATAAACAAAACGGTCGCCCCCTAGAAATGAGAAGTCTGCGTCTGTTGACCTCTCAATTTAAGGTCACATTTACTGTGAGTTATAAGTATGCCGCTGTCTCCGTTAGTAAACTAAATACATTCAGTGTGAGGAAAGAAAGCTTGACAGGGCAAGCAACACCAAGAGGCTTTGTAGGAGTTTTGTATGTCAGACACAGACTGCACCCAAATCTATTGAACCAGTTGTTCCAGTGTTAAGAAAGACAGATAATCGGTTCAGGGCCTGGACTTAAAGGGAAGCAGGCGTCACCAATGGGACTCTCCATCTCACGTGAGGTCCCAGTGAGCTTTTAGGTGGGTGTGTGTGTGTGTGTGTGTGAGCAAAGCAGGACAACTCTTGAAGGAGTTCTCAAAGGCAAGGCAAGTTTATTTGTATAGCACATTTCAACAACAAGGTAATTCAAAGTGCTATTACCGAGCATTATACATATCATCTCTTCAGTTAAATGGTTATTAAATACTTGTTAACTTAGTAATGACCACTCTAACCTCCCAGGTATGAACTAACGTCAATGTGGCCCCATCCTTGTCTCAAACACTTCCGTAACCTGAGTGCACGCCCAATGCGTACACAGACACACACCCTTGCTTGCTCAAATGTGCAGTTTGCCCGGCCTAAACCAGTTGTGCCTGGCCCATATGCATACTTGCACATGAAGAAACCCGCTCAAGGGCACTGTGTTGCACAGATTCAAATATTAGTTTTTCCTTGTGCAGAGCTTGTGGAACTTCCCAACACTATAACTTACACTTCATTTCCCAGATTTTGGGAAGCATGTGAACAATGCCCTCCCAACAACATATGTTTTAGGTCTATTATGCAACCAGTCTGTCAAGTACAAACTATGATCGGAGGGTTTTTCCTTTTCCCAAAACAAAAAATGGTGAAATGTGGCCGGTTAACTTTGGGGATTTAAAGGCCAACAAATAAATAAATGAGGCCCGGCAGAGACAAACAACTTCAGGCCAAAGCTTGCCACACATCTGGTTCTACTTGTTTTTTTGTTATTAATCTTTACCACACTTCCTTTCTCTCAGACACACACACACCACTGGTGTGTCGCCACTCATTTGCTCTCCCTTTCTCTCGGCTTCAGGTTCAACCAACATGCCTCATCCGTTCGCTGGATTTTATGCAGAATCTCTTATATTTACTCCAAAAAACGACAAACAAACTCTCTACTCAGTAACTGATGCACCTCCAACGTTTAAATACTACCCATGTAATCCACTACTTCCTGCATTTAGGCAGTAGATACCTTCCAACAGTAGAAAGCTATGAATGCAGCAGGTCAGCCTGGGTGAAGGTATGCTTATAAGTCAAGAAGCATTTGAGCTTTTCCTGACAATTCACAGCAATAAACATTATGCATGACAATAAAGATTGCACAAAGGAGGAACACTATCTGCAGAGTCACGCTCAGGCCCCAGGACAATACAAAAATACAACTGGATAAGTTTGTTTGGGAGGAGCAGCAGTAACCCGATGAGATGCTTCCTGAGAACAGAAACTATTAAAATCCCAAGTCCATCTCAAAATGCACGAATTAGATCAGAGTAACATAAAACAAGTTTGCAAACACCAAGAGGGAGATATTCAACTGGAAGCCCGACCCTTCTGAAAGCAGGGTGGATGTTATGAATCCTGCTCCTGTGCCACCACACACATGGAAAATGACAGAGCAATCACTCACTTTTTTGTAAATATCCCCATGTAACAAAATGACAATGACAAAAAACAATGAGGACTGCACGAGAAGCAGCGCGTGTGGCTCTCGTGTGATCTCTCCATTGAGCGCCGACCAGCATGTGAAACTCATTCAGCTCTGTGCAGAATATTTAACACGTTAGGCCGCAGTCAGACGGATTTCTCTCCGGTGCTGGCTCTGTGCCGAGACCCCACTGAGAGACCCGGAGCGACGGGCTGCAGCTCAGCAGCAGGCGGGTCAGATGCCGGGACAGTCCAGCCTCACTTTCTTCACTTGTGCATGTAGAAATAGAGCCAGGACCACGACACGGTGAATGAAACCACTGTCGGTTTAACGCTGCCCGATAAAGCTGGTTGTAAATGATGTAACGTAAGATGAAATAATAACGACAGCGGGAGCAGAGAAAGATGATGAAACTGGTGACGCTAATGGAGGAGCGGAGCTCGCTAATTTACAACTTCACACGGCACAAGTTGAGCTCGAGATGTGAGCAGGAGCCAAAAAAAAGCGCCGTTTAATTCAGCAGCAGCGTCTTTGTCTCGACGGTTAGTCCACCGCACGCTCGTTCACTCACCGACAGTGTGTGTTGAGGGGGTTCGGCTTTCTCCGGCGGAGGCTCGGTTCGGCTGAGAGTCGGTGTCTCCCGGACACGGGGTGTCCTTGCTCCTGACAATGACCACACGTTGATCCTCCAGCTGCAGCTCGGGGGTACCACCGCCACGAACACACACACGCTGGACAACTTCTGGGATGGTGATGATGACACCGCCACCAGCACGCATGCGTACGAGAGCGTGAGCGGCAGCCGAGGAATCTGTAAAAACCGCACGTGCAGTAGCGCGTGGAACTGTAGAGGCAGGCGCGGTTTAAATAGTGGTGGAGGAAGTACTCACATTGTAGAAATGCTCTGTTGCGAGTAAAAAAACCTGCAAAAGTACTCATTATGCAGAACGGCCTTCTTTTAGAATATATTACAGCCTATTCCTGGATCGTGAATGCATTAACGTGTACATTTCCTAAATGTTGCAGCTGATCATGGTGAAGCTCAATTTAAATACTCGATACACTGATGGGTAGTAATGTCCAGTTATAACTCATTCATACCAATACAACTGTGCTTTTTATACTATGACATATCAAAATGTCTCCCGAGAGTTTCTCATAATTTTCATGAGACACCAAGTCAAAAGCACGAGTTACTTTCTCATAATTAAGTCATGAGATAATTAGAATTACAAATAAGAACAAAGTGCTGCCTCCCTGCTGGTCTTTTTGGTCATAGTCAACCAAAATGTCTTCAGTCGATTTGTCGTTTTTTTGCTTTTATTTTGCTGAATGACTTATTTCCAAGAACCTTGTGAACACATCACCGATAATCACAAGATTTAAAGTGGTGCTTTTGTTTGATTCTTTGTTAAGAAACTCAGTTTTACATGTCTGTCAATCAAATCAACTAATCTAGTCGACAAAATTAGAGAGAGGAATGGACAGGATGTCATTCGTACAGTATAATGCAATCCAATACAACAGCCCTGCAATACCTTTGTGAAGCTGTTAAACTCTGCTGACAATGTGAGCGCTGCTACATCAACTCATTTTTGAGTACATAATTTGGTTTTGCATTAACTGCACAGTTTTTCTGTTATATGGCGGTATTGATAATATTAATAGTAACCGATTCACGTGGCACTTTTTCAAAAAGTAGAAACAAAAGTTAGTTTACAAAACTAATATCACAGATCCAAGTATAAGCTAAAAAAATTAAATGTGACCCAGATCTGTGTTTCTTCTTTTCTTCTTAACCACACTATTCCTGTTAACCTTTGTCATTACTTCCCCCACCCCTTCTTTGGTTTTCTTGTGAAGGACCAATATGCTGAAATAAACAAACAATGCATGCTGCCCTGATATCAAGTCATTCCAAAGTCTATGGACCCTAAGAGGCGCTATCACCACTGTATTTAAATTCCAGAACTGCAACAATAAGAAGAGAAGGTCTCAGAGAGTGGGGAGGAACATAACTTGTCTTTGAAAACAAAGTGACTAGATTAAAAATTGTGAGGATTTGTGTCTAACTCTGCTGTATTTCCCTCAGTAGTGTCCTCCTAGGAGTCCTGCCCACTGCCGCGCCTCTCTCCGTAGGCACAGCTGTGCCTCATCTCCGGTGATCGCTTCCAGCTGACATAAATACTCCTGTCACTCTCATCCCAGTTGTCAGTCCGTCCGTTTACCTACCTGGTATTCCGACCCGTGAGTAGTCCCACTGTTCACTCTCTGAAGACCCGTTACTAACGTTGTCTCTCGTTTCTTCAACCTGCCTGCCGTACAGTGTCGAGCCTCGGGTTTTCACCTGTACGTAGAAGATAGACTGGGCAGGAGACAGAATCATCGGGTGGAGCCCTAGATGTCTTTCGAGGTGCCTCAAGTCCGCCATTCCCCGGCAGACCTCTTCTCTCCACACCCCTACAACTGGAACTGATCTCACCTCGGTCCCCGTGGAGTATGCAGATCTCGGCGAGGCATTAAACAACGAACTAGCCCTTTCCCTGCCACCCCACCGACCCTACGATTGCGCCATTGAACTATTCCCCGGCGCCACCCTGCCCTCCAGCCGACTATACAACCTTTCCCGACCGGAACGCGAGGCAATGGAGACCTACATCACAGACTCCCTCGCTGCTGGAATTATCCGCCCATCATCCTCCCCGGTGGGAGCAGGGTTTTTCTTCGTGGCCAAGAAGGACAAGAGTCTCCGTCCTTGCATCGACTACCGAGGGTTAAACCAGATCACCACCTGGAACAAGTATCCGCTACCCCTACTCGACTCTGCTTTTGAGTCCCTACCTGGAGCCACGATTTTCACCAAGCTAGACCTCCGCAATGCCTACCACTTGGTTCGGATACGGGAGGGGGGCGAGTGGAAGACCGCTTTCAACACTCCCCTGGGACATTTCGAGTACCTGGTCATGCCATTCGGACTTACAAATGCACCAGCCGTTTTCCAGGCTTTGGTGAATGGCGTGCTCAGGGATTTTCTCAACCGGTTTGTGTTTGTCTACATCGACGACATTCTGATTTACTCCTCGAACCTACAAGAACATTGCCAGCATGTCCGTCAGGTTCTTCAGCGCTTACTGGAAAACCAGCTCTTCATCAAGGCCGAGAAGTGTGAATTCCATGTCACCTCCGTACAGTTTCTGGGTTTCATCATTGAGGAGGGTCAGATTCGCAAGGACCCGGAGAAGGTGAGGGCGGTCACTGAGTGGCCGGTCCCCTCTAACCGGAAGAAGCTCCAACAGTTCCTTGGGTTTGCAAACTTCTACCGCCGGTTCATTCGGAACTACAGTCAGACGGCGGCACCCCTAACCAGACTCACCTCCTCTAAGGTGGATTTTTCCTGGTCCCCCGAGGCCAACCGAGCATTTAACATCCTCAAGGAACGATTCACCTCAGCCCCCATCCTAGTGCAGCCAGATGAGAGCCGCCAGTTCGTGGTCGAGGTGGACGCCTCCGACACCGGAGTATAAGCGGTATTGTCTCAGCGCTCAACCACTGACTCTAAGCTCCGCCCGTGTGCTTTTTTCTCTCGCCGCCTGTCCCCGGCCGAGCGGAACTATGATGTGGGCAACCGGGAGTTACTGGCCGTCAAGCTGGCTCTGGAGGAATGGAGACATTGGTTGGAGGGGTCAGTCCACCCGTTCATTGTATGGACCATTGTATGCACCGAAATCTGGAATACATCCATTCTGCCCGGCGACTGAACTCCCGCCAAGCCCGCTGGGCTCTGTTCTTTGCCCGTTTTCACTTCACCATCACCTACCGCCCAGGGAGTAAGAACATCAAGCCCGACGCCCTCTCTCGTCAGTTTTCCCCAGACGAGGCTAACCCAGCGCTAGACACGATTGTTCCACCCGCCTGTGTCCTAGGGGTCCTCACCTGGGCGATAGAGTCTGCAGTGCGGGAGGCTCAGCAGACCCAGCCAGACCCAGGAGGTGGTCCTCCAGGGCATCTGTTCGTTCCCCTTTCCGTCCGTTCCCGGGTCCTACAATGGGCTCATGACTCCCGTCTCTCCGGCCACCCTGGGATAAGACGTACGATCAACTGGCTCCGGCGCTCCTTCTGGTGGCCATCTTTGGACAATGACACCCGAGCTTACGTCTTGGCCTGTACCACCTGTGCGCGCAACAAGGCCTCGCACAGACCCCCTGTCGGACTATTACGACCTCTGCCGGTTCCCCACAGGCCTTGGTCGCATATGGCATTGGACTTTGTCACCGGATTTCCCCCCTCCGAGAGCAACACGGTCATCCTGACCATCGTGGACCGGTTTTCCAAGGCGGCTCACTTTATTCCCCTTCCCAAGCTCCCGTTGGCCCGCGAGACCGCAGACTTGTTAGTTCAACATGTCTTTAGACTCCACGGCATCCCTATGGATATTGTTTCTGATCGGGGTCCTCAGTTCTCCTCCCAAGTTTGGAAGGCGTTCTGTCGCAGCCTCGGTGCCACTGCTAGCCTCTCCTCCAGCTTTCACCCCCAGACCAATGGGCAGACCGAGAGGCTTAACCAGGAGCTAGAAGCCATGCTCCGATGTGTAGCGACGGCAAATCCATCGTCCTGGAGTCGTCACTTGGCCTGGATAGAGTACGCACACAACAGCCATACCTCCACGGCAACAGGTCTCTCCCCCTTCGAGGCCTCCATTGGCTACCAACCTCCCCTTCTACCCAGCCAAGAGGTCAAGATCTCCGTCCCGTCTGTCCAGATCAACCAGCGCCGATGCAGAAGAGTCTGGAGAGAGACTCGTGCCGCCCTACTTCGTTCTTCTGAACAGAACAAGCGTCTGGCTGATCGCCGCCGCACACCCGCCCCCACCTATCTTCCCGGCCAACAGGTCTGGCTTTCCACCAAGGACATACCCCTACGCACTGAATCCAGGAGCTCTCTCCCAGATTCATTGGCCCGTTCCCCATTGTCTCCGTTATCAACCCGGTCATGGTCAAGCTCAAGCTCCCGCAATCCATGAGGATCCACCCTGTTTTCCATGTGTCTCTGCTCAAACCCGTTCACTCCAGTCCTCTGAACCCTCCGGCCGAACCCCCTCCACCCCCCCCCCCCCCCGACTCATCGAAGGCGGTCCGGTTTACACAGTCAACCGTCTCCTGGATGTCCGCCGACGGGGTAGGGGTTACCAATACCTCGTGGATTGGGTGGGGTATGGTGTGGAGGAATGATACTGGGTTCCTCACTCCCGGATTATGGATCCAGAGCTAATCCGCACATACCATCGTCTGTTTCGTCTTGTTTCTTCATTTTCATAAGAATATACATCTAAAAGATGATTTTCTATCATGTGAATATTTGTCTTAGATTTAGTTTTTTCTAATGTTGTTGCCGCTGCTCTACACTCCCACAGCATACAACAAGCCACTTCCATGCTCAAGCACAGTTCATTGAATTAACATTCTTCATCCTCCACTTACTAAAGAAACCACATGCTCTTGAACCCGTACCAGTAAATATAATCTGATCTGCCCCTGCAAGACCGCAGATACTCTGAGAAAAAGATGAACTCTTTGCTCTGAACTTGGGAAGTCTGGAACGGCGCCACCTCTTTTGTTTGACTACCGCAACCATCACCAATCTTCTGTGAAATGTTTCCAGCTGACAGCATGCGAGGATGCTTTTGGCACAGTCCCTTATTAGAATATTCATTATCTTTCTGCTAATGAGGAGAAAGATGAAAGAGGCGGACACCGGCAGAGTTTGAACAAATGACAGAGATAAGACACTTTTGTCTGTCTGTGAGGAGTTTGAAATGTCCTGACATCCCATATCAGGACCAAACCACTGAGATGTCCGTGATTTAGCTCCAGTGGTGAAGGAAGCATTCAGATCTTTCACTTAAATAAAAGTACGCCACACTGTAAAAATACTCCATTGCAAGTAAAAGGCATGCATTGAAAATGTTAGTTCAGTAAAAGTACATGAGAATAATCAGGAAAATGTATTTAAAATATTAAAAGTAAATGCTTTCATGTAAAAACTGTATCTTTCTGTTGTCGTTGGTTGAGGTAGAGCTCATTTTGTAATATTCACGAAGGATTGTTTTCATTCGGGATTAATCGGCGTATTATTTTCTCCATTAAAAGTTTGGTTTCTAAAAAGGGTGAAAATAGTGAGAAATACTGTCACAATGACCCAAATGCCCAAACCTCAACATTATTAAATAATTAAAAGGACAATTAAAAGGACAAGCAGCAAATCTTCACATTTAAAAAGTTGGAACCATCAAATGTTTTTGCCTTAAAAATCATTTCAAAATAGTTGACAATGGATTTTCTGTCAATCGTCTAATTGTTTCAGCTGTACTTGTATATTCAGTTGGGCAGTTTAATTTATAACAACGCATCATATTCTATAAGCTCTTCTTAAATTGTGTGTGCTAAAATCTTATCAGATAAATGCAGAGCAGCAAAAAGTTCCTTTAGAAATTCTCTAAAGAATTAAAGAAGACTAAAGAAACCCACATGGTTACATCCCTCCACTGTTTAGCTCTGAGACGCTCCTGTTGGACTCTCTCTCTCTCACCGGGTGTCCGATTTGTCCCCAATATTTATCTGACCTCTTGTCCTGCAACAAGCAGGACGTCCAACGCTGTTTGCCGAATGGTTGTTGCTGTCTTTTTCCAGGGCTCACTACGACAATAAACAGTTCAAGGGGGATGGAGTCACACGCTGCTGACTTGTTGTTTCATCCCAGAGGGTGAGGAGAAAAGCAGACAATAGAGAGAGGTCTTAAAGAGAACAAAAAGTACGGGGTGGGGGGATGTGAGAAGTTACAGGAAAAGCTGATAATGAGAAACAGATTGTGTTTTGGGAAAGGTTCAGCTGGAGATTTGGGTAGGGGTGAGTGGGGGGTGCTGTGAGCGAAAACATCTCAGTAATTTTAGCACCGCGACAACAACAACAACAACAACAACAACTCCAGAGTTTTTATCAAAGCCAGACAAACTTTGAGACCATAAAAAAAAGAGTCCACTGTGTCACGGCACACATGCTCCTGTCAAAGTAACAGGCGCATACATATAAGATCCCTCTTCTACTGAACATGCATGTCTTTCTGTTGATGTTTGTCTGCTGTCTTTTCAGGATCTTGTCTGTCTGTGTCTGTGTGTACGTTTGTGTGTCCTGACCCATAACAAGTGCAGTTTATTTGCTAATTTACTGAAGTCTATCTGAGACTTCTCTTCTGACACATATTCACAGACACACACGTACACTCATACTGAGCAATGTGTGCATTCAAATATAGCAACACAAAATGTAAATTCCCTTCCTTGTAACAAACCGCTGTAGCATCATGTTTATTTGCTGCACTGTGTCCCCCTGGAGATTGCATGGACAAAAGAACAAGAGTCTGCACTCTTGCAGTTCTGTGAGTCTGCACACACATATGCACGGCAGTGGTTAAAGCTCAATAATAATGATTAATAAGAAGAAGAATTGTATTTGTATAGCACTTTTCAAGCTTGCGGCACAAAGTGCTTTTAGCATAAGAAAATCTCAAGAACAGCAAAATACAAACACACAGAACGTGGAACAAGTAAAACTATTAAAACAAACTTAAAATAAGGTGTTTGCACAATAGAGCTGGATTATTTTAACAATTAAGAGTGTCAGCAGATTAAATACGAGTTGGAAGACGAGTTGTTTTTGAAAGCTGAGGTGCCAGTACAGCAAATGCTTAATCAGCCTTTGACTTTAATCTGGACTCTGGAACAGCTAACAGGCCTAACCCAGCAGATCTGAGAGGCCGTTTTGGACGGTTAGGACGTGAAAGTCCACTGACTAGTCATGTTGGTAAATGTTAGCTTGATAACATGTTGACCTGATGATGGCGGTAGATGAAAAAATGCTTCGAGCTGTATGCTGGTATTCGGTTAGTATGCTCACATTCTCAATCAATGACAATGCTAACATGTTGATGTCAATGTCAACCATGTTCGCTATCCTACTTTAGTGTGTCAACATGCTGCCATTGGAGCTTAATGGGACTATATTCATTTAGTTGGCGTTCCTATAGAATTGGACAAATTTGATTGAACTATTTTTTTTTTTTACAAAAGTAAATGATAGATAAAAAAATACACAAATAGCAACACAAAACTAGATGCACTCTTCGTACAAATTGAGTCGTGGCGTCCACAGTGTGACAGATTGAGTAACTCCGAGTTTTTTAGATGTGTGCTGGAGACTGGTTAAACTCCCAGTATTGATCTGTGTGTCACCATGCTGATGAACCCTTTGGCTTCCCTCACTTGTGTCCTATAGATAGTCTCCTACCTTTGTCCCACTCAGTCTCAGTACTCTAGTGCTTTCCTTTTCACATGACAACTGTGGCGACTGCGGCTCGGTGGGAGAATCGTCCTTCAATCAGACGCCCCGGCTCCGCTAGTGTTGATGTGTCCTTGGGCAAGACACTTAACCCCATATTGATCCTGCAGGCATTCACGCCCATTCGTGCCTGAATTGGCCTGCAGTGTATGATTGGGTGTGAATGATGAATGCGAAAGGTTAGGTAGAGTGGCACCTTGCATGGTAGCCCCCTGCCATCATATGAATGGGTGAATGATGACATGTCGTGTTAAAGTGATTTGATTGGTCGGAAGACGAGAAAAGTGCTCTACAAGTACAAGTCCATTTAAATAGGATTATTGAAATGGTTTCCACAGAATGAGGAAATATATGACCAACTGGACTTTCCAACTTGCATAAAATGGAAATACTCAAGTTAAGTTTAGTACAGCACTTGAGTACATTTACTTTTATATTCCACCACAGCTTAAAATAAACATGTTTTACATAGAGAAAGGGAAAAAAGAGAGAAGGGGTCAGATAAATTTGTTCTAAAAAACTCTTCACTCAGGCATAAAACCACGCGGTCATCATTGCGCCAAACAAAGGCGTGTACTAAACAAAACCACACGATTCCTACTGTGTTCCTGTTTTGTGTTTTTTGGGGGTTCATATGCTTTGTATCTGCCCGCTCATGAGAAAGAGTACAAACAAATCCACCGCTTGCTCGACACACAGTCAAAGAATCGGGCCTTTATTTAACCAGCAAAGAATCGGGCCTTTATTTAACCAGCAAAGAATCTGGCCTTTATTTAACCAGCAAAGACACGTCTGCAGAAAAAAAAGGAAGAGTGAGAAAGAATGCTGAATGTTAAAAAAGGGTAGAGATGGGGGAGATAGAGAGAGTCTCTGCTGGGCCTCAACTCTGCCAGACTTGGACGTGATGCTCAATGATTAATGTGGCAATAAAGTGTTGTGAAAAATGAACCCCTAACCCTCACCCTACTTCTTCAAAAACGCATTTGGCCTTTTGGATTAGCTGTAAAATGCATTGTCACAAAGCTGAAAACAGAGCTGTGATTTTTTTACTCAAATCCAGGTCTTTTACTTGTAAGAGTAGTTTCACAGTCTGGTATTGCTACTTTTACTTAAGTTAGTGCAAACATCTATCAAGCACAATGTGGATGTACAGTACACAGTCACATGACAAGCACGGTATGTGGTCGTCTCAGCACAAGCACAATAATTGTGTGAAAAACATTTACAGGTTTACCCAAAGACACTGTGTGCACATCGGGTTACAACTATTCACACGATCAGACTCAGACCGCTCTGGATCAAACCATGGGACACCCTGTCTATCCGTTTCGTTTGGCTCGCAACTTAACTGACATTTGCTGAGATGTTTCCTGCACCCTGGAAAGAAAAAGATCCCAAAAACTCCAAATTAAAGCCATGTACAAATTCCACCCATGTTTGTTCTTCCAATCACAGCAGAGGTGGAGTAGTAACGTCCTTCCCCTTCAAACTAGGTCGTCGTGTGAAAAACAACCCTGCATTTTTCTTTTTCCACATGGGAGTATGTGTGCATGTGGGTTGGTTGGCGGCCCTCCATGTCTTCATGTGGACACAACCATTTGCTCTTTGATGTCAATGTCCTTAACTGCACATGCACTGTGAAATGTGCACAAACACGTGCATGCACATACGGTAACAGACTTACTCATGCGCTTTCTGTCACACACAGAATACATGTATCAATTTGTTTTGTTAGAGAATATCAACATAATTTAATACAACTACAGAACTTTTGAGCAGAGCCCCTTTGAGAATACATTTTTCGAGGCTGACACAATCTGATAACAATGTATATATTTGCTTTTTTAACATAAACCCATAAAATCATCAACCACTCTTGATGAAGGAGTGAGTGTGACGTTTCACAGCTGTAATAAAAATGTATCAGTGCTCTCTGGTGGACAAAATATGTAATAAAGACTGTTTCTAAATGACTGCAAACATATCTTGACTGCAACTTTTCGTTAGTTATGGACATATATATATAGATGTCTGTGCTAAGCTAATATTTGGTTGATAATATTGGCTGATTTATCTGTCGGTCGAATTGTTCCTTCATGATATACCTCTGTAGAGTCGATATTAACACTGGTCTAATGTAATGTGGTCTCAGTGTGTTCGCCTCCACACATGTATGAAACTCCTTTGCTGCAGAGAGACATCTGAGGAGGACACTTTATGGTGTTTTTATCTCCAAATGCCCCCGACTCTTCTTTCCACTCGGCTCGTAAATTTCCTAAATGATAAACATGAAGACTTTCGTGTCTCGATGTTCATAGCAAGAGATAATGCAGTATTTAGTTACATGTGAAACAACCTGTATTATATGTGTATATAGTACATGTGGTACTGTATATATCTACTGTACATTTCATACATCCAGCTGTATATTCTGGATATAATATTTTGCAATTTCATGAAGGGCTGGGAAATATATCGATAATATATCGATATTGTGATATGACACTTGATTTTGGATATCGTAGTACAACAAAGTGTTGTCTTTTACTGGTTTTAAAGGTTACAGTGAAATGATCTTGTGAACTTATCGAACTGTTCTATTATTGCCTTTACCCACTTAGTCATTATATCTACAATACCCAAATGACCAAACAGACTAAATACAGGCTACGTGGGAAGAGTGGAGGTGCAGGACCCATACTGATGTAAGTATGTACGTTTCCAATTGGACAGAGTACAAGTCATTCATTGTCTGAACAGACACAGACAGACAGACAGACAGACAGACAGACAGACAGACAGACAGACAGACAGACTTCATCACAGATGTCTGGCAAACAGTTGTTCTTGCCTGCCTTCTAGTGGCTTAACAGGAACATTACATAATTACCTGCATATCAACTTTAGTTGTATTGCTACAACGCCACCTGCTGGACTAATGTATAATTTTAAACAAACCATGATTGTCCAAAGAATTACTGTCAACTGAAAACTGAACATATAAAGGGAATAATATGAGATGTTGTAGTACTAAAGTATAAACAGGCCATTATACATTTCTGTAAGATCCCAAGTTGATGAGGTAGAGACTCTTATTTTGTTAAAGTACTACACAAACCGTGTAGTACCAAGTACATTTAATCCAAGTACAGCACAAGTACAATTTGGAGGTACTTGTGCTTTATTCAAGTGTTTTTATTTTTCTTCATTTTTCTACTCCACTACATTTCAGAGGTAAATACTTCCACTAAATGTATTGACAGCTTTAGTTACGATTACATAGCAAAACACTTTAATGCATACTTTGATGAACTTTAACAGTAAAATGCTGCGTATTGATGAATCAGTATTAATACCTAATGATAACACTCACAGGGGGCAGTTTCCTGCAGAAGCAATAGGCTACTTTTGATGCTTTAGTTCACTTTGCTTGACAACACTTCAGCACGATTAGTTATGAAGGATTCTAAAAGCAGGACTTTTACTTGTAAAAAAGCTGTGAAATCCAGCCAATGAATGCCCACATTTTAGTTCAGGTATTAATCCTGTACACAAATGGATCATTTTGTGTTGACTGCTG
Source organism: Melanostigma gelatinosum (assembly GCF_949748355.1). NCBI lineage: Eukaryota > Metazoa > Chordata > Actinopteri > Perciformes > Zoarcidae > Melanostigma > Melanostigma gelatinosum. Next base: position 18,645,653 of record NC_136641.1, on the reverse strand, counting down.
TATCGCAGCCTCTCCTGTCAGACGGATGATAACTGTCTGAAGTGTGAAAGTCCCCAACAAACTACCTGACAGCACCAGGTGAGTATGAGCCATGATGAAATACAACTTGGGCAGAAATGAAGTAATTGTAAAGAGGACAAAACATGCGTAAACAAGACTTACCTTAGTTCAGAGCGGTCGTGTCGAGACAAAATGGTGAGTCAGTGTTCACCTGAGCTGTACTGTCTCAGGACAGGACAACTTGTCTGATGTTTGTTCTTAAGTACTTACGGTAAGTACAATTTTAGGTACTACGTTATATTTCTACTACTACTCCTATTGTACTTTCAACCTCATTTATTTGATCAAATCAGTCACTTTGCAAATTGAGATTATTAATAAAAATGTACCAAACTATTCACATTTGTGTGGGACGATGTCAGCAGTCTGTATCTTTTAATGTATTAGTACACCTGTCAGCAAGTTATGAAACATTGAGCACTGCAACTGGTTTCTGTGATGAAACAGATGACTGGATGGACAGTAAGAGAGGACTCATCCTTCCTCTTTCCGTATGACACTGTGAGTCACGACACAGACGATGATCTGCAGATGATTTCACATCTGATGAGCGAGTCCCTGCATGAACTGTGGCTTCGTGTATTCATCTGTTTAGCTCATTGTGTCGTCTACATTAAACCTGGTCTGGCTATGAAAACAAATATCCCGCTGGGCCAAAAAATCTAAATCTGTGATCAGTGGTTTTAGGGATTTTTTTTCTTTTCATAATTTCAATATAAAATATCGTTCTATATTCAATATCGTGACTTTTAACAGTCCATTCTTTTGGGGTAAAATACACACAAAAAACAATACTAGGTCTGATGGCATGTTTTGATTCAAAGTATTCCCATAATTGAACTATATTCATGCACTGCAGTCATGTAACTCTTGTTTGTATCTACACCTCCCAGCCATAAATACTGTACTGAAAATAAAACAAACTTTCGCTTTTTAAAAGTTGCAATTGATGTGATTTTCTAAAGTGAGATGAGGCCGGCCCCTCTCTGCGGCATCATGTGTTTGGGATTAAAAAAAATCTTTAAAATGAATCAATCAAATATGTAAAGATATTTGTAAATACTAATGGAAATTGAAGAACATTTTATAAAAGATTAGAAGGGAAAAACAGGTGAAGAGAAGTTCAAACAGAGGATGAGAGGCAGAGTGGACCAGTCCAAGTCTCAAATCAAAACTGGAAATGTCTTCATCAGTAACCTCTCCTTAACGTATTTACCACAGAGGTTGCTTTCTTTGTTGTTGCAATAATACACATTTTGTCAGTAAGATAATCTTCACAAATGATTTATGGAGCATGAACGCTATTGCCAGAAGTTAAAAGCTAACGTTACCGCGTAGTTAAAGCCTTGAAAAGACAACAAACAAAAAAAAACCTTAGCTTTTAAATCCCCACTCCCCCTTCTTTGAGAGTCGTCATGCAGTATTGTGAATGAGTCACATCCTCTGAAGTCTTGACCTTGTGAGAAAGTAGCCAGTCAGTCTCTGTAATTCACTCAACTTCCAGGAATCCAGTGTGGGATCCCCCCTCCCTCCCTCCCTCCCTCCCTCCCAGTCCTCCTCCCCCCTCCTCCCTGCTGCTTATCTGCCATGTTGGCTGCTCGTCTCACATACCTCCAGGCTGCTGAACGCTGCTGATTGGACGAGGAGGGAGAGAGCTCGTACCTGCCAGGTGGAGGTTAGTGCTGCTTCATTATTGAATAGGCTGGTGGGAGTTAAATGGGAGTGTTGGGAACGCCTCCTTCTTCACTGTCTACTCAAAAGCACTGGTGGCAGCAGCTGAGGAGTAAAAAAAAGAGAAGCAGAGCGACAAGTAGCTGACATCTGAAACCCACGTCAGGGAGTAAAACAGCTGTGATAGTCACACAGGTAGGTGCTTTTAAAATGTTGCTTTGATGAAGAGGAAACCAGTCAAGTTAAGCTATTTTTTATTTCACCGTGTGTTTCTCTGAAGCTTGAAATGAAACATCCGTGACTTCTTTTCACTTTCATTAATATTAAAATGAGGTTGGGGGTTAAATGGGGTGAACAGCTGCTGATACTGTGGACCTTTTGTTGCCTTTGACACATGACTTTAAAGGTTTGCATGCGTCTGTTTTACGTGCTGCTTTGTTTGTAATCTAAACCTTGTGACAGAGTCACTGTCCTCGTTCATTTTGTATTTGACCTGGTAGCCGATCATCTGTGATCCTGGGCGTGTCTGATGTGAGTTTGAAAGGACTCTAGTACATGGAAAGTTTGCTCGAGCTGAAACGGTCAGTTATATAATAGTCGATCAACAGTTGGGAATCGATTTTGTTTCAGTCATTTATGAAGCTAAATGGACAATCACTGTTTCATCAGATAAAAGCCTTGATTGGAGTAAATGAAGCAACAAGTCCTAATTGGGCAACATCCCAGTGTGTGTGATATTTGATTAATTATTGAAGCCATTTTTAAAGCAAGAATGCCAAACATTTTTGGTTCATCTGCTTCTTTTGTCAGTTCAAAATAATTTCACATTTGTTTATGGTTTTGATGGGTTGTTAAAAATGTTCTGGTTCCAGTTCTGACTTTGAAAGCAATATTGCAATCTCACTAATTCAACAAAACAAATGTTAAAATGGATGTATTTTGGGGTGCATGTCTTCTGTCCCTATTTTCGAACATTCTGCCATCACTGGCACTCACTTTTTAGGTTGCCAATTTCTCAAAATGGCAAGCAACCCTTACTGAGGAGCTCTGATGGCGGTGGAGTATTTAACATTAAGCAGACAGCGTTCTAGGAATTAACGAGCCACAACATCCCACAATAGTCCACCTGCTGGGTGACGTATAGAGACCCTGGAGGCTCTGCCATCGCCAACCCCTCTCATTGTTTAATTCATCCGGAGCGTGTATAGCTCAGTTATTTATTGTAAGCTGACAGTGCTGCTGCGTGTGTCTGCTTGCCCTCAGCCTTGAGGCTGTGAAGTTGCAGAAGCACGTAGAGGCGCGCCTGTAAGTGTGTATACAAGTGTATACAAGTGTGTTTGTGTGATATGCAGGCGTATCTGTTGTCTTGTCTGCTGGTAGTCGCCCTCAAGGCTCAGTCAAAGCACAGTCACGGGAACACAGGGTCGCTGGCTGTGTTCTAGTGGCTCTATTGACTTTCTGACTCAAACACTGGAGCCGGTCCATGCTGCAGTGATGGCGACAAACAGTCAAATGTGGAGTCTGGCAACATGATATTGATCTCTTGGTGATGTTTTGTAATGATGTAAAAGCCAGGCCCGTCTGAGCTGAGCTGTGTTTAACTACGCACATGTGTGAAGATAAGGGGCAAGTTTTACATTTATCTAGCAGCATGAGAAGGGACGTGTCATCAGAATTTAAATGTACAGGAAGGTGTTCCTTTCAACTTTAACGCTCCAGTTTTAGAGCTGCAAAACTGCAGAGAATGAACTGCGATCAAGAGTTTAACAGCAGTACTGAATAATGTGATTATTTGCCTTGTTTTCATCCGGCTCAGTAAGCTCTTTTTTTTTTTGTTGTGTGTCCTTTCAGAGTTTGTGTTCCTGGAAAGCTGACGAGACAAATTGATTACTCAGACGCAAAGATGGCCTCCGCCGCTCCATTCAGCCGCGGCCAGTGGGCGTCCCAGTCTCTCAGGGTCACCGCCAAGGAGATGTCCATCGTCTCTGCCCGGGGGAAAAACAACGCCATTGCAGAACGCTTCTCTAAGTAAGTCTACCCTTCGCTCACGCTTCCCCTCTGGCTTCCACCGCGGATATAATTAATAATTCACCAGCAGTCACTCTGCAGATAAGACTTTTTATTGTCCCTCGCTTCAGAAATGAGGTAAAGGTTCTTCCTCACAACACTTTCTTGCCACTCAGCTGTTTTCAGTTTCCTCTTTTCTGTGAAGTAATCACGCCATCGGCTTTAACCAGTTACTCCAGTTGTGTCATTTTTGGGTATCGCAGACTTTTAGATGACTGTAAGTGCACCAACATTCAGGGCTCTCCTCTTTTACCTGTTACATGTCTCAAGTTCCTCATTTGTGGATTGAGAAGGTGGTTGCATGGTAGGATGTTTACTCTCTCCATCTGACCACTAGGGGATAGTACTGCTCTGTTTGAGGGCAAAGAAAATTAAGTTTACAATATTTCTTTGTTCCATCAACTGTGTAAGACATGGTCCAATTTGTTTTTTGTCACTAATCCACATTTTAAGAATAGATAAACCTGCAACATACTGACATATTCCTAAAATACACTTATATTTAACAGAGTCACACAATGACGAAAAATAAAAATCTTTACTCTTGTCTTGTGACATACTTTTCTTTTCCCCTCTTCAGATCTCTTGACTAAACAATTTTACAAGACTGTTTTAAGACAACAAAGTCTAGATTATCTGTCTTTAAATCAGAAGCAGAGGTGAAACAAAACATGAAATCTACTTGTAACGTCCTCTGCAACCTCACAGGAAGTGACCAAGTGACTTCCTGTGAGGTGGGCCGGCTATTTTCCATGCATGAAATCATCTAATGTTTTTTGAGAGGAGCAGAGATATTTCATATTAGTTTCCTGGGTGTTTGGACCAGCAGTCTGTGATGATGGGATCTCCATAAATGTTCTCCCATTCACTCCCAACGTCCTCCTCAGGTACCAGATGGCAGCAGAGGAGGGAAATGCAGAGAAGAAGAAAGCGGTGGGTAACTTATTCAATGTGAAATATGTCAGGATTCACTCCTTCACAGTAGTGGAAGAAGTGTTCAGATACTTCACTCAAGTAAAAGTTGCATTGAGTTTCATTATATGTTCAATCTTTTATTCAGTTAAAATGAGTACTGCGCGGAAGTAAATTATAATGTTGATGTGTTCAAATTTAGTTTTTAGGCGAATGAAGGCAGTTGTTTAAGGAGATGTTTTCATAGCAATACAAAGAGGGAAGTAATGACTCGTTTAACTTCTTAAAACTAGCTCAGTGTTATTGTTTTGTTTTGGAATTTCACTGGTGTCGGTACGACTTCAGATTTTCTGGCATTGTGTATTTTTGTTTTTTGGATGGAGCTTGTTAAAGCCCTAAATCCAGAGTCCATGCAGGTTTTGGAGGAAATTAGGATTTTCTTTTTTTAACAAAGAGGGCACGGGGTGAAAATGATGTCATTGTAAACAAATGTGAAATTAGTTCTGTTGAATTCAGGCTTTTCAAGAAGTAATGTCAGGAAGCCAGAATTAATAGTGGCATCGCTGTACACTGGCAGAAGTAGAACAGATGTGGTTATGGCCTCTTACACTTCCTCGAACGGTGAGTGGGCAATTTTTGTTCGGTTTTATTTAGCCTGGACAATCAAATTTTGAATCCTCATTTACACAAAAGGCAGCGCAAGATGTTCATACAAGCGCCTGCATAACACAACTACACAAAGGGAACCGTAGTGTTTTTAAAAGGTAAATCTGACTGTAACAGCGATTCCCATGCTGGACTTAATTTGAGCTACTTCATGAGCCATTAGTTCAAAGACCTTGCACACCGATGGGTTCATGCACCCGCACTGTTGTTTTCATTTTTCACCAGTTATTTTTCGCCTTCTCGGTGGGCATGCACAGACAAGGCTTGATTTAACATCTCACTCTCCTGTTGGTGTTTTTCAAGACAAGCTGCAACTTAATCCTTTTTATTAGTGCATGGAGATTTGTGATCTGTGTCCAACCTTAGAACAGCTAACCAGCCATAACACACTTGTGTGGGCATGCAGAGCCTGTCATTTAATAATAATGCAGCATGTTTGCTGTAAAAGCAGGGTCAGAGTGCTTCTCTACACTCTCAGCTGTGCATTTTGCGTTTCCCTCTCTGAAACATCGGTTGTTGCAGCTCTTTGCGGGTTTTTTTTTTTTATTGCCTTATTTCTGTTAAAGGGCATTTAAAACTCCACTGATCCTCTGCGGTTTCCTTCAGTGCCACCAGGAGGTTCAAAATGGTAGTTTTGAGTCAAATCTCCCAACAACTACTGAATTTATTGTCATGAAGTTTGGTTCTGACATTCATCTTCCCCCTCAAGATGAATCCTAAGGATTTGATCCCATGACTTTTCCTCTGGTGCCATCATCTTGTCAAAATCTCAATTTTGGTGCCTCAGCTGTACTTTATCTTACTACTAGCAAATATTTACACGCTAACATGCAAATTTACTGTCTTGTGTTGCTGGTTACCTCCCAGTCATTTTTAATGCAGAACTTTTGTGCTTGCAGTTTTGTCATGTTTATTTTAGTTCCTGAAATAAGTGTTCTGTAGCATTCCTCACCATAGAAAAAGTAAAGGGAGTAGAAATGGGAAAGGTAGTCAAAGGTGTTTCTGTCGACGCCAATCCCTAAAATAAACATCAGATAGAGACTCAAAGGTTTATCGGAACGTTATTTATCCAGGTTTCTGCTCTCTGCAGTTCTTTGTGGAAGATTTCATTTTTTTTGAGCATGCTCTCCTTTTACCTTCTCATTTCCTGGACTTATTTTCCCTCGCTGACTGTCTCTGTTTCTGATTTTTCTCTCCCTCCCCGCCCCTAACTCCCTCACTCAGTCCACTCCCTCTGTTTCCTTCCCTCCTTCCTTCCTTCCCTCTGTAGGAGGGGGGTAGGCTAGTTACTTCATGCGGCTCTGATCACTTCTCAAGGCATTCACATCTGGGACAGCTTGTAGCCGGCAGACACACTCAACACACGCATACATTTCAAACACACAACGCCGACTGGACAGCCGGGTCTTCAGCGTCTCTCTCAGGTTTTTAACTCGCTACTTTACTTTGGTGGGTTCTTCCAGCTTTTTGTTCTGTGTCCTGCAGTTTCAGGTTTAGAGACTTGCATGCTGAGCAGCTCTTTGTCTGTCTCCTTCCTTCTGTCTTTCATAGCTGAAAGTGTTTGCTTGCATGAATGCTAACATGTAGTTTAACGTGTGGGTGTGTGTTGTAGTTGGTGGTTTTAGCTTCATTCAGCAGTCTTGAGGACCAGGTGGTGTCACTCCAACATTGATGGAATTCAATGAACAAACAAAGTGTTCTCTGCCAAAGCTTTCATAGAAATAGTGAGTCATCCTGTTGGTTTGTGTTGCTGGCAGTTTATCTTCTTCCTTCCCACTACTCTGTTTAAATACTCATGCAGCCACAGTCTTTGTTAAATTCTGCACATCTGCACGAGAGGACATCGGACTGTCTATTAAGCAAACGCTTCTACTAAATGTGAAAGTTAACGGAGTCTATCTTGGGGTTTTTGATTGTTTGAAGACCTCTCCTTGAGCTTTTGGGATGTTGTAAGTGGATATTTTTCACTTTTCGGATACATTTCGGATACATTACAGACTATTAACTTTAATGCTTAAGTTAATCTGAATATATTGTCACCAACACAACATCAGTTAAAGGCCTTTTTTAGATCTACAACCTGTTGCATTGGAGCTGAAATTATTAGTTGATTAACTTTGACATTTTTAGGAAAAATGGCTCCAGCTTCTCAAATGTAAAAGTTGTATGCTTTTGCTTCTGTGTGATAGTTTGTAAGTAAGCTCAAAGATTTTAATTTAAAGAGAAGTCGGTATGTATCGCCGAAATAAGGTTACACAATGGTGATTGAGGCAATGGCCCACTGATGAAAGCGCTTGCATTTCCATTATTGTGAACTAGGTGTCTGTGGGGACATTTCCAGTGGCAAAACGTAAGCGGTGTACAGTTGGGGAAATGAGATTTTTTTTTTAAAACAAACTGCAATTACCACTTATCCCCCATAAATGCCTTCAAAGACAAAAGAGATCTTTGAAATTGTAACTAAATACCTTTGGACCGATTGCTTGCGTTTCCAGTATATTATGGGCGATGTTTTTCTGACATTTCAACGACAAACCCTGAGCAGATTAATTGATAATGAATATAATTGTTAGTTCCAGTCGTACATACACCGTCCTGCCGCCTGACATACTCGCTCCTGCTTAAAATAGTCCTCAACAAACCCAATATTTTCTTCTGTTTGCTTAAAATTGCAGTGACCAAGTGTTTTGAAAAATGAAAGTAACATTATTTGAGAGACATTTAGGTCGGCAGTAGGAACCAATGTGTTTGCAGCTGATCGCCACAGACTGGGGATGTCAAAATGTTAATCGTGAAGTGCTTTTATTTTTCTCAGCAGGTTGCAGAACCTCGTCCCTCCACACTGCGCAGTGGGAATCTGAGTGTTTTAAAGAAACGTTGGGAGCAGCAGCAGCAGCAGCAGCTATCCAGCCACAGACCCCAACCTCAAGCCTGCATCCCAGCTGACCCTCAGAGCCACATCAGCCAACCAACAGGCCCCAAACCTACACCCACATCACAGATTGAGAACCAGCCCGACGCCTCTAAAACCATCACACGGTCACAAGACCAGGATACTGAGCCGAAGACGCTGCTTCACTCCGAGACCAGTGAGATGAGCACCAGCCAGCTGCGTTCTGCTCAACACGAGGATCTGACCGACATGGAGAAGCCCGGCAGAGATTCAGAGGGGCAGGAGGGAGCAACAGCAGCTGAAGTATCCGACTCTGAGATGCCCAGTGTCCCCCTCAACAGCCTCAAGTTGATGTTTGAGAAGGGAGAGAACCTGACCGACAAGGTGAGTCTTCTATTTTCTACTATTGTGCAGCGCCTAGAGAGGTATAAGTTTACGAGTGTGACATTTCCTTTAGTGTCATCTCAAACAGAAAACATCGTGATTGGTTTCAGTTTAAGTAAAACAATATGCTTGTTCTCAAAGAGGTCAGATCCCTCTAGTATCTTCATGCTGCTAGTCACATGGTGCAGCTTCACTTCACCAACCCTTATCTCAAAACACACACACTCACTCAGCTGGCTTGCACATCCTGTCGGCAAGCATCGGTGACCGGAGCTTCATGCACCCCGGGGCAGCTAATACTTGTAGTGACAAACTCACAAAAATCACTCAAATACGCAGTTCCCTTCAGCTCCACAAAGCATTTTGTGGCTATTAGCTAATTGTTTTGGTTTTGGCTCACTTTGGCTGCTCTTATAGTGTTTTTAGTGAACAACTTTGCACTTTATGCAACCTTCACAGCCTGACTGGATGCTGAGAAGTTGAGTGAGGCGACGGCACCTCCTGTGACTCAGAGCCAACTCCCTCAGGCAAACGGCCACTCCTCCTCTAAAGAATTTCTGCTCGTCCATTCCTGTAAATGTGTTTTTTTTTCCAGATAAGTCTGCCCTACAAAGTGGCTCAAACACTACCCATCACCACTCGCGTGTGGATCTTTTTTATTAAAGGATAGGGATGGTGTTACTGTTTTGTCAACAAATCCCACAAAAGGACAAATTTCCCTGACTTGGACGAGTTGACAAGTTTAAAAGTAAGAAAACAGTCAAAATTGGTTGACCGTCAGATATTATAAGAATAAATAGTCTTTTAAATGCTGCTGAAATCAATGTGTCCACTGCGGTCACCCGGTTAGGAATGAGCCTCCCGACGCGTTACGAGGTGTAATACTTGCTGAAACGGCAGTGGACTGTGGTCTAATAGAGTCATGGTTTCGCAATGCTTATCGCATGAGTATCTTAGCGTGCAAGTTTGATTCATTGAGCTAGAGGGTGTTTGTGCTCACTGTCTGTGGCTCAAATGGTGCATTTGTTAGGGACTACGTTCAGCTGTGGATTAATCCCCATTAGGCGCTCCAGTGAGGACTTGCAGCAAGAGGACGGTGTATGTGGGATTGAGAAGAAAATGACATAAACAGACTTTAAACCTAAAATGGTTAGTTGAGGTTTCGTGGGATCCGTGACCAACAAATAAGTGGTTCTTGCCAAAAATGTCGTCGGAAAACAAAAAAAAAAGTGCTTTCATCGCAAGACTGACCACCTACATGTGGCCGTTTAAAAAAGTGAGATTGAGGAGTGCTTTGGGGAATCTTTTTACTGCATGTTGCATAGTTGTCTTACCAAATAAGGGATTGTTTAGGGAGATCATAAAGCAGTAAAACAAGATCTAGTTCTTACAATAGTGTCCACTGTATAGCTGAGGCCAGGCCTTCGGCTTCTTTGTTGAGCTCCTCTTCTCAGGGCAGATGATGTAATGGTGCAGGCTGGCAGGCTCATGACTGCAGACAGCTGATCTGCACTCTGAGCCTCCCCCCCGACGGCCATCAAAGCTCTCCTCTTCCCCTCCCCACCTCATCAATCATCCTTGTCCACTTCTCTGCTCCTCGGCCCTCCGTCCAGCTCCTCCATATTTTCTCTCTCAACCCTCCCTCCTCAACCTCGACCTCCTGTATCTTGTTTTTTTAGACAGCATGGCTGTAGGGGTAGCAATGTTAGTCTGTCCTCAACTTTGGTCCAGTCGAAAATTATTGAACTATTTGTGGAAAATTGCATGGTAATTAATCCACCAGAGATTCATGTTCCCAGAGGATAAATCTTACTTAATTTGGTGATCCCCTGACTTCTTTTAGCGCCAGAGCAAGGTAAATTCATCCTGTGAAATATCTTAACCTCTACTGGATGTAATGCACAACATTTTCCAAAGACATTGATGACATTCCCTTCAGCTTTAAGTTGAGTGTAGTGCTAATTAGCATGCTAACATGGTTAACTAAAATGGCTAACCTGCTCCACGTCACAATATTAGCATGTCAGCATTGTGAGAATGCTATCATGTTGATGAGTTGCGTTGCTGTAGAGTATTTGACTCCCCCCACCCAGCCCGTATCTCCCTAACCCCCCCCCCCCCCCCCCCCCTTCAGGCCGGGGAAGCATGCAGTCATGAGGCGCTCCGAAATTAATTGACCCTCACCCTGCTTGCCTAGCGAACCAGCCCCTCCCTCTCACACACGGCTCAGCCACCTAACCTCCCCCTTTCTTCTTCACTCCCTCTGTCGACCCCCCCCCCCCCCCCTGCACCAGCTCCTTCCCCACCTCCTGTCCCAAAGGACCTCAACCGCCAGCCGCTTTATTCTGAGGCTGGGGGACCGGGACACACTGTGGATCTAATACCATGGCACACTTTTCCCCCCCTCGTCATCATCCCCACCTTCATCCGGCCACACCCCCCTTGAGCAGCCCCCCTTGTAGCACCTGCTCCCTGTCGCCTTTCCTATTCCCACCCAGTCGATGTTCCCTCCTCCCCATCTCCGTCTGGCCCGTCATAAGCCAGATCGGGGCTGCTCTGCTCAGTCTGTGCCTCCTCGCTGCTGGTGTAAAGGTCTGCTGGATTCAGTCGTACTCTCCCTCCGAACTGGCTTCACCTCCCGGCTCTCTGCTGACGTTTATCCCTTCTGGTCCTCTTTTCTTCCCCCGGTCACCTTCACGAGCGGTAGCTATGGTGTTTCCATTCAAATCGTTCAATACGGGGTTTCTGGCTTTCTTTGTTTGGCCTCTGAACAGGCACCCGGCTTCATTACCCTGAGACACGCCGGCTACGTTTACTTTTTCTGCCTGTTTTTGTTGACTTCTCTGTTGGATTAGGATGTTGTCTCTGCAGCTGAATGAGGCCTTTCAGTCGACACGGCTGCAGAAGTGCTTGTAATGAAAACGGCCTCTCAAAGGCCTCTTAGTGGGCTAACTTTATCAGTGGCTCCTTTGAACGGTGTCGTTTCACTTTGAATAATATTATGGAGTGGCTTGGGTATATTCCCTTGTTTAAAAGATATTAAGTCATGATGTGGTTCCCTTCCTCGTCTGTCTTTGTTTTGCATAATGTAAGAACATCTTATTGTTTTAGGTGAACTGTGTGTTTGTGTGTGTGAGGCGGGTTCAGGGACAGGGTGGGGTTATTACGGCAAGTCCGTCTGTAAGAGAGCTTTGATGGTATCAGGATTAGCGGCAGATTCTTTGTCTAGCCCACTGATCAGCCTCCTGAGGCCCAGCCTGGTCACGCATGGCCCGGCTGCTTGTTTACATCCCCACCCCCCCAACACACCCACACTCATGCAAACCAGTCAGACAGCCCCTGTCCTACAAAGCTTCACCTCCAGTTTCTGGAAGATAATCCACCCTCGGGGATGAATCCATTATTATGAAGACGGCCGTTTCTTTTGTTGTGGTCTCATTCTGTTCTACAGGGCCAGACGCACTCTGAATCATAATTGGACGCTCTGAGTCGCCGTGTGTTATCATACATATGAATTATTTAAGACTGTGCTTGTATGTTTAACTCACTCCTGACTCAGACGCTCAGATTTGGCAAAGACTCTCTCAGATGACATCGTCTGCGATGGCCTCATGCTCGTACTACTCACCTGTGTCGGGCTCTTAAGATTATAATATCATAAAGCTTAGAGGTGCTATTTAAAAAAAAATAAATAAAATGGATTCATGTAACAATGCATCAAATGACTACATGTTTGTGTCATAGACTAATCCACAGAGCATAATGACTCAGCAGTTCCCCTCGGAGTGTTTTTCAATTGTTTTAGTATTTGTTACCGTTTTAGTTAACTGTCATGACTCTCCATATGTCTGTTGGCTAAAATGCCCTGCACACTACGAGTTAGGCACCAAATCGCAGACGGACACAACTAGCTGGTGGACGTAGTAGAGCTTTTAGCAGCCTAGAGCCAGATATGGTTGATTTGAGCTTTCGCACTGCAAATAAAGAAATCAACCAATCGCATTGTGTGGCACGGGATATATTCAAAATGCACACTTAAGTGTACGAAAACATTAAGCCTTCGAGTTTACCATTACAATATTAATGTGTTTACAGCTTGTGTGAAATGACATTTGTCATTTCACATATATACGCCACATTGTGCAGATGTTGTGAAAGGATAAGGCTATTCATGTTTCATGTTGTCGACAAATCCAATGAAATGACGCAAACTAAAAAAATGTTTTTTGGGGTGTAATTTAAAACTCTGAGCAACAGTGATTCAGATAACGTCTGTGAACTGATGAGCATTGACTTGTCTGAAACATGTTGTTTTTCGGTGTTCACCTCAACCTCTGCTTTGTTTATTCTTGGGAATTCTTTCCCAACTTTTACTTGCTGCAGCCTGCAGACACTCTGAGTCTGTCAGGACTCTGTGTTCATCGGGTGTTTGAGGCCAGAAAACAAGCAGCGATCAGTGGTGGAAATTGACTTTATGTATTTCAGATGAGTCAATCTCGTCTTAATAAGAGCAACTTTATCCAGGACTGAAAAACGGTGCTCATTAACAGATGGGCCTTGATAATCCACATCAATACTGGACATAACCACTGGGCTATTATAAAAAGAAGCTGCAGAGAGGTGGTTCAAGATGCAAGAGCTATCTCGTGACGCTGAGGTAAAATCTACAAGAATCTATGTCTAAACCAAGAGTACAAGCATGGTGCAGAGTCAGACCACATACTCTGCGTAACTGGTATTTTTACGTGAGTAAAAGCTACTACCACCGCTGGGCCTGACTCTGTAGTAAATGCAGAAGAGGAAAACTACATCTTAGTGGACATTTTCGGGGTGAATCTCTAGAACAGGTTTCTGGACCTTCGATGTTTCTCACACACTGAAGCCTAACTGTGTAGAAGCCCAATCTGACCTGTTGTGTAATCTGTACGTGTCCTTGTGTTGGTGGGAGTGGTTTGGCTGCTGCTGGAGAGTTGAGACTAGAGTGTGACATCACCAGATCAAAGCTCCTTTTTATTTATTTTTGGAGGGGGTGGTGTGTGACTACAATATATGTAAGGCATGTACTCTTTAATTGAATTATCAGTTTCTTTAGAGACTGACCAGACACACAACCATGAGCCAAATCAAGTTGAAGAAGCTGATCCTGGTTAAATTCTTATATATTTTTATTTTCAGGTTTATTAATGGCAAAAAATGTATTGTACAACCACGACCGACAAATGATCAGTTTAATTAGTTTTCTGGCCGGCGGTTGTTGACCGACTGTCTGAGGCTCCGTCTCTTTGAGCTCATAAGGGCATTAAAGTGGTTTGGACTGAACAAACACACGCGTTACCTCTGAGTCTCTCGTCCTTGCGTCTACACTTTGATCTTCCTGATGGACAGTGTTGCTTCCAGCCCGTTTGGTTGGCTGGCTGAAACATGGGAGCGTCAGCAGGCTGTGTGTTTGCAGAGATCATGCAGTACACTCTGAAGTGTGTTTTTTCTTTCTTTTGCTGCTTTGTGTCTGACTATATGAGTTTTTGTGTTTTTTGCAGGAGCTGAAAGAGCAAACTAGCAGAAGAGACGGTGGGAATACTGCCAACATGGACCAGTTACTAGGAGGTACCTTTGTTCTTTTGGTTTTGTAATTTTGGGGATTTTATTTGTGATGAAAATGAATTATATGAATTATGAGATTCATGTACTCGTTCAGTACAGGCAATGTCCAATACAAGTAAATACTTTCCTTATTTATTATACTATTTTTATATAAATACACAATACTCTAAGCATCTTTACTTAATCACATTATTCTGGTGTACGCTGTTACAACATGCGCATCTGCTGCCATTAATCTGCCATCTTTACAATTTTTCTAATTTAATTGTATTTATTTCTGTCCTTATGCTGCAATTACAACCGAAGTTCCCCTCCGGGGCTCAATTGGGTCTTATCTTATTAAATCTTTGGCCACCGGGGTGCTCATTAGTTCTGTACATTTTAAATGAGATCATTTTAACGAAATTGTGGAAAACACTCAAACGGCACTTGTTTATACATGTATCTCCTATCCTCTATTTTGATATGAAGTATGTATAATATGACAGGAGTGTGACTGGTGAGCACAGTGGAGCATTTAGCAGCTTAAGAGACGGATATTCTTCTCAGGAGTTGGTAGAGACGAGAAACCGAGCTAATGGGAGAGTATTATACTTACTGTACATTCATCACGTGAACACAAACGCTTCTCCAAATGGATGACAATGTTGCTCAGTGTCTGATGTTTAAATAGGCAACATTCTGCTAATATGTTTGCTGTGTAAACTTTATAAGGTGATAATATATAATTGAATGATATCTAACTCTAGTTTATCTTTTAAATTCTGCAATACACTAGTGTCTACACTTGTATTTTTGTAATTTCGTGGAGTTGTAATTTCCCTCATCTGTACGAGAATCTTTTAGGTCATGTAGGTTAACTAACCAAAAGTATTGAAATTGTGTCATAAGTGTAAAAAATACTGAAATGTCTTTCATCAAATTTGACTAAATAAGAACACAAAACGTTTTGATCCAAAATATTTCTAAATGTAGAAACATGAACCAAATATTTCTTAACACTATTTTTGAACTCTGCTCATAAAAATGAGAATATCTCAAAATGTACAGAGTAAGACGGCGTTTTGATAGTTTTATCTGAAATATAAATATTTCCCCAGAACCCACATGGTATTTTTGTGCTAGTACGTTTCACATGTAACTTAGAGTATTGACGTCATCACAAGCGGATTAAATAGTCTAACTGCACAGTTGTTCTTGAGGCTTTTTTGCTGAAAGCAGCTGCATGTAAACAAGATGAATACTTAACAGTAAAGTTAGCGGCCAGAAAATCAAAAGCCCACTGATCACCCTCTGGTGATCCATTGTTTGCATATAAATATTCATAACTGCTGCTTGAAAAACAGATGTTAACGCAAATAGATATGTATTTTCTTTAAAAAGCAAAACCGGCCACTGCCCTAATATTCTCGCGTTTGCAAATCCTCCATCTGCATGTCATCCAGCATTGTTGGACTAGTCGGTCACAAAAACAATGTTCTCTACGCTACGTGTTGTCCTGCCGTCTTCTGGATGGATTACATCCTTCCCAGAAGTCACCGCTGTAGAAGCACTAATCAGCAGACTGCTTCAGAGAGCGCAGGAAGTCAGACGGAGCCCCCCCGTTTCCCTCCACGACTCCTGACCTCATGTTCCCATCCACGGCCTGCATGATTAACCAGCAGAGTCTGCACTCGGTCTGAACTGGGATTGGTGGAAAAAATTATATCTGAATAGGAAAATAATTTGTCTTGTGATGCAGAATATTTCAAACAATCAAAATGCCGTCAAACTTATTTTTTAGCTTCTAAAACCCCAAATGCAGCACAAAGTATTTCTAGTTTGCTCTAAAATCTCATTTGTTTTCTAAACTAGTACAAGCTGCTCTGTGTTTGAAGTTTAATCGTTACCATCAATCTTTTGCATCAGTTTTACATTCTCAGGATTGTGTGTTTTTGTTGTACCAGATGGAAGTCTCGCAGAATCGACTCCTCTCCGGGACAGGATGGCCCTCTACCAAGCTGCAATCTCCAAACAGGAAGTCCCTCCCACCTCAGTAACTGTGAGCACTCGTGTCAATCATCCCCCAAAACGATGCATTTCATTTCTCTAGTTCTAAAAGTCCTGCGTTCAAAACACGAAAGGCTCATAGCATATCTAGTGCCTCCACCCTGCTCTCAACAGCTGAGCTAACGGTGCTAGGAGCGCTAACTGTGTGAAAACAATTGCAACAGTACAGACGGCGCTCACGGGGGTGGGGGGGGTGGGTGACTAGCCTTCAAGGTGACTAGCCTTCAAGGTGACTGTTTTATTCTGTTAAAATTCAATCACCCAAACTCTGGAGTCGAGGATGAGCGCTGTGGGTTTAATGTTTTATATTTTGTTACTGAACTTCCTCTCGTTTCTGTCAGAATGATCAGCTGGACAGTTTCTGTGGGAAGCAGAAGGAAAACGTTCCTCCGTGCACTCTGGACCTGGTGAGGAGTCTGAACTTTTATTTTTGTGATTTCAAATGAATATAAATGACTTCATATTTCAGACGGGGTAGATGTTTCGCTGCGTCGTTCGTCTGTTAAGCGTTCGACTTTGGAACGTGTGTTTGCTCTCGTCGCATCATTTATTTTCTTTTTCCAGAATCCAGAGTTTGAACCAAGCAGCAGGAAAGGTTTTACCCCAGAGAGCAACGGTAATTTACTTTCCATGTCTTCATATCATGACTCCAGGTGATAGGAATTCTCTCCCCTAATTACAACTTGGCAATCGGCCCATCATGAGAGGGCATGTTTGGGTGTAGACAAAGGATGGAAAACATTTTAAGCGCTTAAAGTAAATAGTTCCAATGGATTATTCAGAGATTCATTATTTGTAACAACTGTATCCACTACATACCATTGAGTACTAAATTACTATACTCAATGCTTTATTTGGGATTCCTGAGCATCGAACATATCAGTCTGTGTAAAAGTCAAGAACTCTGCTTGTCTTAAACATGTAAACGGCTCCATCTAGTGTTCAGAGCACGTCCCTACCTTTTTGGTTCCCTCATTCTGGTCTTGCGCTCCCAACAGGCTCTGCTACTGGTACACCTGTATCCTCCAATCAGAGAGACTCCTCCCAGACCAAGACTCCCAAAGTGAGTCCTCGCAGGAAACGACCTAAGACACAGAAAGACGCACATTAATGTTTTGCTGCTGTGAATGAATTGATGTTCTTTGTGTGCGTAGAGCTTCTGCCTGCCTGTGAGGGAGACCTGTGTGGCGTGTCTGAAGACCGTCTATCCTCTGGAGAGGCTGGTGGCCAATCAGCACGTTTACCACAGCTCCTGCTTCCGCTGCTCTCACTGCAACACCAAACTGAGGTGAGGACGACACCGACGTAACGATAGTGTCTGAAAGAGACGGAGGGAGTAGACTTCAGAGGGTATTTACTGACTGTTTGCAGACATTTTTTTAGGCACTTTTTTTTTTAAACTCTTCACACAGTTCTCTTTACTGACATGAAGCCGAGCACAACGGTTGATCCAAAGTAGAAGCGAAAGCAAAACATTTCGCTCTGATAGAATACATCAACACAATTATCATAAGGAGCCGCAGGCTGCTAAAAAGTGCTCTGTCTGATCAATGGGTACAGATAAATAGAGATAATGAAATGTAGTTCAAACTAAAAAAAATATAATAAAAAGAAGAGATACGAGAGCGTTTGGAGACCGTGGCGTTATTTAAAATGCATTAATGCAACAAGAACATGTTGTGCCTCTAACCATTAACGCAACACTAACAACCAGTTGCATTACAACACCTCATTATTTTCTCTAAAGCAGCTTATATTTAGATTTTTATTAATAAACCAGCAAGATGCCATTACAATAAAAGAGTGATTTCTGTCTTGACTGCATGGATTGTTATACCTCACAATGTCGTTACAGATATGCTGCTTTATGCTCTTAAAGTCATGAGTCAAACACTGAACAGCTACAGATAGACATGAGACGGTGTTGGCAAATTATTGATTTATATATTTACGGGGTTTTTTTGTGTAGTGCTGCAAAGGTGGTTCCTATAAATCTAGAAGTCAGTCAGCATTTTTCTACTTCCAGTTCGCTCATCTCGAAGTCAAAGGGTTTCTGGTTAGATGCCTGAAATGACGTCTGTGATAAAACTAGCTTGTTTATATTTTCTGCTTGGTTTCATTTTTATTATTTAGTTTGGCGAACTACGCCTCCCTGCACAACAACGTCTACTGCAAGGCGCACTTCTGCCAGCTCTTCAAGGCCAAAGGCAACTACGACGAGGGCTTCGGCCACCGGCCCCACAAAGAGCTGTGGGAGAGCAAAGGGGAGAGCTGTGAGACCTCCCCACAGTCCACCACTCAGACCAAGCCAAAGATCCAGAGCCCCGCCTTGGACCTGGACAGCCCCAGTGTGGAGGACTCCCCGCTGGCTAAAGTCAACGTGCTGATGGCCACTATGGAGGCTCTGGGGCAGGGATCATCGGAGAAGTCCGACAGACCCAGTGAGGCCCGCAGGCTGAAAATCTCCTGGCCGCCACGAACGGAGCTGCAGGACACGACCGGCCCCAGTGGAGCCACAACAACCGTAGAGGAGGGGACCCCCGGTAAGCCCGTCCGGGCCAAGTGGCCCCCAGAGGAGGACTCTCTGTCCTCAACCCCAGAGCAGTCCAGAGAGACGCCCTGCCTGCGCCAGACCTCCTCCTTGAAGGAGCGCAGCATGCCCTTCACACTGGCAGGACAAGCTCCTTCTCCTGATCCCAGGAAACTGAGTCCGCCGCCTCCTGTGGACGACGGGCAGCTCAGTCCTGAACCCTCCAACATGGAGCTGCAGCACGGCGGCCAGTCCACAGACAGCCAGACACCCACTGAGGATGGCTGCGTGGACGTCCACACCAGCTCTGGAGAGGAGCAGGAGGGGGAGATGAACACTGACAACATGCCAGAACATAATCTCACCAAAGAGGAAGACGACACCCCGGATGAACAACCGGAGGAGGAGGAGGAGGAGGAGGACGACGACGAGGTGAGGATGGAGGAAGATGGAGCTGTCTTGGAGGAAGAGATGCCGCCTCTGAAACGGGAGGAGACACCGACAGACATCTCATCTCCTGAAGGTGAGGCGGTGGCCAGCCGGTCGTCTCAGGATGTGGGGTTCTGGGACAGCGAGGAAGTGCAGCAGCAGCAGCAGGAGGAGGTGACTGTGGAGGATTTGATCAAACGCAACAGATACTATGAGGATGAAGAGGAGGAAGAGGATGCATAGAATGCTTGATCAACAAGATGACAACCATGGACACTTGGAGGACTTCTTGCCATTCCTTTTTTTAAATCTCTTTCTTCTTCTCTTCATGATAGAGTTGCTGCAGTGTCTAGTGTGAACTCTACTGAACTCTGTAATTGTGCCTCTTTTGAACACTTTTTGAAATAGTTTTTACAAGACTGTCACCCTGACATGATTTTGTTTTTAAATGTACAAAGTACAATTTAAAATTACATTCCATGTAATGAATATCTTCAGCACAGAAATGTCTTGTTATGATACAGAATTATTTTTGTGTAATTTTCATTGACTGCCTCATACAGCAAAACAATAACATAATCCTTTTATTATTCCAAGATGTGGGATTATTACAGGCAATGTAAATTCTTAATAGTCACCTTTAATAGGAAAGATTAAAGAAGAAATGTTAAAGACGTGCCACTCTGCATAAGAAGAGTAAGCCCAGCACTTTGGTCTGTTACCCTTTTGTCAAAATAAGTGTTAGTTTGAGTATACATCTGTAATCTTTCTCTTCTTTCCAGATGCCATTCTGTATGTATATGTTAAACTCAAAAAACATGTTTTCCTTTTTTTTGGTTTCCGATGACAAGTTATAACTGGATCTGATGAATGTTGTACTTTTGTTTGTTTTTTTAAACCAGGGGACCAAATATCCTCGATTACTACTGTCTGAATAAATTGTTTATAAAAAAGCAGCATTATCTGAGTAGCTAATCCTGTATTTCATCAAGTGAGACTCCAGTATTTGGTTCCTTATTTTATAACGTGCCAAGTTGGCGTTATTTGAGTTTTCAGTCACAGACTGCGGTGCTTTGAGCTAACGTAGCATGCTAACCTCTGGTCCCAGGGGCAGTTGCCCACATTGCTACAAACATCAGATGAGGACATGTTCAACATATTCACCCTGCATACACACAGCGGATAGAAGCTCTGCTAAAGGCATAGAACTTTTTCTTTTACCTAAATTAAGCAAGATTTAAACATTCAGCATGCTAAAACTGTGTGCATAGTACTGCTAACATTAGCAATTCTGCTTCATGCTAGTATGAAAAGTGAGACTACAGATGCAAACAGTAATCTTTTCACTTACTCAACCAGCAGAAGAGAAAAAAATGTAACTATAAAGCCATGCCTACAAATTATGACTTACCTTAGTGGTTTTGGGATTTAAAATCATATAAATTGTGCTAATTGCTACTCAAATGTCACTGGATTCGTTTTTGGTATTCGTGCATGGAGGAGCATTTTACTCGGCCTTCCTCAGCCTTATATCACACACGTGGTTATAAATAGTTTACTTGCCGAAAACAGACCCGTGGACAGACGGCAGGGCTGTGCGTGTGTCCTCGCCATCCTGATTGCTCTTTAAAAGTGACGCCTTGTGTAACTGAAAGTTATTGAAACTTTGTTGCAGTGTTTCAGGGCGTTTTCACACCTTCAGTTTGTTTGCTTTGTTCTGATTCAGGGATTAATATGACACAATGTTGCAGTTGCCCCTTTGTTCGGTTTGTCTTCACACCAACATTTAACAGCGGACTAAATATTGGAAACAAACGCCACGCGGGAGCAAACTGTTCTCTCATTGGTCCGATTTCTGAGAGACTATAAATAGGCTCTGTTGCTTTTTTTTTTTTTTTAAGGTGTGTGAGATTGGGGGTGAGTCAACCCGGTCGGGATGTAGAAGGGGGTGCGCGACCTAAAAAGTTTGGGAACCACTGGTCTATGGTGTCGTTTCTATGAATAACATTTTAATTGTTAATTTGAAGAAAAAGTGACAAATTAAAGTCAGTGAGTCTTTAAATTGAACAATTCTAATCAGTTGAATTGCAATTTTACACCTTTTACACCAAAGTTATCAGGACACATTGTCATGAATGTTTGTACAAAACCTCACGACTGTCCAGCCAATAGTTTATGAGATGTTGGATTAAAGTGGTGGACCGACCAGATGTCAGCAAACACTGACATCTGTAGTGGTGCAGCTAAAAAGTCAGGGTACCATCTAATAAGTCATTATACTGGTAATTATAAAATGGGTTGTAAATTGCTATTAATTGATTAATTCATGCTAATAGTGCATTTACGAATGCGTTAGAAATAAATAATATAAGCCATTAATAAGAACAACTTTTGGGGTTGCCAGATTGAGAGAGAAATTCCTCTGGCAGGTTTTTGTCTTTGTAGGCTCATTAGATCCTCTTATGAGACACTTCATTTATGAAAAAACAAGCATAACATCTACCACATTTATTAATCATGTATTCATATCTAATCACAGATCAAATTCTAACAGAAAAATTGGGTATTTATTAATAGATTACCAACAGTATTACCTACTGAGAATATAACTAGTCAGAGGGATTTTTCACAATCTGTCAACAAAACAGCACAACTTATAAAACTTTTATACTGGCTGACTTATCAGAAGGTGGTACCGAAGTCAGACCGCTACTCGCTTTAAAAGAACATGTCACAGAAAACAATCCAGCACTTTGTTACATCACTGAAACCTTTATTGATGATCTTACATGTACTGAACAAGGTCGTTATAGTGCAAGTCAACAAAGAGAGGAGTTATTACAGAAGTCCTCGGTGAGTAAAGTCAGAGATGCAATGGAAAATTAAAACCAGATATTTAGC
Source organism: Melanostigma gelatinosum (assembly GCF_949748355.1). Classification (NCBI taxonomy): domain Eukaryota; kingdom Metazoa; phylum Chordata; class Actinopteri; order Perciformes; family Zoarcidae; genus Melanostigma; species Melanostigma gelatinosum. Next base: position 18,623,490 of record NC_136641.1, on the reverse strand, counting down.
TCTAATTTGGTTGAACAATATTTATTATTTTTGTAAACTGAGATTTTGAGTAAACTTTAATACAAGTGACTTTAATACCCTGAACTTAGACGTGGCCTGAAACGTCCACGCCCGTGTCTCATTAATATCTTTGCACCGTCTAGCATAATAAGTTGAACAGTTCCGGCTGTAACAACCTTAACTTCAGTCTCTATCCAGCCCTGCAGGAGAAGAAAAACATGAGATTTACAGATTGTTTTACATTAATAGCTCTAAAACAAGATGCATGACAACAGCTAAAAACAAACAATCTCCAGCAGATGTGTGAGTTAATAGGTAACCCTGTGTACGATATACTTCTAGCATCACTGTCTGCCGTATGAATGATGAAACACTACAGACACCTGGGGTACGCACCGCATATGAATGTACAGAAGAATGTGCATTATAGTTTATGTTGCAGGGCTGCTGATGTTGTACTACACAAATACAGATGTGGGAAGATGCAGAGGAACGTGATGATTTTAGCTGATACAATATAATGATAATATATGTTCACATTATTCTGAATAATCTGAGTGGAAACCAGCTCCCACTGACACGATACAATGAACTCGACAGTATTTCTCATTCACATGAAGAGATTGCTTTAGCTCTGAGGTCTGTGTCATAAAGTTTAATGGAGCAGAACATCGGTGATCCAGGGGAACCGGTGTTTACAAGGAATGAGTCCTTAAACCCAGAAACGAGTCTGTATTTTAGCACTTCCGGTCCCCAGCTCTCTAAATGAAAGGGTTAATCCCCCCCCGCGTTTGGTTTCTATTGTTCTTTTTGTATTTAGCAGCGTTGCTAACATGTAAACAACACATGATCTGCTCTCAATCCTTTGGATCATTGTAACTGATAATCATCATCATCGTCATAATGATATGTAATGAGAACCAGAAAATATTTGGCTTTCTTTTCACTATTTTTCGATGAAAATTGCTGAAACGATTAATTATCGATCAACTAATTGACTCATCGATTAATCATCAAATTATCAATGTTAGGCCTTTCTAAATATGGTTGGTATTCTCAACATGTGATTTTATAGACTAAACGATTAATACAAATAATGGAAATAATCAGCCGATTGCCTCAGGGCCTGACCTGGTTGAAGGTGAGCCAGCATTCAGATACCAGAGAGCCAGAGTGAAGCCCAAAGTTAAACCACTTATGTGGCTTTGTGAAACAGACCCGTGGTGCTGCCGTGCAGGCACACAAGCAGCAACCAAACATCACCGTCTTTACCTCAAAAACAAACATCCAGCAGTTCGTTCTACATCACATCCATCAACACGGAGAGTAAGTTATCGACTGACTACTAAAGCAACAAGTCAACGTGAGTGTCTCCTTATTCTCTTCTTTTAAAAATATCACATCGTTGTAACGTAATGGTTAGAAATTGGGAGGAATAAAGAAAAGATGTGAAATAATCCTCTGTATCGAGGGCAAACCTGCAGAGTCAGCAAAAGAAGATATTGAAACAGTACACAGCATTACAGTCTGATGCAATCCAATACTGTAACGGATACTTCTGTGTGAGTTACACTTTACTGACTGTTTATGGCTGATGATGGTGCTGTTGCATCGGACTGCATTATACCGGAACCCACCCACTGTATTCATGTCTGCCCTAAATGTCTCCTCAGCCCCCAAAGTGCAAAAACAAAACACATTCCCTGAACTTTCAATGTAGAAGATAACGTTAAACGTGTACTTTGCAGATCCCCTTGAAGAAAGTGTACCTGACATGTTTTCATTTGGAGTCTGGCTCCAACAGAAAACTACAAAAACACTCAGACATCTGTTCACTCTGGTCTGACGCTGCTCAGTAACAGCATCTTATGTGAGGTTATGATTGCCAAACCTGCAATAATCCTCATAGAAAATGAGCGTTTCTGAAATATTGCAACAGATCCACAGCGAGGTGAGGCAATAGCAGGTCCCTGATCGCTCACAGGAGGGCAGCCTCACCCAGAGAGCGAGAGAGCGAGAGAGAGCGAGAGAGCGAGCGAGCGCGAGAGAGTGAGAGAGAGAGCGAGAGAGAGAGAGAGAGCGAGAGAGAGAGCGAGCGAGAGAGAGCGAGAGAGAGAGAGAGAGAGAGCGAGCGAACGAGAGAGAGAGAGAGCGAGAGAGTGAGAGAGAGAGAGAGAGCGAGCGAGAGAGAGAGCGAGAGAGAGAAAGAGAGAGAGCGAGAGAGAGAGAGAGCGAGAGAGTGAGAGAGAGAGAGAGAGAGAGAGCGAGCGAGAGAGAGAGCGAGAGAGAGAGAGAGAGAGAGAGAGAGCGAGAGAGAGAGAGAGCGAGAGAGAGAGAGATGAAACATACACCACCAACGAGCTCTGGCTGTTGGCCTCGCTCTGCTTTGCTTGGGGTCGTGACAAATGAAATAAACAAAGTGTGCCAGAGCTCATGAGGGGGATTTAACAGCTCAGTGTTTCAGACACACACTGCATGCAGAGGGAGGTTAGATGGGAGGATGATAGCAGTACAGATTGCATAGAGTTAACAGTTAAATATCTTTTGTTTCTTTCGTAGCTACGAGGTGCAGCTGTCTATTCCTGCATGCCGTGACTTACACAGCTCCTGTACGACCAGGAGGACAATCCGTTTGTGAACATGTGAAAATGTACAGGTCTTATAAATAAAAGCAGAGGCGGGCGTCGAGGATGTGGACAGCGAGACGTGCATGCGAGCGGCTGTTCTGGCTGAGTGTTAGCGGCACGCCGGGCCGTCGCGGGGTGAGCTCCGCAGTGCAGCCAGCTGTTTGCAGGGCATCACGAGTTCCAGTTACCCGGCTCAACTCATCCACTGAGGGGATGCAAATCCACTTTGACCTTCTCCCCGCTGCTCAGCATCCCCACCGTGGGGTAGAGGCCACCGGGTGGGACCCCCATCTCCCTGCGGCCCATCAGCTTCCCGTTCCTCGTGAAGAACACCTGGAGGACCACAGGGCGGCGACAGAGAGTTAAAACACACACACACACACACACACACACACACATACCTTTCACGGATGGTAATCCACCGACGGAGCATTGAAACAATTACTCATGAAAGAAACGTCTTTTTCACAATGACTGATGGTTCTACAAACTTAATCTGAGCGCACACCATGTGCCAGTTGTAAACAGGAATTATGTGCAGTTAGGAAATATCGTTAAACAAATAGGTGACAGTGTAATGTCTGTGTTCTTGGAGGGGAAAAAAAAGTCAATGTTTATATTACAAGTCTCCACTAAATCAGCCAGTGATCAAACATTATCCAGCTGTTCCCAAAAGAACATCAACACGCTTTTCAATGCTAATACCAAGGGCCTCTTTCCAAGTCTGAGAGCAAATACCGACACACTAAAACAACAAATGAAGTGCTGTGCAGTGTGTGTGTTCGATTAATCAGGCTGAGTCACTTATCAAACATTTACTGTGCCACCCACTCGGGGGAAAAGAAAGAAGTAGTTTGGATCTTTTGAAGTGTGGTTGTATGAGGTACTTTGCCATCCACTGCAGGTAATACTCTGTCTATAGATGTCAGCACGCCCTGACTAGAGTCAGCACACCAGCTGTGTCACACAATGTGTTATTGTGTGACACAGTAGAGCGCGGTGTATCGCGGTGTAATTTTATCTTACTGCGTTTGAGGTTTCCTGTAAAATGTCACAACATTTGAGTAGGAATTGATTCTTGACCTCTTTTTGCTACAGATGTATTGAGCTGTGGCCTCACCGTTATCGGATATTTCTCCAGCCAGACTTTCTGAGCCGAGGTGCGGTTAGCATGAAACATTCATGACGGATATAAAGTCATGTTTTGGTAGGAGGAAGGCTTGATGAAGCCTTCATTTAAAGCATCCATCTTCAATATAGTTTATAACTATAATGCATCAAATGGCGTAATGTGAAAGGGCTAATCATCACCTCACATCAAAACCTTACCGAAGCCAGTTCCATCGAGGAAAGCCTTCAGGGCCGTTCTTTGCTCTTCTTCCAAAGCAGAACTACTCTCCACTTCTGATATAACTGATGCCAATTGGAGCATCAACGCTAATGCCTTTAGGAACAATTGCCTCTCTGTGTCGCGTCACACCTAAACCACACCCAGAGCTGCCAGTAGCTTCTTTAGAGGACGTGATATCCAGAGGTAAGCTTCACGGAGCTGCTTTGCTTCGCTCTCACTGTTCTCATATTGTTGTTTTCAGGCTTAAAACCGTCCGTACGCCACCAAACATCTGGCAGACGCAGTTAGAGGACAGTGAACACAATGGAGCAGCTAAAGAGCTCAGAGTTAGTGGAGCTAAAGTGAGAGTAAATAGTGTCACATTCATCAGGTGGACATAAACATGACTGCTAATGAAAGTTAATGGTGCTGCTAGATGCGGGAATAAGTAACTGTTTGTGTTCACCAGAATACATTTAAAAGGCGATGACGTCTCAGTAATTACAGCTTGTTACGCTGCCCTCTAGTGGCTTCAAGAAACTATTTATTGCAGGTTGATGTTATTTCCTGTTTACCTCATAAAATGCTCATGAATCTTACGTGTGTGTGTGTGTGTGTGTGTGGGGGGGGGGGGGGGGGGGGGGTGTGTGTAGCAAATGGTTAACCCAGCTGTGTTGTGTTTTCCTCACCGTGACGTTCCTGCCCTCCTGTCCCTGCTCTACCTCTTCCCCATCATCTTCTTCCTCCTCCTCCTCCTCCTCCTCCTCTTCGTCATCGTTGAGGTACAGGACGTTCTGGACGCCCGCGTGACCCGGACGGACCTCCATGCGATCCCAGTCGTCCACGTCACCACCTGAGGACGCGACAGAGTTAACAGTGTTAATAAAGGCTTTTATGTGCACAGCACATCTGCAGAACAAGTTAATAATTGCCACAATCTGAAATGTTTTGTTTCGTTCCAAGGACACTATTTATCTTTCTCTCATTGAAAGCGGTGGGGGAAGAGAATTTCCCCTTTTCAGTGTCTGTTCGGCTTTGGGTGCGGGGGATCTTGGTTTGCATCCAGTTTCTTTCCCAACGTGCAACACAATGAACTCCGCTAAGACCGAACGTCGCCTCGCGCTAAACCACGATAAGCAGGTTTAAGAGCGAAACCTCCCACGGACACACCAACCCCTTTAATGAGTGACGGTGTGATTGCAGCAGCCGAACCCTTCGCCCTCACCTTCTCCGTCCAGGATGTAGTCTCGTGGGAACATGATGCCGCAGCCCATGATGTCCCCCTTCAAGCAGCGAGGACCAAACGCGTCTCCAACGCCGCTGCCGTGAAAGATCTTGCCGTCATCTGTCAGAAGAGGAGGAAACTTAGATTTTTTTATTTATGTTTTACTCTTTTACTTCAGGATCAGAATTTGTATTTGTTAACCTGCGAGCGGGGTTAGGGTTCCAATGATGTAATTGATTAAATGAATACGACCGGGACCAGACAAGCAGGCGATAATAGATGGGTGGATTATAAAATGAAAAAGGTTCAATTCTTTTAACTTTTGCTAAAGTCGACACTTCTTCAGGCTCAGCGATGAAGCTAGCAGTAGTGACGGTGTTTGCCTCAAGCCTGATGTCACCGACTGAAACTCAGACTGCTGCAGAACAATCCAACTTTCAGTTCATTGATGTTTGATGTCTCCTGACAGCCAACAAACAGATGGAAAACATTTTAAAACTAAAATAACTGCAAGAGAAAATATTTGAGACTTTTGTAGAACAAATTTCAGAATTTTGATACCTTCTAAAACCTTTGATAAGGAAACCGCACAACTTAAATTCTTTAAAGGCCTCAACTATAGATACCCTGTGTGAGGACATCTTTGTCTCATGTGTCCCGTTACTGAACTTGACTGGACTTGGTGGACTTCACTGCGTCTTTTAATGTGTTTACCACAGCGTGCACCATGTGTACTCTAAATACAATGTGTTGCTATTATACAGGACATCCTGACATTCCTTTCGGATGATGATGCGTAAAAAAGGTGAAAGCGGCGATCGTAAAAACACTTCTCTTCCAAAAAAAAAATAAAAAAAACCTCATCGACAACATCCAAAAGGAAATCATCAAAACAACACATACAACAGTTGTGCGAGACAACAAAGGAAGAAAAAAAAAAAGGGGGCAAAAGAAAAACATTGCAGAGGTAGCCTGCAGACGAGCTCTCCTCAAGCGAAGCACCGTGGCTGCTGCTGGTAAATATTTATGGAGTTGTCATGGGACCCGTCCAAGGCTCAGGATACTGTTTAAACAATCTCTATCTGAGCACCGGGAGGGAGACGGAGACACTGTATCATTACGGCTCCCATGCGGGCCCTTGTCACAACACCGCACACTAGGCAAACAGCGGAGCCACGCAGCTCCGCTAAATATAGCGGCGCAAAGGCGGCCTTGGAGAGTGACATGGGCTGGTGCTGGAGGTGAGCCGGGCGGAGGTAAGTCCAGGTTTCGGTCTAAGGATGGAGCCGGTTCACTGGGACTGGAAAGGTAGGAGAAGCCTGGCAGAGACACCAGAGCACCGATATCTGGGAACATATAAAAGGCATTTCTCACTGTTCCAGGAATCTAGTATTGCACCTCCAAGTTGGTGGACTCACAAGAGGCAGATTTAAAAAACAAGAAAACTAAATCCAAGCAGTAAAGACTTCGTCATTTGTACGGGTCAAGCTCCATAAATGCTGGATTCCACAATGCAACTCGGTAGTGTTCTCCTGCCGAGTAAACTGAAGTTTTTAAGTTTGATGAATGATTTGGAATAAATAATTGATGACAGCACTGAATAAACCTCATGTAACAAACTATAAGATACAGTAAAATGAGTTCTGGCTGACACTTACATACAATTAAATGTTCTGTTGCTTTTTTTAAGTGTGCTTTGGAAATCGAGAAAGCCGGCTCAACGTGGAAATCAGCTGTGGTGGAAAAAATGTCAAAATTTGTGTTGGAGACCCCGAGAGTTTAAAATTAGCAGAGAGGTGTTGACCAAAGTTTGGCTCTGAGGCTGGTGAGAGTGCAAGGAGCAGAATATACTGGGGATGGTGTGAACGCAAAAGTCAAGATCATAAACCGCGGAAGTTGTTTGTAAAGCTAACAATGTTAGCGACTGTGACCGCCACCAGGTGCTGGATGTAAGGGAGATCCAGAGGGTGAACGCTGGAGTTTCAGGGTTTGGAGCCGGGCCTAGCGGAGGAGAGGCCCGGCTCTGACGGAGGACCGACACCAGCTGGGGAAAAGAAAACAGACATTCTCGTAACATGACAGTTTGTCTGGAAAAGGCTTCCCTGCCCAGGGAACAATGACTTCACAGACTCCTAAAATATGAAAATATAAAACGAAATATTGATATTCTTCATGTGAGTTGTCACATGTTTATAAGGATTGACTGCACATTACATTTCTATGGGCCCGTTTGGCAGTGAGGCCCAATTAAAAGAAAAAGAGTATTTGTGAACTATAAATTAAAATCTCCGGTCAGACTTTCGCCAGAATGAAGTAGCGCAGCGAGAGGGGCAGGTTTGCTGAGCGATGAGGCTGCAAAGGTTGCCCTCGTCTGTAGTTTGAGGATTTGCTGCTTTTCTTTGACTTTTGTGACAATAAATACGGAAATTATTTGACATCATCCGGTGGGCTTTTGGGAAATTGCAAACGACACGTTTTACAATTTCTTCCCCCTTTTTAACTGTCGTTACTCTGACATGTTACAGACAATAAAATATAGCCCCCTAGTTGGTTTGTTGACAACCAAGCTTACCACCAAACATGTCGATGTAGATACACCACACGTTCAAACATACTGGCAGGGAGAGTGAAGGATTCATTCCCTTTAGAGAGATGTCAAACAATGCCACATAGTCTCTGGTTCCAGCTTCTCTATTGTCAATCGTTGCGGCTCTTCTTTGTTTTCCATGATAGTCAATGGAATAACTTTTGGAAATTGTAATGTACTGTCATGTAATTGTGCAAGTAATGTACCCACATGGCCTACATGCTCCTCTTAGATGTGTGTTTTCACCGGACGCTGTTTGTGCCTGCAAGTGTCATAGAGACGTTGTCATCCAAATCCATTTCTGTCCCATTAGGTAACAAGGTAACACAATCCCCCCTACACAACATGTTGGTGTTGAATAATTGTTTTTGCAGAACCTGAGCTGGAATCAGATTAGACCCCGTCAAGGAAGTTAGACTGAACCCTATTATGTGAGGTTGGCTTGGTGGTGAGGGATGGAGGGCGGCGGCGGTGGTAAGGCACAACCTTGGGCTGCGGGTGTTGAGTCATAGCACGTGTGACTCACTGATGGTGGGGGGGTTTAGAGGGGGTGACAGGGTTAATGAGGCTTGCTGAGGAGCACTCGCTGGTTGGATGGCTGGTTGCTCCCGATAGGGCCCGCAGGGGCCCACAGCGCCCCACGGCCCATTAACTTGCGGAGGCAAGCCGAGCCAACACACAGGATGGAGGTCCGCACTGGGCCGGCTCCCAACACAAACACTCGTGGTAACACCAGCACAGGCCAGGGAACTCTCAAACTATACAAGCTATACAAAGGAGCAGCGATATGGTTGGCAGCCATTTGTGTATATAACTGGAATATATCTGGAGTAAAACTCACAACCTTTACAGTCAATAATATACATCACATGTGATCCAGGTCAACACTGGTCACGTGCCCATTACAGCAGACCATATATCAGCATAACAGAAATAGTAGTCAGTGGTCAAGCTGTATGTGCAAAGTATAAATAAGAAAAAGGAGGAATGTTGAATTGAATCATTATGGAATTTATGTATCTGCCTCCAGGCTGCATAATATAAGTCTATCTACAGCCGCTGTTTTCTTCAAAGCTAGCAGTAAAAACATTACAAACACTCACGGTGCACTGAGGACCAGCCTGAGGTCTTTCACAATAACAGTGAGTCCATGCAAAGCTCAGGCCTGCCAAGAATGTCCTGGAAGATATTTGCCCCTTTAAAGATACAGAGGTCAAATACAAAAAAACGAGCCATAAAAGTTAATAAACTTCACACCATTCTTGGCTCGCACTGAGCGGGAAAACAAAGGTAACAAAGTCATTCCGTCTGTAAGCAATTTCTGCTGCGGTCGTGTGACCTAGTGCATACAATACTGTGTATACATTAAGTTTCTGTCACGCTGCCAAAAGAGCGTCTGCGTGCAATTCGTGAGGTTCCTGAGCTGTTCGGCGGAAAAATCTCGAGGAGCGCGGGGAGACGTGAAGAAGAAGAAGAAGAAGAGGAGGAGGCCCCCGGCTGTTGATTTTAAGTAGCTGGATCAGAGCCTGCACCTTAACCCAAGCATGGGGAAGGCAAACCTCATACACACAGCGTGGAAAACCACATACATCATTTTAGTCTCTAACAAATAAGATTAATGGGAGCTGTGCTGGGGCGTGCACATTTCTGTGGTGTCCAACGCGCAGCGGCCAAACCAGGCCGACCGCAGCGATAGTCCTCTGGTGACTGGCCGCGTCCGTCACTCAGCAGTGAGGTATCATCCGCAGACCCGGCAGGACGCACAGCATCAAATGTTATTACTATTAATGCATCCTAAGTATAAATGGAATCTGCAAAGGGATATGTGGATTTAGTATTATAATATTTAGACGATAAACATCCACTCGAAATATGAATGGAATGTGCAGAGTGAAGAAGAAAATGTGTTTTGATAGCTGATTTGGAGGTCGGCTAGAAGGAAGTATATGAACCTCCCTCTAAAAATAAAAATCATACTCACTGCCTGATGGAAGAACGTACAACAGAGAGTGAGATTTGTGTTGTGTGTGTGTGTGTGTGAGAATCATTCAGAGTGAGAGCTTCACAATCCCCCCGTGAGAAAAAACTAACAGCGGGTGCTTGCTTCAGACCAAAACAATGCTGATAGAAAGCCAGCTAACTTGATAAGGACGAACAAAATCTCGACTGCGACAAGGTGGATTGTCAGATAAAGAGCCGGCTACCAACTGTAGCTCGTACGGTGTAATAACAACCACCTACCCAGCATGCCCCTGTTCTCATATCACTTCAGCCGCGTTTGATAGCTAATGTCTTAGCACTGATAATGACGGGTGCTGAGGCCTGGAATGGGAGCTTTGTGCAGATATTGTTCCCAGGCCTGTCATCACAAACAACCAAGACTTTACATGTGTGTGTGGAAGCATTGAAAGATAAAGATAACTCAACTTTTTGTGTCACGTTTGTTTTTGGGGTGTGGGGGGTTGTTGCTTAGAGAGCTATATCAACACGACCAAACTCCCACAGAAAGAGACCGAGATAAGATCCTTCTTCTTCTTCTGATGCTGTCACCGTCTGCTTTTATCGGCTTTCTGGGCTTTTTATCTGCCTGCAATCCTCCTTGATCTCTCTTAGTGCTAGGCACCATAACATCCAGCTGAGGCGGTGCCCTGTGATGTTTGCATCTAAAAGCAACAGATGCTTTAAAAATAAGTAGATCAGATTCATGGATGTCATCCGAACAAAACTACCGGGGGAATTCCACACTCATAAAAGTTAATAGCAAACAAACTTCTTTCTGAGAAACGAAAAGAGAAGAAGAGAAAGAAATCTCACCGGCGTGGTACGCCACTGACCCTCGGCTCCATCCCGGGTGTCTGTTCCTGGGGTAATCCTGCACAGACACAAACAGTTACACGGGTCACAAATGCATGTTTTCACAGTTATGAATATGATTGATTTCAACTGTGCAGGTTTTTGGAGTGTGCAGGTTATATTTGGCAAAAAGCTGTGTCAAGATAATTCCACTGACCACCAAGTCAAGTCGATCTCTATTTTTATAGCTTAATATCACAAATTTGCAATCTTTACAATCTGTTCAAAAGTCACCCCTCTATCTTTAGAGCCTCAATTTGCCGTTGTATGCCCCGCCAACCAGTCAAGTAGCAGTTTACATCCATGTTTGTCCAAAATGGCATTACTTAATCATTTTTCTATTAAACATTCGTGTGAAATATCGATATGAATGCTGTTTCCATCCACTACCGTTATGTTGTCATTAGCAGTGGTGTATAGTAACGAAGTAGAAATACATCGTTACTGTACTTAAGTAGTTTTTTGGATATCTGTACTTTACTATTTATATTTCTGTTGACTTTTACATTTTGCAAAGAAAACTGATACTTTTACTCCGATACATTTCCCCTGAACCCTTCGTTACTCCCTACAAAATGAAATCTATCTTTAGAAAAAAAAATGAATCATTCTTTACTTTTACTCAAGTATGGCTTTTGGGTACTTTATACACCACTGGTTATTAGCAGTAGGCAATGTTCCCTCTAAGCTGCGCGCTTGAGCAATCGCGCACTGCTCGCACAGTCTCAGCGCACAAGAAAATCTATGCAGCGCATAAAATAAAATTCAACATAAACGTATTAATTAATATCTAATATTAGTCCTAATCTTATCTAATCAATTAAACCAATAATAATAATAATAATTTTGTTTTCTGTACTATTTTGCAACGTAACTCAGTGAGTGACAGGTGTCCAGCCAATGATACGATTCGGTTCACTTACGCTACGCAGCCAATCATAGCATTGACACTATTGCCCTGCCCATTCGCGCCGTGCAGGTTAGCAAGCTAACAACAGTGCGGCGGAGTTACGAGACGCAAATGCTAACCCCTTATCATGGCGAAACGAACGGGCAGCGACACATCCACTCACCAAGCCATTGGAAAAAAGAAATGTGGTTCTTTTAAGATGGAATGGCTGTCGGAGTATGTTCAAATAGAAGAACAAGCGGTGAAACTGGGTGAGATGTTTTCTTTTTCGAGTGAGAAGGGTCTACTCTGCAAAACATGCAGCGAAGCTAAAGTAGCAAATGAGTTTTCCGAGGGAAAAATGTGGACTGAATGGAAGTTGGACTACCTCAAGCGTCACATTCAGCAGAAAAAACAAAAAATTAAATCAAAACAGCATCCAGAAATCGTCTTGAAGTGGCACATTTGGACCAGCTGATGCGCATAAAGTCAAAGCAAGAAGCAGACGAAGCCATCAACCTGGACAAAGTGTACAACCATTGGAGAAGTGAGAAGGACAGACGTGAAAAATAAGGTAAAATTTAAGTCAGATTTGTGCATATTCTAGTGACATTTATTAAGATTTTTTACTTATGGATATTAATCATTAAATTATGTTACTATTAGATAATTTATGGGTAGTAGAAATGATAATAAAAAACTGAGTAATTACATATTTTACAGACAGAGTTACAGGAATTTACACTGTATCACAAGCTACAGCACACGTCATTGTGCAAAATGTGAATGTTTTAATGTGAACAAAATGTTATGTCTGAAAGGTGTATATGTATCATTTCTTCCAGAACAGGACCCTCACACAGGCCAAAGCAAGACTCTTCCCATGGCCAAGCAGGACTCTCACATAAAACATACTACACATCTCATGAACAACAAGATTTTTGTCTTTTTCCTTTAAAGTTTGTCAAATCACTTATATTAAAAGTAAACTAGTGAAAATTGCTGCTGTAATTTGATTCTTTTAATAAGCCATGTAACTTGCTATGATCCAAGGTTTTGAACAGGTGTGATACTGGTGTGTGGCCACAGCGTGCACATCTGATGTTGCTCACAGTGGTCCTCAGTGTGCTCAGGGAGCTTGTGTGTATGCCCAGACACATGAAAAATTAGAGGGAACATTGGCAGTAGGTGACGCCAACTCTGCTGTTAAAAAACCGTATAACATTGCAGAAGAAGAGGATGCAATAAGATGACGTAATAAAAAGAGCACGAGTCCGAACTTCGGTAAAAAACAATGTAGAAAACTGGATGGAAATATGACATTTCTGTTTGTTTAATGTATTAATGTGAGGGAGGTTACATCGGATCTGTGTGGAGCGATGTAGGGACCGCTTTGATCTGATGCTAGTTTGTATTTGTAGCTTCAAATGGGTGTTGAAGTCACGTTTCATGTACGTCATCATTAATTCGCTAAATCTGTTTCGATTGCAACATTTTCATTCCAAATGCATTTTGCTTTTATCAATAGACAAACCTTTCCACCTCAGCCAGGCATACAAACTTTTTTGCCAAATTAAAATCTTTTTGGACGTTTTGTACGTCTCCATGTGTCTGTCTGCATGTACAGTATGCATGCATTTCTCCAGGTTTCACCGTGCCAAAAAAAATAACTGGTGGGCCAACCTTCAGATAAGATCATAGTATGACTCAGAGGTAATTACCTGAGATTTCTATCTGTCGTCTGGGCTGCACCTACATAACTGTAGAAACACATTACTGAACAAGAAAGGGAGGAGGAGGAGGGCAATGACATTACGCTCTTCTTTCATCTCTCAGTGGGCTAAATCTTCTATGTGCTCTCTTGTTCACATTCTCTCTCAGGTGAACTCTCCCTACTGCATTTATTTTTAGCGAGTAATAACATGTACTTCTTGTCTCAAAAATTCCAAATATGACCAGGAGGATGTCCAAAAAAAAAGAAAGAAAAAAAGTCAGCCTGGGAAAAGTGCTATAATCCAAATAAAGAAACATCCACTGCTGACATTACTGAAAAACGAAACAGGACCGCTGAAATGATCACTATTAGCATCTGTGCGCAGGAATAACACTGCAGACAGACAGCTTGGTCGAGCCAGGCAGACAAGAGTGCAGCATTTGAGGACAGGACATCAGGGAAACATCAACGATCCTGTCTGACAAGCCCATTGGGACTTGAGGAACAGGAAATGGAGATGGATGGAGAGAGAGAGAGAGAGAGAGATGGACAGAGTGAGACATGAGCAGAGAAAGACAGAGAGACATGGAGGAATGCAGCTACTCCTCCAAGCCTGAAACCCCTTGATCCGCCAAGTCTGCTCCTCTTCCCCCTCGTCTCAACCACAAGCCGGAGGATTCCTCTGGCTGACTGACATGTGGGCTGAATCTCCACGAGGAGGAGAGGAACGTCTGGCTATTCTGCTCTCTGATTGATGATCCACAGATGATCAGGGCCCTGTTTTAGAAAGGTTTAGTGAAAAGTTAACCCTGAGATGGGGGACAACTCTGGGTTTTCAGTTCCAGAAAGAGAGTTAACTTAAACTCTGGGTTCAGCTACCATGGTGTGAACAAATCCTGAGTTTCTCTCTGTCTCCTACAGAGCCAGGAACGCGGTTTTATTACCTCGTTCATTCAGTCCGTATCAAAGCGCATTGATTTGCGGAGGTTTACTGTATGTCAGAGTCTACATCCTGGTTGGATATTAGTTTGTTACACAGGAAAACTTGTTGAGCTCCATTGATGACGATCACGCACAAGCTGAACTCAGAGTGAACAAACTGATCAGCTGTTCTAGAAAAAAAACTTTTCCATCTCAGGTTTGGTCAACTCAGAGTTCAGTTTTAGGCTCAAACTTTTTTTAAACCTGCTTTCTGAAACAGGGCCCAGATCAGTGATACGGAGGAACACTCCATGTCGGTCAGTCGACCACGTCGGCCCCGACTGAAATCCCTCAACAACTGTTGGACGGATTGCAATAAAGGTTTGTACAGACGTTCATGGTCACCAGAAGATGAAACAGACTGACTTTTGGTGATCCTCTACCTTCTCCTCTAACACATATATGTACAGAGTAAAACTGTTGGCTGGATTGTCATATAAGCACCATTATCACAACCAAATCTAAATGTAGTTATTTAGTCCTCATTGAAGGAACCTTTTCTCTTATAATGTTGAATGTAAAAACGAACTATTCGAAAATACAAACTAGTATCTTAGATAAGAGGCCAAAAAGGTAATTACGTGAGAACCAAATAACAGTCTGATTGTATTTATTTCCTAATCATACTTACAATACTTGGAGTGACGTTGTTCCTTTAATTTGATATTTTTCCTGTAAGTTACTTGTCTTGCTACAAACAAATCACACATCTGCTGGTCACCGTCCTCATTTTAGCCCATCTTACCTCTGAAATCAAGGATCCATTGTTTTTTACTAATTAATGACTACACATTGTAAGTCATAGATCTGGCATCGACATCACTGTAAACTGCATAAGTGCCATGCTGGACAGCTTGACAGATGCAGAAACAGTAACTAAAGCGGACAGGGAACAGTCAACTGGCAACAAACTGCACATTTTTGTCTTAAAATGAATTTGACAAACTGCAGCTGCTACATGGTAATTCAAGAGTAGAAGAGAAACATCCAAAACATCACCACGATATCTTTTCTGTGTTTTTAACCAAATAGTTAGCATTCATTGTGGTACATAGGGGCCGAATATTTTCATACAGGATGTCTTAATACCTGAAGAACAATTTGATGGTGTAAAAATAAGATTTCTATCTTCAAACTCTTCTCAGTGTGAATAATATTGTTTTTTTCAGCCAGAAATTCTGTAAAGCACAGATCATATTGTTTTGCGGGATTTGGAATTGGCTTTCACTCTGATAAAAGAAACATTCCAACCTATTGTGGTTTGGAAATTACAACAGTTAATGCTGCGATTTCTGTTTTTCAATCAGTGGTGGCGCCACTAAATTACACCTGCGCTCCTTCTCTATCAACATATGATGGAATGTATCTTAGAGAGGGAGCACCGTGTTCACCATCTGGTCCACTAGTGTACTGTAAAACTCTCGAAACATGGTCGCCAGCCCCCCCCTCCCCCGTTGGCCTGCAGAAGCCTTCACTGAAACGCAAGCTGCTTCTAAAAACAACAAAACGCTGGCGTCGAGTCGGTATGGCGGAGCAAAGCCCTGCAGTATCAGATCCACAGCTGCTACACCGATGTCAACAGAGCAGCCTGCATTTCCACACGGTGGCAGAGTAAACAAGTCTGGGGAGAGTAAGAGCGGAAAGGTGCGGGCCGAGTGGGGAACCGTGTGGAAGCAGATACCCATCATCTACAGCAGCTATCACATACAAATATGAAGTACCACAGATGTGAGTGTATGGGTGTGTGTGTGTGGGTGTGTGTGTGTTGCGGTGAGGAGGGAAAGTAGTGAGTTTCTGTTTGTACATGCCCACACAACCTCAGCTATAGGGGTTTGGCAGAAACTGTGTAGGGAACTAATGCAGGTCTGTTTGTATAACCTCGCGTCATCGACTAAATCCTCCAGCTCCTCACACGATGACAGAAAGAGTCTGAGTGAAGACAACAGGCCATTCATGTGCATGTGTTTAGGCATGTTCATCACTGTGATAAGTGCATATGGAAATGTTGTCTTGATACAGACACATACAACTGATAAAGTTTGTTGTGGTATTGAATGACGGAGTGATCAATGACCTCTCTAAAGGCCGATCAGAAGGGTTGATCAGATGACACCAAACCTGCAACATATACGGGGCGAAATTCAAAGCAATTACAGCAAGTGAACCAAACTACAACTCCAAATTATTTTCACTGTCAATTAATATACCAATTACTTTCTCTATAAATCGAATAAATGTTCCATTTAGATCAGTCTAATTCCATGTATGCCAAAGAAAATTGGTGAGGACGGGAACAGCAGATGTTTCGCAAAAAAAAGACTAAAAACAAAATCACTCGATACCGAAAGTAGTTGGGGATCAATTTTCTGTCGATTGACTAAATCTTGCCGTTCTAAATAAAAGTTACACCTCGTACATTATTACTGGGCTGCTGGTTGCTGTGTGTTCTGCAGCTTCCAGATCAGACCTTGGCACAGTGACCGGTCTTTGGTTTTTATCCTAAATTGACCCCGTTAGAATATACAGGTTCACAGGAGTAGTACTAAAAAGCTGTTAATAGGACCGCTGTGTCACAGGAGGAAGAGGAAAAGAGCTGTTCCCAGGAACGGGTCACACTCGGACACAGGAAACGCGGCGATTTCAGTCTCCTGAGCGGTTACACGTCTCGTTTGTGTGTAAGTGTGTGCTTGGCTTCATGAATGTATGTTTGTACATGAACAGAGAGTGAATGCATACAGTCATCAGAGACGGAGGGTCATTGGTGGTGTGAGAAAACCTTCTCAGAACTCTTCATCACGACTATGACACATCTATCAAACCCCCCCCCCCCCCCCCAACAGGTTTATGATCTTTTTTGTCTGTTTTTCAGGACACGAGGGTCTTCCAGCTTTTTATTCCCTGTGTGTTACATGTTCTGAACAGCTTCCCTTCCTTTTTTACAACCTTCAGACTTTCTACCTTACCCCCCCCCCCCCCTACACTCCCATGTACCCTCTACACTCCACTTCCACTCCATAACGGAGTCTAGATCTCTCTTTGTCCCACAGCCTAGCAACCGCTTGTGTACCGGATGAAAAACAACCGCGCTACCAAGCGTATGCATGCTGTACATTCACGGACACCCTTATCTTCAGAGGAATGAGAGAAGAGAGGGGGTCACGTCAGGTCTGGGACTTGCAGTGGGGTCAAAACAGATCTTAGATTACCAAACACACATTCACCTCACATAAAAAACATTCACACTTTTATCACATAGCACAAATTCCTCTGACTTTCCTGTTGGACAGGAAAATGTCAACAGCGGCTTGGGGGATTCAAAAATGTCCTTCCACCTTTTTTTAACATCTCAAACCTCATATTTCACTTTATTTTCTCGATTGAATATCTGTACAAAGGGACGATGTTTGGGCATGCAATTTAAACCAACACTGAGTTCCAAATCGCACACTTCTTTTTTCCTTTTTGAACCTACTGCAGCTGCCCATACAAAGTACGTACTGTTGCAGGCAATGCACATTTATTTGGGACTAAGGTGTTATGACAAAGGAGTACTTTGTCATAACATTGCACTTTGAGCCTTTTGTTCATGTATGCGCAATGTCGTTTGTAAAGTTTGAGACAGGGCAGATATGTAAGTGATGTGTAATTCGCCCGTGAGTGTGAAGGAGCGTGTTGAAATAACGTGAGCTAAAAGTAAAGTCCGGTGGGAATTAGTGGGAATCTTAGTAAACTAGCATCGACTTAGTTATCCTGACTTGCTAGCTTCTTTTCGTGCAAATATAACCACAACAGCCTGACGGTTCTCCCAGATGTTTCATGTTGTAATCGCTAAAGATCCATAATATACGTTATGTGGGTTTGTTGAAAAAGGGTACCATTTGTATCAACATTGGCAGGATGTCCAATATGATGTGCTCCTGTCAGTAGAGCACCACAGGTATTGATCGTGTGTCTTCTAGCAACAAAGGAAGCTTTTTCCACAAATATATCCAAAACTGTTTTATCCTCTTTTTTTTTTTTTTTAAATAGAATAAATATGTACGGTAGCTCAATCATTCAGGTTTATTTTTCCTGAGGCAAAAAGTTTGACTTGACGAGTGAATTATGGGAAATATTTGCCGGGTGGTTTAGCAAGCAACATATCTATGAAGATGGCAATACTACTGGCATTATTGATTTTCAAGTTATTGTTTCAATGTCGATGGGTAGACATCAATGACTTTGAAGAGCCAACAACACTGACAAGACAATCCACAAAAAGGATGTTCAGATTTACCCATTTTCCAAAAATGACAGGGCTTGGATGGAAACCTGTAGGTCAGGGGTCTCAAAGTCATTTTCACTCTGGGCCACATCAGCATCACGGTCACCCTCAAAGGGCCGGTTGTAAATGTAAGACTGTGTAAATGTAACTACTCCTAACATATTGGTAAATAACTGTCTCTGCATTTGATTATTGTTTATTCAAGTGTAAAAATATTGTACATGCAGTTATATAAATGTAAACATATATTTAAGCACATTTCTGTTATTATAACTTAAATCCTTTTAATTTAGGGTTAAGAAACCCACATTACTCTATCAAAGATCAAACTATTGAAGAAAATAGCAAAGACAAATATCAAACAAGTTATTACAATAACTTTGTTCAATGCTTAAAATCCTTTCAAGGGT